>NW_026000082.1:34364220-34395282 GCF_001458135.2 Marmota marmota marmota | reverse complement strand
AGAGGGTGGGGTTGTGACTCCGTGGTAGAGTGCTTGTCTAGCATGTGTGAGGCACTGGGTTCAATTCTCAGCACCGCATATAAATAAATTATAGAATAAAGGTCCATGGACAACCAAAAAATATTTATAAATAAATAAATTGTCCTTGGTCTTCCCAGCATGGAGGGAGGTAGCAGAGCCAGCAGCTGGTTTGTAATAGAGCTGATGCAGACAACCATGTATTGTGCAAGTTATTATCTAACCTTAATTATCATAGGAAACTTTGAAGTCAGACAAACCTGAGTTTAAATAACTGTTTACCACTTTCTAGCTATGTGACTTTAAGCAGGTGACTTCACCTCTCTGAGCCTCTGTTTCCTTATCCGTTAAATGTGAATCATAATTCTTTCTATTTCCCAGAGTTGTGAAGATTAAATGAGATAATAAATGTGATCACCTAGGGAATGGGGGTGTAGCTCAGTGGTAGAACGCTTGTCTAACATACATAAGGCCCTGGGTTCAATCCCCAAAACTGGAGGGAAAAAAAAAAGTTATTTCAAATATGAGTCACTTAGCACAATGATTGGTATATGGTAAGCAACTGTTGAATGTTAGTTCCAATAATAATTACTATTAATATTTACATCAGCAGTTTCCACCTCCTTGAGAAATTAATATTCTGAGCTGGGCCTAGTGGTACTTTCCTGTAATCTTAGTAACTCAGGAGGCTGAGGCAAGAGAATCACAAATTTGAGGCCAACCTCAGCAATTTAGTGAGACCCTGACTCAAAATAAAAAATAAAGGCGGGGGGGGGTGCGCTGGAGATGTAGCTCGGTGATAAAGTGCCCCTGGATTCAATCCCCAGTACCAAAAGAAAAGAAAAAGAAGTTGTAGGGAAGAATGAAGGAACTTTGGATTGTGCAGACGGGAGTGAGGGGAAGGGTGGGGTGGTGGGGATGGGAAGGACAGTGGAATGAGATAGACATTATAGACATTATTATCCTATATACGTGTATAACTACACTACTGGTGTGACTCAGTACCATGTACAGCCAGAGGAATGAGAAGTTATGCTCCACTTGTGTACAATGTGTCAAATGCATTCTACTGTTATGTGTAACTAATTAGAACAAATAAAAAAAGAAAAATTAATATTCTGGGGCTTTGCTTACAGGTTGTCCCAACAACAGAAGCCTTACTTTTTCTTTTTAGGAGATGAAGATAGGTTGCTTTTTAAGGTGAGTGCTATACCTATTACTAGTATTGAACACCAACATTTAGTGAGCATTTACTATATGCCAGGCATATGCTAATCACTTTAAATGAATTAATCCTCATAGTGGTCCTGTAAATTAGGTCCTATTATCATTCTTATTTTACAAATGAGGACAAGGTAGCACAGAGAGGTTAAGGGCCCAAGGATACCCAATGGAAAGTAACAAGGCTGGAATTCAAACCCAGCCATGGAACTTGAGAATTCCAGATGGGTAAGCCCTACCTCTTCTACCAAGGCGTAAAAGATATCACCTGGAGCCAGTGCTGAAATTATTCACTGCCTGTAGCAAGTCCCCAGTTTGCAAAAGACAAGTCCTGTTCCTTTCCTACCAATTAAAAAAAAAAAAAAAAAACCTCTTGCCTATTTCCCCAGTAAGGGCAAGAATCAGACTTTATTCCTCCGTAAAGCGTCACTGGCTACCTAGGCTCCTTAATGGTGGCCAAGTCACACCCTCTCTCCGAGACTCAGTTTCCTTCTCTTTATCTATGAAATAGAGATGATAAAGCTCTGCCTACAAGACTGTCATGAGGAGCAAAGGCCACATGAGTTTCTGTTATTGTTGCTGTGGGCTTGGGAGCCCTTTGGGAAAGCAGCCTAAGTCAGTAACAGGCCAGAGGCAAACGGACTCAGGTTCAAGTCCCAGGTCTGCCTTTTACGCTGTCTGATCTTGGACCAGTTATATAACCGGCCGAACCTGAACCTCAGCCTTCTCATGGATACTATGGATCTGTGGAGCTGGAGAGGAAACACAAGGACAATGAGAGAATGCATGAGAAGCCAGGAGCTGGGCCTGGTACAGAGCCTGCAGAATGAGGAGTAAAGCAGAGGACCAAGAAGAGTCACCCCTCTGCATCCCCCACCCCTGTCCCAGGGGAAGTGGTAAACAGCACTGTGCTCAGAGCCCAGAATGGTCTCCAGGCCACTTCCCTCCTGCTGGGTCCACAGCCTGCCCACCCCCTCTTTCTCTCCCTCTCCCTCTCTCCCCTTCCCCCTCCCTCTTGTCAAACAAGTTCTTCTCCACTGAGCAATCCCAGGGGGCCCGGAACCTCAGTTCCAGCCCAGCTCTCAGGCTTTCCCCGCCTCCACATCCTTAATCCGCAGCCTTTGCATTTGCCATTCCTTCCACCTGGAATGCTCTCCCCTCCCGGAGAGCCTTTGATGGGGAAGGGGAGTGCAGGAGGGGAAGGATCTGGAATGATGCTCCCCCACCTCCTCACTCCCCTCCCCTGCATCCCCCACGCTGCATGCCTGACCTCCCCCTCCCAGCGTGGGGGTATGAGACAGCGCTGGGAAGGGGAGGGAGGGGGGACTCGGGAAGGGCCCTCTGTGGGGTTTTTCACCTGCTCAGAAGAGGCAGACGGAAATGAAAGCTCTGGAAAAAACGCCTGCTGCTCTGCTGAGGCCCCAGTTCCGTGAAGCCTCCCTGCCTTCCCACCATGCCATCTCCTCCTCCTCCCCTTCCTCCTGCAGGCAGGTGTCACAGTCAAGGAACATGGGTGGGCGGCAGGGCCAGAGAGACCTGGGTTCAAATCCCATTCCTGCCACTTTCCCAGCAAGTGACCTTAGCGAGCTGCTTGGCCTGCTTACGCCTCATTTCTTTGGAAAAGGGGACAACAATCCTTGCCTGTCAGGCAGCTGTGAGGACTAAGTGAGATGGCAGATCAAAGTGCCTGGCACGACTGAAGTACTAAGCAATAGAGATAATAACAATGACAGCAAACACCCTGAGCCCCTGTGTGGCTGACACAGTTCTCAGCACCTTGCATAGATTAACCTATTTAATTCCGGGTATGGTGGAGATGATTACATTTTGCCGATGAAGAAACTGAGGCACAGAGAGGTTATATAACTTCCCTAAGCTCACAGAGCCTATAAGGGATAGAACCTCCTCTGCGCTCTTACCCACCACACTAAGGCACACTCAGTGACAGTTGTTATGATGATGACAATGATTTGTTTTTATCTATACTGACTCTATGCCCTCAGTAAGTACATGTTATTCTCTTTGCTCTCACCTTCAAAATCCTGCCTGCCGATGGGGGTGTAGTTTGGTATTGGAACAAGCACTTAGCTTGCACGAGGCCCTGGGTTTAATCCTCAGCACCACCACCCCTGCAAAATAAAAGCCAAAACCCTGTCTGAATTTTACCTACTTTTCCAGTCTTTTCATGTAATAAGCATTTTTTTTCCAGTCTTTTCATGTAATAAGCATTTTTTTTTTTTGGTGGGGGGACAGTTAGAGGGTATTCCATATTGAACCCAGGACACTGTACCACTGTTCTACATCCCCAGCCCTTTTTATTTTGAAATAGGGTTGTTCAGCCTCACTAAATAACTGAGGCTGGCCTCAAACTTGTAGTCCTCCAGCCTCAGCCTCCTGAATCACTGGGATTACAAGCATATGCAACGACACCTGGTTAATAAGCATACATTGCTGCCTGCTCTGCCCCAGGTTTATGCAGGGCACTAAGAACCCAGGGATCAACCATCCAGCCTCTGCTCTGAAGTGACTCCCAGTCAAATGAGAGAGAAGACATACATAAAAATTGTAATAAAAGACATCGGGCACAGTGGTGCATGCCTGTAATCCCAGCGGCTCAGGAAGCTGAGGCAGGAAGATAGTGAGTTCAAAGCCAGCCTCAGCAATGGCGAGGTGCTAAGCAACTCTGTGAGACCCTGTCTCTAAATAAAACACAAAAACAGGGCTGGGATGTGGCTCCGTGGTTGAGTGCCCCTGAGTTGAATCCCTGGTACCAAAATAAATAAATAATAAAAGAGGGAGGGCTGGGGATATAGCTCAGTTGGTAGAGTGTTTGTCTTGCATGCACAAGGCCCTGGGTTCAATCCCTAGCACCACAGGGGGGAAAAGAGAGAGAGAGAGAGAGAGAGAAGGAATTTGGGGGGCTAGGATTGTGGCTAGTGGTACAGTGCTCACCTAGCATGCATGAGGCCCTGGGTTTGATCCTCAGCACCACATAAAATAAAATAAAGATATTGTGTCTACCTATAACTAAAAATAAATATTAAAAGAAAATAAAGGTTATTGTGTCCACCTACAAATAAAACAAATATAAAAAAAATAATAAGAGGGATGGGTTGGAGTTGTGGCTCAGTGGTAGAGCACTTGCCTAGCATGTGTGAGGCCCTGGGTTCAATTCTCAGCAGCACAGCATATAAATAAATGAATAAAATAAAGGTCCATCAACATCTAAAAAATTTTTTTAAATAAATAAAAGAGGGAGACATGGATCACAGTAAGAACTATGAATTTACAGAGGCAGAGAGTTTACCTCAACTGGAAGACTGGGGTGGACGTACCCTGTCATTTGGACAGGGTTTTGAAGGGCAGGTACAAGTTCCTCATACAGCAGAACAGAATATGATGTGTAGTGCAGACCCTACAAAGGGGATTGAATGAATAAAGGCTAGTGAATGACGTGTCTGGGGGCAGTCCTATACTAGGCACTACAGGTATAGAAGGTGTAGAAGTAGAAAAATATGAACTGGGCCCTCAGGGAGTTTACAGAGGTAGAGAGGCAATGGAGAGCAATAAGTAAAACAAAAATATGATATTTTTAAAAGTCTAAACCAGGTTCGGTAGCACATCCCTACAAACCTAGCCACTCAGGGGAGGCTGAGGCAGAAGGATCCCAAACATGAGGCCAGCCTAGACAATTTAGAGATCCTGTCTCAAAATTTTTAAAAGGGCTGGGGATGTAGCTCCGGAGTAGAGCATCTGCCTAACGCTGGGTTTGATCCCCAGTGCCACAAAGAAGAAGAAGAAAAGAAGAAGAAGAAAGAAGAAAGAAGAAAGAAGAAGAAGAAGAAGAAGAAGAAGAAGAAAAAGAAAGAAGAAGAGTCCAGAAGGACTTTGGAGGCACAAAGAAAAGAAGAAACCTAAGCCCATCTGCAGGAGTCAGCAAAGGCCTTCAGGAGGAGTGTTAAATATCAAAGCCAGGTTATAACACCTTCTGCAACACTAGCCTATGTGTAAACTCAACATAGACCAGCATTAACCCCACGGTACGAGTGCTGGTACTCCAGTAAGGGTCTGATTTTTCCCTTAATGCCATTTCAATGGATTTTAAAAATTATTAAATATCAAATTATTTGAAAAAAGAGATGTTAGTGTCCCTGCTTTGCTGGTGCTCCCAGCCCATACTTGCTCTGTTCCTTGGGTGGTCTGACAGGGGACAAGCTGCTGGAAGTCAGCCAGATGCAATGCAGGGTGTAGCAGGCAGAGAGAGAGAGAGAGTTTCATATGCAAAGGCCCAGAGGCCAGAGAAAAGATGGTTCTTGACAAGGAAAGGAAATCCTCCCAAGAGGGTTGGGGAGTGTGAGAAGTCGGAGATGAGGGTTCTGAGGGTGACTGGGAAGGCATGGAAGGCTTTTTACAGGGATGTGTCACAATCAAATGATCCTTTTGCAAGATTGGTCTGAATATTTTGAGAAACCTATTTGTGGTTTGAATTCATTCATTCAAGAAACACAATGGACCTACTATGTGTCAGGCGCTAACCCAGGTGCTGGAACTACAACAGATGATGAAGGGGTTGTCAGCCAGAGCAAAGGCAGAACATGGGGTGCCACCCCTTGAGAAGATCTCAGTGGGTAAAAGACAGTGTGAAAGTGAATGACTTTCTCAAAACAGAAAGTCAAGCCCTGCCACGGTACAAAGGGTACAACTGGGATACAGAGGTGGCAGGTGGCCCTCAAGGAATCTGCACTAGAGAGACCAGTGATTCCCAAGCCAGAAGGAAATCAAAAAAGGAATGAAAGCAGGAAGATGGAATGGGTTAGGGGTGAAAAGCCCAGATCCTGTAACCTCCAGAGAAGGTAGTCAGGCGGGCAGGAGGCAGGTCCCCAGCCAGCCCCCTCAGCACCCCCATGTTTTCTCAGCCCTGCTGAGCCCTGCAGCTTGCCTCCTCCGGGCTCCAAAAGCCAGACCAAATCCTGAAGGAGAACGGAGGCGGGAGAGGAGGGGGCGGTGACAAGCTCAGGCCTCGCACCCCAGCAGGCCTTCCTCCCAGTGCCTGGAGCCAGCCGCCTGGGAAGCCAGAGGTTACCGGGAAGGACTGAGTTGGTTGCTTTTTTATCTAAACTATGGTTGCATTTCTCTCTCTCTCTCTCTCTCTCTCTCTCTCTCTCTCTCTCTCTCCCCCCCCCCTCCCTCTCCCTCTCCCTCTCTCTCCCTCTCTCTCCCTCTCTCTCTTTAGAGAAAAATGTTCCTGTACACGCACCCGGAGGCTTTTGCAGGAGGTGGCTGTTGGAGAACTGGGAAAACAAGCCAAGAAACAAGAGAGGAAAAGACCACGCCTCGCCTGGCAGATTCCTAATGGCCCAGGAGACCTGAGGCTTTACAGGGGGAGGATAGTGGGGGCTGGCTGGGTGGGAGGGAAGGGCGAGCAGAAGGACAGCCACTTGCTGGCTGGTGACCTTGGGCAGGATGCTGCCTGCTTCCCTCTGGTGAGGATGGGGAGGAGGGAGGCAGGGCAGGGCTGGCTGGCTGAGGTCACAGGAAGGCCCCTTCCAGCCTGAAACGCGATCTTGGGATGTGGGGGCCTGCCAACCTTCTGTGACCCTGGGCCAGCCGAGATGAAAGGCTGCCTGTCCCCAGCTTCCAGACCCCCAAGGCCCCAGTGCCTCAAACTTGGAGGGCAGCAAAGCCGCTGCAGCTGGCTGAAGCTGGTTGCTGGGCTCCCCACCCCACTTATGTCATCCCACTCTCCCTTCCCTCTGTTTTGTAGAGGACACTCAGGTCCAGAGAGGGCTGGTGACCTGCTTGAGGTCACACAGCAAGTTGGAGGGGCTTCAAGTCCAGGCCTCCTTGCCCTTCCCAGAAACTTGGCTGCCTCAGCACTTACCCTGGGGAGGTGGAGAGCCACAGGGCCCTGGAGGACAGTTTGGAGTTGTGTCTGTTTGAAGTCACAACTTAATGTTTACTGAAGTGGATTTTTGTTGTTGGTTTTGGGTTTTTTTTTTTTTTTTATAAAGACCAAAAGAAAGTTCTCGGCCCCTGCCTAAGCCTGGACTTGCTCTGTTGGCAGGGGAAGGAATGCAGCTCTGGCCACCACAGCTGTTGGTGGCCAGCTGCAGCCTTAGCTCCTGCTGCTCCCACCCCAGCAGGCAGAGGACAAAGGCCTCTTTTGAGGCCTGCCTCCTCCTGTCCCTGAGCCTTCTTATCATAGACCTGCTGAGCAACTGTTCCCTTCTGGGCCTTCATGTCCTTTCTGTAAAATGGGCTGTGTCTGCCTGACCTATTCCTCAGAACTGTTTTTGAGGTTCCAAAGAGGTAAAGTTGCAGAAATACAGACCTCAGCACCTCCTTGCACTGAGGGTCTGCTCACTCACCGGCCCCCGGCCTCCAGTGCTCTTCCCTCCCTCCTGCTCCACCAGGCCAACCTCAGCTCAGCAGGCCCATCCTTCCCACTGGGAAACCTGCCCTCACCTCCGATCTGTATTGCTTCGTCAGGTTATTTATCATTGTTGTAATAAAATAATTAATTGTGTAATCGAATTTGTCTCCCCACTAAAATGTGAACTCTGCAATAACAGCTCACACTGCATGCTTACCTTGCGCCAGGGACTTGCGGTAGGCAGTTTGAGCCCCATCTTACAGATAAGAAAACTGAGTCAATGGGCGGTTCAGTCACCCACCTGAAGTCACAGCAAGTCAGAGGCTCAGCCAGGACTTACCACAAGTAAGTTGCAGAACCAGGATTCAAATCCAGAGCCCAGGCTGCAAAAGGTTCACCACCTAAGAGGTGAGGTCAGCCTGTTCCTCACATACTCCGCCCACTCCCCCCCCACAACATTCCTCATGCAGTGGGTGCTCCATATATACTGGTTGAAAGTGGATATTGAATATACATGAGTGTTAGGGAAGAAGAAAGCAGGTGAGCTGGGCAGGTGCCACATGGGGGGCTGCGCCATGGTGGGGGGAGGGGTGCCCAGTGTGTGGTAAAGACCAATTAACAGGCTTCCTCCTGGAGCATGGAGGCCACCTGGGACAGCACCTTTGACTCCTCCTTCCACTTCATCTGCCAGAACCAAGCAGTCCCCGGGTTCTGCTTGGTGTCTCCTGGTGCACCTCCTCCTCTCCACCCCTCAGCCCCCATCTTTCTCTTGGATTTTTGCAGCAACTCCCACACAGGTTTTCTCTGTCTCTAATTTCTTCTCTTCAAAGTGGGCCTCTGAAAACAGAGAGCTAATTGTAAGTGTCATCTCCCCCCCCCAGTGTAGCTCCCCACTGCTCTCTGCATAAAGCTCCCCCTCCCCAACCTCTGCCTATCCACCCCTCCTCACCTTCTTCCCCTCTCCTTTGTCTCCACAGTATCCTTTGCCCAAGCTACTCTGTGTAGAAGTTAAGAGTGTGGAAGCAGACAGAACAGTTCAGGTCCTCTTTCTGCCACTTACCTACCTGCTGTTGGAGTTTGAAAACAAGCTAATTACCTTCCCTCAGCCTCAGTTACCACATCTGGAAAATGGGTATAATTATACTATTTCATAGAGTTGATGTGAAGATCAAATGAATACTGGTTGTGCTGAGCACAGTACCTGACACTACCATTAGTCATTATAATTCTTTTCTCTCCCACCAAGAGCATTTCTTACTGGCAGGCAGTCTTACCTATTCCTTCTGGTCCAGTTCAGATGGATTCTCAGAGGAAATTCTTCTTGATAATCCACACACCATTCCACAAGTGAAATCAGCCTTGCTTTCTAGACTCAATTGCACTTTGCACTTCCGTGAAACACTTGTAAAGTTGGCTGTGTGCACTCTCTTTCCCCCGTTACCTCAAGAGTTCCCAGAGAGGCACCTTCTTAACTCTAGCACACTGCCCCTTCATGTAGCAGGCACTCAATAAGATGTTGGTTAGATTGAATGGAATCACCACTGTCATTGGCTTTCCCGAGAGAGAGCACCTTACAGGGAGGAGGACTGAGTGATGAGAAGCTGGAGTCTGCAGGGACCTGAGGCCCACCCTAGCTCTGGTGTGGAGTCTGTTGTAGGTGTGTGGGAGTGGGTGGAGGAAACTCTTGGCCTCTGGACTCTCTCTTCCCAAGGGAGGGAGAGAGGGAAAAAGGGGTGAGGAGGTCCAAGTGCTAAGCAGAGGTGGGCGGGGCTACAGCCAGAGCTGGGGCATGGGTAGGAGCTCACAGACTCCAGGTCCTCTGAGACCAGGGCTGGCCCCTGCAGGACAAGGGTTCAGAGCTGAGAGTCATCCCCCCGACCCTGCAATGCCCCACCTCATTCTGGCACCTGGATGAAGTGACTTTTCAAGTTGTAAAACTATATATTTTGATTGCAAAGGAGCAGAATCCAAGCCTGACCCAGCTGGTTGCTGAGTAGGGAACAGGGGGCATGTTTCCTTTTATTCTCCTTTTCGTGGAGGCAACATCTTGCAGTTCTGGACACTCAAAGGAGATAGCACCAGGTTTTTGAAAGTCTAGTTAAGGTCACATTATCTCCAACCTTTGCTCTAGTTGCTGTTCCTGCCACATCCCCTCTGACTACCTAGTAGTCTCAGAATGAGGGAGGATTCAAATCCTAACCCAGGGCTGGGATTGTGGCTCAGTGATGGAGCGCTTGCCTCGCAAGTATGAGGCACTGGATTCGATCCTCAGCACCACATAAAAATAAATAAATAAAATAAAGGTACTGTGTCCATCTACAACTAAAAAAATAAATATTTTTAAAAAAATCCCCCAGGTGCGGTAGTGCACACCTGTAATCCCAGCAGCTTGGGAGGCTGAGACAGGAGGATCGCAAGTTCAAAGCCAGCCTCAGCAAAAGTGAGGTGCTAAGCAATTCAGTGAGACCCGTCTCTAAATAAAATACAAAATAGGGCTGGGGATGTGGCTTGGTGGTTGAGTGCCCCTGAGCTAGATCCTAACCCGAACCCAAGGCATTGTGCATGCAAGGCAAACACTCTACCAACTGAGCTATATCTCCAGTCCCAGTGACTGTCTTTAAAAAAAAATAAATACTTTTATCCTCAGTATTGGCACTTGAACCCAGGACCTTGCACATGCTAGGTAAGCACACTACCACTGAGCTACAGCCGCAGCCCTTTTCTATTTATTTTAGTTTGAGACAGGTCTCATTAATTTGCTGAGGATGCCCTCAAACTTATGATCCTCCTGCCTCAGCCTCCCAAGCAAGTGTGATTTTAGGAGTGCACTACTGTGCCAAGCTTCAGTGTCTCCTTTCCAGCACACAGACTGGAATGAATGGACTTGCAAGTCTTTGCTGAGTCAATGAATTTGTTGGTGATGCTTAGTTCTTCAAAGAACTCAACATGGCATCCTGTCTCAGCTCTAGCCCCAGCTCTGTGACCTTGAGGAGACCCCTTCTCTTTCTGGGTCACAATTTGCTTGTCTAAGAGAGGTAAATAGATGAAGGAAGACTGGACTAATAATCTCTTTGGGGTTTTTCCAGATTGGGGCAGAACTAACCTCTGGGGTTCTGGCAATACATAGGAGCTATTTTGGTCTCCTGCCTGAAAATGAGGACCTGGGAGGATTGGAAACTTGATCCATGTATAGTGTCAGAACCTGGGCCTGAGAGTCAGAAGATCTGCATTTCAGTCCTGGCCTAGCCTGTGGGTGATTTTTGTCGAGTCCCTTTCCTTCCCTGGGCCTCCAGGGTTCCTTCACTCGGTATGTGACGGGTCGCTGAAGAACCATCATGTTGGCTCCAGGACTCTGAGTGCTGAGGTTTGGTTCTTGGGGGCAAGGGCAGATTTCTGGCTCTCGGTTCCACCCTTCCAGTCACTGTGGGGGGAAAGGGAAGCACACGATGTGATACTGCCCTGGGGAAGGGCAGTATTCTGGCCAGGGGGACCCAGTGTTCAGCCAGGAACCAATGGGAAATGGGCTGATGATCCAAGTGACTCTATGCGTCGGGTTGAAAGCAGAGACCCAGGGATGGGGGTAGGAGTGGGGACAAAGATGGCTTCCTGGGGGAAAAAAACGTTGGAAATTGGCAGGACAGTTGAAGGGCGTGTGCCAGAGATGGGAGGAGGCAGGAAGAAGGAAATTGGGTCCAGGTGACCACAGAGCAGCATCTTGGCTGGGTGTAGGAAAGGCGGAGCTGGCAGCCGCTCCACACTAGGAGAAGGGGGGCACCATCTTCTCAGGCCACAGGCTGGAAAGATGGGCATAATTACAAACCAGAAGGCCCTCTTTCTGAACAGCCCACAGGCCCTGCCTGGCTGTCCTAAGACTTAGGGACAGAGGGTGAGAAAGAGGGTCAGACCCCAGTCCCCCAGCTGCTTCCACGTGGTTGACCCGAAGGCCTTCAGCTTGGATCACATCTGTGCCTGTTTCTGGTTTTACAAGCAGAGGGACACACAGAGCATCTCTATCCCATTCCTCAGGCAAGTGACTAAGGCGGGTGGTTGCTAGCCAAGCTAAGGATGGATTCTAACCATGATAATGGCAATAACTAGCAGAGCACAGTTCAGCTCCCAGCTCTGCCATTTATGAGCTATGCAACCTTAGGCAAATTTTTCTCTCTCAATTTCTCTCTTTGTGTGTGTGTGTGTGTGTGTGTGTGCGCGTGCATGTACGTGAGGGCAATCAAACCCAGGGTCTTTGCACCATGTGCATATTAAGCAAGCACTCTGCCACTGAGTTATACCCCTAGCCCTTTTTCTTTTCTTTCTTTCTTTTTTTCTTTTTTTTTTTTTTTTGGTACTAAGGATTGAATCCAAGGATGTTCTACCACTGTGCTACATTCTAACACTTTTTATTTCTCATTTTGAGACAGGGTCTCATTAAATTTCAGAGGCTGGCCTTGAACTGGAGGTCCTCCTGCCTCAGCCTCTCAAGTAGCTAGAATTATAGGCAAAAATCTCCATATGCAGCTCCAGTATATTCTGATTTGGGATCAGCTTGCTCTTATCAATCTTCATAAATGTCCCAAAAGGCAGAAATTATTAGTCCTATTTTGGAGATAAACGGAGGCTCACTGGGTGTAATGGCACATGCCTGAGACTCCTCCCATGCCTCCTCCCTGCCCCATTGCCTGCTGTTTAAGCTCTGTTCACTCACCTCTGTGAGTAGCTGTCTTCGGCCACCCTTCAGATCTAGAAATCGACCCTGGCAGTGTGGTTTGGTTTCAGGAAGGGCCTACTCAGACCAGGGAAGCTAACTCAGAGATTCTAGAATTCTGGGTACTGAGAGCTCCGCTAGAAGTGAGTAAAGGGGAAGTCCAGCTAGGCGTCCTCTTACTCTCTCTGACTCTTCACTCTGTGGGAAAGGACCAACAGAGGAAGGCTAGAGTGGCCCTCTGAAATGCTGAGGTCCTGCCTCCCTGACTGTATAAGGACTGTACTAATTAAGAATAAAGAGTGGGAGCTGGGGTTGTAGCTCAGTGGTAGAGCACTCGCCTAGCCCGTGTGAGGCCCTGGGTTTGATCCTCAGCACCACATAAAAAAATAAATAAATAAAGGCATTGTCTCCACCTACAACTAAAAAATAAATATTTAAAAATAAATAAATAAATAGAAGCGCCATGTTCATCTATAAATAAATTCATCTATGAATAAATAAATAAATATATGGTGGCACACACCTGTAATCACAGTGACTGAGGCTGAGGCAGGAGGACCTCAAGTTTGAGGCCCAGACTTGGTAAGTTAGTGAGGCCCTAAGCAACTCAGCAAGACCCTGTCTCAAAATAAAAAAAAATAATAATAATTAAAAAAGGCTACAGATGTATCTCAGTAGTGAAGCATCTCTGGGTTAGATCCCCAGTATCCTCCCCCCAACACACATCAAAAAAAAAAAAAAAAGAATAAATGACAGCCTGATACAGCACACAGCTGATACTTGGAAAATGTTGGCTGCTATTCATTATCTTCACAGCAACCTCAATGGGGGGAGTGGGTACCAGAGATTGAACCCAGGGGTGCTTAACCGCTAGGCCATGTCCCCAACCCTTTTTTTAATTTTATTTATTCATTAAGTTGCGTAGCAAGCACCCTGCTAAGTTGCTGAGGCTGGCTTTGAACTTTTGTGATATTTCTGCCTCAGACTCCCAAGCTGCTGGGATTACAGGCAAGTGCCACCATGCCTGGCAAGAGGCAGTAACTTTTTGAACTCATTTTGAAAAGGAAGGAACAGACTCAGATTTGTAAAGTCATTTGCTTGGGGTCACACAGCTATATCTAAGGGCAACACTGAGATTCAAAATGGAATTTGTCTGATTCCAAAGGAGTTGCAAGCTGGAGGATGGAAAGCCAAGGGATGGAAATCCAAGGTCATCAGTAGATCTTTTTTTTGGAGGAGAGGCACTGAGCCAAGAGCAAAATGCTGCAGTGGACATGGTGTCTATCCCAAGATGATTACCAGACCCACTCAGGACAGGGGCCTGGTGCTAATTTACCCTCATTAACCTGTCCCTGAGCCCATCTCACAAGCCTCTGCTTGCATCCTACCTAAACTTGTTTATTCATTCCGTATACATTCATCCTGTGCACACCCAACTTGTGTGCTGGGCCATATGCTGGGTCCTGGAGACCTTGAATGAACCAGACTTGGACTCTGCACTCCAAGTGCTATTAGTCTGGTAAGGGAGGCAGATGCATAACTAGGAAGTGTTTCTACGGTGTGGAAGAGGGATAAAGACATGTGCTGTGGCTGCAAACCACCTAGGTTCAAGTCCCAGTCCTGTCATTTATTACCTTTGGGAACAGGGCAAGTCACTTTACCTTTCAGAACCTTAATTTCACCTGAGTAAAATGGGGACAATGATAAGATTATTACAAGCTAGCCATGATGATTAAATAAGATCATGAACACAAAGTGTTTATATTAATATTAAATATAGGATATAGGAAGAAACAGTCAATGAGCACCAGCTAGCTACCTGTAACTGTCAGGGGGGGCAGAGAGGAGAAATTTACTCTTGATGGGGAAAAGGGAGCAGAAGGGCTTCCAGGAGGAAGGGACATTTGTGTTAGGCCCTCAGTCAAGTGGGTAGGGCGTTCCAGGAGGAATGTACAACCTGGACAAAGGCCCAGAGACATGGAAGGATATGACCTGTTTGGGTGTGGTTGAACACAGCTGGGAGGCGGGGTAAGAAATGAGGCTGGAAAGGGCCTCCAGTGCCTTCTTGCTGAACTTGGACTTTAAAGGCCTGGGGGACACAGAACAGGATTGTTTCTATTTAATTTTTTTTTTTTTTTTTTGTGGTCCTGGGGATCAAACCCAGGGCCTCACACAGGGCTAGGCAAGTGCTCTGTCATTGGGCTACACCCCAGCCCTGTGTCCATTTTAGACAGATGATTCTAACTGCAGTGTGGCAAAAATACAGGAAGGACAGAGGCTGGATGCCAGGGAGCAGATCTGAGCATGCTCCCCATGGGTTAAAGTCCCCTGGTGGCTCCCCACCAGCTTCCAGAGCCAGCTCTGACCTCTCTAGAACTTCCTGCCTTCCCACGTGCTCTTCTCTCTGTTTGGAATATCTTCCCCTCCCTTTGCTTGGCTGACTCCTGAAGTAGCCTTCAGGTCTCAGTGAGCAGCACTTCCTCCTGGAACTCCCCTAGACACCCCGCTCCCACCATCCAGGTTAGGTCCTCCTACTTCACCTCTGTATTTGTAGACCTGCCCACCATCCCAACTGGGCCCTGGCTGAGGGCAGGGACTCTGTGCCTACTCATTGCTGAACCCCTGAGGCCCTGTGGCATCGTGCCTGGCATATAGGGGGGCGCCGCTGTGACAGAGAAGCGGCTAAGCCTGTTGGAGGAGGTGTGCTAGTGGGAGCGAACATGATGGGGTCTGCAGTGGCAATGAGGAGAGAAGAGACAGTGATGGAACTGAACAGGACCCAGCAATGAGGAGAGGTGAGCGCAGGGGGAGAAGAAAGAATGGGCGATGACTCAGAGGTTTTTTTTCTCACTTGGATAAACCCAATGCCTTTAACCAAGATAAAAAACATGGAGGAGGTGTTTGGAAGCAGGGAGGCAGGACTAGGCTGGGTAGAGGGGCAGGGCAGAGCTTTCCTCCTTGGCACAGGCTCCCTGGAATGCCCCTCCCCGCTCTCTGCCCACTGGTAGATAGATCCTCATGGATGTCTGTGACTCTCTCCAAATGTTGCCTTCTCAGTGAAGCCACCTTGACCACCCTAAATAAGCTACCTCCCCTACAAATTCTTCTTTCCCAACACCCTCTCCATTTCCTTCCCAACACTCAGCGTTATAATTGGATTTCTCTCTCTCTCTGTCTCTCTTTTTTCTCCCCAGTACTGGGGATTGAACTAGAAAACAGTCTAACGCTGAGCCACATCCTCAGCTCTCTTTATTTTGTTTTGAGACAGGGTCTCCCCAAGTTGCGTGGGCTGCCTCAAACTTGTGATCCTCCTGTATCAGCTTCCAGAGTCAATGGAATTACCGGTTGTGTGTGCCACCGTGCTTGGCTATAATCAGATCTCTGGATTTGTATTTTATTTATACTCCCTCTCACTAGATTGGAAGCTCCATGAAGGCAGAGCCCTTGCTTGCTTGTTTCATTGACCATGTGTATCTGGCAAGCTCTCTAGCATACAGTAGGTGCTTTAAAAAGATTTGTTGAATGAATGAAAGCCTGGAACACCATGATAAGGAATTAGACTCTTAGCCTCCAGGGGATCAGGCAGTGTCGAAATTCAGCTCATGTTTTAGAAACCTCACTCTGGTGGCTACACGGAAGATGGATTGGGGAGAGAAGGCAGACAACAAGAGGAGGGGAATTGAGGACCCACTAGGGGAGACAAAGACACAGCACCTGGGACCAGGCCTGGGTACCTCTTGCCTGTGAGGGGCCTGAGCTCCCTCCCAGTCCTCCCCCCAAGGCCTGTTGTCTCTAGCCCAGCAGCGGGCGGTGGGAAGAGCAGGGCTGGCAAAGCTGACACTCACTAATCACGGCCCTCACCCCAGAGCCTCGCTGACTGTCTGGTCTCCATGGAGACACGGCAACCTCCGGCCACTTGTTAATGGCAGCTCAACAAGGCTGCTGCAACAGGGATGGGCCTGACCAGCATGCCCAGCTTTGCACCATCCCTCCCAGCCTGGGTCTCTGCAGCAGACTGCAGGGGTGCCTGAGTCAGGGGACAGAACAGAGGTCTGGTGGCTGGGAGGCGCCCCCCCCACCCCTCCACGGCCCCGCCTCCCTTGGCACTGCCAAGCAGTGAGGGCAGAGCAGCCTCTGCCCAGGCTGACTCCTCCGCAGGGCTGCTGGGAAGCTGAGCTCATGCAGGTCATCCACGCAAGGCCAAAGGCCTGGAGGGGGATGGTGAGGAGTCCAGAGGGGACCTGCCTACATCCCACTCAATAGCAGGATGGAGGGGGATGTGCTTCGCTTGCCCTGACAACCCTCTGCTCTGCTAGCCTGAGGCAGGGGCCCAATTGGGAACCATCTGTCCAGAACCTCTTCCCAGAGCACTGTCACTACATCTGAAATGCCACCATTAGCAATTCGCTCCTTTGGGAGGCAGCGTGGCATAGCACACAAAATACTGCCTTTGCAGTCGGGCTGGCCAGGGTGCAAGGCCTGGTTCTGTCTCTCTTCCTCCGCACATTGATTTCCCCATCTGTAAAATGGAGACCATAATTGCACATGCATATACATACGTGCACGCGTGTTGGCACACATACTAGCATGCTTACTTTGACTTGTGATGGAAACCTGAGCTCAATACCTGTGCCACCTCCTCCCAGAGACCTTTCTTTACCCCCATGGACCATCTGGATGCCTCCTCTACAGTCACCAGAGATGATCCCACAGATGCTCTGACCTCCTGTAACTGTCCCACATTTGTCCTCCCCACAGACTGAGGGCTTGGCAGAGTGAGCAGCGGAGAAGGTTGTGGAATAAACAAAAGAAGTGGGTAGAAGGAGCATCTTTTCTCCTCCTTGGCACTCTCCTGAGACAGTAGTCCAAGGGCTATCTTCCTTTCGCTCCTTCATACCCTGTGGGTCCATCTGTTTGTCCATCCCTTCTGCAAACACTCCCTGGGAATCTCCCTTATGCAGGGCTTTGAAGGATGCATGTACCACTCCAGCCTGCAGGTGAGGCAGGGGCCAAGTTCCTGGGTTCCAGACACCACACCGTGCCTGCCCAGGAACCTTGGTACAGCTGTCTCCCCACTCTGTGTTTTTCCTTGGTGGCTCCCTAGGCAACAGTCTTAGTGAAAGGGCCCTTGGAAATCTAGTCCAATCCATGACAGTCAGCCAGATGAAGAAACTGAGGCCCAGGGCAGCCCAAGATCCCACAGCAGCTCTGTTTTCAGGCTGACAATGTACCAATTATGTGGGCCCCGCTCAAGAGGCAGCTCTTGGCTCTCTCAGCCCTGCTGACAGCTGTGTTCCCAGTGGCAGCTGGAATGCTGGTGGGAGGCCTGTCTGGCCTTTGCACCCTGACTCCCCATGGCAGGACCAGGTGGCTCTGGTGGGGCCCAGGGCCAGGAGGTGGGGTGAGGGCACAATTCTGAGGGGGCAGTCAGGGCATGGGATGACTGGAAGATTTTGGAGACTAAATCCATAAACCCTAGTTCCCTTCCCAACTCCATCATTCACTGGCTGGGTAAACTTGAGCATATCACTTGACCACTCTGAACTTGTTTTCTTATCTATAAATGATGCTACCTTTGTAGAATGAAAATGTTTGGTCAATAGTGGTGGCTGGGGGCTGGGGATGTGGCTCAAGTGGTAGCGCGCTCGCCTGGCATGCGTGCGGCCCGGGTTCGATCCTCAGCACCACATACAAACAAAGATGTTGTGTCCACCGAAAAATAAATAAATAAATATTTAAAAAAAAAAATAGTGGTGGCTGTAAAAAAGTGAAAGATTTTTATTTGGGAGCTGAAAGAAGGGAAGGGACTAATTCAGGACCACAGAGAGAAACTGCGTCTCCCTCCTGTGAGTTCCCTACGCTGAATGGGACACAAGCATTTCAAGCTGGAGAAATGTCTAGTCTAGACTGTTCATTCACTAAAGAAGGAAACGGGACCAGAGAGGGGAAATGAGTTGCTCAAGGTGACCCAGCAAGTGGGGCCAATGTGGGCCCAGAGCCCAGGCTGTGCACAAGGTCCCCCTGCCCAGCTGCCTTGCTTGCTCATCCAGTCCCTTGGTTTTGTCTCCCCCAGTGAGTGGGTGCAGAATGGGCCCAGCTTCCTTCCTGCCGCCCTGCCTGCCGTCTGCCACGTTGGCAGCCGCCTGCAGCCTTCTCGCCCCTGCTGCTGCTGCTGCTGATGCGGCATCAGACTAGACCAACCCGCAGAGAGTTTGCCCAGAGCAGCCAGGGCTGCTGGAGCTGGGGCTGGGCTGGCTGACTCTGCCAGACGGGAGGGAGCTAGCCAGCCCGCGGAGGGAGGGAACAAGGGCTGAGCCAGCCTCCAACCTTCCCAGCCCTTCTCCACTTTCACCAGCCAAGGGGGGGAGGCTGGGACTAGGGTTGGGGGCCAGGGGGCTGCAGTGTCTCAGCCTGAGGTTCAGACAGCTGGGTCTGCCCCATGGGAACTTGCACACATACGTGTATGCATGGAAGAGCATGTTGAAGGTGATTTGTGAGTCTGTGTTTACACTGACACAGAGAGCCACCGTGTGTTTATGTAAGCACAAGGGAAAACTGAGTGTGTCCGGAGTTGGAACACAGGCTAAGGACAGAGAAAGGCTGCCTAAAAGTGTGTGCACATGGAAGCCAACGTGTACCACATCAGTGACAAGGAAACCGTGTTTGCACAAAAGAGTTAGCACATGTGCCTGAGTTTGTATTTGTCATGTCTGAGGATGTTGGGAGCCCCCGTGACTGTTACGGTACACAAGAGAATAACCGTATAACCCTGGGTATGGGCTTGTGTGTGTGCACACAAGGGATAAGGATTGTGCATATGAAATGCTTCGTGGAACTGTGATTTTGTGCATGTCTCTGTGCCCACAAAGACACCGTGTAACCATGTGGGTTAGTCCCTGTGTCCAGTGGGTGGACATGTGGCATCTCTGTCTATAGACTTTGTAAATATATTATTATTATTTTGGTACTGGGGATTGAACCCAGGGGTGCTGTACCATTGGGCTAAATTCCCTTTTTTATTTTGTATTTTGAGACAGGGTCTTGCTAAATTGTCCAGGCTGGCCTCGAACTTGCGATCCTCCTTCCTGCCTCAGCTTCAGTAGCTGGGATTACAGACATGCACCACTGTGCTCCATGTGTGTGGTTATCGACAGTGATGTGGGGGACACAGTGCAGGGCTGTCTGTGCTTGGCTGTGTGTACAGGGAGTAGGCAGCACAGGCATTGTGTTCCCGTGGCTGCATTTACACAAGGTGGCGGTGGTGGTGGTGATGGAGGTGATGGTGATGGTGCTGTCAGAAGACACTGTGCTATGGGTTTGCACTTGTTTCTCTGTGTGGCAAGGCCTGTGCGTGGCTGTGCGTGGCTGTGAGCCCTGTATGCTGGAAACCGCGTGCTTCTGGGGCTGTGGTGAGCTGAGCACAGGAAGGGGGGGTAGATTATATGGCTGTGTTGGTGCTTGTCTGTGAGCCTGGGGTCAGATGCGCTCCATGTGCTACCTCCTGTGTGCACAGGTGGCCGCTGTGTCCAACCGTGTCTTTGTGTGTTTCGGGTCGCCTGAATGTGCACAGGAGGAGGACATGTGGGGGGGTGGGGGGCTTGAGTGCGTGCCGGCGCAGGCCCCTTTAACGTGGCAAGTCTAAGAAATGTCAGCCTTCTTGGCAGCAAATCTGGGCTTGGTTCCACTGGGGGTGTCTGCAGAGAGGGGCTCTTAGAAGGGACGTGCTTGAGCGAGAGAGACAGGAAGGGAAGGGGGGGCCAGCCCCAGCTCGGGGTTTCCAGGAGGGAAAGCCAGACATTGGAACTTGTCAGCGTTACCTCCTTCCCTGCCCCCACCTCCCCACGGCTGCCTCCCCTCCTGGCGCCTGAAGGCTGTTGGCAGACGGACGGACAGACAGTGCACACATAGACTGGCTCAGTGGCACAGAGCCCAAACCCAAGCCCCTAAATACACAGGCCTGGACACCAAGGTCCAGAGAGGGTGGAGGAAGTGTCTGCATCTTGGAGGAGCACATGTGTTTATGGGGGATGGGGAGAGCTGCCTCTGGTGCTTCAACCCAGACTAGCAGGCCTGGGAGGGGGAGGAGCTGCTGGGGGGAGCCTCTGAGGAGGGGGCTTTTGTGGCTTGAACCAGGTTCCCAAAGCTCCCAGCCTTTCTCCCTGTTTACACAACTGCTGCAGTATCTGAGAATCCCCTTGCTTCAGAAATCACCCGCTGCAACTCCCTATTTTTACTGAGACAGAAAAGGCCCAGAGTGGGGCAGCAACTGATTCAGGGTCACACAGCAGAACCAGGACTAGAACCCAGGGTTCCTTCTCCCAGTCATGTCTGATATGCAGGTTTGCCCAGATGCCAGTTAGTCCTATCTTCCCCTTGGCTCATTTAGCTCTTCTTCCCACCAGGTCTTTAGGATAGAACAATGATTTCTCTCTCTTTCTGGTCCCCAAATGATATGTCTGTCTGCCTGTTACTCCCTATGTTTGAAACAAGAGCTCTGATACTATCTAGCAGAACCCAGAAGAAAAGAGAAGAGCTTAGTAGCCAGGCACAGTGGCACATGCTTGTAAATCCAGCTACTTGGGAAAAGTACAGGAAAAAATCCAGGAAAAGTACAAGTTGGAGGCCAGCTTGGGCAACTTAACAAGACCCTGTCTCAAAATAAAAAATAAAAAGGCTGGGGATGTAGCTCAGCAATAGAGTACCTCTGAGATCAATTCCCAGTACCTCCCTGCACCCTCCCCCCTGCAAAAAAAAAAAAAAAAGAAAGAAAGAAAAAGAAAAAGATAAAAAGAGCTTGGTTCTGGGTCAAAGGCTATCAGAGAGGTAGGGGTGGGATGGGGAGATGGAGGAATTGAAGAAAGGAAGAAGGTGAGAAGAACAAAGAGAGAAAGCAGGAGACAGATCTGAGAAGCACAGATTCTCTGTCTCTACCTCCAGTCTGGGCACCAGGGCAACTTCCTGGGCTCAGCCCCCAAGCCCTGGGCCAGCAGGTTTGGAATCTTAGGGCGGCCTTCCAAGTGCATACCTGGGAAGTGTGGCCACACCTGCCTCACAATGAGGGGCACTGGGATGGGTGGGGCAGCCAGGACTGGGTATGAGCTGACTGGGTTTCTTTGGAGCATGGTGGTTGGGTGTGTTATGTGAACTTGTGAGTTTTCTAGGACAAATGAATGTGTACTCCCGTGAATGTGTGACAAGCAGGCTGGGACTTCAAGCGGAAGAGGGAGGACTTCAGGAATGTGTTTGTCTTTCTGTGACAGGCAGGGGATGGTTGTATGTGGGGGGTTGTGTGAATCTCGCATGCTCTGTGAGGCTGTATTATGTGTATGTGTGTAGGAAAATTGTGCAGCTATGTACAGTGGTGTGTATGTGACTGATTTATGTATATTGTGTTTGAATTGCTTGAACGTATGTGATGTGTGCAATTGTATATGTATGCAGCTGTGTATGTACATTATGTCTGTTTCTGTGATCATTACAAGGCACATGTGTTATCTGAGAGTCTTAACTTTGGGTTGTGCATGTAGTTGTGTATATTTGTGGGCAGTGTTAGAAGCTGTTCATATGTGTGGTTGTATATTTTAGAGGTTAGGAGCTTATGTGTGGTTTTCTTCCTTTCTTTCTTTTTTTTGGTACTGGGAATTGAACCCAGGGTTGCTGTACCACTGAGCTACATTCCCAGCCCTTTTTATTTTAAGACAGGGCCTCACGAACTTGCTAAGTCTGGCCTCGAACTTGTGATCCTTCTGCCTCAGCCTCTCCAGTTGCTGGGATTACAGGCATGCACTACTGTGCCTGGCTATGCGTAGTTCTTGAAGGATACTTTATTTTTTATTGTCAAACTTCCCTTATCAGAATGTAAACTCTGAGGATTGAAATTTTTCTCTCTTTCGCTCCGGTATCCCTAGTGTTGAGAATAGCACCCAATGTGTAGCAGGCACCAAATACATATTTCTCGAATGAATGATGAACAGGCATGTGCGTGCTTGGCTAGATGTGGGAAATGTGTTATATGTGTGAATCGTGTGCGTCTGGGTGTGTGAATGGCTACATTTTTAGAGTGTCCAGGTGTGAGGCTTCTGGCACAAGTGACTGTGAACCAAGCTCGTACATAGGTACATGTGTATGTCGAGAAGTGTGACTGTGTCCCTGAAGCTGTGCCACTCCTGTGAGCACTGTGAGTGTTGGGGGACGTGGCTGTGTGTGAGTACAGTTGTGTGTACATGTGCATGGGGGCGGGAAGGCTCTGTCGGCTTCTCCCAGCCTTCAGCACTCACTCAGCTTCACCCCAGGTCGCCTGCTGCGAAATGTCAGTGGCAGAGAAGCTAAAAATATCCACTCTCCTCCTTCTGCTCACTGCTTGGGCTGATGGGACTGTGGGGCCCCAGCCGGCCCCTTGGGCCCTGGGGGAGGAGGAACTGTGGGATGAGGGGGTGGGGCGAGGGGAAGGAGAGGAGGCCCTTCTCAGTGCACACCCTTCCCCCTTTCCTTTAGGGCTCCAAAGCCAGGCCCCAGGCTCACCTGCTTCAGGAAGTCCTCAACAACCCTGCAGAAGCTGCCACATGCTCATGAGTGCCTATGTGTGTCTGTCTATAGTGTCCAGATCTGCCTGGGAGACAGCTATGGCCTTTGTCAGATTAGGGGCTCCTGGAGCAGAACTGTGCTTCTTCTGTCAGCCCAGGGACACCAGAGGACAGAGCCCTGCCTCTCCCTTCAGACAGGGAACTCCCAAGAAAATTGCTGGTGCTGTCCCCCTAGGGACAAGGGTCAGGGATGCAGCTCGGGCCCTACACAGGTTCACCTGACCCTATTCTAGATCCATTGAGGACCCTCTGACCCCAGAGCAGATCTGCTGCTACTCAGGGCTGGTGGCCAGAGAAGAGTTACCTCTGCCCACACCACACCCTAGGCTGGCACGTGTTTGTGCTATGGATACTTGTGTGGGTGCAGGTGGAACATGTCAGGGCCTGTGGTCCTTTGGGGACCTATGCCTCTTCACTTGTTGGGATCCTGGGTGTGTCTTTGCCTGTGTCAGTGGTGTCAGTCACTGCCTGCCTTGGGCATTGTGGGCAATCCATAGAAATTTGGTGAGCCATGTGTTTCTCCATGTTCTACAGTGTGCAAGTGGTGACTCCCTATGTGGGTTTCTGTCTTTTGTCACTCAGGCCTACAAGCACCAGCAGGTATTATTAGCTGTATGTACTTGAGAGTTGGTTGGTGTGTTGGTGTGTTTAAGTGTGTCTCTATCAGATGGTCAGGGTCTATTTGTCCTCTGTATCAAAATCTGTGGGTATCTCTCTCTGTGTGTTGGTGTTTTAGTCACTAGATGACTGTTTTTCTGTGTGTCTGTCTGGATGTTACGTCCCAGGGCATCTCTGTGCTGGTGTTGTGTGTCTGTGTCACTTTGATTTTATGGGTCTGTACATCCATGTGTCCCTTGTATGCTGACCCCTCCTGTGTATGTTCCTCTGTATGGGTTGGCTTCTGGGTTCCCCTCTCTTTTTCTTAGTCTTCCACCATTCCGTGTTAAAGGTGTGTGTGTGTGTGTGTGCGCGCACACACACACACACACGCAACAACTTTCCCCAACTACAAAGCCTCCAGCCCTGAGATCTCTCCTCTTTCTCTGTTGGATTTGAGGTAGGAGCAGAAGCAAAAAGGGCAGGCAGGCATAGGGCCATGACAGCCAGGGCCAGGTCCAGGCTGCCACGAGGGCCCTGCCTCAGCTTTCCTCCAAGCAAGCGCTAAGCCAGAGCCTCGGTTACATGTAAACACCAGCTGTGTCAAGACAGCACAGCTTCTTCTAGGTCAACAGACAGCTGTGGGGTTGCTAGGCAACTGCCTGGCTCCCCCCCACTTGAGCCCCCCTCCCACTGCCTCTACCTGCAAACCCTCTGCTGGCTGCCCCCACCCCAGAAAGGGCCTCACCCCTCCATGCCAATTAACACAGCAGGACTGAGGGAGTAGGGGGTCAGAGAAGCTCTGGGACTGGGATCAAGGTATAGGGAGGTATTAACCCTTCCAGTGCCACCACATCGTCTCCCAATCCTCAGTGCAGTTCTCCAAGGTCCCCCACCTCACCAGATGAGGGCCAGCCTGGAGTGATGAGGGGCAGATAATGAGAGATGGGGGACGGACACCCACCCCCAGGTCAAACCAGGCCTGGAGAGCTGCTGGAAGCAGGAGTGGAGTGCGACTGCTGGAGCTACTGGTCAAGTTCCTCCCCACCATCCCCAGGCTTGGCTGAAAGAGACTGGAAGACCCAGTGGCAACGCAGGGTTAAGCACCCCCTTTCTTTCCCCATCCTCTCTCAGGATGGCCGCCCCCATTTCCAAGGCAGCACCTGCGCTCCCAGCTGCCATGCCCGCTTGGTGCCTACGCCCAGGCCAGCCAGGCCCGCCGCAGCCGGGCCCTCACCCTNAGGTGGCGGCGCGCACCGGCGGGCACGCACGCACGGGCACGCATAGTCGGGCCGCGGGGTGCCTGGGGGCGTGCCCAGGGCTCCAGGTGCGCTAGGGCCCTGGCCCCCCTAACTGCCACCTATGGGCGTGTCCCCAGGTGCTCCAGAGTGAGGCCCTGAGGGAGGAGTGTGTACCTGAGGTTGTTCTGCCTGCGCCTGGGTGTGTCCCTGGAGGGGGGTGTCCCTCAGTGTGCCCATTGTGCCTCTGTCTCTGATTGTCCTTGAGGGTTTATGCCTGTCTGTGCTCATTTGCCTCCTTATCCCTGAACGCATATGGCTATGAGTGTGATTGCCAAGGTGCACCGACTGTACTTGTGTCTTTGTATATCTGTTCCAGTTTGTGATGGCACCTATTATCTTTGTGTCTGTGTGTATGTGCTGAAGGTCTATGTTTTGTGTCCCTGTGTATGTCCATGGCTCTGGGTTTTCTCTGGAGGAATGCCTTGGGTATGTCTGACACCGTATGTCAGTGTCTGATGAGTATTTTTGGGTGTGCCTTTGTTAATGAGCACATCTGTGTGTGTGTGTGATCCATTGATACCTGCATGTGACCCACTGTGTCTGGCATTCTTGTGTATTTCTGGGCATGGCTGTGTGAGCCATGTGTATTTTGTACCTGTGTGTATGTCCCCATGAATGTCCTCAGGAACCCACCTCTGCACATATGTCATTGTGTGTTCCTGTGAGCACCCTGAGTGTGTCCTGGAGTGTGGCTATGTCCAGGGGCTGCTGGCTCTTTGCCCTCCTTGGCTTCACTCCCTGCTGCCTGAGTGAGTCCACACCTGCTCCTGGAGCACTGGGCTCCTCCCCCCACCTGGCAAGGACAAGGAAGGACACTGAGACAGAGGCAGACATGGAGGCAGAGACAGACACAGAGGGGGACACAGAGCCAAGTAAGCTGGAGAGGTGGAGACCCAGAGTCATGTGATCACCTTATAGTCCAAGACCCAGAAGAGAAACAGAGATGCCAAGATCCGGACATTAGAGAGAGGGACACTCAGAGTCACACAGAGACCCAGAGCACCGAGTCCGGAACTGCTGGAACAGAACAGAGATCAAGGATGTGGCTCTTGAGCCTCCCGCGCCCTCCCACTCTCAAGTTTCCAGCCCCAGCTGTGCCTCCCCCACATACCCAAGGCAGATTTCTCCTGGTCTCAGAACTGGAATCCAGCCTCCTCCTTACAGCTGGCTCTGTGTGTGTGCGCATGCGCGCGTGTGTGCATGTGTGCACACGGCGTCTGTGTGGTCTGAGCTGGTACCTACCTTGCACACAGCCCTCTTCCCCCATTGTTGTTCATATTTTCACAGGTCTGTGTCATGTACACCTTTACACATCCACACATGCCACATAGTCACACTAATTTAAACCCAGAAACATGCCCTGGGCCTTCCTGTTTATCACATCTACACATAGGGCCAGAAGACCTAACATGTCCACAGCCATACAGGTAAGTCTCCCCTAAGCTCTGCCAGTCAGCTGCTCAACCTTCAGCAACCATTAAGGGGGTCCACATGGCTGCCCCTCACAGGGAAAGACACCACCAGTATGTCAGGTCCATCAGACTGTACACTCAAAGGCAGATGCCATTTGACTTGTTCACTGTTGTATTCCCACCCAATTGCCTGAACCAGTGTCTGGAAACTTGCAGGTGCTAAGAAATATCTGTTGAATGAATGTTCACACTGTATCTCCAGCAGTTACTCAGCCCACAGTAGCTTCACAGGCACTTGGTGAAAAACACTATGGATCCACAGTGTCCAAACAGGAAGGCATCATAGGCATACCTAGAACCACACATTAAATATCAATGTGTTACACAGGGGTTGCTTGTGTGCAAGACATTCAGCACAATCCCTAGGTCAGAGGTTCTCCACTTTGGCTGCACATGAGAACAATATGAGGAACTTTTAAACATCCCCTGATGCCCAGACCCCATCCCAGATCAAAAAACTCTTGGGGTAGGACTTGGGCATCAGGATTCCTTTGGAATCAGCCAGGTGATTCCTCCTTATAGGCTGGTCAAGAACCACTGATCTAGGTGAACAGACTAGAAAATCTTGATACAGGGGTTATTACCAGAGACAGGAGTATAGAGCAGGGTTTAATCATTTTTTCTTTTTGGTGCTGAGGATAAACACAGGAGCTTTAGAACATACTCCACCACTGAGTTACACTGGCCAATCCCTGGGTCCTCACTTTTTTTTTTTGGTACCAGGTATTGAACTCGGGGCACTTGGCCACTGAGCCACATCCTTAGCTGTATTTTGTATTTTATTTAGAGACAGGGTCTCACTGAGTTGCTTAGCGCCTTGTTGTTACTGAGGCTGGCTTTGAACTCTGCCTCAGCCTCCTGAGCTACTGGGATTATAGGGGTGTGCCACCGCGTTCCGAGGTCCTCACTTTTTTATTTTTAGTTGTTGATGGACCTTTATTTGTATGTGGTGCTCAGAATCGAACCATCATGCATGCTAGGCAAGCACGCTACCCACTGAGCCACAACCCCAGCCCAGGTCCTCACTATTAACAATGAAGCAAAGCTCTGACTCCTGAACCAGACTGTTTGCATCCTGCCCCTCCACACACTGGGGAATTGAACCTGGGGGTGATCTACCACTGAGCTACATCCCCAGCTTTTTAAAAAAATTTCTATTTTGATTTTGAGACAGGATCTCTCTAAGTTGCTGAAATTGGCCTCAAATTTGCCATCTTCTTGCCTCAGCTTCCCAAGTAGCTGAGATTAGAGGCTTGTGCTACGAACCTGGCAACATTGCTTAATTTGAACTCTGGTGTCACCATTTACTTACTGAGTGGTTTTTGCAAATTACCTCTTTCCACTTGACTTTCCTGTCTGTAAAATGGGGATAGTAATCATTCCAATGAAGCCTCATGACATTCATTGTTCCAGACACCAAATTAATGAATTAATTAACATATAAAGTGTTTAGAACACTTGGCATGTAGTAAGTGCTATATTGTTTTGTTATTACTGAATTTCTATTATTATTATTTTTAACTTTTCCAGGGCCCTGTACCTGCAAAGCATGAGCTTCTCCCCAGTTCTAAGCCAAAGTTTTTTTCGTTAAATTGTTATGAAAAAGCAGAGGTGTGAAATCAATCTTTGGGCTCACCTACTTCTGCCATTTCCCATGTGACTGTAGACTATCACTCTAGGGACAAGTCACTTATTCCATGTCTATGAACTTGTCTGCTCATCTGTAAATAATAGGAATCTTTCTCTACCTCAAGAATTATTTTGAGAGTGCTTGCCTTGCATGTACAAGGCCCTGGGTTCAATCCCCAGCACCACAAAAAAAAAAATTATTTTGAAAAGTAAGTACTTCATGGAAGTATTTAATAAATGATGGCAAAACCCAAATATCTTGGAGACACATCGTCTTTTTTCCCTACTACTGGAGATTGAACCCAGGGCTTCACACATACTAAGCAAGTACTCTACTATTGTGCTCAATCCCCAGTCCCTTTTATTTTTTAAATTTATTTGATTTTATATTTTTTGTTACTAAGGATTGAATCCAGAGACATTTAACCACTGAACTACATCCCCATATCTTTTTATTTTTCATTTTAAGACAGGGCCTCACTAAGTTGCTTAGGACCTTGCTAAGTTGCTGAGGCTGGCTTTCAACTTGAGATTCTCCTGCCTCAGCCTCCTGCTGGGCTTTATTTATTTATTTATTTTGAGACAGTCTTGCTAAATTGTTCATGATGGCCTTGAGCTTGTCATCTTCCTGCCTCAGACTCCCAAGTAGCTGGGATTCCAGGCATGCCCACTGTACCTGGTTGCCACGTCTTGATACTTTCTGGGATTGTGTGGCATTCCGGCTGTGGTAGGGCCTCCACCTCTAAAGAGAACAAATCAAAATAAGCCACCCTATCCCTGCTTCACCCACATGGTAAGGTCTTTGCTACCCTTTCCTCAGGGACCTCAGGGCCTAAGAGCACAAAGTATCTTATATCCCAAATACTAGATCTTTGGCCCTGGAAGGTCTCTGGGGTCTGGTCTCCAACATACATCTTATCCCTCCTCACCCTTTACTAAGCATTAGACCCTAGACTGAGACCATCTCTGCCCCAATCTCCCATTCTCCCTCTGACCTTTCTCTTCTTTTCTTACGGAGCCCCAGGCCTCCCCGTCTGATTCTCTTCTTGTGGTGAACATGTCCTTCAAGTTAAGGAGTACCCTTGCTATGATCCCCTCTAAACTCCCAAGTCCTTCACAGGTCTCCCTTCCTTACCCCAATTCCTGAGCTCCTGCCCCATGACCCTTCACTACCCTTCCTCCCCTTTTGAGGCCCATCTTGTGTGGAGCCCCAATCCCTTCCACTGAATAACCCCACCGCCCTCCTCTGAGCCCTCAGTCAGACACCAGGTCTCACCTTCTCAGGGAACCCTGATTCTCTTAGAAGCTAAGTCTGCCCAGCCTGCCCTACCTGCCGTGTCTCCTGCTTCCTCAACAGCTTCTGAACACACTCATCTTCTCATTGCAGGTGATTCTTAGGGCTGCAAACAGGCTTTTCTTAGGTTGGCCTAGCCAGCCACACCCCCCACTGGATTCTCTGATGCCCCCACCTAATCCTCCCAGCCTCCTTCCAACCCCAGAGTGACCTTTCCTAAGCTCTTTCCCCTCCCTGAACACATGCAGTATCTACTCCAAACAGACTTAACTAGGCTTCTACCTTCTGCCACCCTCTCTCACACCTCTGGGCCTTTTCACATGCTCTTTCCTCCTCCAGGAATTCTCTAATTTTTCTGCTTAGTACCCTAGGTGAGGCCTTTAAAAGCTTCCTCCTCTGGGAAGCCTCCCAGGGTCTTACAGCTTCCTGCCCCGATTTCCAGCTGCACAGGGGACAGTCAGCTTGAATGTGATGGTCTCTCCCTCTGCACACAGGAGGGTAGGGCAATGTCTTCATCTTGGCAGGTCCATGAGCCTTTACATTCAGCACAGAGGCTGCATTTTTCAGGACCTGTGACGGAGTCCTCCAGCCTCTTCCAGACAGGGATATCCAGAAAATGGGGTGTGTTTACCCCTCAGACCAAGGGTTCAGCCAACTCTCTCCAAGGCCTAGGACTTGCTGGTTGGGTCAGGGAGGGCAGGTCACCTCTTGGTGTCTCCCTGAGCTTCACTGAGGAGGGACAAGAAGCCACACTCAGCAGAACTTTAACAAAATGGGTCATGAGAAAAACTCTTGAAGACCAAGAGGCCAAAGAGGGTTTCAATAGGAAGAGAATAGTCCAGAGCTCTCTGGTATCAGGGAGTGGGAAATGGCTTAGCCCTTCTAGGCCCAGCAGAAACAGGCCCACAGTTGGGAGTTCTCTTTTTTCATAGCTTACCAAAGCTGCAAGGAAACACAGACTTGGTATTTGGGGTTCAGTGGGAAAAGAAAAGAGGAAGGTAGGGAAACACTGGAGTGACTGGCCTGCTCATAGTTTTGTGTTTTGCACAGCAGATGTGGGTGAGCTGGGATAAAATGAGGGGCTTGAAGGCAGAGGAGACCTAAGACTTGGGGTGAAAGGGAGATACACAAACAGGGCACACTGAAGTCCTAGGGGAAGGGGTCTTGCAAGGTTTCTTGGATTTGGAATGAGTGCCTCAAAGATAGGTGTCCCTGGACCACTACAGAACTGTGGGGCCTAAAGGCCAGGAAGACGTGTGATAAATAAAGGGTCTAGGGGCAGAGCCCTGGGGACTAGGATGGAATAGGGAATGCTGAAGGAGGAGAGATCCAAGAACCATAATGGGGGCTCTTCAGGGAGTGGAATCCAGATTTGAGGACATAAAAGAGGATCCAGAGAAAGGGTGATCTGGGAGTTGGGATACAACAGAGGGTCTTAGAATCAGGGAAGTCCCAGGACCAAAGTGAAATGAAGACCAAGAGGCAGAATCCTTGAACCTGGGGCAGACTGCACAGACCAGGGGCCAAGAAATCCTAGGAAGCAGAATAGAGAGCTCAGAGGCAGGAGGGCCTAGGGCAGGAGTGGAATGGGAGAGCTAAAGGCAGACAGGGGAGATCCAGGGCCTGGGGTGGGATGTGAGGGCCCAGGTGCAAAAATGATCCAAGTCTCAGGCAGAAGGGAGAACTCAGAGGTAGAGAACATATGTAGGTGGGTCAGCTCTCAGCTCCTCTGGGGAATCAGTGGCTGGTGACAAATTCCAGCTGTGTCCCTTCCACTCCATCCACCCTCACACACCCCTTCACCCCTTTTCACAAGACACAAGGTTAGTTTTTTTTTTTTTTTTTTTTTTTTTTTTTTTTTTTTTTTTTTTT
>NW_026000082.1:34344267-34363818 GCF_001458135.2 Marmota marmota marmota | reverse complement strand
AAAAAAAAAAAAAAAAAAAAAAAAAAAAAAAAAAAAAAAAAAAAAAAAAAAAAAAAAGCTCCCGCAAGAGGTTCTTCACCCTCCCCCCCACCATGCGAATTTGCACACCACGGGACCACAGCAGGTTTACAGAATGCAATATACAATCCACGATTTATAATAAAACAGTATATACAATAAATAGGATATTGTTCATTTTTGTCAAACGACCTGTAGATAAATTTCTCAGTGCATACTTGCAGGGGCTCTGGACACCTGGAGGCCCCGCTCGCAACCTCTTGCACACGCTCGCTCTCTCGCTCTTTTTTTTTTTTTGTCTTTTTCTAAAACTGTGTTTTGTTTTTTAAGTTTTGTACATTTTTAAAAAGTATTTACAATTGCTGGTTTTGTGCAGAAAGGGCTCACCTTCGGCTTCTGCGTGGAGAGATGGGTTGGGGGTGGGGGAGGGGGGCTGTAGGGGTGCAGGGAGGCGGGGAGGCAGAGGGGCAGGTGCTCCTGCCAGAGGACGATGTGGACGCTGGGAGGGGTCTTGGCGTTGGTTTTCTGAAAGCTGCAAAAAATACAAGAGGCAGAAGTCAGTGGCAGACACAGACAATGAACTCTGAGACCTGGGAGGCTAAGAGGGAGACTACTTGATTCTTATTTATTTTTTGGTTCTGGGGATTGAACCCAGGCGTGCACTACCACTGAGCTACATCCCCTGCCCTTTTTATTTTTTGAGACAGCATGTAAATTGTGAAGGCTGGCCTCAAACTTGTGATCCTTCCACTTCAGCCTTCTAAGTTGCTGGGATTATAGGCATGTGCCACTAAGCCTGGAGGGACCACTCAATTCTTTTTATTGGTACTGGGGATTGACCTCAGGGGCACTCAACCACTGAGCCACATCCCCAGCCCAATTTTGTATTTTATTAGAGACAGGGTCTCAAGTGAGTTGCTTAGTACCTCGCCATTGCTGAGGCTGGCTTTGAACTCAAGATCCTCCTGTCTCAGCTTCCTGAGCTGCTGGGATTACAGGCAGGACCACTCAATTCTTAACAAGATTGTAGAAGAAGCTAACATCATTATTCCTTATCCTACAGACTTCAAAACCAGCCGCCCCCCCCCCCCCGCCACTGCTTCTGGCCTTCTTTGAGCTCAGTTTCCTCATCTCTAAAACAGAAATGCCCAAGCCCTATACCAAGAGGTGAAGGATGTGCTGGATAAAAAGCTGGAGTGCCAAGCAGTAGAGCTTGGGTTCTGGAGTTACACCAGCTGAGTTCAAATGCTAGCACCATCATTTGATAGTCCTAGTACCTTGGGTAAGATGTTGAACTCCTTTGCTTTTTTTTTTTTTTTTTTGGTTTCTGCTGGATGTCAAACCCAGGGTCTCCCATGCTCTAAGTACATCCCCAGCCCAAGACAGTGAATTTCTGTGAGCCTCAGTTTAGTCATCAGTACAGAGGGGATACTAGAGCTACCCAAGAGGTTTATTGGCAGGATTCAGTGGTTTTAGGTCAGAGGAAACCTAGTATATAAGTGCATAATAAATTGAACTAATTACTCCTTGTTATTATTTTCCTGGAGCTAGCTGAGCTCTCCAAACCTCTGTTTCCTAATATCACAATGAGTTTGTTTAGCCATTCCTCCAACCTAGACTGCTGAGGGAAAGACATAGGAAGAGGGCCTTCACCTAGCACAGGTGTGAACAGGTGCTTCAATTTCTTGTAAATGCACCCCTTCCCAGCCCCGTGCATGCCATTCTGTTCCTTAGAGGTGAGTTGTCTGCACAAAGGGATCAAAACTGCCCAACATGATACCCTCTGTGTTTGGGGGAACACTGCCTTTCTGAAGTTCAGAAACCACCAAGTTCTCAGTCCCCAGAACCGCCAGACACTAGTAGATGGGCATACCCCCTTTTCCCAGATACTCCTAGTCATGTTTGTGGGGCCCCAACTTCCTTAACCAGACCCACTGGATTCACAGTTCTGCTGGGGTGAGTGACAAGTGGCCAGGATAGGGCTAGGCTCCGTCATTCCAGCTCCAGCCATTAGCCTGCCAGCCTCATAGAGCCCTGAAACTCCCACCCCCAGTGACTATTTCCTCCAGAATTGAGGGCGGGCTGGGGGTGCTAAAACTGCCTCCTAAGCCTCCTCTGTGAGCCACCCATCCTCCCCCACGCCTGCCTGCAGGAGCCAGGCAGCGACAGAAACCTCGCCTCCCTTGTACTTTCTTGGCTTCCTTTTCCAACAGGGCTACATTGACATTCTGCTCAGCCTCAGCTGCTGTCTGCTGGGCAGTCAGCCCCGAGGATGACTTTTGTCCTGAGGTTGGACTTGCCAGGACTCCCCTGAGGGCCAGAGGGACCAGGTGGGCTCCTGCAGAGGAGGGGCAGCACCCCATCCTGGTGATCAGGCCATGTACCAAGTGGAGGTCTGGGAGGGCAAAGGGCCACAGGCTGTGAAGCCAGCAGGTCTGCAGTAAAGGAAGGACAGGGCATTCACAGGGGCAAGCAGTGTGCATGCTAGGGGGACAGCTGTATGACAACTGGAGTGTCAGGCAGAAGAGCGCTCTTGGGGCGGGTAGGGTGCCATGGGGTTGGATGTCAGCTCTCCACAGTTAGGGTGATAAGCAGGACCAATTGCAGAGATTAGGGGACTGAACTATGGCATCTGGGTACCATAATCAGCAGAGAGCTAAGGATCTCCATCTAGAGGCTGGCCTTACTGCAGTTGAAGGACAGTTGCCAAGCTGAAGAATCTCTGTGGGTGACAAGTGAGGGGAGATTGAGGGTGGGCTGCTCTAAACCATTCAGCACACTCATGGTGACAAACCCCAACAATGCCCACTCCCTACAAGGGCCCAGGGCAGGCTGGGAGTCTCTGCACAAATCCCTGCCCCCCCTGCCCCCACCAGCCCTTAGCCACTGCCAGTGACCCTCTCCAAGCCAGGTCTCCATGGTGATCTCAGCCCAGCAGGCGGCTCCTGCCAGAACCTTCCCGTGGCCAGGCAGCAGGAGGCTTTCTCACCCTCTGCTAAGCCGCCCAGCTCGGCTCACCTACCTCCTCCCACCGCCCTCCCAGCTTTCAGGACTTGGCCAGCCAGAGACTCTGGCAGAACGTGGGGGAAGGGGGTGGGGAGGGAATCAAAGCCCAGGGGCTCTTGGTGGGGGATGAGGGGAGAATGCTGTGGCTGTGTGGAACCCAGACCTCACCAGGCTCAACTCTCCACAAAACAGAACCAAATGCTAAGGTGCCAGGCAGCCCAGCACTGGGCATGAGACAAAGCAGAGACCAAGACAGCTCTGGCTCTGGCCTCTGAGAGGTTCATGGAGCAGGGGGAGCAAAGCAGAGCCCAAACCAGGCCATCCTCATGCAGGGGAGAAGTCCTAGGGAGCTCAGGAAGAAAGGGGGGTCTAGCCCCAATTTGGCAGGAGGGACTGGGCTCTTAACCCACTGCTGAGCACAGTGCCCAGCACATGCTGGGGTCACGATTGTGAGTGGACTGAATGACAGAGTGATGACTGATCTAAGGCTGGTCAGCATGTCAACGTCCAGCTCAGCTCTTGCACACCTCCAGGACGCCTCCTTAGACCACCCCGTTACCATAGCTACCAGCACACTTGTCATTCCCTACTCTGCTCCTCCAGGGCAGAGGCCTGTGTGTGGTAGCTCTGTACCCTCAATGCCAGCATGCACCTGGCCCCAGGACACCAACTACTGTTCGTAAGACTTAACCTTTTAGTGCCTCCATAAGGAACCTCAGAGCCATGTTCCACTGCATTCTCATGCTCCAGCAGTTTTAGCATCTGAGGTGCCAGGGTATTAAGTGGTTTCTGCCTGGCAGTGGGGGTGGGCATAGGTGGCACTGAAGGGCAACTGAGCAGAGATTCAAAGTGCTGCAGAGGACATATAAAATCAGGTTGTTCTGAGAAAGCTGCTCTCCCCACACAACCGGCACACATTTGTGCATTCATTTAAGCAAATAGCAAACATGTATTCACACCCACTAACTGCCAGGGTCTGAGTGAAAGTCTAACCTCCATTCTGGTCTCTAACCTCCAAAAGGAAATCTCAGTGTTAGGACAGTACAGCAGAAGGCAATAAGAGTGCATGAGAATTGAGACTGATCTGCTGTGTGACCTTGGGCAAGGCTCTTTCCTCTCTGGGCTTCAGTTTCCTATTCTGTAAAATAAGGGCATCAAACAGGCGATAGATGGGAGAGATCTTTAGGTGCTAAGATAATGCCAAAGACAAGGAGTCAAGGCAAACTGCAGCTGCCCAGAGGTTGACCCACTTCTCCAGCATTTTCAGGCTACCAGGCCTGTGAGACACATAAATGTAGAGAGGATACTGCTTGAAGCAGAAATACCAATGAAGTAGGGTGGGTCTGGAGTCCACTGAAGTGTCACTGAAGTGCTAGTCACTCTCCTTAGGGATCTGCTTCCCCTACTGCTGGACAGAGACCTAAAATATTTGCTCATGGTACCAAATGGGTTCATATTCATGGTCACCCACCCACCTTATGTGATCATGTGTGCGCCTCTCATCTCCCAGAGCCTCCCGTTTCTTACCCGTCCTGAGAGGAGGGGTTGCTCACACCCCGTGCCACACTCAGTCTTTCCCCCATCCCAGGTGGAGATGTCCTATGTAAAGACAGGGGTCACCAGTGATGTGTGCTGGACATGCAAGTGAAGCAGGGGCCCACGAAAGACAAGAACAGAGCACCTGGGGATGTCCAAGGGCCTGCCTGGTTCCACCTTACATTGCTTCAATGACCAGGTGGACTCAGGTGATTCCCTAACCCTGGGGGAGTGGGTGAGCTTGGAGACCTCTTAAAACCCATCAATGGCTTGAACTGGTTTATTTGCACATCCCTCTCCCACCCATGTTTGGGAGCAGTTCCCGGTGACAGTGGGGAACTGTGCCCCACTATCACACACCTATGTGTGCCACACCTATGCCCCAGATCTCAGTCTTTCCTCTTACAGCTCTCCCATTTCTAAATGCTTTGTATTGGCTCAAGTTCATGCACACTCACACACACACCTGAAATGTCCCAGGCATGATGAGACACTGGGCTGAGGGGAAGACGTTGCACAGAGATGAGTAACTGGCCTACAGGAGTTGTGGTATGGTGAGGACATTCCCAGAAGGGCTGTCATGGATGCATAAAGGGCGTGAGATTGATTATGCCTGGGAAGGATTCTGGAATGCTTCTTGGAGGAGGTGAAACCATAGGAACTGACAGGTGGGAGACCACAGTGGGCAATCCAGGCCAGGGCACTGCAAAGGCACAGGGCACGTTTGGAAAGACCCCTCAGATAGCTCCCGCTCCTGAGTAGATATTCTCAGGCTAGAAAGGAAGGCCGCATGAGGGAGGCCAGGGCTGAAAAAGAGGCAGGATACCCTGAAAGAAGGCTTGAATCCCTTGAATACCATGCTAGGAAGCTGGGCCTGTATTTTGTGGGGAAGGAGCTGGAAAGCGAAGGATACAATCAAAAGGTGTGAAGCGATGGAGTTGCAGGAGCAGATGTGCTTTAATCAATTCATCCAATAAATATTTTAGGGGCTCCAGACACCATGCATCTAGGAATGCTGAAGAACAAGCACTTTGGAAGCCATAATGGGGAGAATGGACTCCCCACTCATCCAGTGGGGGTGGGGTGGGTCAGAAGCCCAGATGGCTGAGGTGGGGCTCCAGCCTCTGAAGTCTCCAATTTGTCAAGACCCATTTCTTGCCTCTAAGAAGCTCTTGCTGCCTGCCCTGCTCACACAGTTCAGGAGGGTGATCCCTGGTGAAGTTCTGGGAGCGCTCTAGTCCCTTCCCTGCAAAATGATGCCCATGCCCAGGTGGAGATTTTTTTTTTCCTTAAATGGTGCTGGGGATTGAACCCAGGGCTTTGTGTATACTAGCCAAGTGCTCTAACTCTGAGTTACATTTCCAGCCCTTTTTATTTTGAGGGGTACTGGGGATTGAACTCAGGAGCACTCAACTACTGAGCCATATCCCTAGCCGTATTTTGTATTTTATTTAGGGACAGGGTCTCACTGACTTGCTTAGTGGCTTGCTTTTGCCGAGTCTGGCTTTGAACTAGTGATCTTCCTACTTCAGACTCCTGAGCTGCTAGGATTATAGGCATGCACCACCATGCCTGGCCCTTTATTTTTTGATAGGGTCTTGCTAAGTTGCTGAGGCTGGCCTCTACCTTGTGACCTTCCTGTCTCAGCTTCCTGAGTTGCAGAGATTACAGGCATGTGCCACAATGCCTGGCTGCCCTGTAGGCCTTTAATAAATCTGTTTATAGGCTGCAAGCCCCATGAGGGCAGGGCTCTGCCAGTCTCATTCAGCAGCACCCTCCAAGCCAGATACAATGCTTGGCTCAGAGCGGGTTGTTAGTTGGCGCATGCTGAACACAGACTTGACCTACGCCCCCTGCCTTCCAGCACAAACACAGGACACTAGGCAGCAAAGGTTATGATGACAAAGGCAAAACTGCCAGGGGGAAATCATACTGTATTACAAAGTTACAAGGAAGTTTCAGATTATTTGTGTTGCGAGAGAGGCCTGGTGTGGATAACTGTGTGGACAGGATTCCTAGCTGACCCGGATCATTTTTAAATCTGGTCTCCACTCCTCTGGGGTAGCGTTTACCTTCTTGCTGTGTCCCCTCTCTTCCCAGGAGGACTAGGTACAGTCGCTAAGGCAAAGAATCAGGTAGTATTTCAAAAAACCCCCTCCAAAGGCCCCAAACCCATGCCAGAAAACAATACCCTTTGTAGGAGGGAAGCAGGTGCTGGAGACGGGCTCTGTGGGCCTGAGGGTCAGAGGTACGGGATCCACGCAGACTGGGTCAGATGCCCCAGAAGTCAGTTTGTGGGGAGGTATTTACCCCTCCATCTCCCACCCACTGAGTTCGTGCTTACTGTGTGCCAGGACTGGGTGAAGTGATGTGACTTACCAGGTCACGGAGCTGGTAAGGGATGGAACCTTCCTGTGAACACAGTGGGCTCCCAGCACTGCCCTCCAGTTTCAGGGATCTGCTCTGAGATGTGGGGGGCTGAGATGAGTGTAAGAGGGTATGTTCTTGAAGAGATGGTATTTCCAGGAAACAAGGGCTCAAAACAAGAAGGCTGGCCTAAATGCGCGGCTGGAGAGGCAAGAGATAGGATCGGAGGGAGGATGGCCTCAGAGAGCAGCAGGGAGTGGGGGGTGGGAAGGGAAGAGCTGGAGCCCAGAAGAGGCAGGGCAGGACTGGCTGAGCCCTGTCGTGAGGCTTCTTGCTCAGAGCCAGAGGCAAGATCAAGTGACCTCTCAAGGTTTCATGACAGGGAGAAACAAAGCCCAGAGCAGCTGGGGCCTGGCCCAGGCCTGGGCATGCCTGCTGACCCCGGCTGGATGGTGGCCTTGGAAACTGTCTCCTGCTCTGGTCAGGCCCCAGCTGGTGTAACCTTGGAGGACCTGTGACATTTCTCTTGGCCTCAGTTCCAGGCCTGAGAGGGAGTAGGGAGGGGAGAGGACTTGGGATTCCTGAACACCTTGGAGGCCCTTCCTTTGCTGCCACCAGTCCCCAGTGTCTGGCAGGGCCGATCTTCAGCTCGCAGGGTCCCAATGTGGAGCCAGTCTGTCTGGCTCTGTTTTCTATCTAGGGGGCCAAAGAAGATGTTTGCACAGGCCCACGGCCCCCCTCCCTTGACCCACTCTCAGCTCTGTCCTGTCAGCCACAGCTCTCAGCCAAGTCGTGCCCCACATTCCCCACTCTCTCCTCTGACCTTTCATCTTCTAACTCACACTGGGATGTGACCTCCCTTTGCGCAGTTTTCACTGCCTACATTGCCCTTTCCTGTCTCCAAATCTTGCCCATCTTTCAAGGTCGAGCTCAAGTGCAGTTTCTTCCATAGGACTTCAAAATCCATTTAAAATATCAGACCCAGAAAGCAGAATAGGGTTCCTCCAGTCTGGCCCACCCTTTATCAGATGGGGAAGCAGGGACGTGGGACAGAAAGAGGCAGGCACAGGGCTCAGTCCCCAGGCTCTGGAGGGGTAGTAGTATGGTTTGAATTTGGCTCTATCACACACTAACCATGGAGCCCTTGGGCAAGGACCCTGCTGTATCTATTCTTGCACTCTCTGATGGGGACAGGGAGCACTCCTAAGCTACTGTGAAGGATCCACAGGGTGATGTTACACAAAGGGTCCAGAACAGATGTGTCTCTTCTCACCAAGTGAGCAGAGGAATACCCTCTGACCCAATACTGAGCTGCCTGGTCACACTCTTCATCCCTCCCTGCACCCGGGAACCTGCCACTTCCTACCAGCTGTTCTAAGGTTCTTTGTGTATTTTTTTTTTTTTTTTTTTTGTGGTGATGTTGGGGATTGAATCCAGGGCCTTGTGTGTGTGAGGCAAGCACTCTACCAAATGCGCTGTATCTCCAGCCCCAGCCTTTGTGAATGTACTTATTTTCACTTGCTGGCGTGGCTGCTGAACCCAAGGACGGGGCCATGTCTGCTTTGTCTCCCCAGCACATGGCACTGACTGAGCACAGAGGGGCTCAAGATGCACAGCTAAGGGGAATGACTGCTTCCCCAGTGCCAGTGTCAAAGCTGCTCACTGCCTATTGGTGAATGAGTGTGTCATTGTCTTCTCAGCTTAGGCTTTCTGTTGACAATGTGACTCCATCTATTAATTCTCCTTCCTCACTACTCTGGTCCTATATCCCAAACCCTTCCTCATTCTCATCATGACTTTAACTGGCAATGGAGGGCTGCCCTCGATGGGGGAGCCTGTGCACCATCTTTAATAAGGGAGACCAGCCAGGCACAGTGGTGCATGCTTGTAATCCCAGCAGCTTGGGAGGCTAAGGCAAGAGGATGGAGAGTTCAAAGCCATCATCAGCAATTTAGCAAGGTCCTAAGCAACTTAGTGAGTCCCTATCTTTAAATAAAATATAAAAAGGGCCCAGGGATGGGGATGTGGCTTAGTGATTAAGTGCCCCTGGGTTCAATCCCCAGTACCAAAAAAAAAAAAGACAGACAGACACCACCCTGAGCCAGCAGACCTGGCCCTGCCTGCCTCGCCTCCCTGTTCGGCTTCATTTGTCTTCCCCTTGATTCCTCAGAGCTGAGCCTCTTTCTCCTCCAGGCTGTACACACTGCTGTTTCCTCTGTCCAGAATGTTCTCCATCTAGCTGTCTAACCACCTCATCCTTTCGTGAAGCAGCTATAAGATAGGGTCAGCCTGTGACAGGCTGTCACAGCCCACAGCTTTCCTTCTCTTGCACAGTCCTTCCCACCACTTGAACTATCCAGTGCTCGGTGTCATCCCGCTTAATGTCTTTCCCTCTAAACTGGAAGCATCCTGAGGACCAGGTGCTTCATCTGTGGTGTTCAGTGTGCTGTCCCAATGCCTGGCTGCACAGATGTCTCAAGAACAACTGCATGCATCAGTTTGAGGACAGTGCTGTTAACTCCCAGCCCTGGATGGGGAGTGGGGCCAGAATGTGGGGCTGGATGACATCCCAGTTCCTCCTGTGTTCAGGCCTCACTGGGTGGTTCCATTATGTATTTCACTGAGCTGTGACCTGCCCAAATCCCAGCCCCCACACCTGCTCATTTTCCCACCCAGAGCCTGGGAGAAACGGTTTTTGTATTATTTCACATTTCTGGATTATCCATGAGACATCTCCCCTCCAGTGAGAAGGATCAAGAGTCTGACATTTTAAACCCTAAGCAGCTTCTCCCTGGTCTGCTTCAGATCTGCAGCTCTGCTGCTTGCAATGAGACGCATGGGGAATGGAAGGCCATTTTAATCTTGGCCTGGCTTCATTAGGAAAGAAAATATGTTGCCAAAAAAGGGAGGAAAAAAAAAAAAAAGTTTGGTCTATTGTGTCTGCCATGTAGAGCTACAAGAACCTAAGAGATTATTAAAGTCAATTTCCTTCAACAGATGGGGAAACAGAGGCCAGAGAAGGGCAAAAGCTTGGTCAAGGCCCTGGAGGGAGTTCATAGCCAATCTGAGATTGGTTGGTTCTCCCTCAGGACTCCTGGCTCCTATGTGTTGCCCTACGCTACCTTCAGGCACCAGGGCAGCTGGGGTCTAACAGAGAAGGTGTAGTAAGTTTCCGCTGACATTACTTCAGGACCCTGAGTCACCCTGGCCTTGAATCACTTCTTCAGAGGAGGGATAGGTCTTTCCAGTAGCCCTGTTATTCCACCTCCAAGAAGAGAAACAAACTCCCAGGAGGCTTTGGGGCAGCAGAGGTAAAGATCAAGGGTCTCAGACACCACTCAGTCCATCCCACTGCCAATTACCACATCTTGACCAATTCTGTGACAGATCTGTTGTCCCAAAGTAGGACCAGTGTGGTTATATTCTGGAACAGGTTGCTCTTCAAGAAAATGATTCCTTTAACCTTAACTATTCCCTTTGATCATTTTGGGGGTATTTTTGTGTCTTTTCTTTCTTAGAAACATCAGATCTAAATCTCAGGATACTTGACCCTTGGAGAAACACTTGGCTGAAGAAAAGGGACTAACTTTTCTAGGGTGAAGACATCTTATATTTGGAGACAGACCCTTTGATTGTGAGTTCTTGGGGACAATGGGACGACACTACCCGTGTCCATTGCTGGATCCCTCCCCCACAAGCCCTAACCACACAGAGCCTACCTCAGATCAAAGAGGTTAAGAAACAATCTTTGAGGCTACTCTGGGGCAGTCAAGAGAAGATCCTTTGGGTCATTCTGTGAAGCCCTTGTAGAGTGTGTGAATAAGATGTTCTGGCCACACTCTGGCCTTGGCCCTGGCCATGCTGTGTCTTGGAATCAATATAGTCAATGAGGGTGTCCAGCAGTATTGGAATTCTGGATTGCCTCTGGATGATTGTCTGACCTGCTTCTCCCTTCACCCCTGCCACCCCGCCATAAGCGAAGTGGTGCGTTCTTGCTCAAGGCCATGAGAGAATGAGGGAAATAAATGACTGACAAACCAAACGAGGTGATCTTATCCAGTCTATGGTTCTCTGGCCATTCCAATTGCCAGTACCCACTGAGTGTCCCAATGGCTTCCCCACCCAAGCACTCTGTCTCCTCCCCAAGACTATCCACAGGGCTGGGGATGTGGCTCAAGCGGTAGAGCGTTCGCCTGGCATGCGTGTGGCCCGGGTTCAATCCTCAGCACCACATACCAACAGAGACGTTGTGTCCGCCGAGAACTAAAAAATAAGTATTAAAAAAATTCTCTCTCTCTTTAAAAAAAAAAAAAGACTATCCACAACCTCTAATGCTGAATCCTTTCTTCCTGCTTTGGGTTCCCAGTCTTACGCTTAAATCCTACAAATGTATCCTGCTCACCTCTGTAGCTCTTCCCCAAGCCCAGGCTTTAACACCTTCCTCCTCTCCACCCCACCAGCACTTTGCCCACTGTACCCACATCCCCAGACTCACCCAGGAACAAAACCTCGCGGTCCAGTCGGCACTTCAGTTGGCACTACAGGGAGGTGACGGTGAATGTGTCCTCAGGGTGAGGTTCCGCCATGGGCCCCAGGAAGCTGCTCTTGGGGCCCCCACCCAGGCCAGGATGCGCCTGCGGCATAAAGCCTGGATACCTGTAGGCGGTGTCCTGCAGGGGCAGCAGCGAGTCCCTCGGCACAGGGGACAGGGTCAAGTCACTAAGGAGTGGACAGCCATAGCCAGCAGCGGCTGCGGCAGGGCCACGGGGTGGACCAGGTGGCCGGGCCATCTCCAGTGGCTCCTTGTCAGCCTTGGGCGTGGCTGGTGGGCTAGCCAGGTGTGGGGCACTGAGGCATGCGGCCTCCGTCCTGCCCAGGAAGTCGGCCAGCAGCCCTGTACCCACCTTGCCTTCATATGGTGGGCTACGGGCAGCTGAGCCTGGTGGGTACCAATAGGCTGTGCCCTTGCAACTGGGGGAATCGTAGTGAGGTTGGCCTAGTGGCAGGTCCCGGCAGCTCAGGTGGGCCTGGGCCGCAGCTGCATGGCCCAGGCTGGCCCCCTGGAGCCCATGCTTGAGGGGCTCACAGGCAGCCAGCTTTGTGGGCGGCGGCCGCAGCTCTTCCTTGAAGCCCAGCGTGGGTGAGCAGGTGGGTGAATATGCCTTCTGCAGGCCAGTATCGAACACTGTGGGTGGGTGGGCCAGTGGTGGGAAATGCTTGCCGTCAAGCTCAGGAGCACCCAAGCTGGGTGAGTCGCAGTGAAAACCTTGGCCGAAGGTACCATCAGAAGGCGTGGATGGGTTCATGGAATAGGGTCCCATGAAGTCACAGGGGTCTCGCTCTCCCACACTGAAGGCCCTCGACTGTGAGGGTAGTGGTGACATGCTGCTGTCCCCACTGTAGTAGTCCAAGCCAAGGTCTGGGCTGTCCTGGAACAGCGGGTTGACCGGCTGTGGCTTGGGGATGAACTTGGCTTTGGCTGCTGCACCACCTCGCTCCTTCTTGGCCGAGCAGGCCCCGCCACCCCGACCACCCCGGGGCTGCCGGGGCCCGGTGCTCCGTTTAGATGGGTAGCCTGAGGCAGCGGCCGAGGCAGATGTCGAGAAGCCCAGATGTGAGGCTTCGAACAGGTCTACCTTCTTCCGTCGTCCACGGCCAGGTTTGGAGCTGCTCTGGAAGAGGACGCTCTGGTTCCAGTTGTAGCCGGGGGCAGAGGACGCCTCGTTCCAGTCCATCATCAGTTTCTCCAGGCTGGATAGGCTCGACTGGCCCTCGCTGCTCGAGGCCTCACTGTTGGCACGACGAAAACCACCACCAACGGGCTGATTGAACTGGGTGCTGTCGGAGGACGACTCGGAGAAAGTCTCAGACACGGCTGTCTGCTGCTTCACCTTCTGCGGCGTGTAGTTGGAGATGTCTAGGATCACGTTGGGCTCACTGACGTGGCAGTCAAAACTGGGATTGTAGAGCTGACTAAAGGCTTCTGAGGCCCAGTCCAGGCCTCCATAGCCCTGCCGGAAAGGCCACTGAGAAGCCCCCGCAAATTGCCGACAGTTCTCAGGCGAGGGCTGAAAGGAAGAAGAGGAGGAAGAGGCGGCAGAGGCTGCGGAGGTGGCAGAAGCTGTGGTGCCCTTGGGCACCATGTAGCCACCGGGCGAGACCGTGCTGGCCCGGCTGTCACAGCGCAGGGGTGTGGGGGCTGATCCAGAGAAGGGGGTCCCCTCAGAGCTGTTGAAGAAGGAGGCCTTGCTTGGCGGCAGGCAAGGGCCCCCAGTAGGCGGTGGGGCATAGCCAGCACTATGGGCACTGCTGGGCGAGGCAGGAAGGCTATTGCCACTGCCATAGGCAAAGCTGCAGTCCTTGCTGTTAGCACAGTCCTGCCCTGTAAAGGGCTTAGCTGGGGCGAATACGCTTTGTCCAGCCCCATAGCCACTGTACTGGGCAGGGTAGGTGTTGGTGGGCGGGTGGGTTGTAGGAGAACGGGCCACAGCTGACGGCGGGGGAGCCAGCTTTGGGAAGGTCTCAGCTGCCCGGCAGTCTGAAGCGGCTGGGGTTATACCGTAGCTTGCTGCCCGTCCTGGTGGGAAGGTCTGGCGAGTGGGCAGAACAGGCTGGAAGGAGGGGTCTGCCCCAGTCCCACTGCTGCCCACTGCCACTGGGCTGGCCTTGGCTCCCCGGCTAGGGAAAGTGGACAAGCCCCGCTGGGCAGGCAGGGCACTGGTGGGAGGCCCCGCGTAGGTGCCTGATGCCTTCCGGGACTCAGGGCGAGAGGCTGAGAGGGCAAAGTCCAATAGGTCAGAGGAGTCATCCGAATCGAGCAGGGAGCGAAAATAGCCGGTGAAGAGGTTTTGGCGCTCCTGGCTGAGCTCAGTCTGGCCTGAGGGTGCGCCCGTGCCATAGTAGCTGCCTCGGCCGGAAGCCCCACTCTCCAGCCCAGTGGAGGCAAAGGCCCGGGCCTCGGTCCCTTGAAAACCACAGTTTCGACCAGCTTGCCCACCTGGATGCCCGTGGTGAGGGGCCCAGCCACCACCCTTGTCCCCGGCCCACTCAGCACCCGCCTCCCCAAAGCCTGGGCCACTGGGCACCTGCTCTGGGAACAGAGTCCCATTCTTCCGGGACCGCCTCTTACGCTTGGGCTTCCCAGTCACTGCATCCACTTCCCCCCGGCCCCGTTTGCGTGGGTGCCCCAACTCAGTGAGGCCAGGACCCCCGACCCCAGCAGCTGTCACTGCCACCACCTTCTTTTTCTTGCCAATGCCCTCGAAGAAGTCACTGAAGGAGCATCGGGCTGCCTTGGCTGCATGGCCCCCACCCCGGCCACCAAAACCTCCTGTTTTGCCCCCACGCCGCCGGAAGCCCTGCACACGATGCAGAAAGTGGGAGATGCTTTGGGTGTCAGGGGCCTGGTGCACCGACTCTGGTTCACTGGGTGTCCAGCAGCGGGGCGGGGAGCACCGCCCAGCACATTGGCTCTGGCGGTTCAGGAAGGCCAGTTTGGCGAGGACGTCCGAGTACTCGGCCTTACTGTCATTGGCGTCCGCTGCATAGGATGGCTGGGGAGATGCCAGCTTCTGCTTCCGCCGCCGCCGCTTCTTCACCTCTGGCATGGCCATCGTGGCTGCCGCCACAGTGGCTGCCTCAGTTGCCACCACTGCTGGTTCTTTGGGCTTGCCGGGACCCAGCAGCAGGTTCTTAGGAGGGCGGCCACGCTTTCGCTTGAGAATAATGGGCATCTCACCTGGTGGGAAAACCACCACCACATTCCGCCCATTATTCTTCATCTTGAGCAATGGAGTGGGCTCTGCTGACACACGCAGGCCCAGCTCCTTGCCCTCCACGCTCAGGCTGCTACTCAAGGATGACACTTTGTATGTGGTCTTGTTCCGTCGCCCCAGAGACACAGGGATCTTAGCCATCTTCACCACCATTCGCCGCACACCCCGGCACTTGCCTTTGCGGGTAGGGACCATAGGGGTCTGGGAAGATTCTGGCTCCAGCTCTGAGACTGGGCCTGGGCCTGGCAGGGTGGGAGGTGGTGGAGGTGGTGGTGGTGGGGGCTCAACCAGGGCAGCTGCCAGTCCTGTGGGCATAGGAAGGGGGAGTAGGCGGCCCTCAGGTCCAGCATCTGCCTTACGCCCCCGTCCGGCTTTCCGCCGGCGACACAGGATCTTTGGCCTATCGGTGCGCCGCAAGGCATACTTAGGATGGCCCTCAGGCCCTGGGGGACCATGGGGTGAGCACAAGTCCAGGCGCAAGGGCTCAGCCAGTGGGCAGTGCCCCAGGGGCTGCTGGGCCTCCAGACGGCGACCTGGGACATCCAGCAACTTAGGCAAGGGGTCAAGGGCCTGGGGGTCAAGCAGCTGTGACTCCAGGGAGTCAGGCAGGGTATCCAGGGCCTGTAGAGCCAGGCCTGGCAGCCCCAGAGGATCAGCAAGAGGTTGCAGGGGTGGCAGCTCCAGAGTTTCCCCGAGTGGCTCTAGTGCCTGTGGGTCCAGGAAGCGGGGCTGGGGGTCCAGAAGCTGAGGCTCTGGCTCAGGAGATGGTGGCTCGAGGGCCTGGGCCTCCAGCAGCTGGGCCTCAGGGCAGGTAAGGGAGGCCAGCTCACTGAGGATGTCAGCGTCAGCGAGTTCTGAGTAATCAGGACCATCTGGCTCAGGCTCTGGGGGCAGACCAGTGGTGGCAGCCGTGGCCCCAGGACTATGGCCTTGGCCAGGCTGGGGACTATCCCTAGGCTCAGGCTCAGGCTCGTAGAGGGGATGGCCAGGCCGCTCCGATTTGGCATGAGAAGTGGCACGTTCCTCAGGGCTGCGGATGCTGTTGGCCAGGCTGGGCGAGGAGAAGAAGCTGTACTGTAGATCGCCAGGTGGTGGGGCAGGGGGGCGGCTCAGCCGCAGCCCACCACAGTCCAGATGCACACCGCTGTGCTGCAGGTCCTGGGAGAGTCGTGTCAGGTCCTTCATGATGTCAATCAGCTGCACCACTGGACGCAGGTTCACCCGCCCGTTATCCCAGCGGCGACAGGAGCTGCTGCTGTCTCCGGCTGGTGTGGGGCAGCGGGCCTGGGAGACGGGCCGGGCTGCCCTTGGGGGCAGCGGGTCGTCTCCCTTGGCAAGGACTGGTGGGCGCCGGGTGCTAGGGTCCCGACGTGGGGGTGGGCGTGGGTTCTCGGAGAAAGTGTGGGTAGAGAAGGCCTTGTCGGGTGGACTGGCGGGGGGCCGGGTGGGAAGCAAGGGCCGGGGGGTGGGGGGGCACCGGGGTAGTACTTGGGCTCCCGGAGGTAGTCAGGAGAGCTGCACACGGCACTGGAAGTCACCACCAGGCCCTGGGGCTTCACACGCATCCTGACCTTGTCCTCCGAGGGCCTCCGGGCGGGGCCGGGGCTGACATGAGGGTGCGAGAAGCCGGGACCAGGACCTGCTGGGCAGGACAGGCAGGAGATCCCTTATTGAACACGGGCTTCCCCTATCCAATGAGTCCCTGGGTCTCCTCCCCAAGGTCTCAGCCCCCTTACCAAGCTCAAGTCCCTGCCCCTAAGCCCAGTCTCCTTGCAGATCCCCAGCCTTTCCCAAACCACCTGTGCCTAGTGAACCCCTCATGGGCCCCAATCACAAATATGGACAACTGACGCCCTTCTCCACCCTGGCTATGGGCTAAGGAAGCCCATCAGCAGGAGGCGGCCACCACTCCAGATCAAACTTAATGTCTTATTGCAGGTATGGCTCTCCTCATTCCAACCCCAACCCTTAGGACTCAAAGAAGAACCCTGGCCACTCACCCTCGGCTCTGCCGCCTGGGCTGTCACACTGGAGATCTCTGTGGGTAACAAGAGAGGCGACAGGAGATCTGAATCCCCCATGTGACTGGTGGCCACACTCAACCCTTCCCACCTGCCCACTCACTGGCCCAGCCTCCTCCAGATGCCACCCCCGTTCCTTCAGCACCCCCTCCAGTGTGCACACCCGGCTGACCTGGGAGAGAGTGGGCCCCCGTGCCTGGGGGCTTTGCACGTTGCTGGCTATCAGCTGTGGGTACTGTGGAGCACCTTCTGCTTGAGCCCAGGCCTCGGGCTGTGGACAGCGCCTGGAAAGGACCATCTCAGCTCAGGTTTAGTAAGCACCTACTGTGCGCCAGGTACTGGGCTATTAACAACCATATTTTGCAGATGAAAAAAAAAATGAAGGCTCACAGTTGAAGTAACACCTTTCACTCAGACACCCATTATTTATGGAATGCCTACCTTGCACAAGGACTGGGCAGACAGACATTGATCAGATAATCATAAGTGATTTCATGATTAGTGTGATAAGAGTTGCAAAAAAAAAAGTGAAGACTGCATGAGGTCAGAGGTTGAGTGATCACTGGGGAGTCAACCACAAAATCCCCTACTTCCGGGACACTTTCTCTGTGGCCAAGGGTGGGCCAAACAATTTATTTAGATGATCTTGTCCCATCCCCTTCACACCTGTGATCAATATGATCATTTTTACAGAAACCATCCACTGCAGGTGTTAAACTCCTGCAGGGCAAAGTTAGCTGTCCTACTCAGTGTTGCAGGAATCTCCCAACATCCAGAACCACACATGGCCCACGGAGTGGCCAAAAAGGTATCTGTTAACAAATGAGGCCCACAGAGCAAGCAACCAACCCTGCCTTTTCCCAGGAAGCTCTTTCTTATTCTTTTCCGGACCCAAAAGTGTGACCTAAGAAGGATGCTGACAAAGGGACAGAGACAAGAATGTGGAAAGGGACATTCTCCGACTCCTTTCTCCACTTCCTCAGAGAGACTCTCTGATGCTCCATCCTACCTCTGGCCTCTGTTCAGCCCCTATCTATTTCACCTTCATAGCATTTATCACAACTGTAATCAATTACTTGTGTGACTGGCTGTTTAGTGTGTCTCCCAGGAGAGTGTGGGCTCTTCAGGGGCAGGGATCACATCTGTCTTGTTTACCATTGTATCCTCTGACCCCAGGGCCTGGGCTATGGATGCTACATAAATATTTACCAACTAACTCCCTGAGCTGATCATGGCAGAGCTGGGATTTACATCCAGGCAAGTCTGACTCCCAAGGAAGCCTTGGGGACTCAGGACTGGACTGATCCCAGGGAGCTAGGATCTCAGGGAGCTGAATGGGCCCTGATCGCTGAAAGGGTCATAAAGACTGACACTTACCACTGCCTAGTGTTTGGCTTTGACCCAGCTTTGAATCCCCTGGACCCATCCCCTATAGACACATGCAGATTCTCAGTTGCTGTCATATTATCCAGTGCTGTCACCCCATCGGCAGATTGCAGAGCTGACTTAGGAACAGGATGGTGTGAAAAGGAACACCCCTCTGTTGCCTTTTGGAGGGCAGCAATGTGCAACCTACAAGGCACCTCCACATACACGATCCACTGAATCTTCACAGCAACCTAGGAGGCATGCATGGTTTATTATCCCCACCTTATAGAGGAAACAGGCCCAGAGCAGTTGTGAAACTTGCCTGAAGTCACACAGCTGCTCAAGAGGAGGCTTCCTAATTTTGCCTAAGGCAAAAGCCTCCTTCCACTCCAGGCTCCAGCAACTCTCCTCCAGCCACTCCTGGAAAAGCTCCTTCTAGAGCCATGGTCTAATTTAAGGCTGGGAGGAACCTTCAAATTATCTAAGCCATTGGCTTTCAAACCCTGGGCCTGGGGGAGCTGTGTAACATTCCAGATACCCAGGCCCTAGTCCAGGGGAGTCTGACTCACACATCTGAGGGACATCTGGGAATCTGTATTTTTAATCAGCTGCCCCAGTGGGTACACTGTCCTATTGCCATCTCATGCCCTCCCATTTTATAGATGAGGAAACAGAAGACTTTGCCCAAGGCTACAAAATGGCATATGAAGGGCCCCTTTGTTGTTTATCCAGGTGAACCACCCCTCTGCCCACTGTTCCTTCCCTCCCTGCAGGTCCCAGGCTTCAGCTGCTCCTCACTGTCCTACCCTCAGGCTCCCTCAGGACTCTGCTCTCCTGGGCGGTAGACCTGGCCCCTCCCAGGTCAGGCTCTCTCTGCTCCTAGGACTTGGAGCACTGCTGCTCTTGCAGGAAGAACTGTGGGTAACAGCCTCCCAAAGTGGGGAAAAGGGCTCAGACAATGGAATTTCCAATTTCCAACAGTATGGTTGGTCCTTGGCTCTGATGCCCTGTCTGAGATACCTACCAACAGCCACTATCCCTCCCTTACCGCGGGTGGGGCTCTGCAGACCGCCCACTTGGGGCCTGAGGGTGTGATCTTGGCAGCAGAGACAAACCTCCTCTCCAGTGGCTGCTTCTGTTCCACCCACCCGTGAAGACCTTTGGCCACGTCCTCCTGACTGTCCACTGCTCTTTTTGCAGCCTCTGGGATCTGAGGCTCAAGCAGCTGGCTCCCCTCCCCGCCACACCCCAGCAGGCAGTCTTCTCCTGGCCCCCTCCCAAGGGTACTACCCAGCCCTGGTCTGTGAACAAAGTCGAAAGGGTCCTTCTGTCTGCCTTGTCTGCTTCTGGGTCAGTGTGTCTGAGCTTGCCCACAGGGACGCCAGCCGCTGGGAGGGGGCTGGGGGCCCCAACCTGCTGCACAGTGCCGGGAAGCGCCAGCCCACATCCTTGAGTCCCTA
>NW_026000082.1:34336588-34342702 GCF_001458135.2 Marmota marmota marmota | reverse complement strand
GCACACACTGTGCCTGGCTCTCTGTATCTAGCTGTGTCAGGAGCCAAACCGGCTCCTGCCTGTCTCAGAGCTCTCTGGATGTGTGTGTGGTGGGGGGCGGGGGCGTGCGGCTGATCCTCTGCTGTCCCTGCAGGTTTCCAATCTCGAGGCCTGTGACTGCGGGCACTGGTGTCACTGTAGATCAGCATTGCCTCCCTTCTACCTCTGCCTTTCTCTGGGTTTTCAGGGTCATGGTGTGATGGTGTGACTGGTCACGGTGTCCCTGTTGGTCTGTTTCACTATGGGTCAGTATGTACTTGTGGGTGTGTCCCTGCATGTGTGGATTTGTGTGACCTTATCATTGTGTCTGTGTATCTGCATGTGCTTCTGTATGTTGGTGGGTCCTTGTGCTGTGTCATTGTATGTCTGTGCCAGTATAGCCATGTGCCAGCGTCCACACGTGTGAACAGGCCTGTGTGCCACAGTACGCCTGTCAGCACAATGGTGCCTCAGTGTCTGTGTGGTACCTTTGTATAATGTGTGTGCATGTGCGTGCAAGGAGAGACCCTTTGTGAGACAGTATGTGTGTCTGTGTCACTGTGTTTATATGTGCCTGCTTCCCTCCTCCCTCCCTCCCTATCTTCTTCTCTCTCTCTCTCTCTCTCTCTCTCTCTCTCTCTCTGTAAGAGCCAGACAACTCCCCAAGCCTGGATTAGGGACAATTTATCCACAGGCAGAGAAGGAGAATTCCAACCTGCCAGAGCCTCCCTCCTCTGATCTGTCCCCCCTTCCCTGTGGTTGGGTGGGCACAGAAATGCAGCCTGGCAGCTCCCAAGCCCTTGGGGAGCCCCCACCTCTGCGGCTCCCCAGAGGCCTGGGAGGGCAGAAGAGATGGAAATTTGGGTGGCTCCAGAGCCCTCCAGTGGAGGTGGACCGCTGCCCCCCATCCAGGTCCCCACAGCTCAGCTCATCTTGGCCCTGTTCTCCTGCATATGGTGGCGGGTCCGGGGAGTCTGCATGGGGTCTGCCTGCCCCCAGGGGTGGGGAGACCTGCGGAGCGGAGCTGCCCCCAGATCCTCCACAACCTGGTACTCCCCAGTTGATAAACACCAGCCCCCACCAACACAAATGACCAGGGAAGTTGTGACTGTGCCCGCTCAGGCTGGGGGAGGTGGAGGGCAGTGTGGTGGGGGAATGCAGCAAGGGGGAGCAGGGCTGGGCTGGGACTAAGGCTCCCTTCACGGTGCTCCAGGCGCAAGGCAGAATCACATGTTTCCCATTAGCTGCTCTGGCCTCCTTGTTCAGGGGGTGTTGGCTGGGGGAGATTTGTTCTGGTTGCAGACACCAGCAGAGACCACACAAGAGAGAGAGAGAGAGAGAAAGAGAGCGCGAGCGAGAGAGGGAGAGCCAGAGGGAGAAAGGAAAAGAGAGAGACAGACACATAGGGAGACAGAGACACAAGACGGAGAGAAAAGAGACAGAAACTGTGAGAGACAGACACACACAGACACAAAAAGGGGGACAGAAACTAGTGGTAAGAGACAGTGGGGGACCGGTTGGGAGGCAGGGGCCAAGTGCAGTGGGCTGAGACCTAGGCAGAGGCTGCAGGCAGGTATGGGTCAGGCACAGAATGGGAGGGGACCAGAAAGACCTTAGGGGGAGAGGCAGCAGGAGGGGGGCACCAGCATGCGGGGGAGGGCACTGATGGAGATGGCAGTGGAAAGGGACAACCAGGGACTAGACTGTCCCACAGGAACCTGAAAAAGAACGGATGAGGCAGAGACAGGGTGGGCCGGGGGAAGGGCTAGGTGAGGGCAGGGGGAGGCCGTGCTGGGCGAGGGCGGCCAGCGCCCGGCCTCCCGCCTGCTGACCCTCCAGCCTTGGAGATAACAGGCCCGAATAGTGCTGACTTGCGGTTCAGAAATCCAATATCCTCCGCGGCGCACTAATCGACTACCTGAGCTCCCGGCCCGCGCCGAGCTGCCCCGATTAATCCTGCGGCTCCACAGCCTTAATTAGTTTAACAGTTTCAGGGGCAGAAGAGGCAGCGAATAGGGTCCCCAGGCCCATGGGGACACAGCCCCCCCGTGCAAATTCTGCCTGATGCCACACTTTCACAGGCACACACCTGCCTCGGCCCCAGAGGCCCCCATTGCGCACAGTCTGAAAAACACTGGGTCCTTCCTCCTGGGGAACAGTCCCAAGGGTTGGCACCTGGGTCAGAAGATAGGTCATGCGACACTGAGACACCCCTCCACACACACACTTTGACCTATGCCCAGGGCCTCCAGTGCTTCCTCTGGCTGGCCCTTTGGGGCCATGTGGTCTGCCTAGGGAGGCCCCACCAATGGCTAGCACCCCACCCCTGAGCAGCATGTTGTCTCTTTAGGGTGAGAGACGGGCTACCATGAGCTACCACGTTACTGTCTTCCCAACAGCAGAAGAAAATCACACATCACCCCCCACAGAAGCACGAGATGGGCACATGGTGACATCTCTCACATATGCAACAGCCAGAAAGACAGGTACACAAGTCAGTGACAACCCCCCTAACAGATGAGCTGGGCACATAACCTGTCGCTTCCCTGGAAGTATGAGATGGTCACATCTAACACCTCAGACAGCTCTCCAGGTGGTCATCTCTCACAGGACTACCATACAACCAGGCACCTCCATGCCGGAGAGGGTGTGGGAGGCACAGAGAAACTGTCACACACAGCCTAGCAAAACAGCCGCACACATCCCCACGAGACAAGCCTCTTTTTCTACCTGAGGGGAAGGCACAGACCTCCACCCACCAGAACCGGAGGCTGGGCATAACCAAGCCCCTTCCCTGAGGCCTCCCTACGGATTGTTGGGATGGGTATGTGACATGTCACCTCCCTGACTGCTCGGGACAGGTGACAGTCTGCCCACCCACACCCCTCCCCCACCACTGTCGCCAGCCTGAGTGGTGCTGTCCTCTGCCTGCAGAGGCGTCACAGCTCACAGGGCATGAATGTCACCCCAGCACTGCCAGAGCCAGGCACAGCCACACGTTGCCCCAGTGACAAACACCACTGGCCCCAGGAGGAGGTGGAGGCACACAGGACTCTGGGTGTGACCTTGGTCCCTGGACACCATGAGGGGCGGTGCTGTGGCCTTCTGCCTGGGTAACCCGTGCTGGGGGAGAGAAGCGCCGGGAGGAAGCTGCCTGGGCACAGAGATAACCTGAAATGCCACCTCTCCAAACACCCCCTGCCCCCATTTCTCATTTAACGTAGCTGTGTATCTAGGCAGGGGGCAGAAGGAGCAGTGGAGGGAGGGCTGTCACTGAAGCTGTTTCTGTCACACTATTTAGAGATTGGTGGGAAGCAGAGGGTCTAGGGCTTGCTGTCACCACACACTCACGGAGCAGGGAGTAGAATAATGGCTTGAGACACCCTGTGCTGTGGGGGTACTCCTCTTCCTTGGAAAGGCCCTCTCTCTAAACTTCAGGACACAGAGCTAGGGACAAGGAGGCCAAAGTCCAGGGGCATGACTCACCCAGGGAACAGGCCCAGCCTGCTGGCCAGAGTGGTGAGGAAGGCCAGGAGCCAAGAGGCCCGGGTTCAAGTCTGAGCTCCTCCCAGGCCAAGCTGGGTGACCTTGGAGCAGAGGCTCAGCCTCTTTGGCTTTGGGGAGGTGGAAGGGAAGTGCCAGGTCCAGAGAAGCTGAAGGGGTGGGCCTGGGAGGGGGAGCATGGGAAGGATAGTGGGCTCCTCCCCTGACTCTGCTCTGCTGCTTCCTCACAGGGAACCTCTTCTTCCTGCACCTCAGTCTCCTCATCTGGAGGTAGAGACATTAACATGCGTCTCACAAGAACACACAGCAAAAAGTGGGCAGGTGCTCAAGAAACAGGAAGTCTCTTACTGAAAAGAGGGAGAACTAGACGAAGAGAAGGCAAAAGACTTGCCCAGGCTGGTTTCCCACCTGAGCTGTTTCTTTAAAATTGCCTGGAAGAGTGTGTGTGTGTGTGTGTGTGTGTGTGTGTGTGCGCGCGCGCGCGCACACATTGGGGGGCGGTCCTGTTGGATGCAGAGAAGACCACCCCAAGACCAAGGGATTTGATAGGACTGTCATCCCCCTCACCTTTACCCTAAATAAACCTCACTTTGCCCACCTTCAAACCTTGTACTAGAGCAGCAGCTCAAAGGGAGGAGCTCAGCCCACATCCCAGCTCCCCATGACCCCAAAAGCACCTGCTGCTCAGAAGGAGCAGGGGACCTGGGTAGTCAGCACTATACAAGAGCCCCCCTCTTACAAGAGCCCAGAGAGGGATAGGCCTAGCCTGAGGTCACACAGCAGCAGCAGAGCCCAGAGCTCTGGTCAGGAACAGCCTCAGAGCAGAGTTCCTCCAGCCCCTGGGGGTGGCTGGAGCTGGGGGGCCCTGAGGGACTGAGCAAAACGTGGCGACAGATGGCCTGCCGAGGCAGCGGCGATCTGGGCGGCTGGCAGGCATGCTTGCTCCCGCGCAGGGAAGCAGCTAATTTTAGCTGAGGCCTCGATGCCAGCTTTGTTCCCCCCACCCACCCGCCGAGGGGGCCCAGCATGCCTTGCGTGCAACCCGCCTCCCCCAGGCACCCCTACTCCCCCGCCTGGCCCCTTGGTGAGTAGTGCCCAGACCCCAGGGTCCTAGAACTGTCTGCCTGACCAGGCCTCACCACGCCCAGAGGCAAGGGCTGGGCTCTAGAGGCCTGGCTCCCCACTCCAGGCCTGTTTGCCCATGACTCCGAGCTCATTCCTTGAAGAGGGATGACAGGAGGAAGGCTAGAGGCCACTGCCCAGATTGGGAGGGCTGGACAGCAGGGGCTGCCAGTGTTGGAGGAGGCGGGCACTGTCCTCCACCCAGCACTTAAGGAGACAGGACCCTGATTCCACCAGGACCTTGATTCTTCTGGGCTGGAGTCCTTCCTGCTGTTGGTGAGCAGGGGCTCGGGAGTTACTCAAGTCTTTCCTTGTTCCTCATAACTTTGAGTTTGCTTCAGGGACTCTTACAGTACTTTCAAGAAGTCAGAGCTAGAGCAAGGTTGTAACCCTGTGCCACAGGGGTAAACTGAGGCATGGTCCAAGACAGCTATTACTGTACCAAGAGAGGACCAATCTCAGGAATCGGTGAGGTCTAGACACGATCTTCTGTAAGTCCTTATATCTAGGAGGCTGCTTGGCTGACACAGAGCCCCTGCGAGTACTCACTACCTGGGCTGGTGAAAGATGAACCAGGTGGAGAGAGCCCATCCTCCAAAACCCTACAAAGGGAGACCTGGCACCCCACTCTCTGCAGGCTCTTTAACCTAAGACCCTCCCTTTCAGGTTCAACTATACACGCCCAATGGGGCTTTCAAGTCACATGGCCCTCACTAGTAAGGGGGCTCTTTGGGGGTGATTCTGGAGGACCTCCCTCAGTTCCACAACCAGGGGCTATGAGAGAAATGGCTAAGAAGGAAAGAAGAGGAGGAGACTTGAAAGGAATTTCTGTATTTAGAGGGAAAGTCAGAGAAAGAGAAGGAAAGGGAGGGAGAAATCAAGGCAGAAAATTAGAGACAAAAAGAAGAAGATCATGGAGAAAGAGATAAGGAAGGAGGGCTTGGGAGACAGTGACCAGGAAAGAGAGGAAAGGGATGGGGAGGGGGGGACACATGCCACAGGAAGGAAGACAGCAAGAAAGAGATTCAGGAAGGGAGAGAAGAAGGAAGAAAAAGACAAAGAGAGACAGGCAGGATGATGCAGAGACAAAGACACACGCACACAGAAGGAGAGAAAGAGAGACAGACACATGGTGGGAAAGAGATAGAGGAGCCTGCCATAGGCAGGCCAAGGCAGCGACCCAGGGAGCTGGAAGCAGGGAGTGACACACCCAGAGACCATCAGAGACAGCAGAGAGGGTGAGACACACTCCTAGAATGGGGCGGGAACAAGGGGGAGACACTAAGTGATAGAGTGTGGGGGGAACAGCAGGAGTAGGCAGAGGCAAGGAGGGAGGGGGCGTAAGTAGGAGAAAGAGGAGGGGAGATGTCGTCGCCAGAACTGGGGGGGACAGAGGACAGAAATGGAATGTGGGTCTAGGCATGAGGCTCACAGATGCATCGGCTCCGGTTTCAGCTGGGGCAGTTGGCT
>NW_026000082.1:34331003-34335087 GCF_001458135.2 Marmota marmota marmota | reverse complement strand
AGGCAGAGCTGGCGAGGGAGGGGGCCTGTTGCCATGGCGGCGGGCACGGCAGGGGCACAGTCTGCTGGCACTTGGAGCTCTGGGCATGGTAGGGGGCTGACTGAGCGGGGAAAGGGGGGAGATGGAGAAGCCTTGCCCTCGCCCTCAGGGCTCGACCATGAAGAAAGTTTCCAGAGAGCGGTTGGGAGATGCTGGGAGTGGAGCACAGCAATGGGCCCTGCCCAACCCCTTGGAGGCTGCCAGGGGGGCAACCTTCTCCAGGTTGCTTGTGCCATCCTAGGGTCCCACTGGTGTCTCACGCTGGCCCCTGGGGACCCTTCTTCTCTGTCCCCTCTGGTCTAGCTGAAGATCCCACATGCTGCTGCTGCTGCAGCAGCCTCTGCTTGCAGGGGAGCAGCAAGATTGTGAATTCAGGATCTGTAATCCTAACGCAGAGCCCAGGCCTACCGGGCTCCAGTTACCAAGGAGACGGCGGGTCAGAGGGCAGAGCGGGGCGCCCGCTCCTCCAAGTCAGAATCCCAATTGTTAAAGCCCAAGAATAAACAGCTGAAGCAGCCGTGGGGGGGCTGGGAGGGGGACTGAGGTCTGCATCGGCTCAGTGTGGTGTTGTCAAGCGAGATGTCACTAATTGTCTGAAGGAACGGGCTGAGGCAGCTCTTAACTGCTTCTGTGCCACCAGAGACACCTTGGCTGCCTGGCCTCATCCCTGGGGCCTTCCAGCATTCCGCTGGGCCAGCTTGTTGGTGGGGGAGTGCTGGCCCAGCATAATCCCTGCCTCCCTTGCACTGAACCCCCACATACTTTGGTTCCCAACACTCTTTGCCCATCTTGGAACCTCCCACCTGCAAGCTAAATCTTTATGTCCCTAGAACCAGCACCCCCCAATCACTGGAGCCATAATTTTCCTTGTAGCCCAGAACTGCCCCTTTTGGCCTGCAAAAGCCCTTCCAGCATCTCCTCTTTCCAGCAGTTAGAGGTTCTGCTACAAGCTGTGTGCACTGCAAAAACAGACCTAGGGTTCTTCTGGTCTTTGCAGAGAGGGAGCAGTTGGACAGAGATCCTCCCGTGGAGAAGGGGAAGTCCTCTAACAATTCTCTGTGCAACTCCCTACTCTCAGTCACTCATGAGAGCTAAAGGTCTGAAGGAGGTCAGGAATCCTGGTTTCTAGTTTTGATTGTTCTACCTGCTAAGTGACTTACTTTCCCTTCATGAGCCTGTCTCCTCATCTATCATCCATCCTAAACTGAGTGCCTTCTCTGAGCTAGACCATGTCTATAACCCCTGCCCAGACGTCGTCCAAGTCCAGTGGGTGAGAAGGGTTCAATGGGACAAGGTAGAAAGCTGGAAGAGATGCATCAGCTGTTTCAAGAAAGACAACAGTGTCTGGTATGAGTCACCCACTGAGTGGACTGCGGCTGGTGTTCGTAGTATTACAGCTTCTGCTATGATTGCAGAGGGCCACCAAACGGGTGAAGGCAATAAAACAACTAAAACAAACAAAAAAGATGGTAGGGCTCGCTTCTGAAAAGGCTTAGTGCAAAGAGTATTAATCAGTAAGATATGGACAGGTGGGCAAGAAGGTGAAGCACTCCGGGAGGTCTTGTGAGGTTCTTCAAAGAAAGCCCAGCACTCAGCGTCAGGGTCGCCTGGTCAGCCTGTCCCAGAGCAGGAAGGGAGAGGCCTTCAATTCTCCCAGCCCTATCGCTGGCCTTGCCTCCTCCCGCACCTCCCGCCAGCTCCACCCACCGCGCGTCCCCAACACCAGAGAGCGGTGCTGTGAGAATGTGTGCCGCCCATAGGCGGGGCTTTTGGAGATTGGTAGCACCTGGAGTGACGCCACAAGGGCGGGGCAGGCTTTGGGCACGCCCCCTCCCACCCCCTTCTCCACACCCTCAGCCCCTCAGCGTAGGTCTCCGGGAGGGGGCGCTCAGACCTTCGAGCCCCACAGGTGGGGGCCTGAGGCAGGCTGGGCTGGGGCGCTGTCCGTGGGCGGGGAACTGGGCGAGGAAACAGGGGATCCCCCAGAGAGGGCCCAGCCCTGCCGGGGGCTGGACGCGTACAAAAGGCGACTTGTTCTTTCTCGGGATGCCTGCGCCTTCTCAAACATACCTACAGCCGCACTTCGGGGACAGCTACACCCACACGGCCGCACAAAGCCTGCCAGGGTGGGGTATGGGGGTTGATGCCAGGCGGTAGGATCAACCCTGTTTCAAACCACCCCCTGCTACATACTCAACACCATTCACCTCACCCTGTCCCATCTGGTCACCCTCACAGCCTCATGCACAGCCCTGAGGACAGTGACCCAGTCCCATTCTCAAACTACCCTCTCCTTCATACTGTTTATAGCTTACCAGTTTCTGCTCTATAGAGACCCAGCATCAGCTGCAATCCAGGCTCCATGTTGTATGTGACCTGTAAGCCACCTCATAAGGCTTAATACATTTTTTTTTCTCTCTCTCCAGTTCCGGGGATGGAACTCATTTCTGGCACATGCTAGGTACTGTGCCCCCAGCCCAGTTACCATTATGTTTTTACTGAGCACCTATTCTGTGCAGACCTCACAATTATCCTACATGGTGGATACTAGTTGCCCTATTTTATGAATCGGGAAACTGATGCTTAGGTTAGCTTGCTTAAGACCGAGGCAGGATTTGAACCCAGGTCAAACTTGACTTCAGAGCCTTTGTTCTCCTGTGTGTTGTCATCTCTGCCTCCTGTGAAATCATCTTATACCACAGTATCCCACCAGACCTACAACCTGACAGCAAAACCTTCTCAGTCAAGGTGTAATTCACCCTAAGCACTTCTCAATGTCACAGTCTAGTACCAGATGGCCACCCTCACTAATCAAGCTGTGTGTGTGTTGGGGGGATTCCTACCGCTAAGCTTCCCCCACCCCATGCTGGTCATTATAAATGGGGCCCAGAGTAGGCTACCTTTAACCTTTCCAGCAGGCTCACCTCCACCTCCCCTGACCCCAGGATGACAAAGCACTGCCATACTAGTTGAGGAGCCTGACCTGCAAATCTCCCTGACCCCATGGGCCTGGACCCTCTTCTAACCCATAGCTCCTGTTGAGAATAAGTGAAACAAGCTCCTTCCTGGGGATGTCAAAGCACCTTTCCTGGGGGTGGCGGCACTGTGATCCCCAGAGCCTGGCTAGGGAGAAGGATCGCGTTACTCTTTCCCCAGCTGTGCTTGGACTCCTTGGGGCTGACCTTTCACCTCATCCAGGCCAGGACCCAAAGGGGTCCAGAGTCCAGCCCTCACCTCCGGTTAACCCTCTGCATTCTTGTCTTTTCATTCCTGGGCTCCTGCCAAGGCCCTGCGGGTCTCAGGAAGCCCAGCTGGGCATGCCAACCTTTCCCTAGCCTTCCATCCTAGCGTCCGGTTTCCCAGAGAGCTTTACAGAATGCTCCTCCCTGCCCCCTGCCCATGCTGCCCTGCTGGGATCAGATACCTCCGCCCAAGCAGCTGAAAATGACCTGGGCTATTTTCGCTGCAGGATCACGTTGCAACTCCCCCTAGAGCTGGCAGCTTCTCACACCTCTCCAGACCATCGCCCCCCAACCCTCATCTCTCACCCAGAACCACTGACTAAAAGGGCAGAAGGGCTTTCAGAAAGCACTGGCCTAAGCCTGTCAGATGGGGAGACTGAGGTCATGAGGAGCCAGGCACAAGGCTGGGCAGAGAACCAGGCTCTCTGGGTCCCCATGCAGGTGTTTTACTGCTGTCTAGCTTAGCCTGCTAGGCACCCAACATCTCAGAACCTCTGACCCAGCCAGCTTCCCCCAAGCATCACAAAGTCACACGAGTCTACCCACAAGTCCCTACCCACAACTCCCTGTGCTGCTCTGCATGTCAGAAACTGCCTTTGCCACGTACTTTTCTTTGTTTAAAATTGGGACCAGGTCTGTACCTGTGTCATTAGACACGTGGACCCACCCAGAAAGTTTTAAGGGGTGCAAATTAGGAGGAGAGTCAGGGAGACTAAGACCTAAAGGAACAGGAGGTGGATTCAGGCTTTAACCCCAGCTGCCTCTTGCCCCAACTTTTGGGTTGTATTCCCCACCCTCCCACC
>NW_026000082.1:34323991-34327458 GCF_001458135.2 Marmota marmota marmota | reverse complement strand
GCCCCCTACCCTCCCCCTGCCTGGCTGGCACGGTGTGTGCCAGGCGCTGGCAGAAAACAAACCCGCCGGGGTGGGTTTGCAGGGAGCGGGGTAACCTTGACACAGTTGCGGCAGTCGCTAATGGCAGACACACACTCCGCCTGTTCTGGGGGGACTGTTGCCGTTGCTAGGAAACCAGCAGCCGCGTGAATGGAAATGGGTCAGTAAACCTGGGGAGAGATAGTGTGACACTCGAACCACTGCAGCTGCTCCAGCCCACACCGAAATCCCTCCTCTTCAATATTTATCACTCCCGCCTGGGCCCTCAGCTCCTGCCAGACCCTGCACCAGCCTGGCCCTCAGGCCCCCCCAAGGCCCGATAGGGGTGGAAGAAGAAAAGTGATGGAGGGGGTTTGCTTATCCACTGTTGGGGGGGCCTAAGCGGGATGGAACTGGTTCTGGAGGAGATTGAACAGGAAACTGAGCCTAATCCCGTGGTGGGGAAGGGGTTAAAAGGTCAATTCACGCCTGTTCCTGACTTAGGCACCGTGGTAAAATTACTTTGAGAGTGAGCGGGCTTGCGGCTGCCTGCCTACCTGCAGAGGGACCGATAAGACAGGAGGCTTCCCTCTCTGCAGAAGAGGCACCCAAAACAGCCAGGATTCGCCTGCCGCCTGAAAAATACCATTCAACGGCCCCAGTACAATCGGACAGCACCCCAAATGGCCAAGGGCTACCCAATGCCTTACCACACATCCCGATACTCACTGTTCAGGAAACCTTGACAACACCCCTACTCAGATAGATACCCCCACAAAAGAGCATGACAACTGCAATTCAGAACAGTGCCATTCAGCTAACACCCATAAACAAGCTGACAAACCTAGGTACAGGCGAAACTCTTCCATCACTCCCTTTGAGGCTGGAGCCTGCCAGGCGGCCTGCCCTGACCCAGAGCTGGGTTCTCTGGCTCATATATGGTTTTTCCTCCTTCCCACTGCCAGTCTCTGTCTTGAACACACCCTGATACACCGACTGCCTCTGTGATCACTCTTTTGCACACACCATCCCTCAAGCTAGCTGCCTCGTGCCTGACACCCCACTCCCTGGAGGCTGACCGGTCACTGACACACACATTCTCTTCCCCTAACAGCACGCAGTCACACTGCCCTGACACAAGCTCTTGTTCTTAAGCACAGACCTCTCTCCAGATAATATGAACCCTGAGAATCAGCAGGGCCACTCACTTGGGTGATATGTACCCTCCACCCACCACAATCTCCACCAGTATCCCTGAAGGGTGTGTCTCAACAAGGGAGGCACCTCAGCCTGGGGGTGGGGGTACCTTGACAGGGATCTCCCAGCTGACTTAGTTCTCTGTGTGCTCCCATCTCCTAGGATACATCAGTCAACACAGGCTTGGAGCCTGTCAGAGCTAGAAGGTGCCTTAGGGAGTCACTAATCCAGCCTCCTCCGCTATGCAGGAGCAGATACCCAGAGAGGGAAGCAGCCTGCCCAAAGTCACACAGCCCAACTGCTGTTCCAGCCTTTCTCTTTTATAGTCCCTCACTGGGAGTCCTCTATGGAGTGCAGAGAAACTCTGGGTTAGGGTGGAAGAAAGAGTAACAGCCCAGAAAGGCTTCCTTGAGGCAGAGGGAAGTGGGACTGGGCTAGTTGGGAGAGAGAGTCTGTGGTCCTTAAGAGAAGTTTACGGGAACTGCCCAGCAGTATATTCAGAGAGATGAATCCAGACTTTACCAAAAAGATCTGGTGGATGATCATCCCTGTCCCACTTCCTATTCCAGGGCTCACTGCCTTCCCAAATCAAAGCAAAGGTTATTCTCTTCCTATACCTGGCCTTCAGTGCAAATTCCCTCTAGTTCCAGGGCATTCCTGCCTTCTATTATTTAAAAAGATCTTTGCCAGGATGCCTCTGGGACAGATGAGTGAAGAGGTGTCTGGGACAGATGAGCAAAGAGGTGTTCTCCTAGAATTTTTATTTCAACTCCCTTTGTAGAAAAGCAAACTAAGGCTTACAGGTGAGGTAATTGGCTCATTTACACAGACACAAATGGAACCTCAAGCTTCTTTGAGTACCTCCAGGGTCTTTCCTAGGAGACAAGGAAGGCCAAACAGGAAACAGAGAACTGGGGAGGTGGGGTGAGAAAGGTTGGGAATGGCATTGGTCCAGGCTGACCTCCTGGGTGGAGGAGGGGCCTAGAGGCATCCAAATCTGAAGCTGGGTATCTGGCAGTGGTGGAGTGAAAGGTCAACAAGGAGCTGGGAGAGAGAGGAAAACAGAATTCCACCAACCTCAAGCCTGCCTGGGCCATACCCAGTGTTCTGCGCCACCCCACATCCGTGGTGAGCAACAGTGAAGCATTGTAAGGAGATTCAATCCCCTTTCCAGGCCTCAGTTTCCCCCTGAGCTGGCCTGGCTGGAAGGACTTCTAAGGGCCCTTCCAACTTGAACACTACTGTGACCAGTCCTAGGTCTCAGAAGCTGAGAATAAAAACAGTAAATATGTATTTAATGACTATTTACTGAGTGAATACTCAATAAAACCATCATCTTTCCATCCTACCCAGCTTAAGAGGACTACTTACCTTGGAAAGCCACATTTCACAGGGCTATTAGAGGGTAAGGGGATTCAAAGACGTTGAGGGCTGCCTCTGCTCCTCTGGGTGGGGCTGTTACACAGGTGCCCTTTGTGCCCTCATACACTATGCTTATTGCTTTAAACTTGCTACTTCAAGCCCCACAATAAGGCCATGACCTGCCCACTATTATCTAGTTTTTCATAAGGAAAGGGAAACTCAGGAGTGAAGGGACTTGCCCAAGGTCACACAACCAGTGAGTGGCAGAGAAGACATTCCAACTGGGCCTATGTTCTTTGCTTTTGTTTAACATGGTAAGTGTATGCTAGGTGGGGGCAGGAAATGGAACTGAACAGAGGCCACAGGCAGGGGGAGAAGGGGTCCACCCCAGGCGGGGGAGCCGCCTGCTGAGTTGCCAAATGGTTCATCAGTTTGCAAAGCACCAAATGGTGCTGGAACGCGGCAAAGTTGTGGGAAAGCATCTCTTCCTTCCCCTCCCCCACAAAGGGCAGGGTAGGCCTCTTTCCCTCCCCCACCCCAGTGCCAGGAGTGAGTCCAGAGAGGTCACTTACCTACTACCCTGGATCTCAGGACTCCAGTAAAAGGAAGACCCTCCCTCTAGGGGGGCCCTTTTCTAGACTCCGGGATATTCAGGGTGCAGAGCCGCCCCCAAAGAAAGCCGCCGCTGTCTCCGTCGGGGAAATTATCCAGGATTTTTCCAGCAGGTCCGCCCCCCTACCGGCTCTGCAGTTGGGGGCGGAGGGGGGCTGAAAGAGGACTACCTCGCCTCCCTCCCAGAAGCCCTTGGACGCCTTGGTTCGAGAAGAAGGCTCCAGGCTGCAGGTCCAGCCGTTCTGGGGCGGAATAGTCTGCCTCCTAGTTTTTCCCGC
>NW_026000082.1:34316856-34322750 GCF_001458135.2 Marmota marmota marmota | reverse complement strand
GGATCCGACCCGGGCCGGCAGGCGCCCGGCCACAGTCCGGACCTGCGCGCTCCGCGCGGGCGGAGCGGCGAGATTATTAATAGCGCGCTTGACTCCGGCGGAGGCTCCCGGGCGCCCGCTACCTGCACGCCCCTCCTCGGGTGAGCACAGGAGGCCTGGGCACTCCCTCCCCAGCGGCGGACTCGGGCCTCACTGGATAGCGCCACTGTGCACCAGTGACCAATCACCGGCCTCGATTTCCTTACCTGTAAATTGGGGATGAGCTACATGACTATATATGGTAGGTACCTTATCAAGATTTGCTTGCTGTGTAACTCTCTTTAGGCAAAACACCTTCGCGCCCGGAGCTGTGGAGCAAGCCTGTAATCCCAGCGACTCTGGAGGCTGAGGCAGGAGGGTTGCAAGTTCGGGGCCAGCCTCAGTAACTTAGTTGTCTCAGGATTAAGTTTAAAAAGCTCAACAGTAAAGCACTGCTGTTTTCAGTCCCAATACCCCCCCCCCGGCCCAAGTAAAAAAAGCTTGTTAGCAGATTTTTATAATTTTTATAAATTGAGAGAGGTTCCTTTTTCTTTTTGATGAAAGGTTTTAAGAAGGCCTTTTTTAAGGGAAAAAGTCCCTCACATTTGAACAATGCATTTTCACTTAAAATCCTGTTGAGCCTAGCCACTACCCGTGGTAATGGCCAACACTGAGCATCTGCCTGCGTTATTAGAACAAATTAACTTACTTGATTATAAGGTTCCCTTAAAGAAGGTAATATCCCCTTTTTTCCTAATGAGGAAACAAATGGACGCAGGAAAATTAAATGACCTGTCAAATGTCATACAATGGCATAGTCCAGAGTCAGAAAAACTAGCTTCAGAGGCTGAGTTAACCACTGAACTACAGTGTCCAACACAAAATGCCCTTTTAATATTTTTAACAGAAGAAACGGAGGCTTAAATTGTGATCCACCCAAAGTTGCCTTTGGCTAATTAGTGGCAGAGGCTGGTACATGGTACACTACAAATCTTCCAACTCCTAGTTTAGTGCCGCAAAAGAGCCCTCTGAATCTGTTCTGTTCCCGACTTGAGGCAGCTAGGAGTACCTAGGATAGGGTCCTAACAATGGGCACCAAGCTGTGTCAAGGAGCCTAAAGGACCACTTGGTGCTCTCAAGTGTCAGTCCCAGATTATTGGGTCCCCAGGGTTTACTAATCCATCAAATTCTACACTCAGTTAGGGAGTAGAGGGGGTAAGGGGGGATGACATACAGGGTGAACAGCCTGGGACAGGGCCTGGAGCTGCTTCCTGCTCCCCGCCACCTCCCCAGCAAGGAAGCACAAAGGCTGGCAGGCCCCCCACTCCGCCCGGAAACCTGGTGGTTTATTTCTGTCTCAGGGCCCCCAGGTTTCCACAGAGTCAGTCCAGGAAGGCTGGCAGCAGCTTGTTTGGAGTGGTGGAGCTCAGGCTCCCTCAAGGGTCCAGCTGCCACTCTGCCCTCCCCCACCTGCCAGGTCAGACCAGACTCTGGAGTCAGAAGTGACATTGGGATGAGGGAGGGAGGAGTTGGGGGCCAGTGCTCAGAGATGATTCACCTGAGGCCAGTTAGTCAGAACTCCAAGGGAAAGAATCCCCCACTCCCTAACCCAGAGCCCAGGTGCTTTCCCAAACTGGGACAGCCTATACCCAGTTCAATTCTGCTAAGGGTGTAACCTCTGGCATGTCCAATCCTATTTATTCCAGATCATTCTTGGTCATGACTCCTCTGGACTCTCATCCAAAGAAAAGCCTCTTTTCTAAAAGATAGCCACAGGTCACATGGGCCAGTCCAAACTGGGACATGCTACACACCAGATTCTGAAGTCTTACTTTTTTATTCATTCATTCATTCATACCAGAAATTGAATCCAGGGGCACTGAACCACTGAACTACATTCCCAGCCTCTTTTAAAGCTTTTTTTAAAATCTTGAGACAGGATCCCATTGAGTTGCTTAGGGCCTCGCTAAGTTGCTGAGACTGGCTTTGAACTTGTGATCCTCCTGCTTCAATCTCCAGAGCTGCTGGGGTTACAGGCACATGCCAGTGTACCTGGCATAAAGTCTTACTTTTTTTTTTTTTTTAAAGTAAGGGCTGGGGTTGTGGCTCAGTGGTAGAGTGCTTGCCTAGAAGGTACAAGGCACTGGGTTCACTTCTCAGCACTGCATATAAATAAATAGATAGATAGATAAAAGTCCATCAACAACTAAAACAATTGTTTTAAAAAGAATGTAGAAATCTCAATTTTCACAATGATTATGTTGAGATAATATTTTTATAATGAGTTAGATAAGGTACTTTATTAAAATTAATTTTACTTCTTTTTACCTTGTTATAAATGTGGGTATTAGACATTTTTAAATTACATATGTGGTTCGCATTACATTTGTATTGGACAGTGCTGTTCTAGATCATATGGTGTTCTGGCTTAGGACCAAAGCTCTGCCTGCTCTAGATCAATATCTGTGTGGCTTTAGCTCACCCACTTCCCCATATTCAGACCACAGTCTTATGTGTGGGTCTAAATCTCACTACCCCATACCACCCTGCCTCAGCTTTCTGTGAATTTAGGCTCAGCCAGAGAATATAACTAAGTCTGCTTTAAACCACTGTCTAGTCCATTTCTTATTTACCAATGCCCAAAAGTTAGATCCAGAAAGGGTGTGGCTCTAGATCACCTTCCATGTTAACCTACTATGGCTCTAGATTCCAGCTGGACACCCCTCTCAAGCTTGTTTGCTTATATCAGTGTCTAATAAAAAATTAAAAATCTACACACACCTCAGGAGGAAGAAGGTTCTACACCAGGAGTTGAAAAACCATGGCCCATGGGCCAAATCCCACCTGTAGTCTGTTTTTTATAATTGAAGTTTGATTGGAACACAGCCAAGTTTATTTGTTCATGCGTTGTTTATAACTGCTTTCAAGGTATTAATAACAGACTGAATAGTCTACAAAGCCTAAAATTTTTACAGTTTTTTTTTTTTTTTTTTTTTTTTACAATTTTAATAGAAAGACCCTATAATAGATGACCAACAAATCCAACCCACCATAAATCTAAATTCCAGTCTGAGACCGTGACCTACTCTAATCTACACTACCTCCTACTGTGCTTCTAGGTGGTGCTGCCAACCAGGATCTAAACCATTGCCTAACATGGGCCGTGGAGCTTGGGATCCAGACTGTACTCTGATCTCAGCAGATGGGCCCCAGGACTCCTCTCTGGAATGGAAAGAGTGTCTCTACTTCTGAACTCCCCTAGAGAGATCAAGGCCCACTGGCCCTTCTCTGTGGCCTTGGGATGGGGGAGGGAGGGTAGATTCCAGAGACAGCACTGGAGGCTGAGTCAAAGAGTCAGGGATAAGCCCTTCTCTGCCAAGGGGGCTGAATGTAATCAGGCCAAGAAGCTAGAGTAGCCCCATGCTCCACCCTTCCCCAGCAAGCTCCAGAGCAGGTCACTTGGCTGGGGGCCATGTGGGGCAGATCCAAGCTCTGGAAGCCAGGAAAGGGAGCTCCAAATAAAATCTTCACCAGCCCTCACCTCCAGCCACCCAATGCTTCTTATCTCAGTGCTGAGTTGACACCGCTACCCTCTTTCCCTTTAGCTCTAGCTTTGTCTTCTCTATGGCTTTTTTAAGGGGGGGGAGGGGGGTTAACCAGGGATTGAACTCAGGGACACTCAGCCACTGAGCCACATCCTTGGCCCTATTTTGTATTTTATTTAGAGACAGGGTCTTACTGAGTTGCTTAGCTCCTCACCATTGCTGAGGCTGGCTTTGAACTCTCCATCCTCCTGTCTCAGCCTCCCAAGCTGCTGGGATTACAGGCGTATGCCACTGTAAGGATTTGGAGGATTTGGAAATCCTCCCATATCTGTCCCTTTCCTGCTGTTTCTCCCTCCTGCCCTAGAATCCCAGGCTAACCTTACTGGTAAAATCATAAGCTCTGCTGGGTATGGTGGCACACACTATAATCTCAGCTACTTGGGAGGCTAAGGCAGGAAGTTCACAAGTTCAAGGCCAGCCTGGGCAATTTAGTGAGACCTTGTCTCAAATAAAAAGAGCTGGTGATGTAACTCAGTGGTACAGTGTCTCTGGGTTCAATCCCCAGAACCGTAAAATAAATATTTTTTTTTTAAAGAGAGAGAGAGAGAGAATTTCAGTATTTATTTTTTAGTTTTCGGCGGACACAACATCTTTGTATGTGGTGCTGAGGATTGAACCCGGGCTGCACACATGCCAAGCGAGCGCGTTACCGCTTGAGCCACATCCCCAGCCCCAAATAAACAAATTTTAAAACACCAAAAAAAAATTTTTTTTTTTTTAAAAAGCTCTTGAATTGATAAACCCAGGCTTAAATTCTTGCTCTGAGCAAATTACTTCACTTTTCAAGGCCTTCTCAGTTTCCTCATCTGTAAAATGGAATAAACAGAATGGTACCTATTTCATAGAGCTGGTAAAGAGCTTTAACAAGAGCATGAGATAAATCACTTTACCCAGCACCTGCCCCGTAATTAGCATTCAGTGCTAGCTGCTATTTTTATTACTATTGATCATCTAGCTTGGTTCCATAGATGGACTTTGGCAGGTTTGTAAACCTCACAAAATGTTAACCAAAACTTGGTTTTGTATTCTTCTGAAGGCTTCTAGCCATAGTCGTGATCTTCTCAAAATGGATCCTTAGCCCAAAAGGATTTGAAAAAAAGAAAAAAAGAGTGAAAGGAACCTTTAGTTCAACCCAAATGGGGAAATACAGGTGCACAGAGGGCAGGAGAGGGACCAGCCTAAGGTCCTTCAGAAAACCTGGTCAGACTCTAGGCTACAGCCCAGGAGGGTCATCTCCCAGGCCTTACTTCTTGTACCAGTTCAAGCTGTCTCTTTGATCTGACCTCCTCATTTCTCACCTGCTCAGCTGTGACCGCCTCCCCAGTGAGCTCCCCACCTCTAGCCTCCGTAGAATCTCCACCTGGTGCCAGAGACATCTTCCTCAAATCCCATTCTCGTGACACTGAGTCTATGCTCTAAAACCTTTAATAGCTCCCTACTGCTGACATCAACGTCAAGGCCGAGAGGTCTTTGGCTTGACATTCAAGGGCCTTCACAGCCAGCTCCGGCCAGCCAAACTCCTTGCTGTTCCCTCTCATCTAGTCATGGGCTGACTTCTCTCCTCCCTGCTCCCCTCAGCCTCAATGCCACCCACACACTCACTCAGTTCTGGACAGATTCTGCCCCTCTGCTCAATCACACAGTGTCTCAGGCTTAGCCTGCTGCCCCCGCGCTGCCCTCAGGGTTGCTCCTGGGTCCAGCCACTCTCTGAGCTCACTCTCATCAGGCAGAAGTATGCTGACCACAGCTCTGGCTCTAGGAAAATGGCCCCTGCCCCTGCTCCCCAGCTCAGCCCCATCCCTGGACACTGACATACCTTAGCAGTGCCCCTCTTCTCTCCATGTCACTCTCATTCTGTGCTCTGCTCTTTCAGGAACAGTACTGCCTCCATCACAGGCAACCACAAGGCATGGCCAGCATAGCACTGTCCTCAAAGTCACGAATCCTGGCTCAGATTCTCCCCTGAGCCTCAATGTCCTCATCTATAAGATGAGAACAGCAGTATCTCTACTAGTAATTCTCATGAAGGATAAATGCCTGGTGAACTGAAAAGATGCTTTTTCTACTAAAACCTTCAAACAGTGCAAATAATAACTACAGCCTCCATTTTTGTAAGTTTATTTATAATTGCAGTTGGTGTTCAGCTTGGTGGCATGGAACAGTAGTACCAGCTACTGGGGAAGCTGAGGCGGGAGGATCACTTGAGCACAGGAATTCAAGGCCAGCCTCAGCAACACAGCAAGACCTCTCAAAAAAAAAAAAAAAAAAAAA
>NW_026000082.1:34295960-34316728 GCF_001458135.2 Marmota marmota marmota | reverse complement strand
AAAAAAAAAAAAAAAAAAAAAACTAGAATTTTTTAAGAAATAAAACAAAATTGCAATAACCTTGCAACCTTGGAACTCTGCCTTGTTTCATTTTCCTCCTTGGCACTTCCCATCTAACAAACCATATGTTTTGCTTGTTTTCATGTTAACTGTTTTAACCTCCAAGTGTAAGCTCCTTGAGGGCAGGGATTTTTATCTATTTTGTTCACTGCTGTGTGTCCTAGAAGAGTGTCCGACACCAAGTGAGCACTTGATAGTTAAGGAATTAATAAATGAATCAAGGGCTTTCTACCTGCCAGGCATCATGCAAAGCATTTCTCAGATTATTTCATCCAAGAAATCACTTTGATTACCCCCTCCCACATTTTTTTTTTTTTTTTTTTTTGGTACTGGGGATTGAACTCAGGGAAACTCAACCACTGAGCCACATCCCGGCCCTATTTTGTATTTTATTTAGAAACAGGGTCTCACTGAGTTGCTTAGCACCTTGCTTTTTGCTGAGGCTGGCTCTGAATCCTCCTGTCTCAGTCTCCCTAGCCACTGGGATTATAGAAGTGCTACCCCTTATGTGATGTTAAGTGACCTACCCTGATGTGGGTAGGAAGTTCTGGGCTCAGATTTGGTTCCAGAGCCTGTCCTGTTGATTGCTATGCTCTCTTTCTTTTCCAGGTGATTAGCTAAGCCTCCTAAATCTGTCACCCTCCCTATCTCCTTAGGGCTATCAACCTCTCTATGCCCCTGAGGCTACCAGACCTCCCAGCCCTCATTCCACTGGGCTATTTCCTCTCAGCCTGAGGCCATGCAGCTCATTCTCACCCCAAGGCCTTGGCCTATGCCTTCCTGCCTGGAATGCTCAGGCTCCCCATCTCCTTCAAGTCACCCAGTTCTCAAGACTCACCTCTTTCAAGAAGCCTTCCTTCTGTCTTCACCAGTCCCTACCCTGTACTCTGCCTTCTTTGCTAGGAAAGTCCACTTGGGGAGCCTGTGTCCCTCCCCACCCCCACCCCCACCCCCTCAATGCAGGGGATCAAATTCAGGGCTTTGTGTGTGTTAAACAAGTGCTCTACCATCAAGCAACATCCCCAGCCCTAACTGTTTCCCAAGTTTGAGGTCTTGCCCACCTCTGTTTTTTCCTTCCTACTCCCTCTGTCCCTCTCCAGGCCAGGTCTGATCAATGGCCTCACCCACACCCCTTCTCTTAATCTGGTTTAAAGAACATGGCTGCAATTCTACTGCTACTATGTTTCTTTGGGGAGTTACTATACCTCTCAGAATCTATATCATCATCTGCAAAATGGTTATACAAATACATGTGACACTGATTAAATACTCAATAAATAACAGCCCCCACCAGGTGCACACCTGTAATCCCAGTGACTTGGGAGGCTAAGGCAGGAGGATCACAGGTTCAAGGCCTGCTTGGACAATTCAGTGAGACTGTCTCAGGGAAAAAGAAAAAAAAAAAAGGACTGTGGATGTAGCTCAGTGGTACAATACTCCTTTATTCAGTCTCTACTACTGCAAAAAATATATAAATCAACAAAAACCTCAGTCTCCTCCATTCCTCCTTTCTGTACAGTCCCTTCCTCTTTCCAGATGAAGATAATAAGGTTGCAAACATGATTGACTTTTTACGTGCAGTGACTGGATGCATGTCTGGCACCCACCAGGTGCTCAATATACTTGTTGGGTAATTTAATCTTTACCAGACCCTATGGGGTGGGGAGAACTAGAACTACTATCATATCCATTTTATAGGCAAGGAAATCAAGGCTGAGGGAGGGAAAGCCATTTGCCATGGTTGGGATTTAAATCCAAAGCTGGACCTGCCACTGATCTTTCCCCCTCGTTAACCCCACCCTGATCTGCTCTGATGCCAACCCCAGCCGCAGGGTGCTTGCTTTCTCCAGGTTTTGGGTTTTAGGTTCTAGATGTACACTCACTAGGCTTCTGCTTCAGAGCTCAGGCCCTCCATGTCATCTCATGTGAGCCTCCCCAAACACTGTGGCATCAGTGCCATGATTATTTCCCCAACTGTATCATGTATTTTGTGATTTTTTTCATGATTTTCCCCCTATTACCTTATATAACCATCGAGAACTATTCCCACACAGCCGTCTTATTTTTCCAGCTAGACTGCAAGCTCTCTGAAGGCAGCCCTCCCATGTGCCCCCACCAGGGTCCAGCACTCCAGCAGGGTGGACTGTTCCCCACAGGTCCTAACTGCTGATCTGCAGCCTCCTGCCACATCTTGATGCTCGGCCTATTTCCCCCCCAACAGGTCTTGATTTGTGGGTTCTCTACCCCTTCAAACAAACATACAGCTGGTAAGGATAGGGTTGGGTCTGCCCTAGATCTAGACTGGAGTTTCCCCAAAGATGCCTTATGTCAGCCCGGTGAGATGGTGCGTGCCTGTAGTCCCAGCGGCTCAGGAGGCTGAGACAGAAGAATTGTGAGTTCAAAGCCAGCCTTAGCAACAGCGGAATGCTAAGCAACTCAGGGAGACAAAATACGGCTGGGGATGTGGCTCAGTGACTGAGTGCCCCTGAGTTCACTCCCTGGTACAAAAAAAAAAAAAAAANCTCTGGAGCTTGCTGGGGAAGGGTGGAGCATGGGGCTACTCTAGCTTCTTGGCCTGATTACATTCAGCCCCCTTGGCAGAGAAGGTGACTTATCCCTGGGAATTCAGCACTCCCATCTCTAGGGCATCAAGGGAACAGGGATAGCACCGTGGTTCAGAAGAGAACTCTAGATCCCAAATTCAAAGGTACTGGTTCTGTGTGGCCTTGACCCAGTCACTTAACCTTTCTAAGCCTCAATTCTCTGACATAGTCCTCCCTCCCTATCCATGGGGGGAATATTCCAAGATCTCCAGGGGATGTGGAAACTGCAGATAATACCAAACCCTATAGATAAGTTTTATTCCTATACACATACACCTATGACAGTTTAATTTATAAATTAGGCACAGTAAGAAATTAACAACTAGCAATAAACAGAACAATCATAATACACTATAATAAAAATTATTTAAAATTCACAAATGTTTATTTCTGAAAGCTTCCAGTTAATATTTTTTGACTGCAGTTGACCACAGTTAACTAAATTGTAGAAAGTGAAACAGAGGATGAGGGGGCTGGTGTATAAAATAAGGACAACAACAATAGGGATACGATGGTGATTAAGCAAGCATTTATAAAATTAGAAGAGTGTTGGGACATAGTAAATGCTATGTAAATGTTTGTTAAATGACTAAAAGTCAAAGCTAGGGGGCGTGGCTCAGTGGTAAGAACATGTGCTTAGCTTGCAGAGGTCTTGGGTTCAATTTCTACCACCAGAACCAAAAACAAACAAGCACATAATAAATAAAAGTTGGGCCCCACCTAGCCAGGGAAAGATCCCTGAGGTCGGGTACAGTGCAAGTGACAAAGCAAACCCCAGTTCCAGACAACTAAAGATACACAGGAAAACAGAGATGGCAGAGATCTTCACCCCTTCAGAAAACCCCTTGCGGCAGGGAACTACATCCCAACCCACATCCTCCAGAGCCAGAAGACCCCATTTCCTAGCCTCCTTAGACTCTGACCTAATCCCCCCACCCTAAACTCTCCCCAAGCTACTTCCCCTCCCCTCCCTCTTTTCATATAGTCAGATTGATTATGGATGAAATCCAGGCCCTACTTCTCTGGATTGCTGTGTGACCTTGGGCAAGTCCCTTAGCCTAGCTGAGCTTCAAGTTCATCACTTCAACAAAAGAATAATCCCACCTCTCAACCAGATATGTCCTAGGGATTAACTATGAACTGAAATCATGCCCACGGATGTATCCACAGGTATTAGGACACACTGATGTCCCTTTAACCTGACTGCATAGACGGGCATGCTGTATCATCACCAGGGTAGGGAAGGGGACTTCTAGTAAGCCCACACATACCCCCCAAATATCCCCAATGGCCCCTAAGCACCACCCAAGGCAAGTTCTTTAACCTCACTGTGACATTAAAATCAGTTTATTTGAGAGTCTTATGTCACTCTTCTCATGGCCCTGGTTCCTACTGCTGAGGCCCGGAAGCAGACCTGGGAGAGGAAAGAGAGGAATGGGAGGGGCCACAAGTGTTGGGGGAGGAGAGAGCCCCTCTGGGAGAAAAGTGGGTGGAGCGGTAAAGGACAGGCCCCCACAGACTCTTCCCACCACAGCTAACCCAGCAGTCACCTGGCCTGGCTTCCCACCCCTCCAAAAAGGAAGAGGAGCCCGCAACCACATGTTAGGATAGGCGATTACCTCTGTTAATTAATTAAAATAAATAGCAAATTAAATACAGCAAAATTAAAATAGCACAGGAAATTAATTCTCTACCAGCCCCACCTCACAGGTGAGATGCTTACACGGCCCCTCACATCCAGGATCCACTGCAGCTGGGGGCTTACTAGAACCTGCCTTGCACAACTCCCAGCAACCCCAAGTATCCCGGGCAGAACCCAGCTACCCACAGGCATTCATTCGGCTCTGCCTTCCTGAGTTAGCCTCCTGGCTTCTTACTCCTGGGGGACGCCAATGGGTCAAATTCTTGAACCTAAGCCCTGCTCCCTGAGCAGTGGACAGAAAGGGTCTTGACACCCTCTGAGCTAGGGATTGGACACTGTGCCCTCTGGGCCCATGGCCCATATCCATTGCCACATGGGTCAGGGTAGGAGGAAAGAAGGACATAGGCCTTCTCTTCTGTGTCTCCTCAGGGGCTGAGAGTCTGATTCTGGAAACATACTTCCATTCTGTACAAGCTCTGGCCCCTCATTCAGGGTGCCCCAAATCCATTTCTGGAGACTCCTCACTTTGCTCAGAATGCTCAGGAAGAAAGCACTGCTGAGGTCAGGAATCCAAGGCCAGAGATGCCCACCCAAGCTGGCCAGATCAGCCCCTAGGACACGATGCCAGGGTTCCCTCCTACGTAAGACTAATCAGCCCATCGCGATGGGGAAACTGAGGACAGGGAAAGCAAGAGACAGAGCCTAAAATAGAATCTCAGTGGTTCTCAATGGACGTTTGAGTATAGCTCAGCTCCATGCTGACCACGCCCCCTCAGCCTGGCCTCAAGGCCTCTATAAATCCCAGCCCCCAAAACTCTTCCTCCCAGTGTCCTACAGGAGAGTGAAGGGGACTCTGTTTCTACCCTTGGGCTATTGGTCAGAGTCCACTCTCCCTGAAGCACCTTTGCAACCTTTGCCTGGTGAAATTCTCCCAGCCAGCTCAACACTTCAACACTAGTTTCTTCAGGAACCACCTAGAACCTTGAGAGGTGCTGCCTCACTTCCTTTAAACTCCTGGATGTTTCATTCACCACCTCCTGGTGCACATCTTCATGATGCAGGTATCATGAAGAAAACTGGCAGAGTACACAGCACTCAGTAGGTGCTGAGTAAATCTCCACATCTAATGTCCCCCACATCCAAATGATACCTGACAAAATGGTTATCAGCTATCTTTATTGAACATCTACTACAAACCTAGCACCTGCACTGTCGCATCCTCACATCATGGACCTTGCTCATGGAAGTGTGTGTCTTTCCTGAAGTCACACAACTCTGGAGCTGGAACTACACTGGTCTCTGCCCCTACAAATCCATCCTACATGCCCCTCTAGATTAAACCATCATCATCTCCCACATGTACTATTTAAACCGCCCAACTAGCCTCCCTGCCTCCAGTCTGTCTTGGTCCTGGCTCTTGGTCCTGTCATTAAATACTTCCTCTGATTCCTGGTGACCCACTGGACAAACCACAAACCCAAGTAGGCACCTGAACCCTGTGACATCTGCCTTCTGCACTTTTTGCAGCATCTCCTCTGATGTCTGAACAGCACTACATTCTCCCAGCATAGCATACTTTAATTCACTTTCACATTTTGCATATGCTGTTCCCTGTGCCTGGAACACCCTTCCCACATTTTTCCTATGAAAGCCAAGATCAAGGGTTCCCTTCTAATCTAATTAGAAGAGAGAAGCAACAACCAGGCTGGTCACAAAACAGACTCTGTGAAGGAAGGGTCTATGTCTATCTTGGTCACCATGGTCTCCCCAGGGCTTCACCCATAAACAGTGTTCAATCAGGATTTGTTGAATGAATGAATGCTCCACATACACTTGTTAACCAAATCGAGAAAGGACAAAAAAAATATAAGGCCACCATATGCAGGGCCGGAGGTAGAGGAGGAGAGACTGAGACCAGGAAAGGCAAGGATGCTTGCCTGTTGAAGAGCAGTGACAAATACCATCAGGGACTAATCTGCGGCAGAGCCACACTCTTGGCAGAGCGAGTGTTTGTGAGAGACAGAGGAAGGAAAGTGATGGGAGGCTCTGGAAGTGTGTGTGTGAGAGTGTGTGTGTGTGTGTGTGGTATGCACGTGTGAGAGGGGTGAGGATGCATGTGAGGCAGTGTGTGTGTGTGTGTGTTGTAATTTGTGAATTAGTGTGTGTGAGAGGGCAGGGAGACAGGAGGGAGTGTGCCTGGGGGGTCCGTGTGACACGCACAAGTGTACAAGTGAGGAAGGCTGTGTGTATGGGGGGGGATCCGTGTGTGACAGTGACAGAGGTTGTACGTATCTGCTAGGGGCAGAGTGACAGAGAAAGACAGGAAGAGGGCTGTTGTGAGCACGTATGGGGAAGACTGTGTGCTGTGTGGTCAATGGGGAAGCGAAGGGAAGGGAAGAAGTCTTGGGCTATGTTGAGGGTGTGGCTGCTGTGGCCTTGGTCACAGGCCTGTGGCCAGAGGTAGGGCCTGGCCCTGGGCCCAGGGTGGGGGGCTCTAGCAGAGTAGAAGATTCCTCAGAGTCCTCCCTGGAGCCACAGGCACCAGATTACAATGTCCCCAGGCAGAGAGGTCGAAGAGGAGGCCCAGATGTGCATGCGCCTCTACATCTGTCCACAGTAAAACCTCTGGGCATTTATTTGTCTTTGTCTATGTCCGGGTGTGCACGCCTGTGCTTGTGTGAGCTCTGCCGGCTGTGTGTCTGCGCTTGTCTTTGTCTCTATATGTATCTGGGCCTTTGTCTCGGAGTGTGTGGCTGTTGGTCTGTGCCTGTCTGCTTGGCTGTGTCTGGTTTTGTGTGTGTCTCAGTATGCCTGGGACTGAGGGGCACCATGTGCCCTTGACTCCATGCATGTCAAAGCAGTGGGTGCAAGCAAACCCTGGACTATTTGTTTGCATCTGTGGGTTTCTGTGACCTCAGTGTAAGTGTTTTTGAGGCAATGGGTCTAGATTTTGGTGCACTTAAGTGTGCTTGTGTCGCTGTGTGTAAGACCATGCTGTATGCTACAGCACAGAAATGCTAGTCTGTGTCTGTGTGATGTGTTTGTGTCAACGAGGATATGTGTGCGTCTCCACCTCTGTGTGTGTGTATATGTGTGTGCGTGTTGGGTGTGAGGGGTTTGTCACAGACTGGTGAGCAAGTTAATCTCAGACTCCGTGACACGTGGAATAAAATCACGCTCCCATAATGGGATCATTCGTCTTCCTGTCCAAGGAGGGAACCAACTCTTCACCCTCCGCCCTAGGGGAGCCAGTGGGGCCAGGGCCAGGCATCAGCCCCCACCCAGGCCCTCTTTGGGCCTCAGCGCCCCACTCCTGCCCCCCCCCTACACTAGGCGCGTTTGGCCTCCAGAGTGCCCTGATGCCCACTGCGGGCTGGGCAGGGCTCCAGGACATGTGACTGGGCCTTAGAGGCCTGTCTTGGGCCCCCCAGCCCCACCCACTGCTGAGGAGAGCCCTGCCCCAGATGAGAGGGGGGTGCAGGAAGGAATCTTTGGGCCCCTCCTCCTCCCGGAGGGGAGGGATGAGCTGCAGGCCCTGCCGGGATTTTCCATCTCTCAGCAACAAGATTCCTGGTGAGCAGGCTGCAGGGTTTGGCAGGGCGCCTGCTGGAGACCCGCCCTCACCCGCCAGGATGCCTGGGTCCTGGGGCCAGGCAGCAACGGGTTCCCTGGGGAGCTGAGAGGGCCCCAGAACTCCAGCCTACTGTTGCGTGGGCCTGTGGGAAAGCTAGACCCTTCCAGGCTCCTGTCTTCCAACCAAGATGGTTCCCCAGCCCCCTCACCCCCAGGCAAACCACCACCCTTCCTCTGGCCTCCCCCAAGCCTGGGTCTTTGCTTGAGAAAGTCTTCCCAAGCCAGCCACCCAGCACCACCCCTGCCTGACCTCAGCACACACCCAGCCTGGGTTCTAGACCTCACCTCCAGCTCACAAGGGCAGGGCTGTGCTCCTTTTCCTCCTCCAGGACTGGGGGGTTCTGAGGACAAGGCTGTGTGTCCTCCATCTGCTAAATCCTCTTGGCCTCAGTTCTTCAAGACCGAGCTGAGAGGCACCAGAAGAGGATTTCCCAAAGCTGGGGAAACTGAGACCATGCACCCTCTGCCCCACCTACCACAATAAATCAAGAGGCAAGATGCAGTAGTCTGGACACGCTGTCTTAATCTTTCCCAGCAACAGCAGCTGCATCTCTCTCCCATGGGTGCAATTGTAGGAGAGGGTGAACCTCAGTTGGAGAGAGGGGAGTGGGCAGGTGGGTTCCCTCAACCCCCAGCACCTTGGATGAGCAGCTGGAGAGCAGGTTTGGTAGGAGATTAAGTTTGAAGAGAAACAAGAAGCTCCAAGATTTATGAGCCTCATTTCTCCCTTAAATTCCCCTCTAAGCCCCCCAGCCCTAGCTGGTCCCTCCAGGGCTATGCTGTGGCCCCAGGCCAATGTCAAGGCCTCAACCCATCCATCAGCTGTTGCCAGGGAGTTTCCACCACAACGGGTCCCAAAGGGAGGGGTTCAACTGACACTTGGGGCCCAGATCAATAGGAGGGGGCATGGCCCTAAAGAGTCAGCCAACATCCCCATACCCTCCCATGAACGAGGGGCTCACCATCTCCAAGGAAGAAACTAGGCTGATGGGTGGGGCCCAGGAGGAGGTGGTGTCCCAACTCTGGGACCACACCCAGCCCCACCCTTTCAACAGGCCAAGAGACCTGGGATCCCAAGAGGCCCTACAGCTCACAGGGTGTGTGACCTTGGGCGGCTGCTGCTCCTCAGCCTCCCCACCACAGCACGCAGGAAGTGGCTCAGATATCCCAGGTGTCCCCTGCTCAGCTCAGCCCCTCAGCACTAAGCCCTGCCCTCTCTCCAGTGCAGGGGTGTCACCAGAATCTGGGCCAGATCGGGTAGGGCTGTGGCAGCTAGCTGGAGGAATCCCGGTAGTCACCCAAATCAGAGCTAAAGACCTATAGTGATTACCCTCCCCCACACAATCTATTTTCCAGAAGAGTGAAACTGAGACCCTGAGCAAGGGTCAGGTCTACACCAAGACCTGCATCTTAGTGGTAGGCTGGCTATGAGGACAAGCTCTGGGGAGAGAAAGACCTGGATTAAAATCCCAGCTGCACCACTAACTTGTTATGTGAAGCCCCAGCCTTCTCTCAGCCTCCGATTGCTCATCTGTAAAATGGGATGATAGAGCCTCCTGCCTAGGACTGTTGAGTAGAAACGAGAAAATGCATGTAAAGGGTTTGGCACAGTGCCCGACACACAGTGAGCGCCTGAACAAAGGCAGCCATCGTGACCGTGGCTAGTACTACATGAACATAAATCCAAGTGGTCCGGGTGAAGGGAAGAAGGGGTCCTGACCTGGCTGGAGGATGAGACCAGCCTCATCCTTAAGCCAGGTCAGGACCCCCAGGACCTCAGCCCAGGAGGGCAGCCAAATTCCTTGAAGCCCCCCAGCTATCTCCCCTATTCGTTAAAGGCCTCTCATTAGTGAGCCTGGGCACCTGCCCCTCCATGCGTAATAAGCCTCATTAGTATCTTAGCCCCAAGCTCTGAGCCCAGAGTCTATGTGTGTGCACACGCATGAGGGTAGGAGGGCTGCAACAGGCCACCAGCCAGGAGACAGCATCCTCGCCAACCACACCCCCTGCCTGTCATCCGCAGAGCCTGTCACCACCCAGCTTGTCACCTGCCTGCCTCGCACCCGCACCACCTGTCACCCACCCAGGCTCATCACCCACCCAGCCCATCACCTGCACCACCTGTCACCCACCCAGCCTGTCACTGGAACCGCCTGACAGGCATCTGGGTGGGGGGACAGGAGATGGGGAGGAGAAGACCACAGGGGTGTGGAGCTGGGGGCCCCAGAGACCCTGTGGGACCCCCACTTCAGCTCGGCATCCTGCAGTATTGCCATGGCAACCTCTCAGCCGCAACCACTTTCCCAAACATCCCCCGCCCTCCCCCCCCCAGGCCCTCCCCCCCCCAGGCCCTGCTCTTAGCTGAGCTGAGGCAGAGAAGAGCCTGAGTGACAGCAGAATGGGGCAGGAAGGAGGGGGTTCATCAGCAGGCTGGCCTTGACCATCCTTCCGCCTTTGGACTCGTTTACTCCATCTGCAAAATGGAGGGGCCAGAATGGATAAAGTCCTTGTAGAGCAGGCCATCCCTCTTAGCCGGGATTGGCTGAGCCAGCTGCCAGTTAACCTGTGAGGGCTGGGAGGTGGGACATAAGGACAAGAGTTTCTGGGTTCTTCCACACTCCTCTGCCCTGGCCCAGCCCAGAGAAGCTGAACCTCTGGCCAGAGCTCACACAGCAGAAAGGGAGGGGAGCAGGCTGGAAGGGAAAAGGGCTCTGCCACCAGACTGTTAGCTGGAGTGACCCAAGGTGACTGGGGGTTGACTTGGCCCCCCCTCCTAGCTGCATTATTTATAAAACCCAGAGCTTGGAGTTGAGCAATGGCTGTAGCACTGGCCCTCTAGGGGCCACAGTGGGATGGAGAAAACAAGGTGCCTCTGAGAGGCAGCCTGGGGTCCCTGGCTCCCTCCGAGCTGAGGTGGCAAAGGGGCAGCAGCTCTTCCTCCCCTCCAGGCCCACCCTCTCTCCTCCACTCCTCCAGGCAGGCTGCGATAGGATTACTTCTGCATGACTGCCCGCTCCACAGGGTTCCAGAGACCCTCCTGCCTGCAGCAATCTTTAAAATTCCTCCAGCCCAACCTCTCTCCCTTTCTCCCCGCAGTGAATGCTCCAGAGTCTACCGCAGTGTGCCCACTGCTGCCGCGCTGCCGCCGTCGCCACCACCACCAAGCAGGCGGAGGCCCAGGTCCCTGGAGCCCATAGACAAAGATGGACCGGTCCTCAGTGGAGTGGAGCCCCACATCCCTCAGACCCTCTGGCCCTTGGTGGGGCACAGTGCCACAGTCCATGGCTCCAGCTAGGGTCAGGCACACCAGCTGCACCAAGGCGGGTGGGCGCTGGGTGCAAACCCACCTGGAGGGTCTTGGCATGCCTGCCCTTGTCCTCTGCTGCTAGAACCTGGCCGGCCCACCTCTGCTCTGACCCCCTCCCTATTTCACTACCTATCCCAGCTACCCCCAGGGGTAAGCAGACAGCTGGGCCAAGCCAGCGCCTGTGGCTCCCCAAGGCACCAGAGGCAGGCAAGAGATCGATCCACTGAATTTTTTAAGGCCCTAATGGAGCCTTCATCCCAGGACTTGCTGGACTGGGACACAGACAATGTCTTGGGGACCCCTCCTACTGCACAGCACTGCAATTGCTTCCTCTTTCAGGTCTTGGGGGTCAGAGGAATCTTTCTATGAGCCTTCCCCCAGCAAGAGGCACAAGGGACCTCCAGAAAAGAGATCGAGACTGGCGGGGGGGGGGGGGGCGCGACAAGCAATACCAGAGCACCCCCACCCCATCTCCCCAGCCCAAATGCAGGCAGAAGCAGCTCAGCCTCTAAATCACTCCCCTCATGCTGCCCTCTGAGGCGGATTCTGTGCATCTGTAATTAGGGGGTGGAACAGATGGTGGAGATTCCGTTTAAAATCATGCATCTAGTAAAGTAACCTTCACTGTCGGAACTGACTCCCAGGGAGACCAAGCCCCGCAGCCTGGACTGGGGTGGGGGGGGGCAGCACCTTCCCCATCCTTTCCCTGAAGCCCCAGCCCATGTCTCTCAGGTGAGCCAAGCAGGGAGGATCTGGAAAACACTTGAAAAGTGCAGGCTGGGTATAACTCCCCTTGGCCCCCACAGACATGCCAGAGCTCAGGCAGTGCTGGGTACTCAGAGTTCTTGGCTGAGAGACCAGCGTGACCAGGTGCCAAGGGGCCCTGCCCCACCCCCAAAGGGGCCCCAAGCCCCTAAGCCCAGGTCAGAGTGTTCATAGCACAGGGTCTTGGGGAGGGGGCAGCTTTGAACCAGATGTCCAGCCTCACTGTCCAGGAATGAAAGGCCTGGGGCAGCGAGTGGGTGGAGACAGCTCCCCAGGCAGAGGAGGCTCTGGGAAGTGGGGGAGGCTTGGGCAGCAGACAAGTGAGAGCAATGCGTGTGAAAGGCAAGGCCTTCTGGGGGGACGACTGGGAGGAGGATGTGCTGGAATGTGTGACTGGTGGGAGGCAGGGTATGTGACAGGGTGTTGTGGGGTGCAGGGGGAGCAGGAAGAGCTGCTTGTGAGCTCAAAAGGGTGAATAGGTCAGGGCTGTGACCAGCAGAGGCTGTGCGTGTTGTGGATAAGCATGGTGTCACATAAGGAGAGGTGTAGGGCTGTCCCCTGGCCCTGACGTTGAGCAAAGTCCTGGAGTCAGAGCTGGGCTATATCCGGGGAGTCTCTGGGACTTAGGCAGGATCGCCTGTTGAGGTGTGGGGACCTGTAGGGAGTGTGTGTGCATGCATATGCATGCTGGGGAAGGTATTAGAAGCTGAGGGGACATTATCTGTTTGGAGATACACCTGAAGTGAAGCCATGTGTCTATGAGGCAAATGTTGCTTCAGGGTCAGGGGTTCTTGTCTGGGTGGGTGTTGAAACCATGTGTGTGTTGGGGAGGGGAGGTAATTTGGAAAGAGTAGAGGACCTCATTGGTGTTGGGGGTCAGGTGCCAGGACATACCTGGGGAGATATGTGTGTACAGAGTGATGCTGGACCCTGGGGCCTGAATATGTGGGATGGTATCCTGGCTATATGGGTCCTGGATGTACCTGGGGAGCTGATACGCTTGAGGATATAGTAGAAGCTGTGTGTGTGTGTGTGTGTGTGTGTGAGAGAGAGAGAGAGAGATTAGGGGTATGTTGAGGAGTTTGGTTGTGTCTGGGAAGGTGTGACTATTGGGGACAGCATCATGGGAAGGAGTTGGGCAGGATCTGTTTTGGAGAGGTTATTGTGACTTTAACCAGGCTGATGTGTTTGGGGACATGCTAGGGCTTGAGAGTGTTACAGGAGCTGCTATACTGGGGCGGGGGACTATTTGGGGAGGCGCTGGAGGCCTTAAGAACCTCTGCACAGAGAAAGGAAGAATGGGTTCCTGATGTCAGAGAGGTGCTGGTGGCTCTGCAGTACACATGTGGGAGGGTACTGGGGCTGTAACTGGGTTCCTGATGTTTGGGGAAGTATAGCTATGTGGCAGGTGTATGCTGGTTGTGTCTGGGGATGTGTGAGGTTGTGTGTAAGAGGCAGTGACATATCAAGGAGGTGATCACATGTGGAGTGATTGTGTGTTTGTAGGTGTGTTTAGCAGTTGGCTTTGGAGGGGAGGGTGTATGTGGGCCAGCTGTATTTTTAAGTGGTATTGGGGACTGCAGTTGGGTCCTGTGTTCAGAAAGGCATGGAGCTACAGAGTGAGGGTTGGTACCCTCTGGGGACATGAAGGGCAAAGGCCTGTGCTCAGGGGCCCATCTGGGGGCTGCCCACTATAACCCTCTGCTGTGGGGTGCCTATGTGGGGTGGGAGGGCTGCCAAGACAGGCAGTCCATCTGTCTGTGCCTGTGCCCAGGCCTGAGGAGCAGAGCTGCCTCCTCACTCCCTGGGGGGCAGCAACGGATCCCAGCCCACCCATCTGCCTTCAGATGGTCCAGGCAGGAGCCTCCACAAAGCTGCCTGGAGGGCATCGCTGTGTTTGAAGAGGCACAGGCTGGGGGTGGGGGAACGGCACAGCAAACAGTCCTCATGGAGGCTCCTTTGAAAACCACTGACGCCAGGCGAGAGGAAGAGGGAGGACAGGGGCGGGCATGTCTGTCCTTGTGTGTCTCTGTGGGTCAGTGCCCAACTGAGAGCACCGCAGCCCCTTCCCATGTGTTTGTGCTAATGGTCGTCCCTGTACGGGTAGCATCTGGCTTTGGAAAACACCCCTCCAACCCAGGCAACAGGCTCACAGCCTCACACCTGCAGCTACACCCTCACACAGGCATGCTCCCTCCACTCACACACTAACACCCACACACCTCCACATCCACATCCATACCTCTGCCCCCTCACACACGCAGCTCACCCCTCTGTCCTGTACCTTCATAGATGCATGCCCCATCACAGACACCCCACTCTGCAAATCCCATACAGCCATAGACCCATGTTACACAAATACCTATCACACAAACGAACATCCACACCTGACAAGCAGCTATGAGACACACACCCACATATTCCACACGCTCCCTACACACACCCATACCCAGTCTCACATGTGCTCGGTCTCTCTGACACACACGACAGACACACATGTGTACATGTTTGTATGCTCTCTCTCTCTCTCTCTCTCTCTCTGGCTCACACACACCCCCTCACCAACTCTCAGATAGCTCTTTCCTACTACCGACCCACCAGACCATCATCATCCAAGCCAGCCCTGCACCCTCTTAGAAGGACTCCCACTGACTGATGGGACTTCCTGTCTCCCACCCTGCCAGTGGGGCCAAAGTGGGAGTGCTCTCTGCTCAGGTGTGACTGTCACTGTATGTGTGAGCGTGTGACTGTGTGTGACAGCATGTTCTGAGAGCTCATGACAGAGCCTGTGTGTCACCACCTGGATAGGAAAGAAAGCACAGGTACATGTTTATGAGTTATATTGTGAGATGTGCAATGAGTGAGGTTGGAAAGCTCCATGTCACAAATGTATGTGTGCATGCGTGTGTGTGTGTGTGTGTGTGTAGAAAGGTGTAAGTATAGGGGGTGCATTAATACAAGGAGCCATCCCCCCCAGTGAGTGGAGAGCATGAGGAGACGTTTTTTGAGACCTGTAAATCTGTGCGTAGGGGTCGGAGCTAGGCAAGCTCTCTCCGCCAGCCCCCGGCTTCCAACAGAAGAGCAGGGAGGAAGGGGCTCTGCAAGGCTTCGCTCTCTCCCTCTCTTTCTCCCTGACCTCTTTAGCAGCTGGAAACTGAGCCGGGGGTGGAAGGAATGGAGACTTGGCTGGCCTGGGGGTTTGGGGAGGGAAGAGGCAGAAAACACCTTCCAGATTCTCATCAAATCCCTGTTTGTGGTTTGTAGCTTCCAGTCTCTCCTCTCTCTCTCTCTCTCCCTCTCCCTCTCTTTCTCTCTTTTCTTCTCTCTCTCTATCTCTCTCTCTCTCTCTCTCTCTCTCTGGGTTTTCCCCGTTCTTTATCTCTTCCTGTCCCTCAGCACCCCCCTCCCTCTCTCTCTTCAATCACCCTTTCTCCCTTCTTCTTCTCTCTAAAGTCTCTGTTTCTCTCTCCTCAATCCTTCCATTTTTCTGAATCCTTTCTCTGCCAGCACCTCTGTCTGTCCGTCTCTCCCTGTCCCAGTCCATCTGTCCGTCTCTTTCAGTCTGTCTATGTGTGGGTGTCTCTGTCCATCTGTTCCACCACCCATCTGTCTGGCTGTCTGTGTTAGTCCTTCTAAGGGTGCCCACTCTCTCCCCAAGGCCCCCTCCTCCAGGTCAGCAAAGGCCTCTCCTGGCTCAGGGGGTGAAGAAGGGTGCAGAACTACAGCTTCTGGAAGCTTCAGTAGCAGCTGGGCTGAACTGGGAGTTGGGGCCAGCCAGCTGCAGAAGCAGCCCCTCCCCTGGGCTCCCAGGCCAAGGACCCCAGAACAGAAAGAGGAGAGAAAACAGGGCCTCCCTGTAGTGGGGTGTGTGCATGGGCAGCCTGTGGGGGGCCTCACTCTACCCTCACTTCAACATTCACCCCAAGCCAGGCCCTACAGAAATGGGCTCCTAAGTGCCCACCTTCCTCCTGCCCTAGCCAATGGAGAGATGCTGGGATCCAGGAGGGAGGGGTGGGAGAGGCCAGGCCTTGGGGAAGGAGGGGCTGGGAGCCAGGGCTTCCTGTCAGCTGGGCAGGAGGGGGGGCTCCTTCCCTCCAGGCAGTCCCTGGGGATCCCTCCTGCTCTGGTCCCAGCTCCAAGCATGAGGGGCTGTACAGGCAGTTCTCCTCAGCCCCACAAGCCCATTCCCACCTCCCAGCTATCCACAGGGATGTGGGGAATCAGCAGTATCTCCCAGCAACGGCAGAGGTTCATTCTGGGGGTGTGGAGATCCTGGCTCAGTCCAGGCATTGGTCATCCTGAGAGGACTCAAGCAGCCCACCCACCATTGCCAAACCAACACAACACCCCCCCACCCCATACTCTCACACCCGGCCAGTAGATCTCAGCTCCTACCACCCACCAACCAATCCCCATGCCAGCACCCACTGTCATGACATGAATTTCCAGGGTTCAACAGAGTCCTGCCTCTGAGACTCATACCCTACCTTGCACTGGTGGCAGATCCAACAGTGCCCCCCCCACACACACAGCCAGCAGCTTAAGACCACATCCCTCCCAGGTTGCACTACTCCCCCCATTCCCTCTCCAAGAGCTCAATGGATAGGGAAACTGAGGCCCAAAAGCAAGGGATGGGAAGACAACGCTGTCATCCTTCTGAGACCCTGGGATGGGATAAAAAATAAGGAATGAGGAAAGAAAGAGATGCTGCAGGGGCAGAATCTGGCTCCTTCCTGACCCACCTTGGGCAAAGTCCATACCGGCTGCACCCTCCACACTGCTCTATGGCTGGGCCAGGGCCAGGGTCTGGCTGCCTCCCTCCTTAGCTCTCCTTGCCCCTGGATGGGCCCCCTCCCTCTCCCCTGTTGGAGCAGCCCTCCCTGCCCTCTCCCTCCCAGCTCTGGCTCTCTCATCCTCAGCTCTTGGAAGCCTGACTCACTGTTTCCCCTCCTCTCTCCCCTCCCTCCCTCCCTCTCCCGGCAGTGGCGCCTCCCCCTCCCCTGGGGGGGGGCTCTGGCCACAAGGGTGCCCGTGTGCTGCTCTCCCCAGGCCCCAGCCCCCCTCTGCACCCAGGAGGCCCCCCGCAGCTGTTCCAGTTCTCTAGCCACAGTGTGACAGAGTGCAAGAGTCTGGTCCTAGCCTGGCCTTGCAGTGAATCTGTGACCCTGGATGAGTGGCTCCCTTGCTAGCCTTGGATTCCTCCCGTCAAACTGTCATGGTGGGTGTCCAGGTGAATGATGCCTCTGGCATCTCTGGGGCCCTAATCTCCCCACTTTTATAGCCCTGGTGCCTCCTAGCACAGGGTACTTGTCAACCTTAAGGTGCTGTACCTGTAAACCTGTAGGGTACTATACCTGCCTTTAGGACCCTGCCCCTAAGTCCCAAAAAGAGCTCAGCTCCATTCCTGACATTTGGGAATAGAGGGGAAATGCTATCCTGGGGCCTCAGGGCCTGGAGCAGTAGCCAAGACCCCTGGAATCGCCCCCTTCTCCCTCCTCCTGTGGGATTCTTTCCTTCTCTTTTCCTCTACTCCCCACCTGTCCTCCTCCCTCTTCCCAGAGACATCTGCTTATCTTTCCGCCAAAAACAACCCCAGCGCTTGATCATGAGTGAGAGGCCCTCAGTGCTCCCTTGTTTCTGGCTACAGAGTACAGGGTAGTGAGATATGCCTAGGACCTGAGTCCCCTGGGCCTCACTGCCAGCCTGTGATGCCAGCACTTCTAGCCTGTTTTCTATCTTTCCCTCTCCCTCCCTCTCTCATCAATGGCTTCAGTCCCTCTCTTTACCAGCATGTGGCTGTCTGGGTCTCCTCTCCCCAATTCTCTCTTCCTGGGGGGGCCCATCTGCTGGCATTAGCAACAGTGTTACCCTTGCTGTCTCCTACATTCCCCAGCTCCACCCATTCTGGCTTTGCTCCTCCCCCTTCTGTCCCAAGAGACTCAGGGGACCTAGAGACAGAGCTAGGCTCCATCCCATAATATTTTGCTTGACCTCACCCAGTCAGACCAGATGGGCCTGGGCATCTGGTGCATAGGCATGGCACCCCTTGGTCTTGGGTGGCTGGCATTAGACAGAGACACAGAGCTCTTCATTTCACAAAAAAAAAAAAAAAAAAGTTGACCTGGGGGGTGGGGGTAGGACCTAGGGGGAGAGAAGGGGAAATGAGGGAGGTCAGGTTTGCCTGAAAGATGCCCCTGTCCAATGCTGAACACAGGCATAGAGGGAGTGGTTCAAAATCTGTTCTTCAGGCTGATTCAAGAATAAGCAATGTCCCTCTGGGGCTCTACAAGAACAGCCCCCCCCCATGTCTTTTGCCAGGGGTAGTCTACCCCTCAAGTCTCCAGCACAGAGACAACACTCAGGTAAAGACCCATCTCTCAATCTTCTCTAGAATCCAAGTCCAGCCTCTCCACAGCACACCTCCACTTGGCTCTGTAGGGGGTTTCAGAAGCCCAGCCAAGATCAAAGCATGTGGAGTGGGGGGGAACAAAGCCCCCCAGCTCAAGATCCTTCACCAAAGGCCCACCAAGGACTGGGGAGCAATGCAAAATAATCCTGGAACACTCCCTCACACATCAATGCTGAGAAGCTAAGCTGCCCATCTGCAGCACCTGGGGGTGTTGGGGGCTTCCTGCCCCTATGACCTTGTTCCAGACCCCCCAGTCCAGCAACCACAATAAACAGCAAGATCTTTTTCTTTATGACATCAAATTTCTCCAAGCCCAACAGCTCCTTCCATCACTACCTCAGCCATAGATCACATTAAAAACTCACAGAGGGCAACTTAAACACATCACATTTGTTTCTCTCTATATTATTTCAAAAGTAACGGCATTAAAAATGGATTTTACTACAGAAAATAAATATCAGCACGTGGGTCGGGAGCCCAGGCGGGGAGAGAGCCCACCAGGGGAATGTCCCTGAGGGTTTGGGCACAACTTAGGCACTGACCAGGGAGGTAGCTGAGTAGCCAAACTGCACCCTGGGGTATGGGGGGATGCCTAGGGTGGGGGCAATGCTGGCTCACCTAAGCACCTGTCCTGATACCAGACCAAGAGGGACAAGAGTCACTGGTTTGGAATGTTGCCCATTGGTCCCCCAAAGCACATGCCATCAATGGTTTATGCAACCTCTAAGGGTGGGAGCTCTGGGGCCAGAAGTTCACTAGTCTCTGGGGGTTACTCCAACTATTGACACAGCAGGAGAAAAAAATGAATTCAACTTACTATCCAGTTTGATTTTCCATTACTGTAAAAATAAATATACATCTGCTCAACGGAGGGAGATGGCAAGCAGCATGCACATGCCACCTGGGGGGTCCCTCCACAGCTACCACAACCAAGTCTGACTGCCCCCACCCAGGCTGGAGGGGTGGACAGAGTGGTAATCGTTCAGTTACAGCCTCAGCTCACACAGCCACACACACCGGGCCACACGGAACAGGAACCAGCCAACAATAGAAACACCCCAAATGCCCCTGGCAGGACTCTGCCCAGGCCTGGGCGCATGCCCCCGCCCTGCCAGCGGCAACAGCAGCAGCGGGCAAAATGTGGCCACCCTGACCCAGAGGCAAAGCTTGTCCTCACACCCTGAGCTCAGCCCAGGGAGCTGGGGCCAAGTCCCGCCTGACACCAACTGGTCCGGCGGGAAACGCCTGCCCAGCCAGACAGGCACAGGCCCCCCAAGGGTCCCTCCTTGTACTCAGGGACCAGGCTGGTGCAGCCCAGCCCTGCCTCCCAGGGTGACGCCTGGGCCCAAATTCAGCTGGCCCTGCCAGTCAGGCACTGGTGCAGAACCGAGGGCACCAGGCTCAGCCCCTCCCAGCCCAGCCCCAGGGCCCTCAAGCTGAGAGGGAGGGGAGACTCCCCACCCCTCCACATCTGGCCCTGGCCCCCAGGGTCTGCGGTAGAGAATTCCCGCCCCCGCTTCTCTCTCTCCCTCCCGCTCTGTGCCCGCTGCCCGCCTCAGGGACAGCCCCAGCTCCCGCCTCCGGCCAACAAGGCCCACATCCTTCCTCCCTGGGCTGGCCCCTTTGCCTGGCAGGAGGCTAGGGGGTCAGGCTGCTGGGGAACCCTCCCCACCCCCAGCTCCCATCAGTCCTCATCCCCAGCCCCCAAACTCTGGGTTGCTGTCCCTTTTCCTGTAGAACAGGAAACAAGGTTATTTCCTAGACTCAGAGCCAGCCCCCTGCCCCTCTGGCTCTGCCTGGGGACCCAGACCCAGCAAGAGAAGGCGCCCTCAGCCAGAAAGCAGAGAGATTCAGCAATTCACCCCCATCTCCCGGCCTAGGGGGCTGACAGCTGTCACTCAGCACCCCACCCCCTGGGGAAGAGGGGGCCGATTCAATCAGAGCCCCAGAGGAAACGCATTGATAGGTGATTATTTATTTATTTATTTATGCAAAAGTGAGCCGACTTTGTTCGCCAGGTAACCGGGCACGCGGCCCAACCCCTATGGCCCTGGCCGCCCCCAAATCCCTCCTCCGCCCCACACCCCCTCCAGGTCATTAGGTCCCCGCCCCTCAACTCCCAGAGCGCCAGCGGAACCTTGGGATTTGGGGGTTGGAGGGGAGGGGCTCCTCCCTCCGCAGTCTCCCCGTTTCCCAGCTCCAATCCTAAAATCCAGCCTTGTTCTCCGCTCCCACGGTCCCCCTTCGTCCCCCCCCCCCACATTCTCAGCAAGCTGGAGAGCAAATTGCAGTTTTAAATCCAAAGGCGGAGGGAGGGGGAAGGAGGAGGGGGCGCGCGGCAGCGCTGGG
>NW_026000082.1:34295380-34295954 GCF_001458135.2 Marmota marmota marmota | reverse complement strand
CTGGGCTGCTGGCTCTGTGGGTCCGAGCCAGGCTAGGGGTTTGGGGGGCGTCTGTCTTCCGGCGGCGGCAGCGACGCGGGCGCCCGGCTGCTGGGGAGAGGAGTCGTGGAGGAGCCCTGAGCCGCCTGCCGTCGCTGACAGCATGGCTTGCGCCAGGGCTCACATTCTCCGCCGCTAACTCTGCTGGACACGGCCCCCCGCTCCCGCGGCGCCCCCCCACCTCAATCACTCCTTCGCTCTCAGTGCCCCCCTCACTCCCCCCGCCGCGCACACACTCTCACAGCCCTGGACACCCCCGCCCCCACCTCCCCAATTGCAAACCTGGGAGGGAACGCGCCCCGCGTAGTCCTCCTGCTCCTGCTCCTGCTCCTGCTCCTGCTCCTCCTCCTCCGCCCTCCTCCCTCCCGCTCTCTCTGGCTGTCTGTCTGTCTGTCTGCCTGTCTCTATTTCTCGCTCTCTCAGCCTTTCTCTGCTCTCCGAGCTGGGTGGGAAAAGGAAATGAGGACAGAAAGCAGACGCTGGCTTTGGGTGGTGGTAGCTGGATTCCCTCTCTCCCTCCCTCCTCCCTCCTACC
>NW_026000082.1:34289658-34293794 GCF_001458135.2 Marmota marmota marmota | reverse complement strand
GTTGTGGGTGGGAGCGAAGGGGCGGGGTCTGAGAATGGAATGGGAGTGGAATAGGGAATCTGGGGACTAGCCAAAGGGGCTGCGACTTTCTGGGGCGTCCCAATTACGTGGGAGGGAAAGAGGACAGAGGAGAAGGCTCTCAAATTGGGGACTTTTTCCCTTTGTGAAAAGGTTTCCTACTGAATAAAGCGTGAGGGTTTCTAGCAGGATCGCTGCTCAGGAAACCTCAAAGCCCGAGCAAGCGCCTCCGCGCTCAGTGACCCCTTCTCTCAAACACTGATCCTTGGGTTTAGCCCTTCCAGCGCCTGCTTTCCCTAGATGTTCAAGGGCGGCGAGGGCGCAGAAACAGTGGATAATCCAACGATAGCACCCCCTCCCTCCCGAATTCGGCTGAGCAATTGCGTCAGGAAGCTAGATTCAAATTCAACAGTTCTGAGCTCCTGCTGTGGCGGGGGGCTGGGCTCAGCACTTTCACCTACCTCCTCTTCAGGTCACATCTGTTCTCCAGCCCCTGGCTCCAGGCCCCCTGCCTGGCCTATCCCACAGATGGGAATGTGCGCTGCCGCGAGGGCCTCTTTACCCCCGGGAGATGGCTGGACAGCCCTGTAAGTTGAACTACTATAGCTGCCATTAACTGGCCATGCAGGGCTCTTGAGCCCTGCAACAACCCTAGAAGACTGTATTGTAATCATTTCCATTTAGACATGAGGGTACTGAGGTCCAGGTCCCCCAGTTACAAAGTGGGAGAGCCGAGCCTGATTTGAGCCAGGGTCTAGCTGACTCCAAACCGCGTGTGCTTAACCCCTGGGCTATGGCAGGGAGTTGTGATCCTCCCTCCCACACTGACCTTTTCTGCCTGAGTCTCTCTTTCCTTGGCACTTCAATTCGACCAGTGTTAACTGAACTATGCAGGGCTTGCAGGAGACACAGGGATGAATGATGCATGGTAACTGTTCTGTTGGTGTCTACCAACACCAGCCCTGCTGGTCCTACCACCTGTCCCCACCTCATTGATGTGTTAAACATTCCTTTGTCCTGTGTCTGCTGGCTTACTCCATCCTGCCCCATGTCTGAAGTTCCTTCAGCAATGCTTTTGTTCTTAGCCCCCCTGTTTTTGAATCCTTCTTTGGCCTGCAGAATGCTGGCCAGCGTGTGACAAAGACAAGTGATGACATTTTGCAGACTGTAGCTTCTTGTCACTAGCTTCCCCAACTCTCTTCAAACCCTCCCATAGGACAGTCTGGAACCCCTAGAGGACAAAAGAGGGGACCTGGGGGGGGGGAATCTCCATGCAGTCAAGCTAGGCTTTGGGTTCAAAGATTTATTCATTGAATGGGAAGTATTGTAAGTTCAGATATTAATAAAAGCTGAGGTTAAAGTTATTAAGTTCCTTCACAGTTCCAAAATTGGTGTGAAGTTATAGAGGTTTTGGCATCTTGCCCTAGTTGGTCCTGCATAGGACAGACTTTAGCAAGGGGTTAGGAGGGGAGGTAGGAGAAGCCCAGATCTCCCCTTCTTTAATCCCACTACCACCCTACAATCCTTACCCATAGGCTATATCTCACGTTGTAAAGACCCCACTTAGTCTGAATCAAATTTTGGGTTGGGTAATACAGAATAGTTTCCAGTAGGTAGGGAGCCCCAGGTAAATTGGAACAAATGGGAATTGCGGAAAAACATAGGAAGAAGGGGGTTAAGTGATGAAGTACAAAGGAAAAGAAAATAGGATCCATGGCCATATGAATGAGAGGGGAATAGAAGTTAGAATTCTCTAAGCCTGTCCTTCCCAGGACAGACTGCTTCAGGTGCCCCCTCCCCAGAAACAATGGGTAAAATTCACTGAAAAGTCTTGATCATCACTGGAAACCAAGCACTAAAAAGTCTCTCTATCATTTGGGGTCTGTTTTTTTTTTTTCCCATGGAGCCTCTCCAAATTGTGTTGAGGGTACCCTAAAGCTCCAGCAGAGTCTTCCTGTGGGCTGCTGCTGACACCTAGTGTCTAATCTCCGTATCTGCTTCGACAGTTGTAGGCTATAGGAGTTTGAGGAAGGAGACCTGGGTGTTCAAAATTCTGCATCATTCCCTTTCTGGGCTCAACTTGCTTGAGACACTTATTTCATTCTAAGCAAGAGACGCTATGGCCAGACCCTATGGAATGCATTTGGAAGTCTAGAGATAAAGTTGTGGGGTATAAGGTTTTGGAGGCCATGTGGACTGGGAACCAGACAACTGCTCCTGATTCTATTCTTACTTGCCGTGTGTCCTTAATTGCCTGTGTTTCCCACGTGTAAAACTGAGGTAGAACTGTCCTGTCGAGAAGATTAACTGAGCACATGGGTATGAAATACTTTGAAAACTGGCAAGGGGATAGGGAGAGATTAACAAGTCATAATGATAATAATAACAAGTCACAGCAGCATGGAGCCAAGGCCCTGGGGCTCACTGAAAGGGAAGAATGAAGTAAGCCTTGGGTAGGTAGCATCTCTCTCCCTGTATATAGAAATTCTTGGGCTGGGCCTGCTCTTGGGACTGCTTCAGGGAAGATGTGGAATGCTACAGAATGGTTCAGCCCAGTCCACGGAAGGGGAGAGTGAAGCCTGGAGAACTTGAAGTCTTATCCTAACTAAGCCACTGAGCTGCAGATCCAAGAACATGAGGCTGATTGGACTGGAGCCATTATGGCCCTGGTTTTCCCCTCCTTTGGATAGGAACAGTTCAGAGCTGGGGCCCAAGAGACCAAGAAAGCAGGAAGCCCCCCTCACTGTGGTACAGTGGAGACTAAGGCCCCCAGGCCCCCAACAGCCCTCCTCCTGGGCCTGTCCCTCTCCCCTCCCCTGTCCAAGTCCTCCCACATTCCTCCAGGCAACAGGAAACCCCAGCTGCAGCCCAGACTTCAAACAGCTCCTCCCTCTGGGGCAGGGGGTGTGGGAGGAGAGGCCAGAGGGCAGAGGGCAGAGGTCAGCTTTGTTCCTGCCAGAGGTGGTGAGGGACCTGGGGAAGAGGGGGGGGGGCAGGGTAAGGCCCTTGACAGCCACATTGCATGTGTGTGAATTCTTGTGTCCATCAGGGTGTGTCTGGTTCTGGCTGTTGGTCTGTGTCTGAGGATAAATGTGTGTCCTTGCTTTGATTTCTACTCAGCCTGAGTTCTATGTCTGCCTGCATATCAGAACATGCTTGTCTGTAGGTGCTCAGCCTGGGGCCCCACTGATATGTCTGTAGGTACTATTGAGTGGCTGGATATGCCTGCTTCACAGACACGGTCAAAGCTGTGTGTCCTTCTCTGAGTATGACCTTTGTGTCCGAGAGGGGTGTCCCCTCTCCTGTCTCTTTTCTCATCCTTCCTCCACGTTGGTTACCAGATTGTTCCATTTGGAAAGAATCTAACCTGGTTACTCATCTGTTCAAAACCCTACAGTGGCTTCCCATTACCCAAGACTTAGAATTCTAGCCAAGTGCATGGCCGACTAGACCCCTTTCCTCTTTAGCCACTAGGACCCTCAAATTTTATATTCCAGTCACACCTATTTAATTGTAACTCCTTGAACAGTTACATTTCTGAGCTTTCCAATCTGGAATGTCTTCTCTTGCTTCTTTATCAAGAAAATTCTTCAGTGGCTCTGGAGGCTGAGACAGGAGGATCACAAGTTCAAAGCCAGGATCAGCAAGGGGGAGACACTAAGCAACTCAGTGACACCATCTCTAATATAATACAAAATGGGGCTGGGGATGTGGCTCAGTGGTTGAGTGCCTGAGTTCAATCCCTGGTACTCCCCACCACCCCCAAAAAAGAAAATTCTTGCTTTTTTTTTTTTTTGGTCTTCCTCTGAGAAGCCTTCCAGATTTCCTTTGTCCAGTTGAGTTGGGACCCTCCCCTGTTCTCCTGCATGTCCTACATTGTTATTTTCTATGTCAGACCCATGAATCCTCATTACCATTAAACTATGTGCTCTCTGAAAAAAGGAACTGTGTTGTACCTCTAACCCTGGGATGGGAAGTTTCTGAAGGGATGTGGCCCCCATCCCGGGGGCAGTTTCCTGCACTTTTGGTGTAGTACTCAAGGTTTCCACTAGAGGGCGTGCGAACACTACTGCAGGACCATAAAGGCAGCGTGTGTAATAGACGGGGGGTGGGGGGGG
>NW_026000082.1:34279769-34289523 GCF_001458135.2 Marmota marmota marmota | reverse complement strand
GGGGGGTGGGGGGAGTGGGAGGGAGGAAGGTTTCTATTCTGTACCTGGGAGACAACTACTGGAGTGGATAGAGGACCCACCCAGCTCAGTTCTGGAGCAGTAGAAATTAAGATAGACTCCCTAATGGGTCCTGGGACACCCATATTTCTTTTTTCTGACTTCTCCCCACAATTCATGGGCCATTCCTCATGGACTCCCCTCTTCTACTTGACTTCTGACCCCCCCAACTTTCTTCCATGCTTATTAGCACTCTCAACCCTCCTGTAAATAAGTATTTGCCCTTACATGAATGGGTCTTGCTCTACCATACCTCTGAGCCTTTACACATGCTGTTCTTTCAGCCAGAGATCACCTCACTGTCTGCTTCATTAGGCAGACTGTTCTTTCACATACTCCAAGAAATTGCCTTTCGCTCTCAGACTGACCTTGCCCCTAAGTATTATAATTGTTTACTGTTCTGCCTCTCCAGTAGGACCAGTCTATAGGCGACATCAGTAAATGTGTATGAAATTAATAAATAATTTTGTTCTTTTATAAGTACAAGCCTCAGCATGTATGGAACCTACCCTGGGCCCTTCTCTGCACCATGACCTCCCTGGGCCTGACTCTAGCTCAGTATTATACTTTCCCATGCTGCTCTATCAAACAAAGAAACATGGTTCTTGAGACTCTGAGTTCAAATCCTGGCTCTATCATCCAGCTGTATAACCTTGGATGAGTGTTGGAGCCTCAGAGTCATTTCCTCTTTTGTAAAAGGGTGATAATCTCACCTCTGCACTGCCTCATGGTGAGGATCATATTAGACAATGCATGCGAAACACCCAGCATTAGTCAATTAGGTGTCCTCCTCCCCCAGCATGAACTCGGAAATAAAATTGCCCTCTGAGTCTTAAGCCAGTAAAATCCATGCTTCATGGAGGAGAAGAACCAGGTGGGGGAGTGAATGAGGCGAGAGATGGTTTTGTAAACGACTGAAGAGTTTTGTGAACGGTGCAAACCGCAATCAAGGTGACCCGCCTGTAATCTCAGGGAGGCAGGGCGAGGATGTGATTGAAATTGAGAAAGCAGAAGCCTAATCAATTGCATTGTGCTCTATCTGAAGGGAACAGAAGGCTGCAAGGAAATGGGGGAGCAAAGGAGATTCATTCAGCTACTCCAGGGGGAGAGATGGGGAATAAAAGAGATGGTAGACACTGGGAGGCTTTGGTGTGCTGAGGAGCAGGGGGGATATGTGAACTTCAGGTGGCTCACTGCCCTGATGGGTCTTCATGGGAACCACATGGGCACCACATGGGCATCCAGGTAGAAGGCAGAGCCCCAGAAGGCAGATAAAAATATTCTGGTTCCACAATAAGACTACAGAGTTTGAGAGCACTGGTTTTGGGGCCAGAATACTTGGTTTAAGCCCCTGCTCTGTCACTTATGCCCTGTCAACCTTGAAAAAGCTGAATTCCTTCACTATGGCTCAGTTTCACTATTGGCAAAATGAAGACAGAACAGCCTTGTCTTTCATAGGGTTCTGTGAGGATGAGATGCCCCATGCACTCAGCAGGATGACGGGCACAGCGTAAACAATTTGTAAATGGCGATGGCAAAGAGAGCTAATGTGTACTGAGCATTTTGTTGCTACTTCACAGATGAGCAAATTGAGGCTTGGAGAGATTAATACTTGCAAAAAAATCCACATTGCCAGCCAGTGGGGGAGGCAGGATTCACAACAGACACTACAGGTCCAGAGCTGGGCTCTTATCTGCCTACTCAAAGGCAGGTAGCAACGCTGCCCTCTTGCTGACACATCAGGCTGTTGTGAGGTGGATGGTCAGAGTCTAGGGCCCTCGTGAAGAGTTTGCTCCCGAGTGATCCGCAGAGCAGCCTCCCACTATTACGACAACCTGAGTGGCAACTTGGACTCATTTTTTGTTCCCATCCAACAACCTCCAGCACAGGGAGAGGCACAGGGAACACTTGATTCACATTGACTGCTTTGTCCCCCTTTCCTTAGTGTCTCCAATTTGGGGATATTTCCAGGGACTCTTTCTGCCAAAAACTAGGGAAGAATCACACACATATACGCCAAATATACTGTCTTCCCACAGCCTAGAGGCAGTGAGGTCTAGTGAAAAGAGCATGGTATTGGTGTAAGGCCTTCCGTATCACATACAGCTGTATGATCCTGCTATATCCATAACCCCTAAACCTAAGTTTTCCCATTTACCAATGGGGTAATTATAAAAACAGGCTCAAGACTGGATTAAATGAAAAAAATTTTTTGATGTAAACACATCTGACATTCAGCAAGCAGGCACTTAATAAATGAGTTATTATTATTATTATTATTACTATTACCTCTCCCCAACCTGACAGAACTCCTTCAGAGCAAGGGCAGGTCTTATTCATGCTTGTGTTCTCAGGGTTCTGCTTAGCAAAGAGCCTGTCACATAATTGATGCCTAGTAACTGTTTGCCAATTGCAGCAGTGATTCTTAATAAGTCACAGGGTCAACCAACATTTCCTAATGTGAGAAGTGGGAATCCTTATTCCCTGTTCCCTTGTTTCCACAGGGAGGCAAGTCAAGTCCCCAGTTTCTCAAAGGAAGATCTAGAGGGTGGGACAATTTGTCATCTCACAGGTGCAAGGCAGGTTGTTTAGCACCCTTGATTCCAGCCAGTAGGAGCCCTCAGTCATTGTAACATATAAAACTGCTTCCAAAAGCTCCCTGGTGAGGTCCATAGAGTTAGACTAATCCTCAGGCCTCTCCTCTTCCTTCCCCTTCCTTCTACCTTCTTTTGGAGAACCAGCTGCAGAGGGCCCTTTGGGGTGTCCTTCCCTACTGCTCTTGAAGGAGGTCTAAGGTTGTTCCAATGTGCCTATGATGAGTGGCAAGTCTCCTGAAATCAGGTAAACAACTAGTAAACCCATTGTGCACAGACTGAAGGCCACACTGGTATTGGAGGGGATATTTTGATCGATTTCCAGTTGCCTGTCTTCTCTGCCCATCTCTCAACTCATCCTAAATTCAAACGGGGATGAGTAGTAGGACTTTCGGGTATCCTAAAACTCTGCTCCTTGTGCTTATCAGGTGTTAAGGCATCTCTTACCTTTCCCTCCTGCTCCCAATAGCCAAATCTGTCCTGTTCACCTCACTATTGCTCCAAAGGAAGATTCAGGGAATTTTCTTGGCTCAAAGATTCATATCATCATTTTCCTCATTTACATAATCAATAAACACACATTATTTAGAGAGGCGATCTCAGCAACTTTCTCCCTCAGATCTGGGTCTGGACCCCAATCCTGGACCACAGCAGTCAACCAGCAGGAAAGGAATATGGCAAAGAATTCCTCAGTCTGTAATTTACAAGAGAATTGAGAGCAGGAGGCAAATCCTTGGGGCCTGGGCCAGAGAGGAATGACAGGAGGATAGGAAAACAAAGATTGGAGTAAGTGGGAGAAGGGAAATCCATGTTATAAATAAGGAGACAAGGTGTGAGCATTTTTGAAAGGCAGGGGAGAGAGGCCAAAGGCATGTAATCCTCAGTAGGAAAAGAATAAACAACACTTGGGGTCAAAGTCAGTGAGAGATGAGCTCTGGGCATCTGTTTCATCCTCAATCTGAGTGGGGTGTCCTAGATTTAGATTTAAGTGGGAAGGCGAAGAACAGTGCTTGGGGTCAGAGTGGGTAAGGGATGAGCTCTTAACCTCAATTTGCCTCATCTATAAAATGAGTGGGTTGCCCTAGATGGTGTCAGAACACCTGTCCTCTGACATGCTCAGGGTCTATGGGGTTCTAAGCCTAGAGGCTTTGGGACCAGAGTCCTGGGAATTTGTAAAGGGTATTAGGCAACCAGAGTGGTGGCTGATTCCCAACCAGGCTATGTCTGGTCTCCAGGCTGGTACTGTGGTTCTGTGGAGGTGAAGTAGTCTTCTAGGAAGGACTGCAGGTACTCAAAGGTGGGCCTCTCCTCTGGGTCCAGACGCCAGGTCTGTTCCATGACTTCATACAGGGATTCTGGGCAGCCAGGGGGGCATGGCATGTGGTAGCCATGCTCTACCCGTTCCAACACTTCTCGGTTATTCATGCCTGCGGGGTGGTGCTCCGTCAGTTAGGGTACCTGGGCCCTCCCAAAGGAACTGCCAGGAGGAAGCCCTTCTTTGTGACCCTCCCCCAACCCCAGCACACCTGGGTAGGGGACTCGGCCCTTGGTGATGAGTTCAGTAAGCAGGATCCCAAAGGACCACACATCTGACTTGATGGTGAATTTGCCAAAGAGGGCTGCCTCTGGGGCTGTCCACTTTATGGGGAACTTGGTCCCTGGAGAGTTTGGAGGAAAAGGGAAAGTTAGTGAGGGGGGTCCCTGAGAACAGCTGGATTAAGAGAATGGGGAAGTAAGGATCTTGGGGACCCTGAAGACAGTCTTTGGACACAGCAGAAAGGACCTGGTATCTAGTCCTTTATGTGTCTAGTATATTGCTAAGCACTATAACATTGTGATTTTTCATAATAATAACAGCTATGTGTCTAGCTTTTACTACGTGCTAGGCACTGTTGTTTTTTCTTCCTTCCTTTCTCTCTTCCTCCAGAGATCCAGAAGCCAGGGCCAGTAGACAAATGTTCTAGCACTGGGCTGCATCCTCAGCCCCAGGCACTGTTAGGTGATATATATATGCATTAATTCATGGAACCCTCATGAAAACTCCATGAGGTAGACACTAGGGTAGGCTACAAAGGAGGTACTGAGTAAGGTAACTTTCCTAGCTCGCACTGCCAACAAGTGGCTGGGATTCATACCAGGAATTCTGATTACAAGAATTCAGATTCATACACCCTATTTCCTCTAGCTTAAGAATTGTAGTGTGAATAACACATAATAGGTGCTTGGAAAATATTTGTTGACTTACTGTTGTTTGAATATTTTCATTTTAGTTCAGAAAAGGCTGCTCATAAAGGTTAGGTGACTTGCCCATGCCAAATGTCTGGCAAGTGGCTGAGCTGGGATTTGAACCCAGAATTGCCTCTTGAACACAGTGGCAGGGTTTCTGAGTATGTGGAACTCATGGCAGCCCCTTGGAGCTTTGCAAACTCTAGGGAGGTGGGGTGAAGATCATCACCTTGCTGGGGGTTGTACTCATCATCCTTGATGAGGCGGGCCAGCCCAAAGTCAGCGATCTTGCACACCAGCCGCTCCCCAACCAAGATGTTGGCTGCTCTCAGGTCTCGGTGGATGTAGTTCATGAGCTCCATGTAGGCCATGCCCTCAGCTACCTGGCGATGGGGGATAAGATGTGGGGAGAAGGGAGCTCATGTGGACGCCTCAACTCCTCAGCACCATAGCCTTGGGTGAGGGGTGAGAGTAGCAGTGCTCTGCCTTACACCTGATACAGAGGGCGGGGCCGCACTTCCTAGGGTAGGCTAGGTATTTAAGAGCTCAAGGATTTGTGGAAAGATAACAGGAGCAAGATCTGAGGTACAAAGGCTGCTGGCTCAGTTTACCTGGGCTGCCATATCCACCAACTGGGGCAGATTCAAGTTCTGGCCCTCCCGGTCCTTGAGGAACTCCAGCAAGCTACCTGGGGAGACGAAGTCAGAAAATCAGCCACAAGACCCCTACTCCAGGCTGGCCTGCCCTAGATTGTTCGTGCCCCAATCCCGAACCTACCTAATCTAGCCCGGCCCCGCCTCCTGCTCCCAGCCCTTTCACGTGAGTCAGCCCCAGACTCAGGATCCCACCGGACGCCTCAACTCCTCCGTAACTCGCCCAGATGCTGTCCCTGTATGGACTCTGCACATACCTCCGCTTGGGGCCCCCCGGACACGCCCCACTTAGACTCCGCCCCAGACCCGCCCCAGACACGTCCGGGATCGTGCGTTCTCCGCCCAAGCCCCACCCACCAGCTAAGCACACCCCCGGAGGCCCCGCCCCACCCCGCCCGCCTCACATCCCACTTGCTCTAACTTGGCGCAGCTGGGAATCCAGCACTCCTGAGGTTTCGCGTATTCCAGCCTCTAAGACTCTGACAATTGTCCGTCGTCCCTTCCCAGGTCGGGGTCCAGGTCCTACCCCGCCTTAACCTCGCACCAACTCCCGCCCTCCCAGACCCCGCCTCCTGACCCGCCTCTCACCATGGCACATAAACTCCGTCACGATGTAGATGGGTTCCTCCGACACCACGGCATACAGCTGCACCAGCTTGTCATGCCGCAGCAGCTTCATGACCTGCGCCTCCTCCAAGAAGGCCTTCGGGGACATGGTGCCTGGCTTCAGCGTCTTCACCGCCACCTTGGTGCTACCATTCCACGTGCCTGCCCGGTGGCGGCATCTTGTCAAGATTCGCTCCCCGCCAGCCCAGGCCCACGCCCCAGCCCCTGGTCCCAACTCCGGGGACTTCCGTACCCAGCCACACATCCCCAAAGCAGCCGGTGCCCAGCCGTCGCTCCAGCATAATGGAACTGCGACTGATCTCCCAGGCGTCCTTAGCCAGGCCCAGCGTCTGTGGCTTCATGGTAGTGCAGGCTGCTGTGAGCAGGTGGCACAGCCCATCATTCACCTCTGGGGGTGAGCAGATGGAGGGAGGTTACAGGCAGGCCAGTACACCCCCATACTCCTCATCCCACCCCATCCCCATATCAGACCTCAAGGTCAGTCAATCATAAATAACTAGGGCCCAGGTGAGGTTCCAATCCAGGACAGAGGGCAACTCAGCCCTCTGAGTGTATAAACATTTTGGTGCCTGGGGAAGGGAGTTGCACCCAGAGGGAGAGAAGATCCCTTTAAGGATTGGGACCTTCTCCTAGGAGGTGGCCTCCAGCTGGGCCTTTAAGGATAAGGACAGATTCTGACAGGTGGAAATGGGGTTAGGGATTCCAGGCAAAACTGTGGACAAAAGGCCCATTCCCTTCCACGGATCTCATCCTTGGCCTAACCATTTAAGATGGAAACCTCAATCCCAAAGCCAGTTTTCCACAGAGTCAGGCCCCTTCTGCCTCCTCCCCAGGTTCAAAATTGTCTGCTTCTCCTTCACTGCCACTGACTGAATCTGGCCACTATCATCTCTTACCTGGAATGGCCATTGTCCCCTAACAGATCCCTCATTCTGCCTTGCCCCCTGGCATCCAAGCTCCTCTCAGCAACCACAGTTTCTCACTGAAGTGCAGACAAATCAGTCAGCCCCTGCTCAGGGCCCTGTGATGGTGACCTCCTGCCCTGGTACCTAGGTGGAGCACTCAGGACATCACTCACACTCAATAGTTTTCAGATTTAAACCTTAAGACAAGAAACTGGCCAATTCCGGGCTCAGATTTTAGGAGATGCTGCTCGCCACGGTGGGGCTTTGCACCTCAGTTTCCTCTGAATCCCACAGAGTAGGATCCTAGGCTGGGAACCTCCATTTGTGGGTTCTAGTCTTGGCCTGGCTACTATTGCTTTGGGGAAACTTCCTCTTCTCTGAGCCTCAGTCTGTCCAACAGGTTTGCTCCGGGATCTGAAGCACCCACTCACCGATATAGTGCTGCACCAGCTCCTGCACTGAATGGAACTGGGCCCGCGTGGTGATGTAGTAGCCACCTGTGTCCAGCTTGCGGATTTTGTAATGTTTGACATGATCGCCTCTGTTCTGGTCCCAATCACGGATGGACAGGGAGTAGGCACCTGTGGGGAAGGGTCACTTTGGATCCACTGTCCTCCTCTCCCTCATTCTGGGAGCTGGAAGAGGCCCCAAAGACAGGAACTCTGTAGGGTTTTTTTGTTTTTGTTTTTGTTTTTGCACTGGAGATTGAACTCAGAGCCTTGCACATGGTAGGCAAGCATTCACCACTGAGCTACATTTCCAGCCCTTTCTTTAAAATTTTATTTTGAGACAGGGTCTCTAAATTGCCCTGGCTGGTCTTGAACTTGGATCCTCGTGATTCAGCCTCCTGAGCAGCTGGAATTACAGGTATGTGCCACCATACCTGGCTGAGGCTAGGACTCTTTAGTCTTGATAGCCATGTCTCTAGAACCCAGAGCCAGTCTGAGCCCTGCCTCTCTACTGGATCCCAGTCTTATCCCTGAACCAAGCACCACTGGCCAGTCCTAGCCTATCACTAATGGCTGGGCCTCCCAGATGCCAGTGGCATGTGATACAACCCCCACCTTTGGTAGTCTCACTCTCCCGAATGAGAAAGGCCCCTCTGGGGTTGCCTGGTGAGAGAAGCTGCCTCTCTGCATCCTTCCTTCCGATCTTTCCAAAGTACCACCTGTTGGGAATGACAGGCAAGAATCAGGTACACTCCCTTCAAACCCCCTTCCCCCTGAAAAGCCAGGACTCAATTTCTTCACCTGTAAAATGGAGCTCAAACATCTACTTCATAGCCTGGGCATCAAGATCACGGAGCAGAGGAGCAGGAAATGCTTGGCACATAGTAGGTGCCCCCCAAAAGTTAGGCTTCTCCTCTCTAACCTTTTAAGTATCTCTTGAATTAAAATTGCTAGAACTAAGTCCCCAGTGGCCTCATCAGGGTGTCACGGGTTCCCTTAGTTCATCTCACTGAAGCCCTCTATGCCCTCATGAGGAAGTTGAGGCTCAGAAGGGAAGTGACCTGCCCATGAGGCTAGATGATGTACTCCACCTAAAATCCTCTGCCACCCACCCTAGTTCTTTCCCCACCATCTCAAGCAATCACTCAGATCCCTCCCCAACCCCACCTCCAAATGCTTCCTCCTCTGGCCTCCAGGACACCCTTTCTTGCTTCTCTTCTCCTTTTTCTAATGGTTCTCAACTGCTGCTTTCCTCTCATCCTCTTAAATTTAGTATTTTTGTCCTGAGTCTTGACTTCAACCTCAGGACTTACCTACTCCTGCTTTCTCTTGGGGATTCTTTCTGGGATTCAATTATAGCCCTAAGTCAACCATGCAAGTCCATTGGGGGAACAGAAGTGACACAGGTGCTATAGAAGACTTGGATGTGGTCTGATCAGTAGATTGACCGACGTGTTACCATTTGGGCTAAATTCAAAGGAGCATAATTTTCAAATCAAGGGAGGTAGAAGTCTCAGTGAACTCTGGGAGATTCAGTACACACCTTCATGCTGGGAACAGTTTGGGGAACAAGGGAGGTATTCTCAAATGGTATGCCCAGGAGGGCAGGCAGAGGGAGGAAGGAGAAATGGTTTAAGGACTGTGTAGACATATTCCCAAGTTTTTTCAAAGCCCTCCTCCTACCTCTACCCATAACATAAGCTACTTTCTTAATAAACAGTATAATAAGAATAACACTTATGTCAGGTTCTGCTTTATATATATATATATGTGTGTGTGTGTGTGTGTGTATTCATTTAATTCTTATAATATTACAAGGTAAGTGCTATTACTATTAACCCCCACTAGACAGATGAGGAAATTGAAATACCTAGTGGTTAAGCAACTTGCCTGAGGCCACACTGCGATGCCAGAATAGGAACCCCAGCTGTCTGCTCTGGGCCCTGTGATCTTAACTGCAACTCTGCACTCAACCACAGCCTGCACTGGGCACTTCTTAGACATCTTGACATTGCCCCAGGAACCTCCCAAACCTCCGTCCTCTACATTATTACCCCTCCTCTCCTCCATGCCTCCCTCACCCTCTGCAGAAGGCCTTACCCAGCTTGTGCTCTGGACCCTGCCCTTGCTTCCCTCTGCTTGAGGAATTCCCTCACCCTATAAGCAGCCCCCACATGCCCACTTTTCTTCTTTCCCCAAAGGTAACTGCTCTAAGTCCCATCTTTTTTTTTTTTTTTTTTGGT
>NW_026000082.1:34278214-34279745 GCF_001458135.2 Marmota marmota marmota | reverse complement strand
TTTTTTTTTTTTTTTTTTGGTAATTGGGAATTGAACCCAGGAGTGCTTAACCACTGAGCCACATCCCCAGCCCTTTTCTATATTTTATTTAGAGACATGGTCTCACTGAATTGCTTAGGGCTTCGCTAAATTGCTGAGGCTGGCTTTGAATTTACGATCTTTCTACCTTGGCCTCCTGAGCCACTGGGATTATAAGCATGTGCCACCATGCTGGCTCTAAATCCCATCTCGCCATCAACATTGCCCTTAGCCTTTCTCACCTTGCCTTCACTTGAAAGTGTACTTCACACTTGCTAGCCTCCCACTCCTCCCAGGCTCTGCTGTCTGGCCTCTGCCCCCACTTCATGGGAAAGATCTCCATCAAGGTCACTCCCATTGCCAAATCCATTGGCAGCCTCTGACATGCTTTCTCATTTCCTGAAACTTCTCGCCCTCCCGGCTGTTTGGTGTTGGCCTGCCCTGTTCCTCCTCACGTCTCCTATGACTCCTTCTCTTCAGGGCAGCTTTCCCCTTTTCCCCTTTCCCCTAGGACTTGGGTCCTAGGGCCAACCTCTCACTCTCCTCCCTCTTCCTTCACCCTCCTGTGCAGCTTTAATTATCATCCCTACTCTGAAGAGTCCCACATTTCAACCAGCCCAGGTATGCCATCTGCAAGGGCCACAGCACGCAAGGGAAGGAATCTTAAGTACCAATTAGGAAAAGGTGACCTTCTCCTGGACTATGAGCATGGGCTGGGCACCTCCCATACAAAGCACAGTCTATTCTAATTGTTGGCAGCCTCCTCCACCAGGGTGTTCCTCTAAAACCTCAGTCCAACAAGTCCCCCCATAACCCATTACCTCTACTTGCCCCTTTGTCCTATGCCTTAGCAATGGCACCATCACCCACCTGAAGTCGCCCTTGATTCCACCTACTCTGCGCAGCCAAATACCCAATCAATCACCAGGTCTTAGGGATTCCATTCTGCAAGGACTCTTTTTTTTTTTTTTTTTAACCAGGGATTGAACACAGGGCACTTGACCACTGAGCCACATCCTCAGCCCTATTTTGTATTTTATTTAGAGACAGGGTCTCACTGAGTTGCTTGGTGCCTTGCTGAATTACTGAGACTGGCTTTGAACTCAAGATCTTCCTGCCTCAGCCTCTCAGGCTGCTGGGATTACAGACCCGAAAGGACTCTTCTATCCTTTTTTTTCTCATAAATGTATGGCACCCAAGAGGATAGATCTTAAAAAGCTTTTATGAACCCCAATCTCCTCATCTATAAAAGGGGGACATTAATAATATCAATAAAGTTATTGTGAGAATTGAATGAATCAAGCTAGGTAAAATATCTGTTACAGGCTCTCAACTATATAAAAATAGTCAGTGAATGTTAATTCCCTGCTATTTTTTTTTTCATTTTTTGGGGGGTGTGGGGATTAAAACCAGGGAGTGCCTTGTGCATGCTAAGCAGGAGGTGCTCTAACACTGAGCTGCACCACAACTCCTCCCTGCCTCCTTTTTTTTTTTTTTTTTTTTTTTTTTTTTT
>NW_026000082.1:34233346-34277014 GCF_001458135.2 Marmota marmota marmota | reverse complement strand
TTTTTTTTTTTTTTTTTTTTTTTTTGTGGTACTGGGGATTGAACCCAGGGGCACTTAACCACTGAACCACATCCCCAGCCCTTTTTTGTATTTTATTTAGAGACAGGGTCTCGCCAAGTTGCTTAGCTTCTTGCTAAATGGCTGAGGCTGGCTTTGAATTCACAATCATCCTGCCTCAGCCTCCCAAGCTGCTGGGATTACAGGCATGTGCCACCATGCCTGGTTCCACTTTATAGTTCTTTAAAGCTCACACACAGTTGCCATCATTGAGAGGCCAGGCAATTGCTGCAGGACTATCTGGCTTCATACAGCAGCTCTGCAGCTCACTAGCCATGTGGACACTGAGCCTCAGCTTCCTCATTTGTAAAAGAGGTAATAATAGAAGCACTTTAAAGAGCATCCAGCACACAATACCTGCTATATATGCATTATTCACTATTATTTTCATCATTATTGTCTCATTTTATTCCCACAGTAACCTTACAAAAGTGTAGACAAGTGGGCAGGCTCAGAGTTTGGACTCCAGGATCTTATCCGTAGGGCCGGCCTCCCCGCCTTCCCCACTCACTCTTCAGCTTGGATGGAGTCCACAGGAGCCACATAGTTGCTGGGGATGTAGCCAGTTTGTCCGGAGCTGAGAGACCGTGCCTCCCACCAGTCACCTTCACTGCAGGCATAGAACAGGGTGGTGAAGGGGTAGTCAGCAGCAGCTCCAACCCCTGGGGCACACCGAAGCCAGACAGGGCCATGCTGATTGGTGGATACTGGCCCTGCCAACCCCTCATCTAGGGACTCCCCCATCTGGATCAGCTCTGCTCCCAGCCACTGCAGCTGTCCCAGGAGGGCTATTCTCTGAAGAAGGAATCAGTTTGAGGACATCTGGATCTCCTGGCTTCTTTTCTCTCGCTCCTTACCTGGGCAGGAGTGAGTCAGCTAACTAGGTCTCTTGCCCCACTGATGCTCCCCCACCAATGGTTTTATATTTCCTTCTAGATAAAATCCAGACAGCTCATTCTTCTTCTTTTTTTATTTCCTTCTAGATAAAATCCAGACAGCTCATTCTTCTTCTTTTTTCCTTCCCCATGCTGGGTATGGAACCCAGGACCCAGCACATTCATTCCCAGCCCCTGGATCTCAATCTTTATGATCCGACTAGACCTAACTGCTTGGTGGTTTTCAGAAGTCATCATTTATTCTCATTCTCTCTTCCTCCTTTCTCACCTCTTCCTTCACTCTTGGTTAATTTCTCTAATCTCATCTTAAAAATCATCTCCTCCAGGAAGCCTGCCCTGAGCACCACTACCCTGGACACCAAGTTTGGTGTTCTTTTGTGTTCATATTTCCTCATGTTCCCTCCACCCACAAAGTAGTCACCCACGTTTGTTTTTGTTTTTTTGGATGTGTATGGTTCTGGGGGGGAACCCTGGAGCACTCTATTACTGACTTACACCCTTAGCCGGCCTGCTCCCTCCCTCCCTTCCCTTCTCTTTCCTTTCTTCCTTCCTTCCGACCCTCCTTCCCTCCTTCCTTCCTTCCTTCCTTCCTTCCTTCCATTTTTTCTTTCGAGACAGGATCTTGCTAAGTTGCTCAGGCTGGCTTTGAACTCGTGGCCCTCCTGCCTCAACCTCTGTAGATGGGATTAACCCCACCTCTGCCACCATGATCACCCAGTGTTTTTTGTTTGGTTTGGTTTTTCAATGCTGGGAATGGAACCCAAAACCCTGCATATGATAGACAAGTGCTCTACCACTGAGCTGCACTCCCAGGGGTTTTATTTTCATGCATATGTGTCCCCAACTTGTCTGAAGCTTTCTGAAGACAGGGACCAGATAGAACTCTTCTGGGGTCTTGCTCCCAGCCCGCCTGGGGCCTGAACTAAGTGGCCTGGTCACTTACGTGTTGTTCAGGATGTGGAACTTCTCGCCCTTGGTGAAGGTAAGGTCATCCTCTGTCCGGGCCTCATAGTCATACAGGGCAATGAACATGGTCACCCCGGTCCCTGCAGAGTCAGGGTTGCTCAGTAGAATAGGGAACAGAACAGAGCACCAAGGGTGCTGCACACTGAGATTCCTATTCCCCAGCCAGGCACTGTGCCTCCCCACTGCCACAGAGCCCCAATTTTGCCAGAGGCCTTTGGAATCCAGTGGATTTTTGGATTCAAAATTCACCTTGGCCCCTACATGGATTTAGGATACATAGCTTCATGCCCTTCTTACCCTGGAGAGTCCCCAAATTGTCTACTTTTCCTCTTCCCCACCAAGAAGACCCCCCCCCAACCTGGGAAGTGGCACCCGAGAGGCCAGAGGCATCTGTCATTGAGGTGCCTCTCTCAGATGAGAACAGAGCTCCATCTCCCTCTCAGACTGGGGTTTCAGGGTAGGGCTGTGCACACTCCCTCAATCTGGGTAAGCTTGAGAGGACAGCTGCATCTTCCACATTAGTCTGGAAGCTTCTAAGGACAAGTCCACATGTCCCCTTCCCTCAGTTTCTCTTAGGACCCAGGAAGCACCTGTCTCCAGGCCTCTGGACTCACCTGAAATGCCCCTGATGGTGCCACTATCAAGGAAGGCAGGGCTGGTGGGCTGGGGGGTAAAGTTGTTATAATTGGGGATTTGGGCAAAGGAGGGTGCAGGCCGGGCCTGAGTGGGGTCAGGGCCATAGCGATCTGCAGCCCCATAGCTCTTGAAGTCCCCTTCCAGGCCAGCATCTTCCTTGGGCCCCGGCTCCAACTTCTTGCAGAACACACAGCCCATTCCAGGAACCCTGCTGCAGAATGGGGGTGTGCCTCACTCAGGGGCCCTTGCCAAGTGCACCACCCTATGCACACATGTGTGCACGGGCACACACACATGCACACACACTTGCATAGGCACCAAACTCCCACTCAAGGGCCTGGATTAGGATCCTCCCTAGTAAGGGACAAAGATGCAGCAGGGCCATTTTGGGGTCTGCCTTCATGTGTTTGAATAGAGTGTGTCTCCTCAGTGCTTGTCTCCCCGCCCCCTCAAGTCCACATCCCTGGGGCTGATGTTTTACATTGGATGGTGCTGTGTAGGTTTACATATTTTTGCCTCCCATTGCTTTGAAATGTTGTTTCTGCGACTCCTTCTGGGTGCTTGTGCATGTGTCTTTGTGTGTCTCTAAGTGTGTTTAATTGTGTGCGTGCAGTTCCTGGTGAACATCTGTATGTGCAGGTTGGTGTGTACAGAGTTTGTGTAAAGGTCTGCAAGTGTGTCTGGCTATGTGTGTGCACATCCATATGAGCGTGTGAGTATGTGTTTCTGTGTGAGTGTCAGTCTGTGTGTGTGCGCGTGTGTTCGGGTCTGTATGAGCCGGTGTCTCTGGTCTGTGTGTCTGTGACCATGAACACAGCTCTGGGTGGAAGCTTATGGGCTTGTCTCTGTGCGTGCCTGTGTGTGTGTGTCTGTGTGTCTGTGTCTGCATGTTTGCGTGTAAGTGTGTATGAGAGCTGTGTGTCTGCACCTGGAGATTCCCTGCAGAGGGGGATCAAGGCCATTTCCTGTCGTGGGTCCAGCCTCAGGCCTCTCAAGCTGCCTCATTCTGGCTCACCCATCCGTTACCTAGCAACAGGGCCCTTGTAGGAGGAGGGGGCTGTGAGGCGGTTGTGGGGCCAGGAAGGCCACCCCCACCCTGTTTCCTGACCCTAAAAGCCTTAGTCCTCCCCCCTCCCCCACTCACCCCACAGGCCCTGACTCCTGGGTCAGTAGGGCTGCTGCATCGTCCTTGGGAGGGGCTGGAGACCTGAGGGTGAGACAGAAGGACATGAAAGATGAAGGTCCTGCCAATGTTCCTGGCAGCCAGCTGCCCGGCTCCTGCCCTCTTCAGGAAGCCAGAAGGTCTGGGCTCCACCCCAGCATGACTTCTGCCTTCATTTTCCATCCCACCACCCCTGGTACACTTACACATCCACCCTCTCACATAGGCCACACCACCCACACCAACTCTCTCACACTCGGATCCCCCTGACACCAACACATGAACACACACACCAGCACACAGTCACACAACACCACTCACAGCATATGCTTGCGTGAGTGTGCTTGCCAACACCACCACACACCAGCACAGCTCCAACAAGCCCAGGCTCTGATGCACGACAGCCCCCACACACGTCCACAGGCGTGGATGCCTCCCAGGTTAACAGACTCTCACACTCAGACGCTCATATTTTTGTATTTAGACCCATCTCTCTAACTGGATTTCTATCAAGCTATGCTCAGCTCCCTGGAACCTTGCCTCTGCTCCCGGCCTGGGCAAACCCCAGCAGCCCTAGGATCTCTGGTGCCAGAACAAAAGCAGACACCTACCTCCAGAGCTCCACTCCTAACCGCACATCAGAGAAAGGTTTAGGGCAGCAGTTAGGGCCAGTAGTCCCCTGGGGAGCTCCCCAAATGAACCAAGCCTTCCCTAGCAATAGTGTCCTCTGAGCAACAGGGTAGGGAGGTCATTGAGCAAGGGGTCCCCACCCCTCCTCCTCTGGGCCAGAAATTCTGCCATTGCAACACTCAGAGAGGAACTGGCTGGGGAGAGGGCTCTGTTTCCCAAGATGTAAGAGGAATGGAGAGCTGTAGGGTGGGGCCATCTCAAAGAACCCGTTTCCCCGAGAGGGGTCTGAAGATCTCGGAGATAGGGGGGCTCTAACTTGCCTCCTTTGGCCCCCTCTTGCCCTCCTCTATAAAGAGACTCTTCCTCTTTTCTCAGAATCCTGCCCTTCTAAACCAACACCACCAGTCTTTTCCAGGAGACCTTCGTACATCTAACAGGTTCAGTTGCCTGTGGACAGTTCTGTCAGACCAGTGGCCAGACCTCTGTCCTAGCCCCACCAGCCCCTCTCACCCTTCACTGGAACTGTTCTCTCATGGGGCGGAGGGTGACACCCATGTGGTGAACTGTGAGGACAGTTGTGGTGAGAGGTCTGCCCTAAAATAGGCCCCGTTCTCTAGACTCCCACTGAGACCTTTGCCCCAGGACCCTTCTGTGAAACCACTGTCTGCAAGGCTGGGTTGCAATGTGGTTGGGGCAGGGGAGAGAATAAAGGAGGAAGGGAAGGAGACGTCTAGGTTCGAGTTGAAGGAACTTTAGGGAAGGTGAGAGGAGAGATGGGATGGATATGAAAGCAAGGGTTCCAAGGTAAGAATGAAGGTCTTCTCACAGGAAGACAAACACACACCTCAAAAGCTGCACCGAGCTAACGCCAACCCACACAGGCCTCTTGACACATTCTTGGACAGTGTCTCAGCTGCATACCACACATCATACAGACTCTGAGCTCCTCTGTGCTGATTCCCAGACACATACATCTTCAAGTGTTCACACGCCACATATACACGAATTTCCAGCCCTCATCCGTCTGTACATAGACACACACACACAGCCTCTCCACAAGAACAGTAAATATGGCTGGCTTCTGTAATTCCAGCAACCTGGGAGACTGAGGTAGGAGGATTGAAGGTTCAAGGCCAGCCTCAGCAATTTAGTGAGGCCCTAGGCATCTTAGTGAGATCTTGTCTCAAAAAAAAAAAAAAAAAAAAAAAAAACTGGGGATTTGGCTCAGTGGTTAAGTGCCCTTGCCCTTGGGATCAATTCTTAGTACAAAAAAAAAAAAAACAAAAAAACCAGCAAAATATGGAATTTATAGTATTTTCTATGTAGCTGCCAGTATGTTAAACTGTACCAATACCACCTCACAACTACCCTATAATTTTATTTTTTTTTTGTACCGGGGATTGAAATCAGGGGCACTCAACCTCTGAACCACATCCGCCCTATCTTGTATTTTATTTAGAGACAGGGTCTCACTGAGTTGCTTAGCACCTCACCATTTCTGAGGCTGGCTTGCACTTGCTATCCTCCTGTCTCAGCCTCCCGAGTCGCTGGGATTACAGGCATGCGCCACCGTGCCCGGCCTAATTTTAAATATTTTTTAAAATTCTTTTTAGATGTAGATGGACACAATAGCTTTATTTCATTTATTTATTTATTTATTTTTGTAGTGCTAAGGATCAAACCCAGTTCCTCACATATCTTAGGCAAGCGCTCTACCACTGAGCTCCAACTGCAGCCCCTAAATTTAAATATTTTTATTATTGCTGAGGCAACTCCCAGGCACAGAGAGGCTTAGAAAGTTGTCCAAGATCACCCAGATGTGTCTTGGCATTTGACTCCAAAATCTGAGCTGTCAACCAATCCTCTCTATTCCCTGTCACAGATATAGGTAGTTGCAGCCATTTCTACAAATAAATGTGTGCAAATTCAGAGCCCAGATAGGGACACACATAGATTACATAGCCTTCTTCTTGAGACAGCCCCGCACAGCTCTCCTCTATAGGATACAAATTTATACAACTCTGGGGTCCACACATAGCTACACTGTTCTCACTTCCAAATAATACTCAGGTGCAGATTGCCACAGCATATCTCTACAGTCCAAGGGGAGCCGCAGATTCTGCATTCCTGGTATGGGGGTAGGGAACAAGACCAAAAGCTAGTGGGCCGAGGAGGAGCCCTGATAGGGCTGATGTTTGGCCAGCAGGCAGAAGTGGGCAGCTCTCAGGGCTTTATCACACCCAGACTTGAGGGGACCCATCTGGGCCTGGCTCTTGGGACCAGTATGCTAAGGGGCTGAGAGGCTGTGGGACACAGGGTTTGGCATCTGCAAGGCCTTAGAGAGGGGTCATATTGCATGTGACCATACTCATGTTTTTTTTTTTTTTCTTCTTCTTTTTTCTATCTTTCCTTCTTTTTTGGTACCAGGAATTGAACCCAGGGGCTCTAACACTGAGCCACATCCCCAGCCCTATTTTGTATTTTATTTAGAGACAGGGTCTCACTGAGTTGCTTAGAGTCTTGCTAAATCGCTAAGGCTGGCTTTGAACTCTCTGTCCTCCTGCCTCAGCTTTCCAAGCCACTGAGATTACAGGCATGCACCACTGCACCTGGCAGCTCATGTGGTTTTTTTTTTTTTTTTTTCGGTGGTGCTGAGGATTGAACCCAGGGCCTTGTGCCTGCAAGGCAAGCACTCTACCAACTGAGCTATGTACCCACCCCCGACTCCCAAGTAGTTTTTGTCAGAGAGAAAAAGATGAGAAAGACAGCGAGAGAGAGAGAGAGAGAGAGAGAGAGAGAGAGAGAGAGAGAGAGAGAGAGAGAACGCAGGGGTGGGGTGGGCAAAGACTGAGAGAGAAATAAAGAAAGATAAAAAAAATCTAAAAAGCCAGAGAGACAGAGGATGGGAGAAAAAAAATCAAGCCCTGATTTGTAGCATTTGCTGATGTCCCTGGTGTAAATATTCCCACCATGGCTGACTTAAGGCTACTGAAGTGACTTCTGGGAGGCAGAGCTGGAAAGGGATGCAGAGAATCAGCTCCCCTCAGCCAGTACCAGGCAGCTCCCGCCCGTCACCACCAGAGAGAGACCCAAAAAAAATGCAAAAAAGAAAAGTGGAGACAGAAATGCAAGGTAGAAAGAAGAGCAATGGAGAGATAGAAACAGAAAAAGAGAAAGGAAAAGATGAAAAGAAAGGTCAGTGACAGAAAACTAAAGAGACTAAAGAGCCGGAGGTGGTGGGGAGGGAACAGGACTAGAGAAAGCAGGCTGTGTCCTCTCTGCTCAGGCATCTGCATGAGAATAGCCCCCAGGACTCTTTGCCCCTAGCTCTGATCCCAACTCTCCTGCCACCAATTCTCTAGGGAGTGATTAGACTTCCTCAAAGTCTGGATGACACACATTATTAGTAAAAATGTGCTAATTTATTAAACATTTACATAGTGGTTGGCATCATGCCATGCAATTCCTATGCATGATCTCAGTTGGTGACCTTATGAAATAGGTTTATTTATTTTAATTTTTAAGTTGTTGATGGACCTTATTTTATTTATTCACTTATATGAGATGTTGAGAATCGAACTAGTGCCTCACATGTACTAGGCAGGTGCTTTACTACTCAGCTACAGCCCCAGCTTGGTAGATTTTATTTTTAAGCTTTATTTTACAGAAAGGAAACTGAGGCACAGCTGTTAGTAACTTGCCCAAGATTACATTTGCAGCAGGAGGTCAATCATTTGGTTCCAAAGCCCACCTAGGCACTGTTCTATTTTGTGGTTCTAGTAGAAGCAAGGATGTGTGTCCCTTTATGAGTGCCTGCTGTGTGCCAGGCCCTATGCTATATGCTCTATATTGTGGTTATGGCCCAGAGAGAGAAACTGATCTGCTGTGTTTCTTTTCTGGGAGACTCTGAATTGGCTACCTGCTATCACCAGAAAGGGAGTGACTCAAAGAATGGCCACCAGCATTCTGGGCACTGCAGGACCTGGAGCCTATTTGTGAATTTTTTGTGTGTGCGTACTGGGAATCAAACCCAGGGCCATGTGTATGCTAAGCACATACTCTACCACTGAGCTATAACCCGTGTCCAGAGTATGTTCCTTGAACATCTGGTTAACAGGAATAGGTTCTCAGAGCCCCATCAGGATCTAAATCAGATTACAGGTTTCAGAGCTGAGATCCAACCTTAGATCACGGTACTCCCTAACTTCAACATCCACCCCTGGGTGACCCTCTCTAGGTCTGTTCTTCAGATGAACATCAAGGCCTCAGAGTCTCAATTTTCTTGTCTGCACCTTCCACGCAGAACTGTTGTGAGAACTTCATGTGACAAAGCTCTTGCTTAGTGTGCAGTGGCTAAGATAGGCTGAGACCCACCAAAGCAGAGTAGCATGGCTTCCAGGAACACTTGTTAATCTACTCTCCTCTTGTGTGCAGGTGGGCAGTGACTTGCCTGTCACAAAGCCAGGCAGAAGATTCAAAGCCAGGACTATTCAGTCCAGAGTTCTGTTCCTGGCACTGTGGTGGTGTTCTCCAAAGCCCAAGCAAGATCATGCTGTCCCTAAATGGTGAATTTCATTCTCCCTACTCAACCCCTGGACAACTGAAAACATCATCCCTGACATGTCACATGGCAGCTAACCACCCAGCAGGGAATCTGTCTCCCACTCATCCCTACCTTATACATAGGAGCTCCAGGCCCACCCATCTTTTTTTTTTTTTGTACTAGGGATTGAACTCAGGGGCACTCAGCCACGGAGCCACACCCACAGCCCTATTTTGTATTTTATATTATTTTTTGTACTGAGGATTGAACTCAGAGGCACTGGACCACTGAGCCACATCCCCAGCCCTATTTTGTCTTTTATTTAGAGACAGGGTCTGACTGAGTTGCTTAGCGCCTCATCATTGCTGAGGCTGGCTTTGAACTCACAATTCTCCTGTCTCAGCCTGCAGAGCTGCTGGGATTACAGGCATGAGCCTCTGAGCCCGGCTCCAGCCATCCTTTTTTGAGGGCCATACTTCCCAAAGGCCTTCAAGGCTTTGATGTAGGCACAGGATGTCCTGCCCTCTCAACCCCTGCCAAGGATCTGGGGATCAGGAGACAGATTAAGGCTCATATTCTACTCCTGCCTGACAACTAGCTTGAGATATTGGGCAATTCATCTCTCTGAATTGACGTTTTTTTGCCTATAAAACAGGAATACAAATTTCTACCTCACTGGGTTGCTCCTGAGCATCAAATGCTGTCAAGCCCCTGACATATGAGGCTCCCAGTAGGTGCTCAATGAACTTTCACTTCCTTCCTGTCCCTTTGAAGAAGGGGGGGCGGGGGGTATTGTAGGGGGAGAGGTGAGAATGCAAGATTGGGCGGGGTTGAGAAGAAAGAGAAGTTCCCAAGCAAGGTGGGAGTGCCTAGCACGCCTGGGGATTTCACCAAAAGGGAACTGGGACTTGGGGCAGTGGCAGGAAACCACCATCCTGCAAGAGTTCCGGCTTCTCCTCAGGCTCCTGGCTAAGCAGGGGCAGGCCCTAGGCTGGAGGGGCAGAAGTAAGTCTAAGGTCTGCAGACTCCCCCATCCCTCTCAAGCCCTGAGCCCTCACTGAGGGCTTCCATCCTCGCCTGCAGTCCTCTCACTGAGTCCTGCCACCCACATGACTCAAGGGCCCTTACTGAGCCCTCATTTCCCTCACTGAGGCCCTCAGCTCTCAACCCTCTTGTATCTCAACCTTCCTCTCTTGAGGCCTCACAGCCCTCCCCACCCCTGAATGTGCAGAGGCTAAGACTTACCCCATGAGACGCACCCTATCACCCCTGATAAGGCCAGGGGAGTGTGTAAGTGCACATGCGTGTGTGTGTCTGTGTATAAGTGAGGCCTCTCTGTGACACACTAGTTCTACCCTCCACATGGTCCTGAGGATAGAAGCTGAGTTTTTTTCTACATTCTTCTGGGTAAAATTTTTTTCCACCTATCACTGAAAATCTGCTCACTAACCTCTAAAACAGGGGTCTTTTGATCCTGCTGGCTTGAGACTCAGGAGAATGGAAACCATGAGTAGTTTGGGGGGAATTGAGGGAATCAGATCTAGGTTCCACAGGTGGCCAAATGGGAAGTGCCCCCAGGGGTCCTGCTGGGGTAGGGTGGGAGGCATCTTGCCCTCTCCTATCTTGGCCAACCCAGTCTGCTCTGTATGGAAAAGGCTTTGGCTCCTCCTTCCTTTCCCAGATCTGGATTTCCATACCCATCGTGCCAAGGTCTGGCCATTTCCTTTGGCACATCAGCCCCAGGTGGCTACAGAGAACACCCAAACAACCACATATAAGCTCCAGGCTCAAGCTCATTTACTCAAAGCCCAAACCAAACTCACTAAGTCTCACACCCTCACTCACAGCTTCATACCCACTGCTGAGAAGGAGCTAACCTTAAACCCATGGGCCCTGCCTTTTCCTCCCCATTCCACCATCCCCCTCTCCAGAGGCCATATGAGTTTAATCAAGAATGGAATGGGGCTGGACACTTTGGCACACACCTGTAATCCCAGTGGCTCCAGAGGCTGAGGCAGGAGGATCACAGAGTTCAAAGCCAGCCTCAGCAAAAGTGAGGTGCTAAGCAACTCAGTGAGACCCTGTCTCTAAATAAAATATAAAAGAAGGCTGGGGATGTGGCTCAGTGGCTGAGTGCCCTTGAGTTCAATACCCTATACCTAAAAAAAAAAAAAAAAAAAGGAATGGGGACTCAGGCCTCGGCTCTGGCTACTTCCTGCACCATAATAAAATGAGATACCCTGGATTCAGGGCCTCTACTGCTGGCCCTGCAAGACACTGACTTCCAAATCTGCATCCATCCATGAAATGGCAACAGAGCCCTGCTCTTCAATCCCTACCACAAACCTAAAGATGCAAAGGCCTCAAGATCCCTGAGAGACCATAGGCCTGAGGGGCAGCCAACCTGATGTGGCGCATGGAGGATAGGGACAGATCCCAAACCCTGCTGGGATCCCTAGAATGAATTCTCAGCAGATCCACAGTAGATGCCAACTGTGTGCTGCTGGTCTCTGGAGGTGCTGTCAGTAAGACCCAGGCTTTCGGCTCCCCCATCAGGTTTTGAGAAGGTGAAGGACAGTGATAACCTTAACCCCTTCAGCAAAAGCGCTTTATCTGTAATCCCAGCTAGAGGCAGACTGAGGCAGAGGATTCCAGGGCCAGGCCAGTCTAGGCAATTTAGCAAGACCCTGACCCCAAATAAAATAAAAAGGGCTGGGGATGTAGCTCAGAAGTAGAGCTTTAGCCTAGCCCGCCTGAGGCCCTGGGCTCAATCTCCAGTAGAGCAAAACAAAACAAAAACTGCTTTTCTGCAGGTGATTCACAAGGGGGAGAAATAATTTCTCCGCATAGTTCAAATGAGGAAGAGACTGAGAGAAGTCCTGTAACTTGCCTTTAGTCACACATCAATTAAGAACCCAATCTTGCTAAGAACCCAGCTCTCTGAGACTGCAGATCCCTCACCCCAGGATCCCTGAAACCTGAATGCCATCTCCACACTCCTCGGTTGGGCAGCATGCCCCCGACTGAGGATCCAAAACCCGGACGAAAGCGGGACCAAAGGGGGCCGCCAGCAGCGAGCCTGCAGTGACCCAGCGCCCGCTGGCCTCTCCGCCCTCTCGTTGCCATGGAAACAGCCCCTCCAGGCATTCGCGGTCAAAGGCAGGATTTCCGTCGGGGCGGCCAGCAATTCCCGGATCCCGAGGGGAATGCGGACCTAGACCGCTACTGCCGGCGGGGAGGGGGCGCCTCGAGAGGCCGGTCCCTGCTGAGGGCGGGGACTTCCCCAGGAAGCTGGGACCCACGGCTCTAGCGCCTTGAAGGAATCCCCTGCCACCGGAGCCCGCCCACCACTGCCGGACCCGAGGGTCTGGGGGCTGCAGTCGTGGCCGCCTCGCCTACCTCGCCGGCCACCGGCCTCTCCCCGACTTCTGCCGATTCCGGACAAGGGGCATTCCTGGACCCCCGGGACTATGCCCAGTACTGCGTCCTCCACAAATCACCCTCCTTGACTCCCTTCCCGTGAACTCCCGCGCCGGATCCTCCCAGGACCCTCCACCTAGTCCCCCTCTGTCAGAGCTCTCAGCGTCTCCCTAATTTCTCACTCTCAAAGTCCCCTCCACTTCTCCCACAAGACCATTTTGGGGTTCCCCTGAGCCCCTTCCCTTGACTCTGCCTGCTTCCCAAAGTCTATCAACCTCACTCCCTAGGTTCCCTACATTCTCCCCATCAGACCTTTTGGGGGAGTCTCTTTAGTTTGCTTTCTCCATATTTTCTCAGCTCTCTCCCCAAATATTAAAAGCCTCACTCTGCAGGTCTCCAGTGTTCCTCCTTAAGCCCTTTAGGGGTGGTATCCCTGGCGGTCAGCTCCCTGAGTCTGCTCCCCAAGTGCAAGCTCATCCCCCGGCGATCTAGAGTGTCCCTGCCGGAGCGGGAGGGGCACCACCTGCCCTTCCCAGCCCCCACCTGTCACGGCCGCCTACCTGGTCCCAGGGGAGCCCGCTTCTGACCGACCTGGGGCGACCCAGCCCCGGTTCCCAGAAGCCACAAGTGCTGACGTGGGGGAGAAGTGGGGTGCTGCCCGCCTCTGCCCGCTGCCCCTTCTGGGCAGAGAGGAGGAAGCTGCCTCGGACTTCTCTCTTATTGCGGTAGCGGCGGCGGCGGGGAGAATTCGCAGTCACGCCCCATCCCCAAGCCAGCAGCCCGCAGCTGGGAGGGGCCCCCAGATCCCGGCCTGCCCGCCCCCACTTTCCTCCTTCCCGGGTTACCTGGGGTCGGCTCTCCCAGCCCCCTCCCCACACCCCAGCCCCTCCCTGCGACCTGAATGCTCTGCGACGCCTTCCCAAAGGCGCCCTCTCCAAAGGGAGAGGTTTCTCACCCCCAAGAAGCACCTGCTCATTTAGAATCATTGTAGTGGAGATCAATTGTCGCTTTTCTTTGTCACTGAGAGACCCCCCCACACACACACACATACACACTTCTTTTCCTGCTGGTAAAATTGGGAACCAGATCAGAACTGGCCTTACACAAGTTCTCAAAGAGTTGACCTTCGACTGCTGTCACCAGAGCCACCGTGGATCCTGTCACCATGCCTTGCCTTCCCCCTTCCTTAGGAGGTGGGGAGGAGGGAAGACCCTGCCCTTAAGAAACTGCTTTTCAGAGGAATACATTCTCAGGCCACAGTCACACGCCCAAGTTTTAGAAAACCTGGATGCCATCCTTTATCATCATTCCAGCCTTTCCTACTAAGGATCCCTGATCCCTGCCCATCCTGGGATCCACACCCTTCCCCACTGTTACTTCTTCAGCTTTAAACCGAGGACCAGGAAAAGTGCTCCTGTCTGGGGAGGAAGAGGGGGGCCTGAGAGGGTTGTTAAGAGGAAAAAATATATGGGGTGGTGGTGGAGGGGAGTAAACACAAAGGTGGGGCAATTGATTGTAGGCAATGACACCATGACTTTGGCTTTAGAATGAAAAACTGGGATAGGTGTGTTTCTATAAAAGGGCAAGGGTGTGTGTACAGCAGTGAGTCCCATATGACTTTAGGGTGACGGCAAGTGGTGGGATGTAGATAAGAATGCTTTCTCTTAGGAAAATGGAAGAGAGATGAGGAAGACGTCAAGAAAGTCAGTGGAGATGCAAGGACTTTGGAAGGGTGGCCTTGCCCTGGCTGGGCAGCTTACCTCCACCACTGAGCACCTCCTGACTCCTCACTGGTTCACATGTTTTATTTACAAATAAACATTTATCACTGCCTGTCAGGTGCCAGCTTTAGGGAACGCAGAAATGAAAGAGACTGGTCCCTGCTCTTGGGGGAGCTTCCAGGCTATCAGGCTTGCTCTGTCATCCTTCAAGTTCTGGCTCACAGGCATCTCCAGGAGGTCTTCCTTGATGGCTGCCCTCATCCCCAGCAGAGCACTCAGCAACCCCTGCCTGGTATGTCACTGGCCCAAGGGGGTGGGCGAGAAGGATGTTTTCCTCAAGGTCAGGACTGCTCACTTCAATGCCTCCAGTGCCCAAGCAGGTCCTGGCAGAGTAGCAGTCTTTCTGGGCATCGGAATACACAAATCAGCCAAAGAACAAAAAATTAACAGATAAGGGCTGAGTTGTAGCTCAGTGGTAGACCCTTTGCCTAGCACGTGTGAGGCACTAGGTTTGAGTCTCAGCACTGCATATAAGTGAATAAATAAAATAAAGGTCCATCAAAAACTTAAAATTAAAAAAAAAGAATAGGTAAAGAAATGAAAGTCCAGTGAAAAATAAATAATTAAAGGTAAGAATGAAGAAATTGAATGAAAGAACAAAATTGATGCTGTTTTTTATAATTTATTTATAATAAATACATATTTGTATGTATGTGGAGGGTGCTTGGGTTAAACTCAGACATGCTTTACCACCCAGCTACATTCCCCAGCTCTTAATTTTTATTTTATGGGGCTGGGGATGTGGCTCAAGCGGTGGCGATCCTCAGCACCACATACAAAACTAAGTTGTTGTATCCGCTGATAACTAAAAAAAAATAAATATTAAAATTCTCTCTCTCTCTCTCCCTCTCTCACTCTCTTTAAAAAAAACATGCATCTCAATTTTCACACTTCTTAACTTTATTAAAAAATTTATTTTATTTTTTTTAATGGAAAGCATATTTTTAAATTTTATTTATTTATTTATTTATTTTGGTACCAGGGATTGAACCCAGGGGAGCTCAACCACTGACCTACATCCTCCACCCTTTTTTGCAGGGGAGGGAGATACCAGGGATTGAACTCAGAGGCACTTGACCACCTGAGTCACATCCCCAGCTCTATTTTGTGGTTTATTTAGAGACAGAGTCTCACTGAGTTGCTTAGCACCTCACTTTTGCTTAGGCTGTTTTTGAACTTGTGATCCTCTTGCCTCAGCCTCCAGAGCCACTGAGATTATTGGCGGGTGCCACATCACCCAGCAAGCTCTTTATTTTTTATTTCAGTTCTCACTAAGTTGTTGAAGCTGGCAGCAAACTTGTGATCTTCCTGCCTCAGCCTTCTGAGTCACTGAAATTACAGGCATGGGCCACCACACCCTGCTTTTTTATTTATTTATTTATTTATTGCAGGGCTGGAGATTGAACCTGTGGCCTCATTAATGCTAGGCAAGTATTCTACTATTGAGTTACACCCCCTAGTTCTTTTTATTTCTTATTTTGGGTCATGGTTTACCTAAGTGGAGGCTGGCCTTGAATTTGAAATCCTCCTCCTTAGCCTCCTGAGTAACTAGGATGACAGGCATATGTCACAGCACTCAGCTTGACTGTCCTTTTTAAAATATGTATTGGATCACATTTCTTCCTTGTTTAAACTCTCCCAGTGATTCACTTTTCATTCTCATTAGAATTATAAAAAAATAAAATATAATACAATAATTAAAAAAATATCCAAAGACTTTGTCATGACTTGCCCCCGTCCCTTTCCAGTCCCATAATGAACCATCTCCCGCTTTAGCTCCAACAGAATCCTTTTCCTAGAACACATTGAATGTTTGCCTCTGAGCTTTCTTGCACATTGTTCCCTTTTCCCAGGACACTCTTCCCCTTGCTCTTCACAGTCCTGATTCCTTTCCATTCTTCAGTGGTAGCGCCATCTCCTCCCAGAGTGTTTCTTGACCACCTCAGCTAAGGAGGTCTCCTTATTCTGGGTCTTTGCACCTGCTTTCTCCTCTTCTTGGCCTTCACCATCTGGAATCGTGTATCTCTGTGTGGAGCTCTGACCTCAGGAGACACCTGTAGTACTCAGCACAGAGATGGGGCTTTCTAGACTCTCACTCACTCATTCAGAATAATCAGTTAGGAACAGATGTGGGAACCAGACTGTCTGGTTTGTAGAGCAGCTCTGCCTCTTCCTAGCTCCATGACCTTGGACAAGCTCCTACCTCGGTTTCCTCATCCATAAAATGGGGATAACAGTAGACCCCACCTCACAGAAGTCTTAGGAGAAATCAAAGAGCTGTTATATTAGTGCTTGCCACAGAGTAAACATCATGCACATGTTTGTTTTCATTCATTCATTCAGCCAAACCTCAAACCTTTGGGTCACTGGTGGCTGTGCCCAGTCCCTGTCCCCGGTATGGCACAGGACAAAGCACGAGCATAGAGGCCACAGGAGGAGCCTTTTGAAACCGCCCACTCTCTGACCACAGTCTTCTTTCCTTATAGCTCTATGCTCACATGTTCCTTTAAAACAATTCAAAAACTGTTGCAAAAATCAAAAATCAAAGCCTATTTCCCATCTGCTCATCCCTTTCCTTCTATTCTCACTTCTGCTTTCAACCAGCCTAGATTCTCTTGTCCATCCTTACATCCCTTCTTTGCAAAAATCCTGCCCTGCCCTGACACCTCTCCCTCCTGTGTGCTTTCTGGAAAGCTCTGTCCTGCAGGAGTCTGGCCTTCCTCCTTCCCTCAGGGAGGAGGGGAACACTACATGCTCTGCAGACAGGGTCAAAAGGAAACTAACAGGCCCAGCTGTGCTTTGGTGCGGTTCCCAGTGAACTGTCTCTGAATCTCAGCCCAGATGGCCAGGACACACCCTTAATTCTGTCCTCCAACTTCCCACTCCTTTTCCATCCAGGTGGCCTCTGCATCCTCTCACCCTCAGAGGACTCCACACTTGTAATCCTTTTTCTTACACCACATACTGTCTCTCATGCTCACAGCATTATCTTCTTAGCATATCAACATGTTCTAGACTCTCCAATTTCAAAGAAAACAAATTTAAAAATTAAGGATCTATCCTTCCTTTTCAGGATGATGGTGTTCATTTGTGGCTGATGAGGGAAAGCACTTCTTTGGAGAAAAATGCCAGTTAGATGTGAGCACATGGTAAGAGGGTGGCTGCCTACAGGTGGAGAGAAGAGGCCTTAGGATGAACTCTGCCCTGCCAGCACCTTGATCCTGAACTTCGAAGTCTCCAGGACTGTAAGAAAATAAATTTCTGTTATTTAAGCAAAGAAAGAAAATGCAAGACGCCAGCTGGTAACATAAAAGGAATGTGAGAAATAGAACAATTGTTTTGTAATCTCAATTAAATCATTGATTTAGGGCTGTAGGCATAGCTCAGTGGTAGAGTGTTTGCCTAGCGTGCAGGAGGCCCTGGTTTTAAGCTCTAATTCCTATAAATAAACAAAGATCATTGATGTGAGGAACTGTCAATGATGCTGTCGTAGTCTTCTTGGGCTGCCATAACGTAATACCACAGACTCGGGGGCTTAAATAACAGAAATGCGTTTTCCTACAGTTATGGAGGCCAGAAGTCCTAGATCAAGGCCCAGCAAGGTGGGTTTCTGGTATGGGCTCTCTTCCTGACTCGCAAATGGCCACCTTTTCACAATGTCCTCACATCACAGAGAGAAAGCCGGGGTGTGAGAGAGAGCTCTCTCTGGTATCTCTTCTTGTAAGTACATTCATCTATCAGGTCTTCATTTATCCTTTTTTAAAAAATATATTTTTGAGTTGTAGATGGAACAATGCCTTTATTTTAGTTGTTCATTTTTATGTGGTGCTAAGGATCCAACCCAGTGCTTCACACATGTTAGGCAAGCACTTTACCACTGAGCCACAACTCCAGCCCTTCATTTATCCTTAATTGCTTATGTTAAATGCGATTTCTCCAAATATAGTCATATTGGGGATTAGGGATTCGACATATGAATGAGGGGCAAAATTCAGTTTGTAGCAGGTGTTAAGATAGCTAGGTAAGCACTGGGGTTGTGGCTCAGTGATAGAATGCTTACCTAGCACGTGAGAGGCAACTGGGTTCAAACCCCAGCACCACATTAAAAAAAAAAAAAAAAACGCTAGGGGGAAAGGTCATAAAGAACAGTATGCTGGCTGGGACACAGTGGTACATATAATCCCAAAGACCAGTAGGCTGAGGCAGGAGGATCACAAATTTGAGGCCAGCCTCAGCAACTCAGCAAAAGCCTGTCCCAAAATAAAAAAATGAAAAGTACTGGTGATGTAGCTCAGTAGTAAAGCATCTCTGGGTTCAATTCTCAGTAGCACAGGAAAAAGAAAAAAAAAAAAAGGAATAGCATGTTGGTACAGTTCCAGAGGAGCCCCACATAGATGACTTGGTATTAGCAAAGTTGATTTCTCCCTTTCAATGAATGGCTCATCTGGCCCGGTGATGTGGTGCCTACCTGTAATCCCAAGGAATCAGGAGGCTGAGACAGGAAGATCTTGAGTTCAAAGCCAGACTCAGCAACTTAGTGAGGCTCTAGGCAACTTAGCAAGACCCTGTCTCAAAATAAAAAATAAAAAGGCCTGGGGATGTGGCTCTGTGGTTAAGTGTCCCTGGGTTCAATTCTTGGTACCAAAAATTAGAAATAAAACAACAACAACAACAATAAAAAAAAATCCAATGGCTCATCTGGTGGGTACATATAACTGGTGCTAAACTGGCGGTATGCACCACCTCCTGTGACGACTCTGAAGTATAGATAGATTGTCATTGTGAAGAATCCTTCATCTTCACAGATGTTTAAGCTACATCCAATCAAGAGGTCAGCAAACTAGGAGCCAAATATGGTCCCACCTGTTTTTGCGTAGCCCACGGACTAAGAATGGTTTTGTCTTTTCTTTTTTGGTTCTGGAGATTGAGCCCAGGGCTGTGCGTGCTGAGCACGTGCTCTACCACTAAGCTACAGCCCCAGCCCTGGGTTTTTACATTTTTTAATGGTTCAACAAAATCAAAGGAAGGATAATATTTCATGACATAAGAAAATTATGTTAAATCCAAATTTCAATGTCCATAAACAAAGTTGCATTGGAACCCAGCCAAGCTCCATTTATGTACCGAGCATGGCTGCTTTCGTGTTACCATGACAGAAATGAGGAGCTGCGACCAAGACCGTATGGCAGGCAAAGCCAAAAATATTTACTTTCTGGTCTTTTACAGAAAAAGTTTGCCAAGCCCTGCTGTAGACTTAAGTTTCAGCTCTAAGAGATAAGGGTTTGGGGGAGAAGATAAAAACACTGAGGGAACCATCAGACCCATCTACAGTGGGGAGCACTCTATAAAACAACTGGCTTGGTCAATTTCTTTTCTTTTCTTTCTTTCTTTCTTTCTTTTTTTTTTTTTTTTGTTGGTGGTACTAGGGATTGAACCCAGGGTGCTCTACCACTGAGCTACAGCTCCAGCCCTTTTTATTTTTCATCTTGAGACAGGATCTTACTGAATTGCCCAGGCTGCCCTTAAACTTGTGGTTTTCCTACGTCAGCCTCCTTGCTTGGAATTGTAAGGCAATGCCTACCTGACCTGGTCACTCTAAAAGTAATTGTCATTAAAAAAAAAAAAGGCAGGTATGGGCGAATGTTTTATATCATAAGAGACATCAAAGAGGCATCAGCATCAAAAGTAATGTGTAAATCTTGATTAGATTGTTTTTGAAAAATCTGGGTGCTGTGGTGCATACCCATAATCTCAGTTATTTAAGAGGCTGAGGCAGGAGGATCACAAGTTCGAGGCCAGCCTTAGAAAATTAGCGAGGCCCTAAGCAATTTAGCAACACCCTGTCTCAAAATAAAAAATAAAAGGGCTGGGATCTAGCAGAGTGTAGAGCATCCCTGGTGCCAAAATGAAAAAAGAAAAAAAAGCAAGACTTTTTTTGGAAAAACACTTAGCTATCATTGTGTATCTTGCTCGTTGTGTTTTTCTTTTCTTTTTCTTTTTTGGTGCTGAGGCTGGGAATGGAACCCAGGGCCTCAAGTATGTTAAACACATGCTGTACCACTGAGCTACACCCCAGCCCCTGTTGATCCATTTTTCTCTCTCCCTCCATGACTAAAAGCTCTACTTCAGCAGTTGTTGTTGTTGTTGTTTTGGTTTTTTGTGGGGGTACCTGGGATTGAACTTAGGGCACTCCACCACTGAACCATATCCCCAGCCCTATTTTGTATTTTATTTAAAGACAGGCTCTCACTGAGTTGCTTAGCACCTCACTTTTGCTGAGGTTGGCTTTGAACTCATGATCCTCCTGCCTCAGCCTCCCCAGCCTTTGGGATTACAGGCCACCATGCCTGGAAAAGGCAGGGGTTTTGTCCACGTAACTTACTATAGTTTAACTGTAACTTACAAGAGTCTGACCCTCATGAGGTGTTTGATGAATGTTGAGTGAAAACAGGAACTGAAGGAAGAAAGGCATTTTGTTGGGTTGGGGGACTCCCTTCCCAGAGGAGGGCATATCTAAGTTGATTCTGAAGAACAAATAGCAGGCTCCCCCAGGTGAGATTCAGCTCAGTGGTTCCAATGCCAGGGACAGCACTCATTTTAGGGAGCTCGAGATAGCAGAACTCTGACCAGGAGTGCAGTTTCAAGCAGGCAGACTCTCATCTTAGGAGCAAGCAGAGATCAGTACAGCATGGCTGGTCTCAGGAGATGCCCGGGTGAGCCAGCAAATGGGGACTGACCCATGTATGGTCAAGAAAGGGCCTCCATGGTCATTCACACCATAATGATTTCACCACCAAGCCTTACCCCAAGTCTTCCCACCTGCTGGCCTATCTTTTTGTCCAGATCAGCAATTTGCGGGCAGGAAATATTAAGTATTTTCTCTCTTCCGTAAACCTTGAGCTTTTTTTGGTCTCTGTCACCAGGGGCCCTTTGGTTCCATGTGCCTTTTATGGCCAGGCAACTTTTTTACGCTGGTAAGAGGCAGGATCTCTGACAGACTGTGTAATCTTGAGTGTTTGCCTGTCTCTGAGCCTCTGTTTCTGGATCTATGCGAAAACAGGGTGGGAGAGGATGCCTCATGAGAACTTTCCGCCTCTGGATGTCTTGCCTGGAGTGTGGTCCTCTGAACTTCCATAGCACTGAGGAGTTCAAGGGGATGCAGATGGTAGTTTAGGCCACTGTCAAAACCCCATGAAAATCTCCCTGGCTCATCACCCAGCAATGCAGAGGGACATGGTGACACTCTTTCCTCCCTCCTTGCCAGAGGCAGCATTGTTCAAATTTGGGGCCCACAGGTTACTAGCTGTGTTACCTTAGGCAAGTGACTTAACCCTGGGCTTTTCTTTCCATATTAATAAAACTAGAACAGCTGGGTACAGCGGTGCACGCCTGTAATCCCAGCCGCTTGCGAGGCTGAGGCAGGAGGATCACTAGTTCAAAGCCGGCCTCAGCAACTTAGTGAGGCCCTAAGCAACTTGGTGAGACACTATCTCTAAATAAAATACAAAATAGGGCTGGGGATATGGCTCAGTGGTTAAGCACCCCTGAGTTCAATCGCTGGTACCCCAAAACAAACAAAAACTAGACAATTCCTAAAAGAGAAGTAAAGGAAATGAGGACTTTGAAAATATTTGTGTATAAAAAATTGTACAAAAGGGCTGGGGTTGGGGCTCAGTGGTAGAGAGCTTGCCTAGCATGTGTGAGGCCCTGGGTTAGATTCTCAGCACCACACGTAAGCAAATAAATACATAAAGGTCTATCAATAATTAACAAAAATATTTTTTTTAAAAAAAGTATACAAAAGACTGTCAGGAGCCAGGGCTTAAGGTCTGATCAGAGTTTTGGAATCTCTCCAACATGCCCCAGTTGTAATCACTCTGTTGTCATAAGCTGAAGAATGCAAGAAGAAATAGATTTATGTCTATATCTAAAGCAGGCTAAGTACATAGTAAGTGCTCAATAAACTATCTGTTGAATGAAAGATTCCTTTTATAACTATTATCTCACTTGAGTCTTGAAGAGATACTGACACGGGGAAAGATAAAGGTTATTACCTCTATTTCAAAGGCAAAGCCATTGTGGCTCAGAGAGGGAAAGCAACTTGTTCAAGATAACACAGTAGAGCAAGGCCTGAAACTCAGCTTCTCCCAGTTGCAGAACTCCTCATTAGGACCCTCACCTTTGCCGACCCCTTATAGACAGGGACTTCCTAGGCTGGACCTACACTCTCCTCATATAAGGAAGTGGCCCAGTTGGTGGCACTTTGCCAAACATAAACCTTGGAGATAAGCTCCCCTAGCATGTTCTAGGGGCCCAACTCTGTTCCTAGATGATATAAAGCCCCTTTTGGGTCACTGCGATCCTTGACCAGAGGCAGCTTGACCTTGGTCTGGCTGTCCTTCTCTCTATCAGTAGACCCACTAAGACACAGGGACACAGGACAGTTGACTCAGAGCTACATCACGGGGAACCTGGGCCGGTGCTGGGGCTGAGCCTGTGGGACTGCCTCTGGGGAGTTGACCCAGCCTGGGGGGCCCATGGCAAGAGGGTCTGGCGGGTCAGGAGTGTGCCATGACCCAGAGCCTGGTGCTGTCTACTTTTGGTGATGACTATTGTATTTCTGGTCAGTGGAGCTCTTAGCCCCGGATGAGGGAGGTTTCCTGCGGGGTGGGCTCTGCTTGGCTGAGAGTGCTCTGGGGAAATCTGGGGCCACGTCACAGCCTCATCCCACCAGGAGTGCATGTGTTCCCCCACTAGGCCACCCAAGAGCCCTTGGAGGCCTAGGAAGACATGAAAACCAGCAGGAACTGGATCGGGTACACGTAGGACAGGACTTGGAGTGCATCCTTTCCTCAGGGCAGGACAGGACGTTACAGAAATGTTTGAATATCAGAATGGAGGCAGGATACTGGGAAACGGCTGGAGAATGTTCACAGGGGATGGGTGCGTGGAGCGCTACAATGGGAGTGAGGCCTGAAGTATTAAAGTGGGGTGCAAAGTGTAATGGCGTATTTCAGGGGGACTGGAGTGTTAAAGTTGGAGGAAGCCGGGCGCCATGGTGCACATCAGTAATCCCAGTGACCTGGGAGGCTGAGGCAGGAGGATCTCAAGTTCAAAGCAATTGAGAGAGACCCTGTCTCAAAATAAAAAATAAAAAGAGCTATAGCTCAATGTTAAGTGCCCCTGGGTTCTATCCCCAGTACTGCAAAATAGTAAAGTCGGAGAAAATATTTCAAGTTCGAAGCTAGAGTTTTAACAATGGGTATTCTGGCAGGGGCTGGAATACTTCAGAGATGATTAAAGAGTACTGTACCATGGGGGGCTAAAGAATTCCACTGAAGGCTGTTTTGTTTCAGAAGGTTCTAGAATATTCTGGGGAGTGAGTATTTTAGAAGGAGGCTGGAATATCATAGGGAAATCTGGAGTCTTCCAGGGGTGTCTGGATTACTTCAGAGGGAACAAGAATACTTTGGAGGCACCTGGAGTATGTCACAGGGTGGTCTGGGATGTTTGAGGGGTAAGTGGGAATGCCGGAGGCCTGGCGTATGACCTCAGAGGCTGGGGAGCCCCCTTTAGCCCCGAGTCTGCAGGTCAAGGTCTCTGGAGGTCCCTGGGAGTCCAGATCTGGGCTCTCTCTTGTCCCACAGGATAGGTCAGGCCTGAACCCGTCAGTTCAGTCACAGCAGTCCTTCAGCATGGGCTACAAGGTAATGCCAGTGGCCATGGCCTTGGGGACCAATGTCTGCTGTTGCCTTCAAGTCAGGAAGTCCCCCTGAAATACCAGGAAGCAGCAAGTCCCAGAGCAGAGCATCCTCCCTGAGCTCCGGGGCTTCCTGGAGGATCAATTTGGCCATTATGTACCTCTGGGCAGATTTCCTTTCCCTTCCCCAGAGGCCTCTCCCAAGAGTGGGGCACGCAGTGAAGCAGGGTGCATCCCTGGGTCGGCCTGGAGCTGAGTGCAGTCCTCCTGTTTGGTGAGGGCTCACTTACTTCCTGTGGGGGGAACTCTGTTGGACTTAAAGAGCCTACCTTACCCCACCACAGTGACCACAGTGACCTCCTGCAGCCTGTGAAGACAGGCCCTGGGGGCCAAGAGTGCAATAGAGGGTATCAGTGGGTGGCAGGCGGAGGAGGTGTGAGTTAGCTGTCAGTGGTAGCAGGCCCCTTGGGGACAATCCTGTCCTTTATGCCACATGCAGCTTCAACTATATATTGGGCTCCCTTTCCAACATGTTCCAGCTAAACTGGGTGCAGTGGCGTACACCCATGATCCCAGTGGCTCGGGAGGCTGAGTTAGGAGGATCACAAGTTTGAGGCCAGCCTCAGCAACTTAGCAAGACCCTGTCTCAAAACAAAAAGGGCTGGGGATGGGGCTCAGTGGCAATGTGCCCTTGTTTTCAATCCCTAGTACCAAAACAAACGAACGTTCCAGCTGGACTGGGTCAACTTCTCTAGCTGCTGTCCACACCGTGACATGCCCCCCGCCCTCAGGGTGAGGGGCCCCAGAAGCTTACTCTCCACCAGGATGAGCCCCTTCCTTCCAGATCACCCACCCCTGTGTCCACACACCCAGACAAACACCCTGCAATGAGGCGGCTCAATACTGTGGTTTCTCAGTTCGCATCTGACCTGGGATCAGCCTCCCCGCTCTCAGAGGGGCTGTGAATCCATCAGCAGGAAGACCCTCTCCCCACACCCCAGCAGAGACCCTGCATGAAAGTGGGAAGCAGGGACTCTCTGCAGCCCCTCTAGGCTTTATCAGCATGGGAGGAGGGAAGACAGTATTGCCAGTGAGACAGCCGGGTCAACTTGACTTGGCACCTATCCAGGCAGGGAGTCTAGCAGGGAAGTGAAAGAAGGAAGGGAGGAGGGACATCCTTGTGGAGCACATCCTGTTCTAGGCATTGAACATGAGCATTCTCTCCCTATGAGACAGAATCAGAAAATGAGACCAGAGAGCTCCGGAGACTTGCTCAAGGTCACATAGCTAGCGAAAGTGAAAAGCGGGCTTGGTCCAGGCTCTGATGGAACTAACATTGCCTCTTCTCCATAGCCCTTAAATGGCCTTCTGGACAAATCCTCACTCCTCCTCCTACTGTCAAGACGACATTGCATGAGCTGCTTAAATGAGTTTAAGCCCCTGTCTTCTCACCTGTAAAATGGGCATAGTAATAAAGCCTTATGATCAGTGATGAACTGAGCTGATGCATGGAGAGCGCCTGGTAGATAAGGCGCAGGAACCTTTGATAATACCAACATCTGGAACGATCATGAAGGGACATAGTCCTGCCTCCAATTTAAAGAGATAAAGCTCTGCCTTAAGGGATCTCCCAGTCTGAAGGAGAGATCAAGCTGAGAGGCCAAAATCCTCCCACTTATCATTCACCAGGGCCAGGAGAAAGGGGATCACTATGGAGGGGACCCGAAACTGGAGGATAGGACAGGTCATTTTTGAAAGACTCTCCTGTGGAGTCCAATGCATTGTTCATTTTACAGATGGAGAAACTGAGGTCCAGGGAGACAGAGTGACCCTCGCTAGAAGGTAATGACTCAGCACCTGGGCAGGTCAAAGCCCTGCACTGGCCATGCAGTCCCCACTGGCTCAGAGTGGAAAGATATGCTATTTTGGGCTGCTTTTGTGCCTCCACCCCAGGATGCACTTTGCACAGAAGTCCTCAGCCTGAGGTGCAGAACTGTGGCCCAGAGGACCCTGTGACAGACTTCTCCAGACGCCTGGCCCTCAGCCTCCTGGGGCACTATTACCAGAGCTAAGCAGCAAAGAGGATCTGGGGCTGTCCCGGAAGAGTTTACTCCACAGCTTCCCAGCCCAAGACGGGCCTGGTGGGGCTGACGCTGCTCCTGCACCTATGGGTTTGCCATCTGTCCTCCTCCAGCCTCCCCACATCTTCCCTGCTGCCCATTGTGAGGATCCTCACCATTCAGAGGAAGAAACTGAGGTTCAGAGTGGGGAAGGGCTCACCCAAAGTCACGCTGAGAGAACTCAGCAGAGGCAAATTGGGAAGCAGGGCCAGCTGACTTGAGCCCAAGTCCTTAGTCCTACCCCGCCTTATTTTTAGGCATTAGTCCTCGTCCCAACTCCTGTCTTCTCCCTGGTGAGACCAAAGAGGCTGTGCCTTCCCTGGGGTCACCAGCAGAGCACCAGGCAAGAGCAAGACCTAGGGGCACTGCCTTGCACATAGGGATGCTTCTGAAGAAGGAGGAGGTTGTCAAGGTTACAGGTGTCAACCCTCCCCTTGCGCAGGTTCATGAGCTCCTACAACTATGCCTGGCTCCCACCACCTAATGGACAGCCCCTGGGAGCTGGCAGCCCTACAGGGCCTGCTAAGGTCCTCTAGACTGGCCAAAGGCAAACCTTTCCTGCCCCGCAGCTGGCCAGCCTGGCTCTGCCCAGAACCCCACACTGGAGACCCCACCATGAGTGCTTACCTCCCCAGCCCCTGGGAACCGACAAAAGATAACATGACTAAAATGAGTGCAGCTGCTGTGAGAGGCCCAGGGAGCTAAGGGAAAACATTCTTCATTTCAGCAAGTATAATTTCAGTTAGATTGCAGAAGGGACTTACTGACAGAAAGGGAGAACTAGCCAGAGGGGAAATTCTTTACCAGAGTCAATAAATGACATAGTGGTCCCTGTAGGCAACTCCACAGGCCGAACCCTGGGAAAGGGGGAAGCCAGGGTGAGGTGGAACCGCGTTTCCCATAGCTCCTGCACAGGGAAACCATTGTCTAATGGAGGAGACTTGTCACACCCTCAGGTCAGCAGCCAAATGTAAAGGTCACTTGGAAAGGAGAGGGGAGAGTCAAGAGAGAAAGGGCGGGAGCCCTGAGCGAGGGAGCCAGGCGGTCACGGTCACGTGGGGGGTACCCCTGGGAGGCGGCGGGGGCTGGGGGGGGGGGGATGGTGGTGCTGAGGAGGTGAGGCAGTGTCCCAGGAAGTCTCCTGTGTGCTGAGCGCAAGGCGTCTGAGTCCCCTGCACTAGTTCAACAAATGTTCATTGACTGTGCCAGGCTGCACGCGGGACCAAGGATAGGGCTGTGGACAGACACACACGCCCCGCCCTCTGGGAACGCCAGTGGGAGGGGCCATCAACAGAGGCGCAGGTAGGGTGAGGCAGGCTCAGAGGAAAGCAGGGAAGGGGCTGGAAAGTGTGGGTGGAATCCAGGCTTGGGTTAGTCATCTTTGTCACGGAGACAAAATAGCTGAGAAAATCAACTTGCAGGAGGAAAGATTGATTTTGGCTCAGGGTTTTGGAGGTTTCACTTGGCTCTGTTGTTCCTGGGCCTGCGGGGAGGCAGGACATCATGGCCAGGAGCACATGTCCCTCATGGTGGCCCGGAAGGGAAGAGAGGAGGGGAAGACCGAAGGGGAAAAGGAAGAGAGACCCCCACCTCTGAACACTACTGCCTTGGGGACAAACCTTCAACATATGGGCTTCTGGGGGAACATTTCAGATCCAAGCTATAATTTGCTAAGAAATCTTTTTAGGTAAAATATCACCTGCAGAGGTGATATTTAGCCGAGACCTGAATGAGGTGAGGAACAGGCAGTGCAAAGGCCCTCGGGTGCAGGGAGTAGGCCTGTGTGGCATCTGTGGCTGGAAGAGAATGAGAGGGGAAATGAGCTGAAAGCAACTGGGAGAGGGATGTCCACATCTGGTGAACCTTGTCACAGTAGGGATATTCAATTTTGTTATAAATGGGACAGGAACCACTGGAGGGTTTCTGGGTAGGAAAGTAATACGATATGTTCTTTTAAATAATTTAATTTTTTAATAGATGATACATTCATATGGCTCAAAAAAGAAAAATATTTTTTAAAAAAAGTCTGGAAAGTGCAAGGGCTCTGTGAAGTCTTGCTCCCACTTCTCTCTCTCATCTCCTTATTCCCTCCACTTTTCAATCACATCTATTCGTTTCTTGGTTGTGCCTGCAGATTTCTCTATATAAATACAGACATACATTTAACATTTATAGAGCACTTACTGTCAGACCTTGTTCTTTTAAAACACTAACTCATTTAATCTTCATAACCCAACCCTATGAGGTAGGTACTATATCTCTATTTTGCAGATGAGGAAACTGGAGCACAGAAAGGCTCAGTAACTTGGCCAAGACTGCAGAGATTCCAAGTGGCTTATTAGTTGCCTAGGGCTTCTACAATAAATTATCACAAACTGGGTGACTTACAACAACAGAAATCGATTCAAAGTTCTAGAAGCGAGCAATGCACAATCCAGGCAATGCAAAGCTCATTCTTCTAGATAGAGGCTCCGCGGAGACTGGTCCACGCCTCTCTCCTAGCTTCAGGTAGTGCTGGCAGTCTTGAATGTTCCTTGGCTTGTGGACACTTGACCCCAATCGCTGCTCTTGTCTTCCCATGACATTCTTCACTGTGTCTGCCTCTGGGTCCAAATTTTCTTCTTTACAAGGACATATATATGACGTTGGATTTAGGGCTTACCCTAATCAGGTGTGAGTTCATCTTGACTACACTTGCAAAGACCCTATTTCTAAATTAATGTGACATCCTCAGGTTCTAGATGGATGTGAATTTTGGTGGGACACTATCCAACCCAGTACAGTAGCATGACTCGTATTTGAACTCAACTGAGTTCAAATGTTTATTGACTGTGCCAGGCTGCATGCTGGGACCAAGGACAGGGCTGAGAAGTTAACTCACCCCCTTTACAGATGATGAACCAAGGCTCCAGGAAGGAAAGGAAGCCACTCAGGGTCACGCAGCAAATAAGCAGTTCAGCCAAGCATATCTGTACACTTAATCATTGGCTATGTTTGCTTCAGTCAAAACATGAATATCTATATTTACATGTATATTTTCACACACATATAAATTTCCCCTTCCTTTTCTCAAAAAGATGGAATATTCTGTAAGCATGCTGGGAATCCAGTCCTACCTATGACACATGCACCTGGGTCCAACTTGCTCTGAGGATAAAGCAAGTTCTGATGTGTGGAAAAGGATTAAATGTTTTTGTTTTCTGGGGGGGGGGAGTGGGATATTTTATATGCTCTTCTGTGCTTTGACTTTTGTGTGTGTGTGTGTGTGTGTGTGTTTGTGTGTGTTACTGGGGATGGAACACAGGCCTTGCACATACTAAGGCAAGCTCTCTATCAAAGAGCTACATCCTCAGTCCTGTGCTTTGACTTTTAAAGTTAATACCCCTTACAGAACTTTCCCTATGGGGACATACAGGTCTCCCTCAATCTTTTTTCACAGCTGCATAGTATCTCATTGTATGGATTTCCTCTGCCCCTTACTAATGGAGAGTCTGGTTGTTTCCCAGTCTTTCTCTATTGTAAATAGTGCTGTGGAGAATAACTTTTTATATATAACATTTCCAACTCATGGGAGAATATCTGAAGGATAAATTCCAAGAAGCAGGATATCTGGATACATCTGTAATTTTTTAATACCTTTATTTTATTTATTTTTTTTATGTGGTGCTGAGGATTGAGCCCAGTACCCCAGATGTGCTAGGCAAGTGCTTTACCACTGAGCTAAAACCCCAGCCCTACATCTGTAATTTTGATAGATTTTGCCAAATGCCCTTTTGGAAACGTTTACCAATTCATAGTCATACATGTGAGAGAACTCTGTGAGAACATGTGTGAGAGTACTGTTTTCTTACCAAAATGCTCAAACAGAAAATTTTATGACACTTTTATAATTTTTTGCTAGACTAATAAGGAATAAGACCCCGGTGAGTTGGCCTGGTTTGCCTCTCTTTCTTTTTGGTACTGAAGATTAAGCCCAGGGCCTCATGCATGCCAAGCAAGCACTCTAACCACTGAGCCACACCCCATTGGTTTGCATTTTTTTTTTAATGATTTTTAGGTTCTGTTCATATGTTTAAAGCCATTTGTATTTACATTTCTGGAAACTGTCAGCTCATAGCTTATGCCCACATTTTAGTAGGCTGCTGGTCCTTATTTTTTTTCCCTAGTACTGGGGATTGAATCCAGAGCTGAAGCAAGTTAGGCAAACGCTCTACCACTGAGTGCATCCCCAGACCTTTTTTAAATTTTGAAACAGGGTGTCCTCAAGTTGCCCAGGCTGGCCTTGAATTTTCCATCCTCCTGCCTCAGCCTCCCAAGTAACTGCAATTACACACGTGCATCACTGAGCCCAGCAGTTATTGGGCCTTTTAATCAATTTCCAGGAATTCTTTATAAATTAGACAAATGACCCTTCGACTGTGATCTGAGTTGCAAATGCTTCCCCTAGTTTTTCATTTGCCTTGCGATTTGATTCATAGTGTTTTCCCATGCAGAAGTTTTTGATTTTTACGTCGTTAACTTTATCAATCTTTTTTATGGCTTTTTGATTTTTTGAGTCGTGGTTAGACTTTTCCTACTATGAGCTTGTAAATTCTCCCGTGTTTTCCTCTAGCGCTTTTATGGTTTTATTTTGAGTTTTCCAGCACTTAAATCTTTGATCTCTTTGGAGGTGCTCTGTGTGAGCCCAGATCTATTTTTTCCACCCGGTGGCCACCTAGCTGTCCCAACACCATGTATTAAAAGAGTCCATTCTCTACTTTGAGATGCCACCTTTATCAAGGACCAAATTCCCATGTGCAATCGGGTCTATTTCTGGACCTTCTATTCTAGTCTGTTAGTCTGCCTGTCTCTCCTGAACCCAAACCAAGTTATTTTAATTATTGAGACTTTGTTTGTTTGCTCGTAATGCTGGGGACCTCTCACATGCTAGGCAAGCACTCCACGCAGAGCCACACCTCCGGCCCTCGACTTTAAATACTGTTATCTAGTATTAGTAGATATTAGAAATAGTAAGATTATCTAGAAATAGTAAGATTAGTGTTGTCAATTTTTTTTTTCTCAGAATTTCTGCGGTATTCTTTTCTCTGTCTCGTGGAGGGATGGGGAATCACAGGAGATTTCATGGGGCTTATTCTTCTGTAGGGAAACAGAAAATAATCAATTATATGTCATTTGGGAGTGCTAAGGAAAAAAAAATAAAGCAGGTGAATGGACAGAGGCAACTAAAGAATGGTACCCGGATGAGGGGGGAGACCAACTGAGCGAGGGAGGATGGCCGCGTGGATACCTGGGGGAAGGCGGTTTGGCAGGAACAAGGGCAAATTCGAAGGCCCGAGGCAGGAGCATGCTTGGCATGTTGAAAAACAGCCGGTGCAGCTGGAATGAGGTGATCAGAGGGGACAGTGGGAGGCGATGAGGTAGCGCATGCAGGGCCTTGTAGGTCACAGCAAGGACGTTGGCTTTTCCTCTGACACCAGGAGCCATGAGAGGGGGTTGGCAGAAGAGTGACATGTTCTGACCTTCATTTTCACAGGATGGCTGTGGCTGCTGCATGGAGCCTGTAGGGTGAGGGCAGGGAGAGGGAGGACAATGGGATAGGGGACAGGGGAGTGAACTGCACCTTGGTTTTCTTGTCCAGCTACCCCCACTGAGCTGTGAGCTTTTCAGGGATTGGCACCAAGTTTATTCTGCTTTGTAGGCCCAGGGCAGGGCACAGCGTGGACATGGATACACATTTGTTCAAGGGAGAAGGAAAGGGGGGGCAGATGAGATAGTCCCCTGGGAAATGACTCCACGAAGCCCACAGAAAGCACAATGCGCACACGTGATGAGAGAGCCTGTTCCCAGTGGGCACCAAGTCCAGAGGGGCTGAAGCTTGGGGGTTGGGCCCCCAACCAAGTGCTTGCTCATCCTAGGAGCTGGGATCCCCTCAAGAACCAGGCTACAGCTGGATGAAGTGACACACACCTGTCATCCCAGTGGCTCAGGAGGCTGAGGCAGGAGGATCAAAAGTTCAAAGCCAGCCTCGGCAACAGCGAGGTGCTAAGCAACCCAGTGAGACCCTGTCTCTAGAGAAAATATTAAAAAGGGCTGGGGGTGTGGCTCAGTGGTCAGGTGCCCCTGAGTTCAGTCCCCAGTACCACAAAAAAATAAAAAGAACCAGTCTAGGTGGAGTTTCTGCTGGTGTTGTGACAACGAAGGGGCCCCACGGGAGGGCTCTGTACCCCAAAGTGAGGGCTCAAGGGTGAGCAGCCTTGGGAGCGAGAGGGCAGCTCTGGAATGCTGGCACACTGAGGCCCCACGAGAGGTTAACTCACCCCCTTTACAGGAAGGAAAGGAAGCCACTCAGGGTCACGCAGCAAATAAGCAGTTCAGCCAAGCATCAGGGGCCTGTCACTACAAGTCAGCTCTTTGGCCTCTGCCTAATTTGGCCTGGATCCCTCTGCAGTTTTGGGGAGTGACCAAGTGCAGAAGAAGGGATGACTTCTGGTGGTCAGCCAGCCCCTAGCTGCTGCCAAGGCACAGCTGTCGAATCCTCACCAGGGGTGGGACCCAGCTGAGGGAAACAGGAGCCATGAAACCCTTTAGGATCTGATGATGGTTCAGGCAGAAGGGGCCTGGGAGCAGGGCAGGTAGACAAGAGGCACTAAGCTGAGGGAGCAGAGAGGTCACACTTTTGTTGTTGCATTGCTGGGTTCTAACCCAGGGCCTTATACATGCTAGGCAAGCTCTCTACCACTGAGCTACATCCCAGCTCTTTTAATTTTATTTTGAGATAAGTTCTCACTAAATTGCCCAGACTGGTCTTGAATTTGAAATCCTCCTACCTGAGTCTTCCAGGTAAAGAGAAGTCCTTAAGTGTGCTGCCATACCTGACCTGAGGTCATGCTTTCAAGTTAGGCCTGGCTTCACCACTGTCTCACCATGTGTAACTTTAGGCAAGTAGCACCCATCTAGGAACCTCAGTTTTTGCGTCTGTAAAACGGGAATGATGTCTTCTGCCTTAAAGGGTAGGCATGGGCATTGGATGAGGCCAGAGAAGTCCAGTGATATTTGAAAGAGCTTCTTCCTGGCCTTCCCACTCCTATGCTGGGGACCTGGTATCTCTTTCTCCAACAGATACTGATCTGTTGCCCATGGAAGAAAAGAAAATTGGCTGTAATGGTATCTCAAGCCCCAGGCATACAAATGGATCCAGATTGTGAAGAATCTAGCCACTGTTGTCATCTATGAACCCTATTAGGCCCAGGTAGTCCTATATATATCCTCAGGACTAGTAAATAGACCCTGGTTCTATACCACATACCCTAGACAAGAGGTATTCCCTCTGTGCCTTAGCTCCAAGGAAATCTTTTTGGGCTTTGGGTGGGGTGAGGAGGAACTGGAGGCCTTCTAACAAGCAAATGGAGTGGGCTGCTTCAAAAATAGTGAGCTCCTCCAGGCATGGTTGTGTGGGCCTGTAATTCCAGCTACTTGGGAGGCTGAGACAGAAGGATCACAAATTTAAAGGTAGCCTGGGCCACTTTGTGAAACTCTCTCAAAATAAAAATAAAAAGGACTGGGGATGTAGCTCAGAGGTAAAACACCTCTGTTTAATCCCAATTAAAAAAAAAAAAAAGCTTTCTTGCCTCTGGAGGTATGTAAACTGAAACTAGACAAACACAATAGAGACTCATTCATTCAATAAGCATCTATTGAGAATTTACTTGGCCTGTGCACATTTTTACAGACCCTGTGCACATCATTGAAATTGGGGGATACAGTCACAAATAAGTTACCTTCCTGTAAGTTAAATTCTAATAGGGGAGAAAGGCATGAAATAGTGTCAAAATAATGTATTCTGGGGCTGGGGACATAGCTCCGTTCGTAGAGTGCTTGCCTTGTATGCACAAGGCCCTGGGTTCAATCCCCACCACCACACACACGCACACACACATACACACACACATACACACATACACACACAAAAGTGTATGCTGGATAAGTGGTAGAGGCTGGACATGGAGCCCCTCCCTCCCATCCCCAAGGGAAGTGATTTTTTTTTTTTTTTTGGTGCCAGGAATTGAACCCAGGGACCGATAACCACTGAGCCATATCTCCAGTCCTTTTTATTTTTATTTATTTATTTTAATTTTTTTAGTTGTCAATGAACCTTTTTTTAAAATTATATGTGGTGCTAGGAATTGAACCCCATGCCTCACACATGCCAGGCAAGCGCTCTGTCACTACTCCAGACCCTTTTTTATTTTATTTTATTTATTTATTTTTTAATATTTATTTTTTTTAGTTTTCGGCGGACACAACATCTTTGTATGTGGTGCTGAGGAACCCGGGCCGCAAGCATGGCAGGCGAGCGCGCTACCGCTTGAGCCACATCCCCAGCCCCCCTTTTTTATTTTTTATTTTGAGACAGGGTTTCTTGCTAAGTTGCTTAGGGCCTTGCTAAATTGCTGAAGCTGATTTTGAACTTGTGATCTTCCTGCTTCAGCTTCCTCAGCTGCTGGGATTACAGGCTTATGCCTCATTAGTGGAAGTGATTTTTAAACTAAGTTTTGAAGGCAAGTACAAATTAAATAGGGAAGGGAAGATTGTTTAGGTTTGAGAGAACCGCAGGGGGAAAAGCCCAGAGACAAGAGAGAGTCAGGTATTTTTCAGGGAGCTGGAAGATCAGAAGGCCAGAGGGGAGGAGCAAGAAGAAGAGAGGCTGCACTGGGTGAGGACAGGAATTATTCACCAGTTCTCCAGGGAACAGGGGCCCTTAGGGGTCATCCTGTCCCCTGATGGTCAAGGAGGAGGCAGGTGAAAGGTGAAGGGATGATCCCTGCAGAGGGAAACGTGTGTGCAAATACCTAGAAGAGAGAAAAAAAAGCTGAAAGCAGCTCAATCTGGTCACAGCCTGACTGGGAAAGCAAGAGAGAGAGGAGGGGCTTGGCTGAGAGTGGAAAACCAGGCTGGCCTAGTTGGTCTTGCTGAGTGGCCTAACGGCACAATAGGGAGCCACAGGAGGGCGTGATCCAACCTCAGTAGAAACAAGGAGAAAAGATGCGGTGGAACGGTCGTTGAGGTCCCTGCAGACACTAAGATCTCCAAGAACCTTGGGGAGCCCAACCCTCTTACACACAATCTCGTTAGAGTCATCTCAGGAAGGATGAGGAAACTTATTAGTAAGAGGAACCTCAAAGAACTCAAATGACAAGACTAGGGGTTGGGGGCTGGGGTTGGGGCTCAGTGATAGAACGCTTGCCTAGCAAGTGTGAGGCACTGGGTTCTATCCTCAGCACCTCAAATAAATAAAAGGTATTGTACCTGTTTACAACTAAAAAAAAAAAGACTAGGGGTTGTAGTGTGGGCAAGGGTGAGGGTTCATGATAGGAGAAAACACGCGGCTCCGCCACAAGGAGGCCAGCTACTCTCAGCTCACCCACAATGACTCCAGAGGTCTTAGCTCCCAGGACCTGGGAATTGGAAGGACCATTTCCCATTCTAGAATGGGAGAAGCGAGTCCCCCACAAGTGAAATTGCACTGTCACAGGCAACAGGATCAGGAAGAAAAACTATTATCTACTGAGCATTTAGTATGTGCAAGGCCAGTGCGGGGTGCTTTGTAAATGACATCCATTAATAAGGTGTTGCTTCATTCATTGTACAGATGACCAGGCTGAGGTCCAGAAGGTGTGCCTCTTGTTCAGGGTCACACACAATTAGCGCTGAGAAAAGGTCTACAGACGCTGGCTACCCTGCTCTTTTGGGACGGAGTTCTGGGTGGGAGGAGAGGCGGTGCGCGTCAGAGATGGGGAGGGTGGGGCTGTGTTTCTGGGACTTTCCTGGTTGAGGTCAGAGCCCCTGAAATAGCGGGCTGCGGCGAGCGCCCGGAGGACTGATCACACTCGCCGCCCCGCCCGTAGCGAGGAGCGGTCCAGCCGCATCGCCAGTCCCCTCCTCTGTCCTATTTTCTCCCAGAACGCGGTGAGCCTCTCGAACCATTCGGCCCTCACTCTCCACCTCTCGGGCTACTTGATCGTGCCCGGGAGTAACACCAACGCGCTGGGCGCGCTTCCGCTGCACCACCTAGTGCCTCTGCGCTGACGCCTCGCCTCACTCCTCCGCTTCCACCGCTAGGCTCTGACCGCCGCAGCGGTGAGAGGGTCGGTGCCCGCCAATCAGGAAGCAGAGGCTGGTTCTGGGCACGCCCCTCTCTGACGTCATACAGCCAGTCCCGGGAGCCCCGCCCAGTGGCCTTGCCTGGGAAAAGAGATGCTGGCCCTGGTGCGAATTTTCTGAGGGTGAAAATAACTCTCAAGTAAATCGCTCGCATTGTAGCTGTCCTAAGAAATATAGGCAGGGAAAATCGGCTCCTTTGCGTGTGTGTGGTACCGGGAAGTGAACCCAGGGGTCCTTTACCACCGAGCTATATACCCAGTTCTTTTTTATTTGGGGGGATGGTCTCACAAAGTTGCTCAGGCTGGTGTCACTTTCCATCCTCCTGCCCTAGCTTCCTGAGTCGCTGAGGTTACAGGCGTGCGCTCCTGAGCCAGGCAAATAGGCTCCTAATTTTAAAAAATGTATTATTCAGCTGGGTGTGGTGGCGCAGTCCTGTAATCTCAGCAACTCGGGAAGCTGAGGCAGAATTGCCAAAGTTGAAGTCAGTTTAAACAACTTAGTGAGGCCCTAAGCAACTGAGGGAGACTCTACTCAAAATTTTAAAAATAAATAAATAAATAAAAGGGCTGGGGACTTAATTCAGTGGTAAAGCACCTCCAGGTTCAATCACCAGTACAAAAAAAATTTACATGTCTATATATAAGTCTGTGTATGTATAAATATATATACATATAGATATATATGTATATTACTTCTCATCTAATCATTCATCCATGTATCTGTCCATTCACTCAAAGTTATTGGCGGCAGGAGGGGGTGTGTGCTCCTGTGAGCTGTACTAAGTGCTGGAGATAAATAGGAGTCTTGTGTTCTTCAGGGTGCTCATAGGCTGCCAGGAAGCCTGACACCAATTTTTTTAAAAAATTACTCTCATGATCGATTCTAGAAAAGTAAGGTACAGACTGCTGCAATAATGGGGTGTATAATTTAGACTGGGGCTCAGGTCCCTGGAGAAGTTACTTTGAACTGATTTCCTGAAGCATCAACTGTTCCATGCATAAGGAAGAGCTTGTGCAGAGGCATTGAGGTAGGCAGGCACTCAGAGGGAGGGCTCGGGAAGGAAACAGAGGCAATAAAAGAGTTAAGGAAAAGGAACCAAGGTGAGATGAAGCTCTGGAGGTTTGGGAGAGATCACTCAAAATCTTGAAGGTCGTACTAAGGACTTAGGATTTTATTCTAAGTTTGATGGGCAGCCACTGGGTACTTTGTGTTTTAAGTTCTTTCTAGCTCTGGAAAATAGATAAGAATGAGACAGGGGAGCAAGAGTGAACACTGGGAGACCTATTAGGAAGACCTTGTAGTTGCCCTCCAGGCCTGAGGGTAGTGAGCTAGAGGAGAGGGGGACCACATGGGTGGAGAGATTTGAACAGATGCAAGAAGTAATTAGAGGCTACAGTCTACAGGCTGGCTGGTTGATGGATTGAATGAGCCAGGTGGGTGAGGTATAGGGAAGTTAATATTAAGTCATCCATTCATTGGACAATTATTTATAGAGTCTGCTGTTGTTGCTAGGCACTGTGCTAAAGAAGCAGACCCTCTGGGATCAAATCTTGGCCCTGTCACTGGCTAGAGGTTTGTCTTAAGGAAGTTATGTAACTTCTGTGTCCCTTGATTTCTTTATCTGTAAAATGGGGATCCTAAGAATGCCCAAGAGGGAAGTTGTAAGGGTTAAATGAGTTAATATATGTAAAACCTTGCATCTGGGCACTGGGAGCTGGATTCTGAGGCTGGGGATTTGAACTTGGGTACTTGGGCTCTGTGCTTAGGTCTTCTTCTTGGAGTATCCAAGGCTTCCATTCTTTCTTCTCTCTCTCTCTCTCTGTCTCTCTCTCTCTCTTTTTAAAGAGAGAGAGTATTTTTTAATATTTATTTTTTAGTTTTCGGCGGACACAACATCTTTGTTTTTTGTATGTGGTGTTGAGGATCGAACCCAGGCCGCACACATGCCAGGCGAGCGCGCTACCGCTTGAGCCACATCCCCAGTCCCTCTTTCTTCTCTCTTTATCTTTTTTTTTCTTTTTTCTTTCTTTTGGTACTGGGGATTGAACTCAGGGGCACTCAACCACTAAACCACATCCCCAGCCCTATTTTATATTTTATTTAGAGACAGGTCTCATTAAGTTGTTTAGTACCTTGTCTGTTGCTAAAGCTGGCTTTTTGAACTCGGGATTCTCCTGTCTCAGCCTCCTGAGCCACTGGGATTACTACTGCACCCAGACTCGCTGTCTCTTTCTTGTAGAGAAACACTTTATTCATATATAATAAAATACTAGAACATAGCCCCACTTTTTTTCAAACTTGTGTATGAAAATGCACTTAGTAGATATTTACATAGTGCTCTTTAAATGAGCAAGTTCTCCGTTGTAGCCTAATAGAGAATTCAGATAATGATCCAAATGGAATGTTCCAGTGACAAATTAGAAGTACACATATTAGAAGCATCTCTCCATAAAACCTTCACTTGTTGCTTGACCATTATTTATATTGAATTTGCAAAGAGACAGACTCTAACAAGGGATACCATTTCTTTTCTACCCTAATACTAAAACAGGGTGATATGCCAAAGTAGTGGTTTCCACAACTGTCTGCACATTAAAATCACCTGAAGCTTTTTAAATTTAAATTTATTTTCAAAGCTGGGGCTGCACCCAAGAACAATTAGATCACAATCGTTTTTTTTCTTTTTGGGGGGAGTGGGGAGGGGGATTGAGCCCAGGGTGGTTTACCACTGAGCCACATCCGCAGCCCTTTTATTTTGAAACAGGGTCTCACTAAAGTTGCTTAGGGCCTCACTAAGTTGTTGAGACTAGCCTTGAACTTGCATAGGTCATAATCTTTATGGGCAGTCACAGGTATCAGTATTTTTTGAAACCCCCAGGTGATGTGATTCCATGTGCAGATGTTTGGGAAACACTATGTGGTGAGAAATAAGGAGCCTGCTTTAAAGTAGGTGGTCAGGGAGAACTTCTCTGAGGCAGTGACATTTGAATGGGAACCAAAGAGTGAAGAAAGAGCCATCATTTGGAAATCCTGGGGGAGCCGGGCACAGTGTACATGCCTGTAATTCCAGTGGTTCAGGAGGCTGAGGCAGGAGGATTGCGAGTTCAAAGCCAGCCTCAGCAAAGATGAGGCACTAAGCAATTCAGTGAGACCCTGTCTCTAAATAAAATACAAAATAGGGCTGGGGATGTGGCTCAGTGGTCGAATGAGCCAGTCCCTAGTACCAAAAAAAAGAAAAAAGAAAAAGAAAATCCTGGGGGGAGCCTTTGGGAAGGCATTTAGCCTGGGCCCCTGCATTCCTGAAGGAAACTTTGTTTTAAATGGGGAAGATTGAGAAAGGAAAAGGCTTGGGTTTGTAGTTTCCAAGACCTTGAGTGCATGATCATGACTGAGGGGAGACCCTCTGAACCATGCCACACTCCTGGGAGCAATGGGTGCTGGGAGGTGAACTGTACTGTTCGTTAAGAATTCATGATCACATGGGCTGGAGTTGTAGTGCAGTGGTAGAGCACTTGCCTAGCAGGTGCGAGGCACTGGGTTAGATTCTCAGCATCACATATAAATAAATAAAATAATTTTTTAAAAAATTCATGACCAAGGGCTGGGGCTGGGGCTCAGTGGAAGAGTACTTGCCTAGCATGTGTGAGGCACTGGGCTCAATTCTCAGCACCATGTAAAATAAATAGAAATAAATAAATAAAGGTCCATTGACAACTAAAAAATAAATTAAAAAAATAAATAATTCATGATCACAGCTGGGCATGGTGGCTCATGTCTGTAATCCCATCAGCTCTGGAGGCTAAGGTAAGAGGATCGTATGTTTGAAGCCGGCCTCAGCAATTTAGCAAGGCTGTAAGCAACCTAGTGAGACTCTGTCTAAAAATAAAAATAAAAAATAAAAAGAGCTGGATGTGGCTCTGTGGTTAAGCCCTTGGGTTCAATATCCCCAGTAAAATTCATGATCACATCCATACTCCCAGCAATTTGGGAGGCTGAGGCAAGAGGATCTCAACTTCAAGGCCAGCCTGGGTCTCTTAATGAGAATGTGTCTATAAATAAATAAACAAACAAATAAATAATAAGGCTGGGATGTAGCCCAGTAGGTTCAATCCCCAGTACCCAAACAAAACAATACAATTCACGGTCACCACTTGGAGTACCAGTGGCTACGTCCTTATGTCCATCAGGACATCACCACCACTGCCACTTGCCCCATCCTGCTGTGACCTGTAACTGAGCAGCTCTGGCAGGTATTCTTGCCCACCACTAAGACTTCCTCCTCCTCCTCACACCTGCCTTTTGAGAGAGGCAGGCAAGGGCTGACCACTAGCCAGACAGTGACAGACTTGCTTAGAGTCGTGTAGCAATGCTTAGGGTAACAGGCCCCACAGCAAGCTCCTGCTTCTCTGTCTGGGGCTGGTTTCAGAATGCTTCGCTGTCTCTGATCCTCCTACTTCTGACCCTACCCTGGAGATGTGGTTCTCCACTGTATGGGACATGGGTCTGTGGAGGCTGGACACCAACCTGGACAAGCAATTGTGTATGGTTAGACTAAAAACAGTAAAAATTACCCCAGTTTGGGTTTTGTGTTTATTTGCATGGCTGGCCTGGCATTTCCCTTGGTGTTGGCTACAGGGAAAGAGTCAGTCCAGTAAATACATGCTGGGAGAATGATTGGGGACAAGCTGTCCTATGGGGCCATTTGCTCACACAGATAAAGAACCACTGGGCCCCTGCCAACCTCTGACTGGGCACTAGATCCTCCACTGGGAGCTCAAAACTGGGGGTTGGGTTTGGGGGCTTGGTTTTTAAAGGGGGGGTATTTATGGATAGGTGCATGGCTTGGTATTTTTTTCCCCCTTCCATTTCTGGGGGCTGAACCCAGGGCCTCCTCCATGCTAGGCAAGAGCTCTACCACTGAGCTACACCCCAGCCCTTATGCCTTGCTTTTGGAGTAGCCAAGGCTCCTTTTCTTTACTGATCTATACAGCTGAACCTGTTGCCTGCCCTGACTCTTTTGTGGTTTCATAGCACATGGCTTCACATGCTTGACCCTGCCTGTCTTCATTGTCTGCTCTGTGGAGATGTCAGAGGGGAAAGGAAAGAGAAAGCTTCTCTTTCTGCATCTCTTCATGGGGCCTTCCTGACACCCCCTTTCTCTCCCCCTAATCTTCCACCCCTCCCCCCAGCCATCTGCTTAAAGGAAGTGGCTCCTCAGTTCTTCACAGGAAATCGCAGGCCTCCCCTGCTTCAGCAACCTCCAGCTGCTGCTGGCCCAGGTCCTCTGCTGGCCCAAGCCCCTTTCTAGGCTGGGCCTAGGGACACCCTGTTCCTAGTATCACCCTCTGCTGCCCAGCCAAGAAGAAATATGTGTGTGGAGTGCTCCTGTCATTTCCTTTAAATTCTTCTGACTCAATCTTGGAGCACAGGCTGTGGGGCCTGGAAATGAGACCTGATTGTAGAGAATCCTAAATGCCGTGCTCAGGAGTTTGGCGATTCCTGAATTGTAGGACTCAGGGCCTGGAAGGGAGAGGAAGGGCAGGCTCTGCAGGGATCCTGGGGATGGATTGCTCCTAAGCTTCAGGATCTCCTGCTGCAGAGCAGGGGCCCAGGCAATTCATTTCAGTCCCAGGTGGAGGCTGCCCCAGGGAGGGCTGTTGGTAAATGTGGAGCTGCTCAAGGATAATGAGGGGTGAAGATTCCAGCCTGGGGCTGGACTGCCACCTGGTGGTGATACAAATACATAGCACTGTGAAGTTGTGGGAGCCCTTGAAGAGAGCAGACTTTCAAGGGTATGGGGGCCGGGAAGGCCTTTAAAAGATGAGGAAACTCTCTAGATAAATAATATTTTTGATGTTGGGAATTGAATCCAGGGGTGCTTTACCACTGAGCTGCATCGCCAGTCCTTTTAATTTTCTTTTCCTTTTTTTTTTTTTTTTGAGAGAAGGTCTCACTAAGTGGCTTAGGGCCTTGCTGAGATGCTGAGGCTGGCCTTGAACTTGCCATCCTCCTGCCTCAGCTTCCTGAGTTGCTGGGATTACAGATGTGTGATAGATAAAAAATATTTTGTTAAAGATCTAAGATCTAGACACCTTTAAGCCAGGTGTGGTGGTGTCTGCCTATAGTCCTAACTATTCAGGAGGTAGAGGCAGCAAGATTGAGACTTAAGTTCTGGCCTGGGAACATAACAAGATCCCACCCCCAATCCCAACCCCAAATAAAAAAGAAAGAAAAGAAAGAGAGAAAGAAAGATATATCTCTAAACTAAGAATTTGGGAAATACATTCTAGATGAGAGAAAAACTCCTTCTGTCCTCCATTTTACAGACCAAGAGACAGATTCAGAGAGATCAGTGAGTGCAGAGGACCTCAATATTGTCATACAGCAAAGCAATCAAAAATGGGGTCTATTTTATTTGGCACTGGGGATCAAACCCAGTGCCACACATGGGAAGCATGTACTCCACCACTGTGCTACACCCCAGCCCTAGGATCTGTTTTTGGATTCATCTTCAGGTATGGTCCCAGAGGGAGGAGTTCCTCTGCTAGTTTCTAGTCACTGCCATTTGTGACCAAACATGGCATCTCTCAGCACCATCACCCACTTTAGTCACCAAAGTTGGCATTACAAGGTGGCTTTTGGCTGCTTCCAAAAATAAAACCCACACTGAGAGGGCCAGGAACCGAGAGGGCTGAGGCAATGCAGAAGTGCGTGCTTCATGCTCAGTAGATGTTTTCAGAGCAGGAAGCTGGAGATGATGGTATTCTACCCCCTGGCTTTAAAGACAGGGGAGCCAGGATTCAAGAGAGCAAGTAACTTGACTAAGGCAACCCAACCTGCAGCTGGGCCAGGGCTCACTGTGTCTCTCTCTAGGGCTGTTGCCAAGCAGGAGTCTATAAGTGTGCTCAGCATCTTTTTTTTTTTTTTTGTACCAGAGATTAAACTCAGAAGCATTTGACCACTGAGCCACATCTCCAACCCTATTTTGTATTTTATTTAGAGACAGGGTCTCACTGAGTTGCTTAGCCCCTCACTGTTGCTGAGGCTGGCTTTGAACTCGTATTCCTCCTGCCTCAGCCTCCTGAGCTGCTGGGATTACAAGTGTACACCACTGTGCCCGGCTGTGCTGAGCATATTTTGACCTGCTGTGTTACTCAGTTCTGGTGTGTGTTCCCCATGCTGCCTCATGCTTTGTGGATGGAATGGCTGTGGCCCATGAAGGCTGACAAGGGAGAACATAGATGAAAAGAGATGAGGGTAAGAGGTGGTGACAGGAGGGAGAAGAGGAGTCATGGATGGGCTTTGAACTTCAAGCAGATAGGGATTGGGACTCTTTCATTGTGGTGTCCTTCGCAGCTGGCACAGTGCCTGGCACAGATTTGGTGTCCAGTAAATGCCTGTGGAATGAAGGCAAAGAGTTACTCTGCACAGGCCCCAAGGGATCCTGGGGGTGGGTGGAGTCTCCCCTTAAAGGACTGGTCATTTTCAGTGTCATTTAGCCAGAGGACTGCTGAGGCCTGGCATCTACAATGCTGCGGGGAAGAGTTGTCCGTCTCACTCTGGCCTGGATGTGGTCCAAAGGGAATAAACGGGGGG
>NW_026000082.1:34170298-34233321 GCF_001458135.2 Marmota marmota marmota | reverse complement strand
CAACGGAATGAAACAGGGGGGGGGGGGGCTGGAATCCTGAAGGATGGAGCCCTAATTTGGTAGTCACCTTCAGGAGAAAGGAAGAACAAAGATTGTGAGCTCCAGAGAGCAAACCCTGGCTTCAAAGTTAGATTGTCTAATTCCTGGTTGTCCTTTGGCTATTTGGTCTTTGTTATATGCAAGTCCTTAATCACAATGATAACTGACATTTAATAAGTGCTTGCTACGTGCCAGGCACCATGCTAAGCCCTTTCCATGCGGTGCTTCTATGCCTCTGCATGTCTGCCACAAACAATGCTTCTCTAGGGGCCTGGGGCAAACCAGCTGAGGCAAACAATTGCCATCTGCAGAGGCGGCATTGGAACAGGGGACAGGAGCAAGCAGAGTGGGATGAAGAATTACTGGATCAGAAGAGGGACTGGGTTAGGGGAGGCCTGAGGGCACCTGGCTTGGAGTTCCTCCTCACTGAGGTATTCCAGGCCTCTTATAGCTCTTTTGTGACCAGCCTCTTTGATTCATAGACAGCCACCTCCCGGGAGTGCAGGTCTGTCTCCTGAGCAGACCAGACTTGCAGTGAGCCTGGTACGCCCACTCACAGACCAGGAAGAACCATGATTCTCCTTAGTGCTGAAACCGGTGCCACCTTTGTTGCCATCTTGATCTCCCGGGCCTCTTTGCCCTTCTCCTGCCTTGGTCTAGGCTCAGGGGTTCCCCTGAACAGGCCTCCCAAGCTTTAAATCTCCCCAGCAGAGCTTGGATTGTCAGGGCCTTCATATGCACACTATCCATCCATTCCTTAGAGTTCAAAGATGAAAGAGAGGCCTTTGTCAACCCCTCACAAAAGGCACTTTACACCCTTTCCCCAGGGCAAGGCTCCACCTGAGGGAGTAACTCCAGTGCTTCCTCACAGAGTGGAGTCCTGGCTTCTCCATATTTGCCTAACCAGAGAGAACAACCTGAGCTCTCCCTGCCCCCCTGCCCCCAGCGCTTGAAGTCAAGCCTGGGCATTCCTTGCTCTGACAGGAGGAGGCTCTGCTGGGAAGGAGCCTCAGGGGAGGGGATGTCTGAGCTGGGTTCAGAAGGACAAAAGGGAGTTTTTCAGGCAGGTGAGCTTCAGAGAGACATTCCAGGCAGAGAACATCCTGTGCTACTGAAACAAAATCAACTGGTTTTGTTCCCCGAGCTGTGGTTGACTTGGGAAAATGAGGGTGGGGGTGGCGGGTGCGGATGAGGCAGGCCAGAGCCAGGTCTTATTGGGCTTCTCATTGCAAGGGTGATTCACAGGACAAAGTGTTTTCTGGGAGAAGTTATTCTGTTTTCTCATGTAGGTCATTGGGGAGAGTGACAGAGGAAGTTCTGGATTCCAACTGGAAGAGGGAGGGCAAGGAGGAAGGAGGGAATTCCTGGGAACTTTGGCTAGTCCTCATCCTGGCCTATTCCCCCGGTGGTTTCAAGGTGCACGCAGATGGAGTAGTCCTTGAGGACAAGGCTGCCACCAGCCCTATAAAACAAAGTCACTGGGGCCCAAGCACCAGGCCAGGGAATACAAATGTCTGGAAATCATTGGTCGAGTCCAGCCCTCTGAGTTCCAGATGGAGAAGCAGAGGCCCTGAGAGGGGATGGGACTTTGGCAAAGTGAATCCTATTTCCCTGTGTTACCATCCCAAGTCGAAGATGTGTGTCAAAGATAAAGAAGACAAAAATAATGGTTCCCTCTCTTTATGTCTTGCAATAAAAATGCCATGATATTAATAATGCTAACAACAGCCAACTCTGTGGAGACCTCCCTGTGTGGACTGGGGGTTCACAGTGAGGCATCATTTCAACCTGTCACAGCCCTGTAATGTGGGAAAGGACACCCACCATCTTATAGAACAGGAATGTCCCTAGCCTTGAAATGTCTGGACATTTCACCTCCCACTGTAGGGGCATGGTCCTTCCCTGTCTGCCCGCCTGCTCCCTCTGAGAAGAATCCTATCTATCTATGTATTTATTTATGTATTTATTTGTATGTTTTAGTTGTAGATGGACACGATACTCTTATTTATTTATTTTTATGTGGTGCTGAGGTTGGACCCCAGTTCCTCACACATGTTAAGCAAAGACTCTACTACTGAGCCACAACCCCAGCTCTGAAGAACTCTTTCTTTGGGGCTGATTATTTGGATTTTTGCTGTCCAGATCAAGAGAGGAGGGAGGGATCAAAAACGTCGAATGGGCTGTGCAGGATGCTGTGCACCTGTAGTCACAGCTATTCAGGAGGCTGAGACAGGAGGGGGGACCAGCATTCTTGTAACACAGCAAAACCCTGTCTCAAAAACAAACAAAAACAGAGAGGAGGGGCAGAAGGGGAAGTTTGTTAATTGTGGGTTTTCTCCAGAATTTTGGAGGAAAGAGAGAGAAAAAAAATTTTTTAGATGAGTCACTTTGAGCTCTGTATCTACCCCCTTTGTGGTGCTTTGTGGTACAAAGAAGACCAGGATTGGTGTGGGATTGCTTTGGGGTGCTCACATTTGTTTTCCACTGTCATTTTCTGACATCGCACAGATTCAAACAACATTGCGCTGAGGGTGATCATCCTTATCCACAAATAAAGGAATTGACATTTGTTGTGATTTGGCCAAAGCATCTGTGGGGCACCTGAGAGGCTAATAGCACGGCTTCTGACATCACACCTACTGGGTTTGAATCCTGCCTCTGGTTCTAAACTAGGTGGGAAAACTTGAGTAAATTACTTAATTCCTCAGTTCTACAGTTTCTCAGTTTCTTATGATGGAAATAATAAGGATACCCACCCCATAGAGTTGAGGTAGGCTGTGAAAATGGCTCCGAAGAGCAAAGAGGACCACCTGGTCTTCACTGCTCTTGCAGATGCTCTTCAGGGTGGCCACAAGTGTGTGGATGCCCCATTCAGCACAGGCAGTCACAGAGCTGGCTGTGATGTTCCTGCCTGAGAATCCTAGTCATGAGCCCTGTTGAAGGGACAGTGCTGAGGGAGAACCCATCCCAGGGACCCCCTTCACCTGCTAAAGCTCTCTACCCTGCAGACCACTTCCTCCATGCAGGCCTGGCACTCCAGAACCCTGAAAACCATCTCTGAGTTTCCTCCTGCCTGTGGCACAGGAGAGAATGCCGAGTATGTGAGGGGTTCCCTACTTTATGTCTGATACTCATGAACACTCCCAGAGCGGGGGGGGGGGCACCCCTCTCATTTTTTTTTCTCAGTATCTCACAACTTTTCACAGGCAACGTGCCTGGCACAAAATAGGCATTGAATAAATTTCAGTAGCATGGAGGAATTGCCAAGAGCAGGGATTTGAACCCTAGACCCTGGCTATAGCAACCCTGCGCTGTCTGTTGTTATATCTCCACTAGTGCAGAAGCGGGTCTGGGTCTCTAAAGCAAGGATCCTGAACTCTTCTTTATCCCCTAGGATCCTTACCTGCCTCCACGTCACGCAGGTGGAGTACCAGGTATCACAAGAGCGATACCGCCTTCTGCCGCACGGTGGCGCGCCGCGCGCAAACTGTCGCGGAACCCCGGGATGGAGAGAAGGAGCCTCCCCAGGGCCTTTTTGGAGCCACATCATCTGGGTTGTCTCCCTTTCAGATTTAGAATGAGTCAGTGGGGGGAAAAAAAGCGAGGCGCGGTGGGCTGAGGCCAGAACCCCTATCAGGAGCCGCAGGAATTCCGTGTCCTCTCGGCACCCATGGCAGTGGTACTCTGCCCCACCTGGTGGTTGTGAGACTTAAGTGGTACAGGTGCCTGGCACAGGATGACAGCGCTCCATTAGTTTCAGTTAGTGTCATTACCGTGTTTTTCTTTCTCTTGTGATCACTGGCTAAGGGACCTTGGGCAGGATAATGAAATACTTTTCTTCTCTGGGACTCAATTAAGTTTCCCCCAAAATTGGGATATTAATAGAGCCTATTTCAGAAGATGGCTATGAATTTAGAAACTGTTGGGCTCTGCATCCTTACCAGTTAGAACAATGTCTGACACATAGAATCTGCTTTACAATATATTTTTTAAAAATACAATTATTTATTTTTTTTGAAGCTGATCATCGAACCTGGGACCTGGAGTATTTTAAGCACATGTTCTACCACCAAGCTACACCCCCAGCCCAAATAAACTTATTCTTACAATGCTTTGAATATCTACAGGAACCACACATTGGCCTCACATCAATTTCCTTTTTCAGAAAGCAAGAACAGAAGGTTAAAGGAGCTTGCCCAAGGTCACACAGCAAACCGGGTAGCCTAGATACATATTCAAGCCTATGAGAATTCAAAACCTGAGCTAGAAATGTAACTCAGTAGAGTGCTTGCAAAGGCCCTGAGTATAACCCCCAGCATCACACACACACACACACACACACACACACACACAATTAAAAACCTAAAAACCTACAGCTGGGGCTGTAGCTCAGTGGCAAAGCGCTTGCCTAGCATATGTGAGGCACTGGGTTCGATCCTCAGCGCCATATAAAAAATAAACAAATAAAATAAAGGCACTCTGTTCATCTACAACTACAAAAAATTTAAAAAAAAAAAAAACTAAAAACGGAACTCTTTCCCTTATGCCACAAAATAGGAAAGTACATATGTCGCCCAACTCACCTCAAATGTGATCTTTGTCAGCTCAATGTTAATTCTTTGAATTAAAAACAAACAAGCCGGGCTCGGTGGTGCATGCCTGTAATCCCAGCAGGTTGGGAGGACAGGAGTTAGGAGGATCACGAGTTCAAAACCAGCCTCAGCAATGACGAGGCACTAAGCAACTCAATGAGACCCTGTCTCTAAATAAAATACAAAAAAGGGCTGGGGATGTAGCTCAGTGGTCAGGTACCCCTGAGTTCAATCCCCTGTAACCCCCAAACAACAAACAAATAAAAACCTTCCACATATGGAGCATTTAGCATTTTATGGCACAAGGTCACTTATACTCATAAAATAGGTACCATTGTTATAAACCATATATTATATATAAGGAAACTGAGATTCTGAGAGACTAAATAATATTCCCAAGGCTGCACAGACAGAAAATGGTAGAGTCAGGATTTAAACCCACAATTGACTGATGTGCATGACCACACTTTCAGCCACCCCTCCAGACGGTTTCATCTATCCTCAAAGATAAGCTCACTATCCAATTAGATCCGACAATAAAGGAGCTTCAGAAATCATCCAGACCTTTTGGGATGTAAGTGGTTTAATCTCTATTTTACAGAGGAAGTAACTGAGATGAAGAGAAGTGACAGGATTGAGGCCACAGAGAACTGTTGTGACACCTATGAGCTAGGTCTCATGTCTCTTGGAGTTTTGTATTCCATCTCCCTAAAAGCCTCTACCCATCCCTTTAGTTCCAGCTCAGGGAACTAAAGGGACCCAAGGGTGCTGCCTCACTAGTGGTCATCCTGGCTCATAGGGGATGGGGCTCACAGGCAGGCAGCGTGGCTGAGGGTGTTATCTCAGCACCCACACTTCATAGCTGCTGGGTTTACCTTGGAGGAGAGATGAGAAGCCATCTTCCTGCCTGGAGCCCGCTGATAGAGGGGCATAGCAGTGAGGAAGCCGCTCTCTGGCTTAAGGCTGGTTTTTTATAATCACATTTGGATCGCCTCCACCCCGCCCTAGGCAGCCAATCCCTGTCAGAGTTTCCATTTCCTGCACTCTGCAGAGTTTTCTGGTCTCCTGTCTTCCAGCTCTGCTCAGTGGCAGCATCTGCGCACTGCCTGCTGGCAGAAAACTGTAATTCAAGCCAGAGACTTTCAGAACAGCCAAGACGATTCAAAGCATGTCACGCCACCGTGGGAGCCACGGCCCTCCTGGGCTTAGTGAACTTGGCCACCAGTTTCCCTTGGGGTAGAGAGGCCTTTTACAATCCAATCCAATTTATACAATTTATACTGATACATACCATTGATTGAGCACATGCTGAATGCCCTTTGTACATGAGCTCTTTCCAATCCCACAGTGGTCTTGTGATGTACCGTATACTGTTTATAATCCCCATAAAGCTTTGGAAATGAAGTCCTTCCATTCCATTGTTCTCTCAGACTGGCTGCTTGCTTCTGGGTGATGGGCATATGGTAAGAACAGGGAAGCCCATATTCATGTGGCCGTCATCAGACTTTTTTTTTTTTTTGGCCTTAAAGTGGGTCCCCTGGCCCTGGGTAATAGATGGAGCATTTTTTTAAAGCCTTTGGATGGTGATACTTGTAGAAGCACCATGGGTAAGCAATGCAACCGCTATTTGGAAAACAGCAGTTCTAATAGGGATGAAGGGGTCTGATGGAATTGACCTGCCACCAGGGGGCTGGCTGCTCTCTCTGAGCCTATTGCTGCCTCCTTCTGGCAGGTCGGCTATTTGTTGGCAGTTGCTAGATCAGCCTGGATGAGAGGGAGCCCAGGTCATTGGGCCCATTCATAGTCCCCGTTGCTGCCGCCATGGATACTCTTTATTAGGTCTATTGCAAAGCAATAGGGGAGCGAAGTTTAGATGCTGGCTGACATCCACAGGTTGGGACAGCCTGACCATCTGGCTACAGAACCTCCTCTGCAGATGATCTCTGGGTCAGTATCAGTGTGAGACACAGAGCTCTGCAGGCCTTGTGCCCATTCCTATAGGTCCATCCATATGTCCCCTACCCAGACCTGTGTCTCTCTGATCTTCCAATCTTGCTATTGCCATGTCCTTGACCATCTAGTCAAGCCATTTGCCATTTATTATGTATTTGTGTATGTCTGTACTTAGTCCATCTCTCTCTGCATACAAAGGGGATGACAGTGTATATACTGCTCATAGTTCTACCCCAGGAGGATTTGCCACTGTCCTTCAGCCCCACTGGGGCTGTAATAGAGTAGTCCATTTCCAGCTGGTGTCAAAATATTATATTGACTTATCTGTGAATTGGGTTCAGCTCCTTACCTCCTTTGTCAAAGGTGTGGTGTCAGATCAACAGGTGCCATAGGAGTCTAAGACCCCTGTTCACTTGATTTACTCATGCCTTTTTGGATCTCTTTGGTCCAACCATAAATGTACCACTTCCATTGTGTATTGGATTGCGATTGTTATACCCTTCTAATAATATCTAGCTTAAGGGTCGGGGGTGTAGCTCAGTGGTACAGTGCTGGTCTAGTATGTGCAAGGTCCTGGGTTTGATTCCACCCTCAGCAGGAGCGTGTGCGCGCGCACACACACACAATCTAGCTTAATACACATAACCAGCCACTTGGCATACAATAGTCAGATGTTTAGTCACTACTGGGGCCCAGTGATACAGCAGGACCTTTTGGCTCACAGTGAGCATAGCCTAACTCCAGAATCCTAGGAGTCTTCATTGCAAACCTCCTCTTTGGACTTTCAGAGACTTTACTTCTCACAGATACCCTCCGCAGCAGGATCCTATGATCCCAAGTGACAGATAACTTGTTTTGTGGCCTGAACCTGCTGGACAGCCTTCTCTTGCTCTGGGCACTACTTAAAATTGGCAGCCTCCCAGGCCACCCACTAAAGGACTGGAGAAAGCCAGGTGCAGTGGCACATGCCTGTGATCCCAGCCATTTGGGAAGTTAAAGCAGGTTTGAAGCTGGCATTGGCAACTTAATGAGACACTGTCTCAAAATAAAAAGGACTGAAGATGTAGCTCAGTGGCAAGATGCTTCTGGGTTCAAACCCCAGTACCAAAAAAAAAAAAAAAAAAAGACTGAAAAAATATTTCTACATGTATAAATTCTGCCTCTAAGATTTAAAGAGACCCGCTACTGGGGATATAGCTGAGTGGTAGAGCATTTGCATTGCATATGCAAGGCCAAAAAAATCCTGAAAAATTAATAAATAGAATTGCTAAAGAGACTCACCAAACACTGTGACCTTTCTAAATGGAGGATATATGAGGTAAGAGAACTTGTAGTTGGCATGCCCTAAACCACTGAACTCCTAAAAATGTTACCAATGTGTCAGGACCATGATTTTTTTTTTTTTAATGATACCAGGGATTGAACTCAGGGGCACTCGACCACTGAGCCACATCCCCAGCCCTATTTTGTATTTTATTTAGAGACAGGGTCTCACTGAGTTGCTTAGCGCCTCACTTTTTGTTAAGGCTGGCTTGGAACTCATGATTCTCTTGTCTCAGCCTTCCAAGCTGCTGGGATTACAGGCATGCACCACCACTCCCAGAAGGACCATGAATCTTTATGTAATTTATCTTCCACTCTCTGGAAAACATTGTGCTTACCATTTCCTGTGTTTGTGCAAACAGCATGATGTCATCAATATAGTGGATCAACATGTTATTCAGTAGAATGTCAAGGAGATCAAGGTCTCTGAAGACCACATTGTAACAGAGAAAGTTAGCAATGCCTTGAGAGGAGAGAGTGAAGGTGCTATTGTTGCAATAGTGTGATATAAAAAAGCAAACTGCCTTTGGTCATCTCTTTTTTTGAGGGGAGTGATTGAATCTAGGAGCACTTAACCACTGAGCCACATCCCTGGCCCTTTTATTTTTTATTTCAGACAGGGTCTCACTAAGGTGCTTAGGGCCTTGCTAAGTTGCTGAGGCTAGCTTTGAACTCGTGATCTTCCTACCTCAGCTTCCCAAGCTGCTGGGGTTATATGTGCACCCAGCTGGTCATCTCTTCTTAAACATATTGAACAGAAAATCTTCACCAAACCAATACTGACACCCAGCACTTGAGTGCATGTGATATGTTCCAGTGAAGATACCACATCTAGTAAAGCAGCTTTGATGATTGGGGCTCCCACATGGATAAATTTAACAGTTGCCCATCCATCATTCACCATGATCCACCATGATTCAGAGGGCAGTGAATTGAATGGGTATATGTTAGGGAATACAACCACAGCCAAAATATTATGTTAGAAATAGCACTGCAGCCAGGCACAGTGGCGCACTCCTATAATTCCGGTGCTCAGGAGGATCGTAAGTTCAAAGCTAGCCTCAGCAACTTAGCAAGGCACTAAGAAACTTAGCAAGAACTTGTCTCAAAATAAAAATAAAATAAAAAGGGCTGGGGATGTGGCTCAGTGTTAAGTGTCCCTGGGTTCAATCCCTGCTTAAAAAAAAAAAACTATAAAAAATAAATTGGTAGGGTAGTGTGCTGGTTGATTTCATGTGTTAACTTGACTAGGCCACAGTACCCAGATATTTGATCAAATACCAGTCTAGATGTTGTTGTAAATTATTAACTTATTTATTGCAGTGTTAGGAATGGAACCCGGGGCCTTACATGTGCTAGGCAAGCATTCTTCCACTGTGCTACACCCCCAGCCCTGAAGATTGTTTTTAGATGAGATTAACATTTAAGTCAGTAGGCTCTGAGTAAATGAGGTTATCCTCCATAATGTGAGTGGGCCTCATCCAATCAGTTGAAGGCCTTAAAAGAAAAAAGACTCCCCCAGGAAGAGGGAATTCTGCCAGCAGACGGCCTTTGGACTCAAGCTGCAACATCAACTCTTCCCTGTGTCCCCAGCCTGCCAACCTATGCTGCAAATTTTGGACTTGCCAGCCTCCACAATCGCATGAGCCAATTCCTTAAAATAAACCTTTCTCTTTTTTCTTTCTATACATATGTGCGTGTGTGTGTGTGTGTGTGTGAGTGTGTGTATACACGCATACATATACATTCTATCAGTTCTGTTTCTTTGGAGAAACTAATACAGGCAGTTTCAGAAGCCCTTGCTTGGTTCTTCCTATCATAAGAGCCTTTCTTTCACAAGTCATGAAGTCAATAGAAATTCTCTCAGCTTCTACGAGACCCACTGTACTTAGGCTACATACCATCTGTCTCCTGGCCTCCTTTATCTCCTGTTCTAACTAGGAAACTATGAAGGTCCTTTGTCTCCTAGTTTCCATATCAGCTCAGACTCCAACATTTTAACAGCCTTTGAAGATTCTGAATATTCTTCTTTTCCAATGCACAATTACCCTGGCACACAGCAGCAGATCATCCCTTTTGGGAGGGATTAGAGAGAGGAATATTCATTATATATAATTGTGTTGTCATTGCATAGTTGTTTCCATAAGGGGGCGTGGTTTATGCTGTAGTTAAGAGGTTAAGTTCTCTGAATTTAGATATATGATCTGGATGGGGAAGTGTGATTTCCCACTATGGTAGCTTATGTCAGTCTTCTGCTTTCCAGCTCTTGACTTTTTAAAATAGAAAAAAATCAAAGATCATTTAATCAGCTGTCCATCCATCCCATCCTTATAATGAATCTGCCACAGATTTATCACTGACCAAAGCACCCTCATGGTCTCTCTGGCCTTGGTGGGTATGACAATAATTACATTCACCTGGCCTTGAAGGCCACCTTGGCCATTCTGGAATCCCAATACTTTGATTTTACAGATCCCCAATTCCATGGCAGCATCTCTTTTTCTTAATCTCAGCCTGTTGCAGACAGACATCATCGACTATGCAAAGATGTTGGTGTCCTCTTTATCTGTGAACTCCTTATTGCCCTAGTGGAGGGAAACTTCTGGGCTCTCTGACAGAACATAGGTGCTAGGTTCTTGGGTCTCAATTCCCTCCTCTCTGGTCTTTCTTACTTCACTTTAAATACCCTGTCATGTAAGTTCTAGCATTTGACCTCATTTATTGTAGGCCATAATCCTGCCAAGGCTTTAAGAAACCATCCTTGGGCCTAGTTCTGTGGCTCAGGATGCTGAGGTTGGAGGATCACAAGTTCAAAGCCAGCCTCAGCAAAAGTGAAGGGCTAAGCAACTCAGTGAGACCCTGTCTCTAAATAAAATTCAAAATAGGGTTGGGGATGTGACTCAGTGGTTGAGTGCCTCTGAGTTCAATCCCTGGTACCCAAAAAAAAAAAAGAAAGAAAAGAAAAAGAAACCATCCTTGCAAACTATCAGACCATATTTTAATAATATATTGCTGAATAAACAAATGGCCCAAACTTACAGACTTATAACAACAGCCTTTTATTTCTCACAATTCTGCAATCTGGGCGAGGCTCAGTTGGGTGTTTGCAACAGCTGAAATGTCCAAGATGTCTTTCTCACTTCCATAAATGGCAGCTCAGCTGGGATGGAAGCAACACCTGGGGGCTGCTCATGCATCTCTCTTTCGCAACATGGTGTCTCCACATGGCTAGCTCCCACTTCCTCTCAGTATGGTGTCTCAGTGTGATTGGATTTCTTCCATGGTGGCTAACATCCAAGAGGGAGGAAATGGAAGCTGCCAGTCTTCTTAAAGGCTAGTCTGGAATTGGGACAGAATGGCTTCTCCCACATTCTGTTGGTTAGGGCAAGTCACAGTCCAGTGCAAAATTAAGGACAGGAGGAAATAGAATCAATCTCTCTCTCTCTCTCTCTCTCTCCTTCTTCTTCTTCTTCTTCTTTTTTTTTTCCTGATACTGGGGATTGAACCCGAGGGCACTCTACCACTGAGACTTTTTATTTTGAGACTAAGTCTTGTTAAGCTGCCCAGGTCGGCCTCAAACTTGTGATCCTTCTGTCTCAGCCTCCCAAATAGCTGGGATTACAGGCGTGGGCCACTGTGCTTGGCTAGACTCCATCTTTTGATATGAGGAGTGGCATGTACATAAAGAGAAGGACTTGATTATGACCATCTTTGGAAGCTATCTACCAGACACTAGCTCCAGGCATCCTTGCAAGAATATCAAAGCCTGAGTCACTGAAGAATGGTCTGTTGTCAATGCAGTCTCCCCTTAGCTAGTTTTATCTTCTGCCCTGACAGCTCCCCTGCCCTTCCCTGCCATGTCTAAAATTCCCCCAGATCACTCCCACATATATCAGCCATGGTCTTTCATTCCTTTGAAGTATAGTGTATTGTTCCCAGGTCATGGACTCAAATTCCCCCTTCAGGATTTACAGGAACTGATCCCAGTTTCTTGAGGGAGTGGTGGAAACACTACCCCTTTTTTTTTTTTTTTTTTTTTTTCATTTTTCTGAAGGAGGACAAATGCCATATTATGAGGCATTTCTTTCTCAGGATTTCATAGTCTCAAGGAAAGAGGAAACTGTTCTTCTGCCATCTAGGAAAACCCAGGAGAATTTGTAAAATAAAGATTCTTATGATTGTCTCCCCTGATATTTCTAGGTTTGTTTCCCCAATCAATGTCCCTGTTCTTGGGATCCTACCAGGGCTTTGATTTGGAATAGGAGACCTACTGATACTGTGTTTTTAGAGTCCTCTTCAACTCTGCTCCTTGTAACCCAATACTGGATTTGATTTTCCACAGAGTCTTTCCTTCACCACAAGTAAAACATTTAACAATTGTGGTGCTCATTGAAGGCCAGGACTATTATCATGCTGCTTACCATCAGCAATGGAGTCCCTATTGCCTTCACTTAGGTGAGAAATTCAACTCCCAAATTATACCCTGAAGATTGCTTTTGATACGAAATGTCAGCCTGTGTTCCCTAGGAAGTACAGGCTGAATCAAAGGTTGGATGCTAATGCTTTCTTGGGGGTTGCAATCCTAAGGTAGCAAAAGTCTGCACTTTGGGATTGTGTTAACTCATTCCACTGAGCTGTTGCTGGGGAAACCAGAGCCTCATAGGTCCAGCTGGGTCAAACTAGAGTATTGAAGCTGCTGCAGTCCCCACTATCATAGGCTTAATAGAGTTCCTGTCAAAGACTAGCACTTGCCTCCCAGTGAAGCTGAGGCAGCCAATAATGCTTGATGAGGTTATATTGGATGCTGGGCCCTTCCACTGGGAAGCATCTATACTGAGTCTGGCACAGTCTGAGTGAGGACTTTGGCATTTACTTAGAATGATATGGGAAGCTACTGGAGGGATTTGAGCAGAGGGAAGACATGTCTGGCGAATTTTAACAGGATTGCTCTATCTGGCCAGCAGAACAGTTAGGAGTCCATTGCCATGACCCAGATGTATTGATCAGGGTTCTAGCAGAGAAGCAGGAGCACTAGAAGTCATATAGAATAGGGATTATTATAGAGATTTGACCTAATGAAGTTATGGATGCTGGTTAAACTGTTTATGAACAGCTGTTTTTTGTGCATCTGGTGCCAGAGCTGAAAGAAAACAGGACAAGCACCTGGAAAGGAACAAGGGCTGTGTAGAGGGGGAGGGCAAGGTCAAAATGGAGCAAATGACGATGAACTGGAATCCACCAGAACAAACCAGATCTCCCAAGAGTCTCTCCCCAACTCCAAGCCTCCAATTTATTTATATTTATTTATTTATCCGCAGTGCTGGGGATTGAATCCAGAGCTTTGCACATACTGAGCATGGGCCCTGCTGCTTGGGCACACCCTAGCAGCAAGATGAGCTGCATCCCCAGTCCTCCAACTCTCAGTTTTGATGATGACCTGCTTCATCAACACGTCCCTAGCCCAGGAATTTGACAGGAATTTGAGAGGCTGAGGCAGAGTTGGGACCACAGCCATTCCAGAGGGTGCTGGGATGACTGTGGGCCCAACTGCTGCCTCACAGCAGCAAGGGAAGCCAGTGGATCAGTGAAAACATGCATGAGGGGCAGCTGTACCTGAACCTGTGCTGGCCTTCCAAGTGTAAATATGCCTATAGCCTCACTTCTGCTTTCTAAATCCTGCCGAATCTCCTTTGAAAAATTATCTCCCCAAAGTACACAGGAAAGGAAATTCTGGGAATAAAAGTTCTAGCTTAATTAAGTTGACACAACATCAAGCATCCCATACCAGGTGAGAAATTAAGATGACTTGGACAAGAGTATTGGCAAAGGGGGTGTGAAAAATACTTTAATTCTGGAGGTATCTTAAATATCACTCACTATCTGAATCTATTTTGTCCCTGGGTTTGGACGGTGAAGTTTTTTTTTTTTTTTTTCCTCTTCCTGTGGTATTAGGGATTAAAGCCAGGACCTAGAACAGCTAAATAAGTGCTCTACCACTGAGCTACATCCACAGCCTTTTTTTGTGTGTGTGTGTGAGAGAGAGAGGGTCTCATTGAGTTGTTTAGTCCAACCTCAAACTTGTCATCCTCCTGCCTCAGCCTCCCAAGTAGCTGGGATTACAGGTGTGCACCACCACGCCTGGTTTAGTCAGTAGGTTTTATTGTGATCAGCAGATATGTGAAATTTTGAATTAGTGGAATGAGGAACAGGTGAGCTATATCATAAATAACCCCACATGAAGGGCAAATTTTAAGTAGGCCAAAGGTGATGGTGGACAACTGGGTTTTAAGCGACTTACATCAAGTCTAAAAATGGATGCCAATGTGGCAACTATATTTAACAAGTTTATAGCAAAACCTAATCCCCAGTGGGATATATTAAGAAGTGGGGCCAGCTGCACACAGTGGCACTTGCCTATAATACCAGCTACTCAGGAGGCTGAAGCAGGAGAACCACAAGTTCAAGGCCAGCCTGGGCAACTTAGTAAGAACCTGTCTCAAAATTAAAAAAATAAATGAATAAATTAAAAGGTCTGGGGATGTAGCTCAGTGAATTCAATCCCCAGTAACAAAAAAGAAAAAGTGGCGGAAACTTGGGAGGTGGTTAGGTTATGAGTGAGGAGCTTCATAAACAGGACTAAATGCTCTTATAAAAGCAAACTCAGAATAGCCTCACCCAGTCCCCTGAGAGGTTACAGTGAAAAGCTGCCATCTGTGAGGAAGTGGGCCCTTACCAAAACCATATCTGCTTGTACCTTAAGGTTGGACTTGCTATACTTCAAAATTGTGAGAGATAAATTTTTATTGTTTACAAGCTACCCAATTTATAGTGGTTTGGGGCGAGGGGTGGTAAGTACCAGGGATTGAACTCAGGGACACTCAACCATTGAGCCACACCCCCAGCCCTATTTTGTATTATATTTAGAGACAGGGTCTTACTGAGTTGCTTAGTGCCTCAAAGTTGCTGAGGCTGGCTTTGAACTCACAATCCTCCTGCCTCAGCCTCCTGAGCCGCTGGGATTACAGGTGTATGCCACTGTGCCTCGTTATAGTGTTTTTGGTATAGCAGCCTGAATGGACTATGACAATGAAAGTCTAGCAAAATGATTCACTTTAATGATCATCCTACATAGCTAAGTGTTTTGTGGGTAGGCAAGAAATATTTAAATGAGAAATAAAGTATGTACATAAATAATAAATTATTATATATGTCCCTATAAGAAAAAAAAAAAAGAAAAGAAAAGCAGCCCTGACTTTGAAAGGCACTCACAGGTAGTCCACACTACTGAACATAAATGATCTTAGAGAACACCAATCTCAGAAAAACTCACCCTGAGACCATGAAAAATGAGACAAGGGCCACTTTATATTTTGTCTAAGCACAAATAAGGCCAATGTGCCACCCACAAAATATCAAACACACCCACTCCCTGAGCTCAAATAAATGACTGCTACATACACTACCCTCATGTGAGTCTCCTCTCCCTAAGGGTAAGATTTATTGAGATACTCAGACACAGAATTGCCCCTGCTTTCTGCCATTAAATCTAGAGTGATCCCGTGCATTCTCTGAATCACTCTACCCAAGCCCACATGCTAACAGGTTTATTCTGAGACCCTCTGTGATATCTTATGTGTATTCTCCCTCAGGAAAATGCATAATAAATCCAACTTGTTAACTCCATGTGTTTTTCTGGCAGTCTTTGGCTATAGAGCATTGACACCAAGAATGTATTTTTCTTGACGGGTTTCAGCAAAATCACTAATATATCATTATAACTGAAATTTTGCACCATTTGTGGTGTGGGTTTTGTTATTGTTATTGTTGTTGTTGTTTTGACAGTAACAATCTAAAGCAGCTGTTGACAAACTATAGCCCTGGGCCAAATCAGAATGGCTGCCTGTTTTGTAAATAAAGTTTTATTGGAACATAGCCACACTCATTCTTTTATATATTCCTATGGCTGCCTTTGACCTGCAATGGGAAACATTTGCTACAAAGAACAAAACAGACTGCAAAGCCTAAAATATTTATTATCTGATCCTTTACAGAAAAAATTTGTCAACTGGGCATAAAATGGCTCATGCCTGTAATCCCAGAGACTCTGGAGTCTAAGGCAAGAGGATCACAAGTTGGAGACTAGCCTCAGTAATGTAGCGAGACTCTGTCTCAAAACTAAGAAATTGAAAGGGCTGATGATGTGGCTTAGTGGTAGAGCACCCCTGGGTTTAAACCCCAGTACCAAAAAGAAAAGAAAAGTTTGCCAATCCTTGGCAAAAGAATGAACTCCCAAGTTGGGCATGGTGGTGCACACCTATGTCACAGATATCTGGGAGACTGAGGCAGGAAGTATGCAAGTTTGAGGCCAGCCTCAGCAACTTAGTGAGACACTAAGTCCCCAGTGACACATAAATAAATTAATTAATAAATAGGGCTGGGGATGTAGTTCAATAACAGAGCACTTGTTTAGCTTGCAACAGACCCTAGGTTCTATCCCCAGCACCAGCAAAAAAAAAAAAGCACTAAGAGGCTGAGTGGGGTTTGGGGGTATAGCTCAGTGGTAGAGCAACATAATTAGCATGTATGAAGCCCAGGTTGGATTCCCAGCACCAAAGCCAAAAAAAAAAAAAAAAAAAACCATGAAAGTGTAATTGTTTTCAAAGTAGACAAAATATGAATATATTTTGGTTAAAAATAAAAACTTAAAATGTTAATTTTGGGTGGGGGGGTACTAGGAATTGAACCTAGGGGTGCTCTACCACTAAGCTGCATCCCCAGTCTTTTTTTAATCTTTTATTTTGAGACAGGGTCTTGGTAAGTTGCTGAGGCTGGCCTCCAACTTTTGATCCTCCTGCCTCAACCTCCTTAGTTGCTGGGATTGCAGGTATATGCCACTGAACCTGACTAAGATTTTAATTTTTTTTTAAGTATCAGGGATTGAACTCAGAGGCACTTGACCACTGAGCCACATCCCCAGCCTTATTTTATAGAGACAGGGTCTCATTGGGTTGCTTAGCACCTCGCCTTTTGCTAAGGCTAACTTTGAACTCGGAATCCTCCTGTCTCAACCTCCTGAGCCACTGGGATTACAGGCGTGTGTCATCGTGTCCAGCTAGGATGTTAAATATTTTTAAAAATTACTCCAAACTATGTAAGATTATCTATTAAAAATAAAGTAAGGGGCTGGGGTTGTGGCTCAGTGGTACAGCGCTTGCCTAGCACATGTGAGTCACTGGGTTTAATCCTCAACACCACATAGAATATAATTAAATTAAATAAAGTTAAAAAAATAAAAAACAAAGCAAGCTAGACCAGGCACAATAGAGCATGCCTGTAATCCCAGAAATCTGGGAGTCTGAGGCAAGAAGAATACAAGTTAGAGACCAATCTGGACAGCTTAGTGAGACCCTGTCTCAAAATAAAAATCAAAAAGGGCTAGGGGGAGCTCAGGGATAGAACATGTACTCAGTATGTGAAAGGGCCTGGGTTCAACTCCAGGACCAAAAATAAAAAGTTCTTAAAACTGACATAGTTTTTTTTTTTTTAGTTGTAGTTGGACACAATATGTTTTATATTTATTTTATATGTGGTACTGAGGATCGAACCCAGGGCCTCACACTTGTTAGGCAAGCACTCTACCACTGAGCCACCCCAGCCCTTGCTTTGTTTTTTAAATTCAATAAAATCCTATTTTTAAAACAAAAATTTCTGACATTTTAGTGTTCAATATCCATCTAAATGCCAATAGAAAGAATTGGTTCCACGCTCCATGTGCTTTACTTCTAGATTTGTACATACATGGATGAGTAATAAGACTTGTTCAGTTGGAAAACATCTCTCAGCAGCCATGTGGACCTGTTGTAAATGCCAAGGTAATCTGTGAATACCTCCAGTTTGGAATACTAATGAAACTGGAAGAGAAGCAAGAAAATGGACCCTGGGCACTACTTGGAAATGATATTTTTGTTATATAAGAAATACTTTCATGTGTGCTATCAGAAAAGGAGGACTTGGCAAGCCAATTAATTTGTCTTTTTTCTCTTACCTAAGCTGTCTCGCCTCAGTCTTCCCCAGTCTCCAAAGCAGTGTCTGTCTCTGATGTTGGCAGCGACACAATCTGTAAACCTTTATAAGCCACTGGCACAGTCCACTATTGTTTCCAGGACACAGGGCAAGAAATTTTAGAAGCATTCCCTGGAGCCTGAATGGTCCTGGTCCTAGGGTGGATGTTTATGATTCCTGGTTGTCCTAGACCATAGCAGGCTGCAAGTTCTTAGCAACAGAAGCACTTTCATGATTTATTTATTTATTTTTGGTACGTGTTGTGTTTGTGATATGTAGAGTCCTCTAACACAGAGCCTAAATACTGAAAGATATTTCAAAATTTTTATCTGCATTGCTTTGTTTCTGACTTTGGAAGAAAAGAGTTAAAAAAGTGAGGGCTGTGGGGCTGGGGTGGTGGCTCAGTGATAGAGCGCTTGCCTAGCGCTGGGTTCTATTCTCAGCACCACATATAAATAAATTATTAAATAAAATAAAGGTTCATCGACAATTTAAAAAATATTACCACCCGTAATCTCGGTGGTTTGGGAGGCTGAGGCAGGAGAATCACGAGTTCAAAGCCAGCCTCAACAACTTCGAGGCACTAAGCAACTCAGTGAGACCCTGTTTCTAAATAAAATACAAAATAGGGCTGAGGATGTGGCTCAGAGGTTGAGTACCCCCGAGTTCAATCCCCAGTACCAATAATAATAATAATAATAAATAAATAAATAATTTAAAATATTGAGGGAAGCCTGGCGTTGTGGCTCAGCAGTGGAGTGCTGGTGTGTATGGGGTGCTGGGTTCAATCCTAAGTACCACATAAATAAATAAATAAATAAAATAAAGGTATTGTGTCCAACTACATTTGAAAAAGAAAAATAGTGAGGGATACCTGGTCTTTTGCTAATAGAACCAATAGCACTTACTGACAGACTAGATGTGGAATATGAAGGGAAAAAAAGAGAAGTTAATGATGATACCAAGCTTTTTGCATGATCACCTGGAAAAGTAGAACTGTCATTACTGAAGGAGAGAGGACTACAGAAGAGCTGGGCATTTTTGGACTTATCAAGATTATTTATTTATTTATTTATTTATTTATTTATTTATTTATTTTGCAGTACCGGGGATAGAGGCAGGAGTAGGGTTACTCTACCATAGAGCTACACCCTCAGCCCTTTTACTTTTGACACAGAGTCTTGCTAAATTGATTGCCCAGGCTGGCCCAGAACTTGCAATCCTCCTATCTCAGCCTCCTGAGTGGCTGGGATTACATGTACTTATACTGTGTACCTGGCTGGACATGTCAAGGTTAAGAGAGTTTCTTGACATCCAAAGAGAGATGTCGAGTTCAGGAGAAGAGTTCAAAATTATCAGTGGTTGAAAACTAAGAACTAAGTGAGATCACCTAGGATGAGGAGAGATAGAGAGAGAAGTCCAAGAGCTTTCTACTTTTTCTCCCAACTGGAGCCCACAGGAACAAGCCTCAAACATTCAGACTGTGAACAAATCAATGGAAGGCTCCTGGTTGCCAGCATGCTTACATGGAGTACAGCCACCAGCTGACCTGAAACACTGGCTCTTAGGCCATTCTACAAGACAAAAAGTAAAATTGTACTGTTGAAGCCACTGAGTGGTTGTTCATTCTCTTTGTTATAGGAGTCTAGTCTTACCCCAGGTGGCAAAACTCGTGGAAGTTCATTCCCAACAGTGTCCAGGAAGAGAAGAGATGGAACGGTTGTAGAGTGGGATTCCTATGTTTGAGGGGGGCACAGGGAAAAATGTGGAATTGTTTTCTGTAATGGCTTCAGCAAAGCAGGTATGGCAAACAGGAAGAGACCTTGTCCAGATGAGGAGGACCCAGCAGCAAGCCACCTGATTGATGATTGACAATAGATGGAGAAAAAAAAATGTCAATATGGACAGATGATAAAGACTAAATACTCCACACCCTGCTCCATTCCACCTGCTTTTAGTCTAAGAATTCTCAGAACTGAAGCACGACATTAAGAGTGTCAGGGGATCCCCTAAATTATCCTAGCTCAGCCGGGCGCAGGGGCGCATGCCTGTAATCCCGGCAGCTTGGGAGGCTGAGGCAGAAGGATTACGAGTTCAAAGTCAGCTTCAGCAGAAGTGAGGGGCTAAGCAACTCAGTGAGACCCTGTCTCCAAATAAAATTCAAAACAGGACTGGAGATGTAACTCAGTGGTTGGGTGCCCCTGAGTTAAATCCCTGGTATATATATATAAATTATCCCTGCTCCTCCTGTTCAAGACCAACTTTCCATTTGTACACTGGGTTCCATCTTCACCCAACTACTTAAAGACTTTTCTCCTGTGAAATTTCTCCTCTTTATCTTGCTTCATCAATTTCTCCCTTTATTTCTGCTTCCCATTGCTATGACCTGATCTACTTTCCTCTACCATGTCCTTTTATCATGATGTTCTTCCTCATCTTGAGCCCAGAGCATTGGAGTAGGCCAACCATGGACTGAACCTCTGAAACTGTGACCCAACATAAAATTTTCCTCAAGTTAAAAAAAAAAAAAACTCCCTTACTGTGACAACCTTCATTAAAAAAAGAAAGAAAGAAAGAAAAAAGAAAAACAAACCTTCTTCTGACCCTCACACTCCTTCAACTGTTGTCCCATTATTAGAAAAAAAAATACTCTAAATCCTCTATACTCACTGGCTCTACTTCCATACTTTCTATTATCTTTCTTTTTTTCCCCTCTCCTATCTAAGTAGAATTAAATTAGAATTAAAACCTATTCCAATTAGGCTTTTCCTCCTGCCAACTCAGTGAAACCACTCTTATCAAGGTCACCAAACACATCTATCCTGCCAAAGCTCTAAACAGCCTTTAACACAGCCAATAATTTCTTTCTTGAACCCCTTCCTTCTCTTGGCTTCTCAGATCCCAAACTCTCCTAGTTTTTTCCTCTCTCACTGACTATACCTTCTTAGTCTCATATGCTAGATTACTGCCCCTCCCCCTCTGCCACACTATCCTCATTCCCCAACCTCTTAGTGTCGGGAGTTCCAGCTCTGTCTTTAAAACTCTTCTCCTTTTCTCTCTCCCCCACCTTTTGTTATCCATCCTTCCCTCTGTTTCTTTTCCTTCTCCTCCTTTCCTTCCTCCCTTTCTTTATGAGATAGGGTCTATGTTGCCCTAGCTAATCTCAATCTAATGGACTCAAGCAATCCTCCCATCTCAGCTTCCTGCGTGCACTCTACCACGCCCAACTTGGAACTCTTTCTGCACTCACCCTCCAGGTAATCTCAAGGTTTTTAAATCCATCTATTCATTCATGACTCTAAACTATACTTCCAGCTCTGGCTGCTTTTCTGTATCCCAGGCTTATATCTCTAACTGCTACTAGCTCACAATCATCAAAAAATTATCATGGTCAAAACAGAAGCCTTGTGTTCCCTTCCAAATCAGCTTTACTACTCTTCACATGTCAGTAAACCTCATCACTGTTTACCTAGACGCTTATGACAAAAATTTAGGATGCTTCCTTGATTCCTCTCAGTTGCTCATCCCTCAGCCAGTCATGTAAATTCTAGTCTCAAAATTTTGTCCATCTTCATGATCTTGGATTTGGAAATGGTTTCTTAAACGTTACACACAAAAAACAATGCTAGACATGGTGGTACACACCTGTAATCCCAGCAATTTGGGAGATTGAGGCAGGAGGATCACAAATTCAAGGCCAGTCTCAGCAACTTAGTGAGACTCTGTCTCAAAATAAAATATAAAAAAGGCTAGGGAAGTGGCTCACTGCTAGAGTGCCCCTGGGTTCAATTCCAGTAGCAAAATTAAAAAAGACACCCAAAGCACAGGCAATAAAATAAAATAAACAGGACTCCATAAAAATATAAAATTTTGTGTATTGAAAGAATGAAAAGTAAATTTACAGCCTAGGAGAAAATATCTGCAAATCATCTATCTGATAGTGGATTAATATCCAGAATATATAAAGAACTAATGTAACTCAACAACAAAACTCAAATAGTGTACTTTTAAAAATGGGCAAAGAGCCAGGTGCAGTGGCAGACACCTGTAATCCCAGCTACTCAGGAGGCTGAAGCAGGGACATCAAAAGTTCAAGGTCAGCCTTGGCAACTTAGATAGACTTTGTCTCAAAATTAAATATAATAATAATAATAATAATAATAATAATAATAATAATAATAATAGGCTGTGGATGTAGTTTAGTGATAAAATGCCCCAGGTTCAGTTAAAAAAGAAAAAAAAAATGTGTGTGTGTGTGTGTGTGTAGAACTTGAAAAAACATTTTTTCCAAAGAAGATATACAAATTACCAATAAGTCCCCACAAAAAATACCCATCATTATCATTAGGGAATTGTAAATAAAAACCACAATGATATACTACTACACACTAGGATGACTATTATAAAGCAAAACAAAACATCAACAAAAATGAAAAATAAATGCTGGAGAGGATGTGAAGAACTTGGAACCCTCATGTACTCTGATGGCAGCACAAAATGGTACAGTTACTGTGGAAAACAGTCTGCCAGTTTCTCAAGAAGGCAAACGTAGATGTAGATGGGGATGGGGCTGGGGCTGGGGCTGGGGCTGGGGCTAGGGGCTCAGCGGTAGAGCACTTGCCTCGAGTGTGAGAGGCACTGGGTTCGAATCCCAGCACCACATAAAAATAAATAAACAAAGGTAATTTTAAAAAGGAAGAAGAAGAAGGCAAACGTAGAATCACCATATGACCCAGCAATTCTGTTCCTAGGCATATATCCAAAAGAACTGAAAATAAGCCAAGCATGGTGGTGTGAGCCTATAGTCCAGGAGGCAGAAGCAAGAAGATCTCTTGAGCCTTAGAACAAGTGGCATTGTTCACAATAGCCAAAAGGGGGTATTATAGTTTGAATGTGTTCCCTCCAACACTCAGGTGTTTAAGCTTATTGGTCAATGTGATAGTATTAAGAGGCAATTAGGCCAGGTGTGGTGGCATACCTGTAATCCCAGAGGCAGGAGGATTACAAGTTCAAAGCCAGCCTTAGCAAAGGCGAGGTGCTAAGCCATTCAGTGAGACCCTGATTCTAAATAAAATATAAAATAGGGCTGGGGATGTGGTTCAGTGATTGAGTGCCCTCAAGTTCAATATTATCCGCCCCCGTGCAGCCCGGGTTCGATCCTCAGCACCACATACAAACAAAGATGTTGTGCCTGCCGAAAACTAAAAAATAAATAAATAAATAAATATTTAAAAAAAAAAAATATTATCCGCACGCCCTTTTTTTCTGTGTTGGGGATAGAACCCGGGGCTTCCACATGCTAGGCAAGCACTCTCTCACTGAGTTACATCTCCAGTCCCTAGACCATTTCTCTTGATGGAAATCAAGACCCTTATAAACGAGTCTTCAGCTCTCTCTTGCTCTTTAGCCTTCCTCCATGTAAGGACACAGTATTCTTCCCCACCAAAGGATTAACATCAAGGTGCCATCTTGGAAGCAGAGAACAGCCCTCACTAGACATCCAAACCTGCCAGTGCCTTGATTTCAGACTTCTCAGCCTCCAAAACTGTGAGAAATAAATATTTTTTCTTTATAAATGACTCAGTCTCAGGTATTTTTTATAGCAGCACAAAATGGATGAAAACAGGTAGAAACAATCCAAATAGACATTAACAGATAAATGGATAAAAAAATATAGTATATACCTACAATGGAATATTATTCCAACATAAAAAGTAGTGAAGGTCTGGTTCATGCTACATGGGTGAACTTTGAAAACATTATGTTTAGTGAAATAAGGAGACACAAAAGGACAAATATTAGTGCCTGTTGTTTGAGCTATCTAGAACAGGCAAATTCATAGAGACAGAAAATAAAATAAAGATTATCAGGGGAGACCAGTGCAGTGGCACACACCTATAATCCCAATGGCTAGGAAGGATGAGGCAGGAGAATCGCAAGTTCAAAGCCAGCCTCAGCAATGGCAAGGTGCTAAGCAATTCAGTGAGACTCTGTCTCTAAATAAAATTCAAAATAGGGCTGGGGATGTGGCTTGGTGGTTGAGTGCCCTTGGGTTCAATTCCCAGTACCAAAAAATAAAAATAAAAAAGATTATCAGGGGAATAGAGGCAATGTGGAGTTATTGCTAAATGGGTACAGAGTTTCTGTTTGGGATGATGAAAACATTCTGGAAATAGTGATAATGGTTTCACAACATCGTGAATATATTTAATGCACTGAATTATAATAATTAATAATTTAAATTAAATAATAATTTAAAATTATTATCCAATTCCAAGGACTGAAAGCATACTGTTTACTGATCCCAAAGAAAGAACTTTGAGGACTCAACAGAGGGATTTTGGACATTTTGTTTCTCACACATGCCTTGGTGGTGCAGACCAGGATACAATGAAAGGCCACAGCATGCCTACAAGCGGGGGGAATATGTGGACAGGTTTCATGCCCACTGCACAGGTGGATTTCTCCAAATGTTTTATGAGTATAGTCTTTTACTTTACAGCCAAGTTCACTCTGTTTTGAACTTCGCCTAAAGATGAGAGATAAGGGAAGTGGCCAGTTTCCCTCTGCATTTCCTTTGTTATTATTCTTTAGAGCCCTTTTTATCACCCTACAAGATTTCCTAGGCACTAATTAACGTTTAGCCCAACAATAGCTAAAGTGACAAATTATACATATTTTACTACAGTAAAAGGAATGAGCAGGGGCGCTGGGGTTGTGGCTCAGTGGCAGAGCGCTTGCCAAGCAAGTGAGAGGTACTGGGTTTGATCCTCAGCACCACATAAAAATCAACAAATAAAATCAAGGTATTGTGTCCATCTACAACTAAAAAAATTAAAAATAAATAAATAAATAAAAGAAATGAGGGGCTGGGATTGTGGCTCAATGGTAAAGCGCTTGCCTAGCACATGTGAGGCTCTGGGTTTGAACCTCGGCACCACATAAAAATAAAATAAAGATGTTGTGTCCACCGAAAACTAAAAATAAATATTAAAAAATTCTCTCTCTTTAAAAAAATTAAATAAAATAAAATAAAGATTATTGTGTACACCTACAACCCAGAAGCCAGTTATAATTTTAAAAAGAAAGAAGGAAAGAAATGAAAGGGGAGAAAAAAAAGACCTTCTCTCAAATCTGACCACGTTCACCATCTCTACTTTCTCCCAAGTTTCACCCACCATCACATCTGGCTATGTAAATTGTCTTCCTGCTTCTCTTCTCACCTATTTCTTCACTACCCTCCAATTACTTCCTATCGTCCTCAGAACAAAATCCTAACTTACCATGGACCACAAAGCTCTGGAGGATTTGTCTTCTGGCTTCTCTAACCTGTCTCCTATCACTGGTCCATTCACTGCTCTAGGCTGCCTACACTGCTCTTGTTATTAAAATGCCTATCTCTGCCAGTCTCAGGCCATTTGTACTTACTATTCCCTCCAACTGGAATATTCTTCCCCATATCTTCATGTGATTGACTCCTTCACTTCATTTATGTGCCACCTTCTCAGGGAAGTCTTCCCTGAACATTCTATCTGACATAGAATCTCTCTCATCAGTCTCCATTCCTTTTCCTTGCTTTATTATTTACTTATTTATTGGGTACTGAGGATTGAACTCAGGGGCACTCAACCACTGAGCCACATCCCCAGCCCTATTTTGTATTTTATTTAGAGACAGGGTCTCACTGAGTTGCTTAGCACCTCACTTTTGCTGAGGCTGGCTTTGAACTTGAGATCCTCCTGCCTCAGCCTCCGGAGCTGCTGGGATTACAGGTGTATGCCATTGCTCCCAGCCTTGCTTTATTTTTTGACTGAGCGTTTTGCATTACCTTATTGTATTATACATTGGTTTTCACAGGTATAATTTTCCTCTCCCATTCCTAGAATGGAAGCTGAATGGCAGGGTCTTGGTCACAAGAACTTGCTGTACTTAGAGGGCCTAGCAATGTGCCTGATACTTACTAGATGTTACGTGCATATATTTAACTTTTTTTTTTTCAGTGCTGGGGTGCTTTATCACTGAACTACATCCCAAACTTGTTTTGTTTTATTTTGGGACACAGTTTCACTAGGATGCCCAGGCTGGACTTGAACTTGCAATTCTCCTGCCTCAGCCTCTTGAGTAGCTGGGGTTAAAGGCATGCACTACTGCACCTAGCTCAATGCATGCTTGTTGAATACATAAATTGGAAACTAAATTCAGGTTTTCAAAATTGTATTTTATTTTCTTATTTCTATGTACTGGGGATTGAACCTAGGACACTTAACCACTAAGCTACATCCTCAGCCCTTTATATTTTTTATTTTGAGACAGGATCTTGCTAAGCTGTTTAGGGCCTCACTAAGTTGCTGAGGCTGGCCTTGACCTTGGCAATCCTCCTGCCTGAGCCTCGTGAGTCACTGGAATTACAGGCATGTGCCACTGTGCCCAGTCTAAATTCAGTTTAAAAAAATTTTTATTGTTGAATTCGTGTACTGAGAATACCTATTTGCAGCAGAAGCCAGTTATAATTTTATATATACACATTTTAGTTGTAGGTGGACACAATACTTTTATATTATTTTTATGTGGTGTTGAGGATTAAACCCAGTAGGTAGGCTCTCTGCCACTGAGCTAATATCCCAACCCAGAAGCCAGTTATAATTTCTATCAACTCCCTCTTCTTCACTTTGGACCTGTGCTGTCCTCCTTAACGTGAAGATTTTCTGGAGACTGTAAACAAGAAAGGAAAGCAATCACACTTTGAAAGAGGTGACCCTATCGAAGCTAAGGGTCCCACTCTGAACTTTCATGATACTCTACACAGCACAATTTATTTGTCCATTATTCTCTCAATGGACAGTTATTTCTTTTATTTTTTTTTTAACATTTTCTTGTGCTACTATGAACAAAATTGCTTTAGAAATACTCTTTTCTCACTGTTCCCTCAGGAGTATGTCTAACTGCAACTGCTAAAGACACTGGAAAGGAAGGACAAGTTTTGACAGGGTACACATGCAGCAAACACAGGAATAAGTTCAGGTCAGTTCAGGAAATAGCAGTTACTGTCCTCGCTTTAGTTCTCCATAGCTGATGACTTTTGTTTGTGTGTGGTACTGAGGATCAAACCCAGGGCCTTGAATGTGCTAGGCAAATGGTCTTCCATTGAGCTACATATCTAATATCTAATATCTCTTGCTTTATTCTTGGGCTCTCTGAAACCACTCTTTCCTCTGCATTTTCTTGCTCATAGCCTCTCTACAGGCAGCCCCTCGACTGGACCTCTAAATTCTGAGTTTCTCTTGCTTCAGGAAGAACATTGCCCTCTCTTCTCTAGGCCTTCAAGATAACATTATCCAGACTCAGGGCATTGAAATTCACATGTATGTTGATAATCCCCTGCTGATATATGCTGATAGATTAAACTCTATCTTTTCTGGGTGCAGTGGTGCATACCTGTGGTCCCAGCCACTTGAAAGCAGGAGGATTGTTTGAGCCCAGGAGTTTGAGCCCAGCCTGGGCAACATAGCAAGATCTCATCTCTGGAAAAAAAGTTTTAAAAACTCACAAAAACCAAACTCTAGCTTCAACCCAGATCTCTAAGAGATATGGAGTTACCTAAATGATGTGTGTCCCTCAGGATGTCCCAGAGGTGTCTGGAACTTAACATGTCAAATAAAACTCTTTTGTCTCTGAAACCTATCCTACTATTCTTCCCTTTTGCTGGATATGCCACCATGTACACAGCTTTCTTCTTTCCCCTTATCACCTCCCAAATCTAATTCATCCCTACATCCTGTTGATTCCACCTCCAAAATACATTTTGCTTCTGTCCACTTCTCTCCACTGCAACCTTTTAAGCACCACCTCTCATGTAGATGACTGTAATACCCTCCTGAGTGATCCCTCTGCATTTTCTCTGGTCATGGGCAGTCTATTCTTCTCCTAGCAGACAGCCAATCTTTAAAACATATATAAATCTAATCATGTTACTTGCCTGCTTAAAAACTGCCTGTGGTTTCTTTCCCATTTCACTTTGAAAAAATCCATATCCAGGGCTGGGGCCATAGCTTAGTGGTAGAGTGCTTGCCTGGCACATGTGAGGCACTGAGTTCGATCCTCAGCACCACATAAAATAAATATATTGTGTCCATCTACAACTAAAAAAATATTTTAAAAATCCATATCCATATCAGGGTTTACAGGTTAGGCAAATCTGGTCCCTGCCATTCCTGCCGACAACTCTACTTGCCCTCTGGCCCAGCCAGCTAAACTGGATTCTCTGTCTTTCCCTCTCCTCTCTCTCTCTCTCCTCTTTCTCTCTCTTTCATACTGGAGATTAAGCCCAGGGGCACTCTACAACTTGGTCACATCCCCCAATCCTTTTTATTTTTTTTTCTGAGATGGGGTCTAAATTGCCCAAATTGGACTTGAACTTGCAATCCTTTTGCTTCAGCCTCTCAAGTTGCTAGGATAGCAGGTGTATGCCACCATGTTGGGTTTCTCTCTGTTTCTTGACCATTCCAAACTCCACAGCACCTGAAGTTCTTCCCCTTTCCCTCTGCCCACAATGTTCTTGGTTGTATCACATGGCTAAGTCCTTCTTGACCTTCAGGTTTTGGCACTGTCTCAAAGTGTTTTTCTCTTTCTACCTAAGTGACTCTGACTTCCTCTACCTTCTCCCGTCCACATTGTTGTCTATCCTTGTAGTGTGTTTTTTTGTGTGTGTGCTAAAGTTGAACCCAGGGCTTGCAAGTGTTATACCATTAGCCACTTCCCCAGCCCTTTTAAGATTTTAATTTGAGTGGCCGGAAAAGGTGGTGCACTCCTATAATCCCAGTGTCTCAGGAGGCTGAGACAGGAAAATCATGAGTTCAAAGCCAGCCTTAGGAACTCAGTGAGGCCCTAAGCAACTCAGCTAGACCCTGTCTCTAAATAAAATACAAAAAATAAAAAAGGGCTGAGGATGTGGCTCAGTGGTTAAATGTCCCTGAATTCAATCCCACCCCCCATCAAAAACATAAAAATAAAAATAATAAAGAAAATTAAAAAAAAAATTTGAGGCAAAGTCTGGCTAAGTTGCCCCAGGCTGGCCTTGAACTTGCAATCCTCTGCCTCAGCCTCTGGAGTTGCTAGGATTACAGGTGTTTTCCACCTTGCCCAGCCTAGACCATATCTTTTAATGGCTGGGATCAGACTGTCTGTTGTACTCCGGTGTACAACCAGCACCTAAACCAAAGTCAGGCACAGAATAAATACTAAATATTTACTGAGTAAATGGATTAATTAGCCTTGTACTGGGTAAAAGGGATACAGAGGTGACCCATTTAGAAGAGAGGATGTATTTACATGACCCAGGACACCAGAATCTTCCTAGAAGAAATGTAGTTTCTTCTAATAACTAACATTTATTAGTACACCAAGTTCAAGATCCATTTTTGTGTGTGTGTGTGTGTGTGTATATATGTACATATACATTTTTTTAAGATGGGGTCTTGTTATATAAGTTACTCAGGCTGGTCTTGAGTTTGTGGGCTTCCCAAGTAGCTGAATTTTCAGGTGTGCACCACCACACTGGGCTTTGTTTTTTTTTTTTGTTGTGGTAGTTGGGAGATGGATCTAAGGTCCTCATGCATGCTAGGTAAGTGCTTTAGCACTGGGCTATACCCCCAACCATCATTTTGTTTTTAATGTGCCCAAAGTCATACAGTTTCTATAAGTGGTAAAGCTGAGATCCAAAATCAGGCAATCTTCCTTCAGAGCCCGAACTTATTTTTGGGGTAGGAGGGATTGAACCTAGGGGCACTTAACCACTGAGCCACATCCCCATCCCCTTTTTTATACTTTATTTAGGGACAAGACTTTGCTAACTTGCTGAGGCTGGCTTTGAACTTGTGATCCTCCTGCCTCAGCCTTCGAGCCGCTGGGATTACAGCTGTGTGATACCGCATCAGGGCTGAGCCTGCACTCTTTTAAAAATAATTTGAGGTGAAAGACACATAACACAAAATTAACCATTTTATCAGGTGTGTGTGTTTGTCGTACTAGAGAATAAACTCAGTCCCTACTGAAAGCTAGGCAAGTGCTCACTAAGCTACCCCCAGATAAAAATTAGCCATTTTATTTTTTATAAAAATATTTTTAGATGTAGATGGTAACAATACGTTTATTTACTTATTTTTCTGTGGTGCTGTGAATCACCACTGAGCCACAACCCCATCCCTTATTTTTAATATTTTTATAGTAGATGAACACAATACCTTTATTTTATTTTTATCTGGTGCTGAGAATCAAACCCAATGCCTCACACGTACTAGGCAAGTGCTCTACCAACTGAGCTATAACCCCAGTTCATCCAAAGTTAGCCATTCTAAATTGAACATTTCAGCAGCAGTTAGCACATCAATATTGTGCAACCATCACCTCTATCTAGTTCCAAAATATTTCCATCAACTCCAAAGCAAAACTCCTACCCCTTAAGCAATTTCCCCCTTCTCTTCTCCATGCACTTTTTGATCTTCACAATAACCCAACTGTATGATTGAGAAAAAGAGATAAGAGTTTAGTGATAGTTCCAAGGTCACACTGCTAGTAGATATGGAAAAGTGATTCTGACTCCAGTGCCTACACTTTTGGAAGAAACCACAAGGAGGGGGGCTAAATTTCTGTTGGGGCAGGGACCTAGAACTAAGTGCGCCCTCAAGTGTAAAAAGCGCCCTCAAGTGTTGAGGTAAAACTGCAACTAGGACTGTACAGGCGATTGGCAGAGCCAAAAGTAATGCAAGCCTTAGAGCAGTTACAGGTCAGGAATTAGAAATGTCAGCACTGCAGGAAACATTGCAAACACCTCAAGAACAAGTCTGTCACTCTTTGGGCAGCTTCAATAGGCTCCAGTCTGTGAGTCAGAAGAGGCACAGCTAGGTGGGCGTGTTTTGCCTTCATGGGGTCAGGCCCTCCCCGGAAACCCCAGGTGAGTTGCTAGAGTGTATAGATCCCAGAAAAGAGGAGGAAGGAGATCTGAGTCAACAGCATCCCACTCTGAGGGGGGCCTCCAGGACACGGGAACTCCTTGGTATCTGTCTTATACTTCTTGGAGGAGCTGTCATCTCTAGTATCCCTTTCCCGCAACACAGGGGCGCTTTCTGGGGCTCCTCTCGCTCCTCGCCCCTCTCTAGCGAGCTCAGATATGAGGCACTTTTCTGAGTTATATTCAGTTTCCTCTTCTCCTTTGAGAGGGCTGGGAGGGCCCATCCTGCTCCGATGAGAAGGCTTCTTTCGCAAGCTCTCTACTTTTTTTTCTGACCAGGGTAGTAGCCGAGTTCTAATCAACAATGCCCAGCGCTCAGCCCAATTCCGCCCCAGGTGTTGCCAGAGGGCAGCTCCATGGAAACTAAAACATCACAACTTCACGAAAGTATCGCGAGAAGCGCGGTTGCGCCCGCGGCCCAGAAGAGGCGGAGCGAGGGCGGGAACGCTGAGTGAAGGGGGAGGAGCCTGAGCGCTTCCGAGGTCCTGGTCGCGAGACTGTCTCTCCCTAGGCAGCGCCCCCGCGTGACTGCGCTTTACATAATCGCGGCCTCGCGCGTCACAGTGGCGTACTCCAGTTCAGATCGAATCAGAGTGGTGTAAAGCTTCTCATTTCGCCCCCTCCTGCTTGATCGACGTCGAAGTGAACCAGTGAACGGGCGTTCAGCGCCGTGGTGCCCGCCCCGGTTCGCCCAGGCCCGCCCGCGCCGGCCCGCGCCAACCCGCCCTCCTGCCGCAGCTAGCAGCCTGCCGCCACCGCCAGGTTGTGCCTCAGACTGTCAGATAAAGCGGCGGCCGGGCCCGCGGGGCGGTGAGCACGGCCCAGGCCGGACATGGCGGCGCTCTACGCCTGCACCAAGTGCCACCAGCGCTTCCCCTTCGAGGCGCTGTCTCAGGGGCAGCAGCTGTGCAAGGTGCGCGGGCTGGGGCGGCGGCCGGGAACTGGGGACGCAGCAGGCGCGGCCCGGAACTCTGGGTTGTGCGGGACGCCCGGCGAGGTCCCTCAGGCTGGGTGTGGCAGGCCCGCCTAGCTGAGGAGACGCTCCCTCCCCTCAGGGGGCCGGCGGGGCACGTGGGGGAGTCCCAGGCCCAGTCCTGGCCCCCCGCGGCTGGCGTGTCCCGGTGCTTAGCAACCGCGGGGGATTGTTTTCCGAACCGGCGAGGTCGGGGGAGGGGGACGGCGGATCCCCTACTTGCCCCTGACCAGCCACTCCGGGGATTCCTTTGGGCTGCCTTCCCCGCCCACGCGGTCCGCCCTGGTTGCTTACTCAGGGACCCCCTGCTCCGCCTGGGTTAAACTTGAGAGTTGGGTGCTGCCAGGGAGGAGTGTCTAGAACTCGGACACCTCACGGGCACTCTTCATCCGGTCTGAGTCGAAGGTGGCAAGGCTCTATTTAAAAAAGAAAAAAGTCCCCAATGAGGCGCACGAATCAGGATGACTTTTAAACATCTAGTTGGTGGCCTTCGGTCCTCGCTTTAACCAGTTTTTACCCCTAAAGTCACGGTGTCTCTAAATTTGCTTCATTCACTGTGCCTATCAATGAATAGAAGTGCTGCAGAGCAACAATAAAAGTTACCAAGCCCACTGAAGAGTGATGTTGAGATATCCTTAGATAATCCAGAGTTTGTGTCTCTGATTGGAGTAAGTCACAGTTGTATGTCAAGATTGCCTCAGATGGCCTTGTTTACCAAATCTGAGAGAAGGCAAGCGCTTGAGTGCCCTTTTTAGCCTAAAAATTACATATGATTTAAGGAAGTTTTAAATACATAAATAAAAATGATTTTAATCTAGCACCTTCATTTCACAAGTAAACCTGCTCAAAATCACACAGTAGCACAAGAATCAGAACTAGAATCTAGGATTTCAGATTCTCACTCTGGGTCTTATTCATATATGTTTGTTTTGCAATTTATGACCAGTACCATACAAATTCTTACTCCCACATCAACAGCACAACAGTGATGCAAATATTACAGAGGAGGAAAATAAGGCCCAGAAAGTTAAGTGACTCACTCAAGCATAGTGGCTGTGCTAGGAATAGTGCCCAGGTCTTCTTCCTACTGAAGGCTGTTTCCATTTGTGAGTGCCTTTTAAAATTATATCCTCATTTCATTTCAGGAATGTCGGATTGCACACCCAGTTGTGAAGTGCACCTACTGCAGGACTGAGTACCAGCAGGAGAGGTAGAGTTCTGGTTGACCATGAAAGATGTTATTAGGCTCTTCCCTCTTAAAAAACTGTGTTTGTATTTCATGTGCAGATCTGTAATTAATTTCATTGTAATATACAGATCAGTAGTGAATTACATTATTTACAGATTCAACAGTTTCCTGATACATTGAAGGGTGTATAATACATACATTATATCCTAAATTTTATCCATTGATTGCTTTTTTTATTTTTTTCTGTACTAGGAATTGAACCCTTGAACATGCTAGGCAGTGCTGTACCACTAAGCTACATCCCCACCCCTCTTTAATTCAATTTAATTTTTTAAAATATATATTTATTTTTTAGTTGTAGTTGAACACAATATCTTTATTTATTTATTTTATGTGATGCTTAAAGATAGAACCCAGGGCCTCACACGTGTGCTAGGCAAGCACTATATGGCTGAGCCACAACCCCAGCCCCCCAATTTAATTTTTATTCTGAGATGGAAGTCTCACTAAGTTGCATAGGCTGTCCTCAATATACAGTCCTCCTGCTTCCGCCTCCCAAATAGCTGGGATTATAGGTATGTACCACCCTGCCTGGCCATTCCTTTAATTTTTAATTTTTATTTACTTATTTATTTTTTGTGGTGTTGAGGATCAAACCCAGAACCACATACATGCTAGGCAAGCACTCTACCACTGAGCTACATCCCTGATTGCTTACATTTTTAAAGTTACTTAGTTTTCAGGTCCTTGATCATTTTATATAGGGGTTATAATCTTGCAGCCCTAAAGAAACCAACCCCATAGCAGTAAAACATGAGCCTCAAGTTCCAGTATGTATATATACAGAGGTTGAAAAATTTATAAGGTCAAAGAAGATACTTTTAGAAATATGACAATCCTGATAAAAGGTTTGTTAGCCCTAGCCACATTTGAAACTTATTTTACACTTTCCTGAATCAATCTCTGCCTGCGCTCTCCTTTTGGTACTAGGATTGAGCCCTAACCCTAAACCCCCCAGCCCTTTTAATTTTTTTGAGACAGATTTTGCTCTCTTGCTAAATTACTGAGGACCTCGCTAAATTGTTGAGGCTGGCCTTGAACTTGAACTTGTGATCCTCCTATCTTTTCCTCCTGAGTTGCTACAATTACTGGCTTGTATCACCACACCTGGCAAAATGCTCAAATCTTAAGTACTTCATTCAAAGAATTTTACAAATAGTAACCCCTAAACCTACAGAATGTTACCCCCATTCCTTTCAGTCCTGTCATGCCTCCTCCTAGTCAATTCTCAACACTCCTTGTTTTCCGTGGGCAACCACTATTCTGTTGATTTCCATTTCTATGATCAATTAACTTTTCCTATTGAACTTCTTATTAATGGATCATACGGATCATACTTAGAGCTGTGTTTTACCTTTCTCATTTAGGCCAATAATTCATCGTGAATTAATTTTTGTGTAATGGTGAGATATGAGCTTTGATCCAAGATCATGAAAAGACATTTTTCTTTTTTTTAAAAAATATTTTTTATTAGTTATTGATAGACCTTTATTTATTTACTTACTTATATGTGGTACTGAGAATAGAGAGCCAGTGCCTCACACATGCTAGGCAAGCTCTCTACCACTGAGCCACAACCCTAGCCTAAGGTCATTTTTCTTTGTGTGTGTGTGTGTGTGGTTTTTTTTTGGGGGGGGTACTAGGGATTAAACCCAAGGATCCTTAACCACTGAACCACATCCCCAGCCCTTTTTTACATTTTATCTGGAGACAGGGTTTCACTGAGTTGCTTAGTGTCTCTCTAAGTTGCTGAGGCTGACTTTGAATTTGTAATCTTCCTGCCTCAGCCTCTAGAGCTGCTGGGATTGTAGGTATGTGCCACCACACCCATGCATTGTGCTGCTTCACTAATGCTAAGCAAATACTCTACCACTGAACTACATCCCCAGCACCTGCACTTCAATTCTTTACTGTTTTTCTTTCTTTTTTTCTTTTTGGGTGGTACTGGGGATGGAGCCTTGTGCATGCGAGGAAAGTACTTTGCCACTGAGTTACATCCCCAACCTTTTTAATTTTTATTTTGAGACAGGGTCTAAGTTTTCTAAGCTGGCCTCAGCCTCTTAATTAACTGGGATGACATGTGTGTACCACAACACTCAGCTTGAACTGCCTTCTTTAAGTAGCAGAAAATTGCCCTGCCCTGGAAAGTATTTTGTTTGAGTATCTTATTTATTTATTTATTTTCATTTTTGTCAATGCTTATCTCAGAGAAATCAGATTATTATTTTTTTTAGTACTGGGGATTGAACTCAATTTTGAAACAGAATCTTGCTAAGTTGCTTAGGACTTTGCTAAGTTGCTGAGGCTGGCCTTGGATTTTCTTTTTCTTTTTTTTTTTAATATTTATTTTTTAGCTGGACACAATATCTTTATTTATTTATTTTTATTTGGTGCTGAGGATTGAACCCAGGGCCTCGCATGTGCTAGGTGAGTGCTCTACCACTGAGCCACAACTCCAGTCCCTGGCCTTGAATTTTCAATCTTCCTGCCTCAGCCTCCCAAGTCACTGATATTATAGGTGTGTGCTAGTGTGCCTGATGAGAAATCAGAAATTTTGATGAAATATTTGGTTTTAAAGTCTATTTCCCCACCTCTGGGATTTTCATATGCTTTTACTTACAGAGGACCTTAGTCTGTCTGAGGTCACCATTGAATAGCAAACACCCAATCACTAAGCTATATTCCCAGCACTCTGAGTTTATTTTCTAAATCCAAATACTTTATTCCTTATCTTAAATTTGTCAGTTATTCATCTGAATTAAAGAGAATTAATTTATTTTCTGCTAGTCCATTTTATTCTAACATAATTTTTTTTTTTATATTGGGGATTAAACCCAGGGGTGCTTAATAACCACTGAGCTACATCCCCAAGTTTTTTTTTATTTTGAGACAAAGTCTAGCTGAGTTGTTGAGGGTCTTGCTAAGTTCTGAGGCTTGCTTCAAACTTGCTATCCTCCTGCCTCAGCCTCCTGAATTGCTAGGATTACAGGCATGTGCCATTGCACCCAGATCTAACATATTTTGAAGGTCTTTTCCATATCTGATAGTTTTATTTATATGGTACTTAAAGATGTCATAATCAGAAATAACTCACTCTTCATATTAAGTGAAGACTTATTTTATTTGAGATTACAAAATTAATAACCGGGGCTGGGGATGTGGCTCAAGCGGTAGCGCGCTCGCCTGGCATGCGTGCAGCCCGGGTTCGATCCTCATGCACCACATACAAAAAAAGATGTTGTGTCCGCCGATACTTGAAAAGTAAATATTAAAAAATTAAAAAAAAAAAAAAACAAAAAACAAAATTAATAACCACATAATAATTCAAAGAGCTATTGGCCAGATACTCGAAAGTCAGTTAATTAAGTGTCCAGACCATATTTTACCTTGCCCTTGAGCAATGAGCAAATAAATTCCTTAGACTTAAAGAGGAATTCATTTACAGATGATCTAAGAAAAACTTGTCTTCTTTTTTCTTTAATAGCAAAACCAATACAATTTGCAAGAAATGTGCTCAGAATGTGCAGTTGTATGGAACGGTAAGTAAGATTTCTCTGTTCCTAACAGTGAGTACCTGGTTCTTTTGGAAATTTTTCTTCTGTAGACTATTAATGTCATTATAACATTTTTATTAAAACTAGTTATATTAATATATCTAGTATGTCATTTTTTAATCTATTTAATACTTACTATAATGGACTTCTGTGTTTATAGTTACTCTGTCAGGATTGATTATAATTTTCCTTGAGTGGCGTTGGTGATCAGTATGAAAAGATGAGGTGAAAGATGAATCCTGTGTCTTGACTTCTTTGTTAATAGTTGACTATTTTGAATAATTATCTTTTTTTTTTCTTCTTAATGTTAGTGTTCAGAATACTATTTCTAAGCTAGGTATAGTGGCTCATGCCTGTAATTCCAGAGAATCAGGAGTCTTAAAGCCGGAGGTTGGCAAATTCCAGGCCAGCTTGAGAAACTTAGTGAGACTTCTGTCTCAAAATAAAAAATTAAAAAGGGCTAGGGGTGTTGCTAAGTAGTAAAGTGCCCCTGGGTTCAATCTGCAGTAACCTCCCCACCCCTACAAAAAAAAGAACATTATCTGTGCAGGCATTCTCCTGATATGTTTATACACTGATGATGGTAAAGTGGCCTTTTCAGAAATTTGGAAGCACTTGCTGGTTTCTCCAAAGAGCTGGTTCTGTTGCATTTCTCATAGAAATCTCATCATACGTACTAATGAGTTTTTGTCATTTGTTCATTTATTTAAGAAATAGTCTTGTGAAGAAAAATGTTTGTATTAAAAATGAGCTTTGGGGACTGGGGTTGTGGCTCAGTGGTAGTGCGCTTACCTAGAATGTGTGAGGCTCTGGGTTTGATTCTCAGCACGACATATACATAAATGAATTAAATAAAGGTCCATCAACATCTTTAAAAAAAAAAAAAGCAGCATGAATTCAAAGTCAGCCTCAGCAAAATCGAGGCGCTAAGCAACTCAGTGAGACTCTGTCTCTAATTAAATACAAAATAGGGCTGAGGATGTGGCTCAGTGGTCGAGTGCCCCTGTGTTCAATTCCCAGTACCTCCCCCGCAAATGAGCTTCATTTGATCAACTTAAAAGCAAATTTATANTTAGAGACAGGGTCTCACTGAGTTGCTTAGCGCCTTGCTGTTTGCTGAGGCTGGCTTTGAACTCGCAATCCTCCTGCCTCGGCCTCCTGAGCTGCTGGGATTACAGGCATGGATCACCGAGCCCAGCTCTTTAAATGTTTTTATATGTTGAAGTTAAAAATCACAAGAAGCAGGGCTGAGTTTGTGGCTCAGCAGTGGAGTGCTTGTCTAGAATGTGTGAGGCCCTGGGTTCAATTCTGAGCACCACATAAAAATAAATAAATAAAATGGAGGTGTTGTGTCCAACTACAACTAAAAAAAAATAAGATATTAAAAAAAAATCACAAGAAGCTGGATACGGTGGCACATGTGTGTAATTCCAGCAGCTCAGGAGGCTGAGGCAGGAGGATCAAAGAGTTCAAAGCCAGCCTCAGCAATGTCATGATGCTAAGCAACTCAGTGAAAACCTATCTCAATAAAAAATACAAAATAGGGCTGGGAATGTGGCTCAGTGATTGAGTGCCCTTGAGTTCAAACCCTGATAACCCCTTCTCCCCCATCAAAAAAAATCACAAGAACATAGTTATTTAGTGTCCAGTTTAAAAATCTCCCATGGTTTCTGGTTATGCTTGAACTAAAACTCAAACTCCTTCCTTACTTGCAAGTCCTGTACCCAGCAGTCAGTCTCATCTTCCGTCATGCTTCCAGTCTCTTCCCTTCTTCCATTCCTACTGGCTGCCTTTCAGTCCTTCAGACATGTTAGTCTCATTTCCTCAACACTGCCTCCTTTAAGCTGGCTGTTCTTTTGCCCGATGTGCCCTCTCCACAGTGTTTCAACCCAGATGCTACCTCCTCACAGAGACCTTCTTTTACTACACTCCCACAATTACTCCTTATATCCAATTACTTTCTGTTATTGTCTTCATAGCATGTAACATTGTGAAAAATGATCTTGCTTATAAATAAGTATTTGTCCATTCCTGCTAAAAATTAGCTTTTTTTCCCATCTTATTGTTCCAACTATATATTTCCAAAGGCCTGGCATATGGTATGTAATAAAATAATATTTGTTGACTAGATGAATATAGTATAGAAATTCTTTTTCAGTGGTCAAAGGTAATTTTCAGAGATGCTTAAGCTTTCAAGAGCTGACTATTGCTAACCAAACATGTTCATTTATTATGAAAGGATATAACTTTCGGTGACCAGAGTACTCCTGCCAACTAGGGTACCTTTCTCTGAGTCAAGATACTGGAGAAGCTGAATTAGTAATCAAGAGGTAGCTTATAACTGTATGCTGCCCAGGTCTAGGCAATACTGCAAGCTTTGCAGTCCCCCACATCTGAGTCCCTTCTTACTCCTGGAGCTAGCTAAATGAACCTGGGAAATTTATTCTAATTATGCATCAATTTCTTTATTTTTCTCAACAGGAATAAAAGTAGATACTTCACTAGGGGCATGGAGATATTTAATGAGATAGTTATATAAAACAATTTTGAGCTGACACGTAATATAACTCAATAAATGGTACCTGTATTAATATTAATTAGTATAGCTAATTTTAAAAATCTGTTTATACTAGAGTTCCTTAAGTTTTTACTTGTTACAATCCTAAGCGTTTGGGATATTTTTAGACATACTCATAAACTTTTGAGACATCTACTGGGCATCATGGCATGGCCTAAGATGGAGACTAAGACTGGAAAATCACAAGCTTAAGAACAGCCTGGGAAACATAGTGAGATCCTATCTCAAAAAAAAAAAAAAAAAGAAAAAATAGAGAAGGCTAAACTCAGGGATTAAGAGAGGGTGCTTTGTGGCTGGGGATGTGATCTATTGATAGAGTACTTGCCTAGCATGCACAAGGCTCTGGGTTTGATCCTCAGCAACACATACACATACAACCACAGAACGGATCATTCAGATTCAGAATGCATTTTGTATTTATTTAGAGACAGGGTCTCACAATTTGTTATATGAAATTGGACAGCTTAATCTATTCGTGCTCCAGTTTTCTTATCTGTAAATGCAGATGATCAGACCTCAGTGGTGTTGGAAAGGATGCATTATTATGTCTGAGTCCCTTAATGGAATCTGATACAGAATTAAGTGCTCAATCAGTGTTTTATATATGTATATTTAGGTGCTGGGAATTGACCCCAGGACCTAGCATATGCTAAGTCGGTGCTCACTGAACTACATCCACAGCCCTTTTCATTTTTTTATTTTGAGACAAAGTCTGGCTAAGTTTCCTAGGCTGTCTTCAAACTTATAATCCTTCTACCTCAACCTCCCAAGTAGCTGGGATTACAGGCATGCACCACCACACCTGACAATAATTTGTTTTTGATATTTTAATTCTCAAGATTATCTTTTATGTTTAAAGTTTAGTTTATTTACTTATTTATTTTGGGGATGCCAGGGCTTGAACTCAGGATCACTTGGCCACCGAGCCACATCCCCAGCCCTATTTTGTATTTTATTTAGAGACAGGATCTCACTGAGTTGCTTAGCGCCTTGCTGTTGCTGAGGCTGGCTTTGAACTCTCAATCCTCCTGTCTCAACCACTTGAGCTGCTGGGATTATAGGCATGCATCACCATGCCTGGCTTTAAGTTTATTTTTATTTTTTTAAAAAAGAGAGTGAGAGAAAGAGAGAATTTTAATATTTATTTTTTAGTATTTGGCGGACACAACATCTTTGTTTGTATGTGGTGCTGAGGATTGAACCCGGGCCGCACGCATGCCAGGCAAGCGCGCTACCGCTTGAGCCACATCCCCAGCCCCTAAGTTTATTTTTAAAGGAAAGATTTATCTTTGGTTCTCTGTGCAGTTTCTTGTTCAATACTTATTTTCTTTCAGTGGAATTGCATTTTTTTTTTTTTAATCCTTTGTTGAGGGGGTAGGGTCGTGGCTCAGTGGTAGAGTGTTTGCCTTGCATGTGTGAGGCACTAGGTTCGATCCTCAGTACTACATAAAAATAAATAAAGATATTGTGTCCATCTACAACTAAAATAAAAATTTAAAAAATAATCCTTTGTTAAATTCTTTCCTGGCCAGAGTCTTCTATTGTGTTTTAAAATCAGGCTTTCAGATCATGTCCCATAACTATGGCATAAACTAGATTGAAGTTTTTTCCAAAGTGCATTTGTATATTTATAAACAAATAATTAAATACCTATCATCTACCAGACTCAATTCTAGGTATTGGAAATATACTAATGAACTAAATAAATAAGACCTTATTCTCACAGACTTTATATTCTTTTTTTTAAAGTTTATTTATTTATTTTAGATATAGACGGACACAATACCTTTATTTTATTTTTATGCGGTGCTGAGGATCAAACCCAGTGCTTCATGCATGCTAGCACTCCACTTCTGAGCCACAGACTTTATATTCTTGTGTATCAGAGAGAGATGGATGAAGACAAAGAAGGACATAAATAAACACAAATTTTAGAGTACCTGGTAGAAAGTCAGTGAGGTTTCCACCTAAATTGGGCAATCAGGAGATGACATTTGAGTTGAAACTAAAATGATGAGAAGACAGTAGGCACTCTTGATGCTCTGGAGGGCAAAGGTTCCTGGAAGAGACACCAACTGTGCAAAGACCTTAAAGCAAAAATGAACTTGGCACATGGGGAGAACAGAAGGCAGAGTGAATAAGGGGAAGAGAAAGAAAATGAAGTTATTATAGACTAGGTAGAGGCTGCATTTAAATCATATTAGCCATGGTAAAGTTTGGATTTTATAATAGACGAGAAAATCTTGGATTTTAAGGAAAGAGTATGCAATCACATTTACATTAATGAAGCCCTCATCAGCTGCTATGAAGAAATAGTTCACAAGGCCCCAGGAATAAGAAGTAGGGTGGTCCTTTGGATGGCTCTTGAAGTAGTGACAGATGAGAATGGTGTAAAATGGAAGTAGTGGAGTTAGAAGGAAAAGGATAGTTTCAGACTGATGAACTTGCTGATGAGTTAGAGAACAGTGATGTAACAAACCCTTGTTTGAGATGGTGCATATGATCTAATTTTAGCAATTGTAAATGCAGGCTATAAAATTCTATAAAATATCAGCAACCTGAGTAATTACACCCAGCTCTCCACAAAGGGTTTTGCATTCCAAATGCTCCACAAAGGCACCCCAGCTTCAGAGGGTTGTGGAAGTCATTCTGCTTTCCTAGTTTGTGTCTGGCTCTCTGGTGCACAGCTGCTTCTGTTTAAAGGAATCAACATTATCTAGTTTAGACTATGCAATAGAAGGCTGCCACCAGGGACTAGTGTCTGGAAGCTACACATCCATTCGTCTTTCTCTGGGGAAATTATTTCCATCTCAGAGAAGGTATCCAGTATGCCATTTTGTGAGCCATTATATAATGTATTAAAACTGAAGTATGGGAGAGTTTGGGTACATGATAGTCTAAGGTTATAAAATTTCATTTAGGGAGAATAAGTTTAAGAGATGTATTGTACAATATGGTGAGTATAGTTAATAATGAGTTGTATTCTTGAAGATTGCTAAGAGAGATTTTTTAGTTTTTGTTTGTGTTTGTCTTTGGTACTGGAGATTGAAACCAGGGGTGCTTTACCACTGAGATACAACCCTAGCCCTTTTTATTTTCTGAGACAGGGCCTCATTAAGTTGCTAAGGGCCATGCTAAGTATCTGAGGCTGGACTTGAACTTTCAATCCTCTTGCCTCCGTCTTCTAACTCATTAGGATTATAGGCATGTGCTACCATGTCCTGCTAGATGTAAGTGTTCTCACACACACGCACACACAAAATGTAAGGTAGCTGGGAGCAGTGGTGCATATCTATAATCCCAGCAGGTTGGGAAGTTGAGACAGGAGGATCTAGAGTTCAAAGCCAGCCTCAGTAAAAGTGAGGCGCTAAGTAATTCAACGAGACTCTGTCTCTAAATAAAATACAAAATTGGGCTGGGGTGTGGCTCAGTTCAATCCCTGGTATCCCCCACACACACACCAAAAAAAAGGTAAGGTAAGTCCTGTTAATTAGTTTGATGTAGCCATTTCACAATTTCTGTACATTTCAAGACTATATGTTGGGGCTAGGGATATAGCTCAATTGGTAGAGTGCTTGCCTTGCATGCACAAGGCCTTGCTTCGATCCCCAATATCACAAAAAAAAAAACAAAAAAACACTACATGTTATACATTAAAATACATAAAATTTTTATTTGTCCATTTAAAAAGTGAAGTATAAACTTTGTTTCATCTTCTACCTTCTCCCTGCTGAGTTTTCCATAATGAGCACCATGGAAACATCTGTCTTTTGAAGTTCTTGTGGGACCTTTGCTCTGGTCTGTGTTTGCTAAGATGAAGAAAAACAAAATAAGCACGAATAAAATAGAGGCTGTTTTTACTAAACAACTTTTATGTTGGCACCATGCTAAGTGTTTTATGTACATTATGTTACTAAATCCTTGTAGCAGCCCTCTGTGACTTGCCCAAAGTTACACAGCTGACAAGTGGGAGAGCTGGAACTTAACCCAGGGGTTCTAATTCCTAGTGCCCATATTCTCAGTCACTGCACTACATTTCCTGTTCTTTATCTTTGTCTCCTTGTCTTTCAGGTAGATGGGAAATTGCTATGCTGGCTGTGCACACTTTCATACAAACGTGTTCTCCAGAAGACCAAAGAGCAAAGGAAGCACCTGAGCAGCTCTTCTCGTGCAGGCCACCAGGAGAAGGAACAGTACAGCCGCCTGAGTGGTGGTAGCCATTATAACAGGTAACCCCAGGTGCAAGAGATAGGACTAAAAGTGCTAGGTAGGTGAGATGTTGGGCAGTCAGGGAAGATATTGTATAAGTTTTCCCATTTTCTCTTTGGTGACAAGCCTGTAGGAAGAATCCCATTTGTCATATTTTATAATTTATAATGTCAATTTTATAATTCCTGTATCTTCCAAGAGCCATGGAGATTGATTGATTTCTTTTTTTCTTTTAAACAAAAAAACACGGGCTGGGGATGTGGCTCAAGCGGTAGCACGCTCGCCTGGCATGCGTGTGGCCCGGGTTCGATCCTCAACACCACATACAAACAATGTCCGCCGAAAACTGAAAAATAAATATTAAAAATTTTCTCTCTCTCTCTCTCTTAAAAAGAAAAAACAAAAAACACTAGGGATTGAACCCAGAGGTTCTCTACCACTGAGTTACATCTCCAGCCCTTTTTATATATTTATTGTTTAAGACAGGATCTCGCTGAGTTATCCAGGTTGGCCTTAAAACCTGCAGTCCTCTTGCTTCAGCCTCCTGAGTAGCTAAGATTACAGGTGTGTCCCACTGCATTTGGTGCACTTTAAGGTGTCAGAATTTTCTGACTTTGTATTGTGTCTTAAAGTTTTGTGGAACTTACTCCATGTGTAGTGTTCTCGTCATCCTTTCAATGTTTTTTTTTTCTTTAAAAGACATTTCACTTCCTGAGGGACACAGCTTTTAAAATGTGTATTTGGCCAGGAGAGTGATAGATATTCTAGATTTGTTAGAGTGAAATCCAGTCAAAAAAAATGTTCTTCCATTGATGCCTTAACCTTCCTGTCAGAGTATCTGTAGTTGTGCTAAGATCTGTGGCTCTGGATTGAATCCTGGCTCTGCCAAGTTTTCTATGGGTATCTTGGGCAAGTTTTCTCATCTGTAAAATAAAAGAAATAATAGTATTACCTCATGGGGTTGTTGTAAAGATAAATTATATAGTGCATGCACAGTGATTAGTTTTATAACTGGAACATAGGAAGTATTCAATATATTTTAGTTATTTTTTATTATTACCATCATGACTTTGTTTATTCAGCAGACATTAAGTACTCTAATGGACCAGGGGTTCTACTGGGCATATAGAGGTGAACAAAAGAGTCATGCTGCTCTCCAAGAGTATGCAGTCTGGTAGAGAAGACAGACTTGTAATCAAATCATTGAAGCCTAATGTGAAGGGCACCACAGTGGGAACATATCAAGATACAAGTTTGGGAGGCAGTAATAATTAACCATCTCAGGAAACAAGGCATGGCAAGCTTAGAGAAGAGCTGTTAGGTAACTGGATCTCGGGATGAGCTGGATCATCAGATAAGACTGGGCAGTGGCATCCTAGGCTAAAGGAATAGCATTTGCAAAGAATTTGAAGTCCTTTTACTCTGCTGGAGCTTGTGATTGAGAGTTGGGGAATGGAAGGAAAAAGGATCATGCAGACCTGATAAAGGAGTGTGAAGTTGGGTTAGTAGGAAGCCACTGAAGGGATCTGTGCATGGGAGAGACTAAATCTGCATTAAAAACAACCTTGATGCTGTCTGCCGATAACTAAAAATAAATATTAAAAAAATTCTCTCTCTCAAAAAAAAATCTTTAAGGGGAACTGGGGTCGTGGCTCAGTGGTAGAGTACTCACCTAGCACGTGAGAGGCACTGGGTTCGATCCTCAGCACTGTATAAAAAAAATAAATAAATAAAAAAACAACCTTGATTGGTGGAGAAGCATCAGAAGTAAAAAGGTCTGGGGGCTACTTAAGAAGCTTTTTTGTAAGAGTTCAGATAAGAACCTTATCTGAGCCATGTTGGCACATGCCTGCAATCCCAGTTACTCTAGAGGATGAAGCAGAATTGCAAGTTCAAGGACAGCCTGGGAATCTTAGGGAGACCTTGTTTCTTTTCTCTTCTTTTGTTTTTGTTTTTGGTACTAGGGATTAAACCCAGGAGTGCTTACTGAACCATATCCCCAGTCCTCTTTTTTTTTTTTTTTTTTTTTTTTTTGAGAGTCTTGTTCAGTTGCTTAGGGTCTCACTTGGCTCATTTGGTTGCTGAGACTTGGCTTAAACTTGTGATCTTCCTGCCTCAGCTTCCTGAGGTGCTGAGACTACAGGTGTGCACCATTGGGCCAACTAGGAGACTGTTTCAAAATAAAAAAAGGATCAGGGTTGTAGCTTAATTATAGAGTACTTGCCCAGCATATATGAGGTCTTTGGTTCAATCCCAGAAAGAAAGAAAAAAAAAAGGAAAGAAAGAAAAAGAAAATAAGGTCTTGCACAGAAAAGCTACTATCTTATATTGGTTCAATAGACAGACTTTCATTGTGGTATCTTGTTAATCTTTGATTTCTAACATGTATTTCTCTATTTTTGCCATTAAAAGCCAGAAAACACTTTCTACATCTTCAATTCAAAATGAAATCCCAAAGAAAAAATCCAAGTTTGATTCAATCACAACGAATGGAGACAGGTGAGCCAGTTGGAGTATGTGTGCACACACAATTGAAATGCATACACAGTTCCTAAAACTAGAATATGTTTTAGGTTGTACCTTGGAGCTAGTCTACAGCTGTCAATGAACCATTGAGGGATTAGCTACTTGATAGCTGATATATTTAACAGTACTTATAAACAGCAGTACTGATAACAGTCAAATCTTATTTAAGCATAAGAATGTGTAACTTGTAACTGGATTTAATAGCAGTTGAATTCTGCAGTTCACTAACTAACTGTCCTACACTGATAAACACTGAATGTTTTTCATTGTGGTCTGTGCCGGTAGCCTCCTTTAGGCAGGGTAGGAGTTGGTTTTCAGAGGTAGAGCAGAGACAGGTGGGGTTAACGCAGTGTTGTGTGAGGGGTATTCCATACTTTCATAGCATTCAGAAAGCCAGCCCAGTGCAGATACTGGATCAGAAGAGAATGAGATGCATTTAAATATTTTTGTTTTATTTCCAGCCTGTCTAAATGCATAATTTTATTCCTCACTTTCCTCTCTCCTTCTCAGCGATGCTTCCTCTTACGAGCTGCTTTGTCCTAATATCCAGAGTGCCCCGTCCATGTTGGTGCAGTGGGCCACTTCCCAACAGAGTCTTGGGGCCAACCATTTTCCTGTTCCTCCAGGCCCGGGCATCTTGAAGTGAGATCACCTGACACAGTCCCTAAGTCCTTGGAATCATCTCCAATCTGAAAATGTCTCCCATTCACAGTTCTCCCTCCCATTCAGTGGTGGATACAGGAACAGACCCTCAAATAGACTTACTAGGGCTGAATTTATTCATCAGAGTATAAAACATCTGTGAAAATTTACTCTTTCCCACTGTCTTTTTCATTAAATTTATTTCAGACCCTACCAAGATAGTGTCTTTTTACAACTAGTTTAATTGATGTTAAACTTCTTGAATTAAACCTTCTGGAAACATGTAACTAAATGTTCAGATTACATGAGGGAAGGAACCATGAAGACCATCTTTGTGATCAATTTTTCTATTCTCTGAGCAGTCAGCCTGGCCATTCTGAAAGCATGTGAGGCAGATAGTCTATCATCTCTGTCATTGTGCATGACCCTTCAAAAACTACTTAAAGGAATGAAGTTTTCTTTGTTTTTTAGGACACAGGGTCTCACTACATTGCCCAGGCCCAAATGATCCTCTCACCTCTATATATAGAAGCAGGGCATTCAAGCCAAGACCTATACCTGTATTTATTTATTTTTTTTCTTTTTCTAGGTTTTTTTTTTTTTTTTCTTTTTAAAGACCTATACCTTTAGAGTTTTCATTTCTGTTTGTGCTCATTTATAACCCAGGTTGGATTGAATGACCTTGATAAAGCTCTTTCATGTCCTCTAGTTTAATCAAGTAGTCTTTAAGTTTATCATTTAGTAGTTTATTCTGTTCTTGAGATATTGCACTGTTTTTGCTGTCCATTGCCATGGATACACAAAACTAAAAACTCCATCTCTCTGTTCAGACTATTGTATTGCATCTCAGAGTTCAGTCACCAGCAGTGACTGTATTCCTCATGTAGGATGCTGATTCTTGAGGTCTTTTATCCATACAAGATACTAAAAGATCATTTTCTCCTTAGATGAACATACTGATTGTTTAAAGTATAATTTAATCTCAAAATTGGAAATCTGGAAAAATTTTTTACATACATAAGTTCTATTTGAATATCCTATATTACCAGTCTTAACATTTTATTCCCCTTATTTTTATTTAAAAAATTTTTTTTGTAGATGTAGATGGTCAGAATGCCTTTTTATTTTACTTATAATTTTTTATGTGGTGCTAAGGACTGAATCCAGTGCTAGGCAAGCACTCTGCCACTGAGCTATAGCCCTAGCCCCCTTATTTGTATTTTTAAAAAAACATTCATAACACAGGATAAATTACATTTTGCTATCCTGTTTACTGTTTGTGGGTTTTCTCCTGCTTTTAATTTATTTTTTAAAATAAATTAAAAGCAGGAGAAATGCTGCTTTTAATTTATTTTTAAAATAAATTCTTAGAGGCTGGGATTGTGGCTCAGTGGTAGAGCACTTGCCTTGCAAGTGTGAGGCACTGGGTTTGATTCTCAGCACTGCAAATAAATAAATAAAATAAAGGTCCTTCAACAACTAAAAAAATTAAAAAAAAAAAAAAAAGCATTATGAGCTGGGTGCAGTTTGCACTCCTGTAACTCAGTAGAATGAGGCAGGAGAATCTCAAGTTTGAGGCCAACTTTAACCCTGTTTCAAAAGATAAGAAGAGGTAGGGATATAACTCAGTGGTAGAATGCCTCTGGGTCAATCCTTAGTACACAAACAAACAAACAAACCTGAAGCATTCCAATAGTCCTTTGTTTTTTTAAGACTTTTTTAAATCACACAGACTAAAAAATTTTAAATGCATACCTATGTACCAAGTATTATCAGTCAAAATGTCTATTATTTACCTTCCTCTCACTTTTTAATTAATCACAAACCACTTTCCTGTCCCCACCTTTAAAATATTCATATACTTTTAAATTTATGCTCTTACTCTTTAATATTTATTCTTTATGCCTTCTGCAAGTTTGCTCCTTAACTTTTCAATGATCTTTCTATACTGCCACATTCTCCTCTCCTATTTATTTAGTACCAAGTCATATTTTTTTCTTCTCTTATTCTTTATCCATTAGCTTCCTATATTGTACAGACAGAACACATTATCTTAACTTTCTATAATAGTTTCATAATCATAAGACTTGGTCTTTTCTGTTTTTCAAAAATTACAGCCTCACTATTTTTAATTTGTTAAAGTTGTAACAAAACTTTTTAATTTAAGGAAAATCTGAGATAATGGTTATCATTCATTCCTTCCTTGAGAAAATGTACCAGCTACTTTTTGACCATATTTATTTATTATTCCATAGGAAATTTTTAAAAAGCAGTTTTGGGTAGTGAGTGGCATCGAGGCAGGCCTTGTGGCTTATTGTTTCTTAAGATCCTTCTTTTCCTTGTAATTTCATTTTATTCTCCCTCCTGAAAGATAGGACTTCTGTGTGGCATTTGAGGACCAATGTGCAGGGTTATAGGGAGGCAGGTTTGGGTTCAACTTAAGGAAGATTATTATATTAACAGCTTTTGGGAGAGACAAGTTTCATGGATAAGTAATGAGCTCCCTGTCATTGAAGGTATTTGAAAAAAGACTGGCTTTTCTGTCTTGCTAACCTAATCCTCTTTTTTCATTTCCGGCGGTTCTTATTGGACGAAGAGTTAGAGAGTCAGAGAGATAAGCCCCTAACACAGGATAGACAGAACTGATTTTGTCACAATTTATTGGTAGGAGAGGAATCTTCTCTCAAGAAACAGAGGAGAGCATTAGGACCCTTGAGGACAATGATGAGTTACTTATACTACTAGCTCATTACTCTGTCTCATTCATTTCTGTATTTGTGTGTTTATATAGTCTGTTAGGTTGAGAAAAGACAGGTCCTTGGTAGTACTGAAATACATGTAAAGCTGCAGATATAAGGGTACTTCACATTTGAAACTGGGAGAGATTGTCATATGTCTTTTGCATTTACTTTTTGTTATCCAATAATTCTGTACAAGGATCAGTTTGTGAAAGTAATCTGTTCATTCTTCCTCCAACATTCTTCTTATATGCTTCATGTAGACTAGAGTGGGGGACAATGTTCTCATCAATGAAATGTGTCTTCCAATTCTAACCATAGAAATGTTTGACTTGGTAACTATGAGGAAGTATGTGCTGTGGTCAAGCTAGCTGTTTGGAGTTTCTTCCCATGTAGAGAAGATGGGATGTGATTTAAGATATAAGAAGGAGCTAGGTACAGTATTGCATGCCTGTAATCCTGGCTATTCAGTAGACTGAATCGGAGGATCTCAGAGTTCAAGGCTAGCCTGGACAACTTAGTGAGATCCCATCTCAAAATAAAATTTTAAAAAAGAGATGAAGATGTAGCTCAGTGGGAGAGTACTTGCTTAGCATGCATGAGGCCTTCCCTGTGTTTGAACCCCAGCACTGAAAACAAAACAAAACAAAAAACAGGAAGAACCAACCACAAAGAGAACTACAAATTCTTACTCTATTGTCATAGCAAGTTGATTTGTTTTACTTTATTTTTTAAGTTATTATTTATTTATTTGGTACAGTGGTTTGAACCAAGGGATGCTTTACCATGGAGCCACATCCCCAACCCTTTGTATTTTTTATTTTGAGACAAGAACTCTCTAAGTTCCTGAGGCTTGTATTAAATTTGTAATTCTCCTGCCTCAGTCTCCCCAGTTTTGTGATTATAGCCATGTAGTACCATGTCCAACCCCTTCCTATTAGTTTTTCACAAAAGGAACTGGTATGAAATGCAGCATCTTCTCAGAAGCCACATCTCTTCATAATATATGCACTTATAATCTATCATCTATCCAGAATTCTAGGGACGTTTTCTAATCACAGATGTTATAGCTCTTTCCGAGGTTCATCTTGGGGACCTTTAGTGAACCTGAAGTAGTATCTGAGGCTCTTAGAATATAGCATTTACTTTAATCCTGAATTTGAGAGAAAATGCTACAGGATGCCACTGTGTTATGGTTTGGGTTGGTGTCATTCTGAGGATCACCTAACCTGTGTAGTTCCAGTTCAGCAAATGCTGTTGAGTCTGTGTATATGAAGCAATGTTCTCAATACTAGTAATTCAAATAGTTACTCCTGCCCTTGAGGAGTTCATAGTCAAGTGGCCTAGGATGCATCCTGAGATAGAGAAAAGTATATATCCATCCAAGTTATGATTTTTCCCCCTCCATTTTTCTATTCAGCTTTTCCCCAGACCTGGCTCTGGATTCACCAGGCACTGACCACTTTGTCATCATTGCTCAGCTGAAAGAAGAGGTAGCTACTCTGAAGAAGATGTTGCATCAAAAGGATCAAATGATCTTAGAGAAAGAAAAAAAGGTATGGTTAGTTAACACTTTTCAGATCAGAATGATGCAAGGGTAAGGTATATGGGACATGATGATAACTCTATTTGAAATTTATTGAGTAATTACTATTGATGCTTTTAGAGAGATCCCATGGCAAGGTGGGATGTCCTAGGGAGAGGCTAACCATTTGCCAGTACTACTCATGGGATGACATTACCTAGATCAATTACCTTAGCCCAGTGGGTTCAAAAAGCTGATTTTTCTTAGCATTAAGAAGGGAGTTCCATGGCTGGGGTTGTGGCTCAGTGGTAGAGTAGCATGTGTGAGGCCCTGGGTTCGATTCCCAGAACCACATAAAAATAAAGGTATTGTGCCCAACTACAACTAAAACAAAATATTTTAAAAATATATTTTAAAGAAAAAAGGGAGTTCTACTTTTTAGGCAGGACATTTGTTAACCAAGGTAACAGAGATAATGTATAAAACCACAGTGTCTACTTCTTAATTCACAGTGGGACATACAATAGCATTCTACTATTCTCAGCATGAATTACCTTGGATGATTGTAGTCAGAAGATGCTGAATAAGCATGGAGTTGGAATAAGAAATAGTGTTTATGTAATTGGAATGTTTAATGCTGTCAGGCTAAAAGAATCTGTTGTCTCCATTTCTGTTATGGGGATGGCTGTATCCATGGTCCAGTAATACTCAGAGTATGAGGCCAAGGCTCCCCACTCCCTGGACAGTGTTCAGGTGAGCCCCTCTCCATGACTCTTGCATCACTTGCTTTGTGTCATTGCTACAGCTCCTTTACTAAGTGACCCACTATAAATACATAAATACCTTATTAATATTTTAAGTGTTAACATTCTATCTGCACATTAGAATATTTTCTATATTCTTATATTTCTAGTATATTTACATTAATATCTTTAGAATGAGACCAGTTTTATTTTGGTCTAAGAGTCATCTGCTTCTTCCCCCTGCCCCCCTTGATACTGGAGATTGAACCCAGGGGTACTTTACACTGAGCTACATTTTGAGCCCTTATATTTTTTTTATTTTGAGACAGGGTCTTGCTAAGTTGCTGAGGCTGATCTTGAACTTGCAATTCTTTTGCCTCAGCCTCCTGAGTCACTGGGATTACATGCATGCACCATCTCCCTCTCTCTTAGATGGAGGGGAGCTTTTGACATTCTTGTTCTAATTTGTTGTTTATTATTATTTTATTTCTGGGTTCTTAGTATCTCATTTTGTGGGGTTGGGGCAGGAGTACTAAGGAATCAAACCAGGGCCTCATGCATAATAGGCAAGAGCTCTACCACTGAACTACATACCCAGCCCTTTTTATATTATTTTGAGACATGGTCTCCATAAGTTGCCCAGGCTGGCCTTGAACTTGCATTTCTCCTGCCTCGGCCTCCTGCATTGCTGGGATTATAGGCATGTGCCTTTGCACCTGGCTAAGAGTATCTCATTTTTGCCTTCATAACAAAAACTTTTATTGCTGACTTTGTGCCTAGTTCTACTCTAAATGCCTTTATGTATTAACTACCCATATAACAAGTTTTTGAGGCAAAAATTATTATCATAATTTCATATATATATATATATGTTGTAGATGGACACAATACTTTATTTTGTTCATTTATTTTTATATAGTGCTGAGGATTGAACCCAGTGCCTCACGTGTGCAAAGCAAGTGCTCTACCACTGAGCCACAACCTTAGCCCCTGTTATCATAATTTTATAGGTGAAGAATATCTCTGCTGTTTTTCTTTTAGGGCTCCAGTTACCTCCCTTATGTCTGTTCCTCCCTCCATGGCTATATGTTGTCTTATACCACATTCAGAATGCTGTGATTCATTCTAAGTGACTCACAGACATTTACAATGTTAAATTATCTTTTGCTTTTCCTTTTTTTTTTTTTTTTGAGATGAAGTCTGTCTTTGTTGCCCAGACTGGCCTTGAATTCCTGGGCTTAAGCAATTCTCCTGCCTCTCAAGTACTGAAACTATAGGCATGCACCACTGCATGCATTATTTTCATCTGATTTCTATCTCATTTTATAGATGGGGAGATAGACCTAAAGAGGGTAAATAGTGTGTCATCACACAGCTAGTAAATGGCAGAACAAGGTTATGAATTTATTACCCATTCTGACTCTCTTGTACTTTCTACTGTGTTGGGCTATATCCTGCCAGTAGAGAAGGCACCATCCTGCCAGGTGGATTCATGGGGGGACACCCATATTCTTTCAACTTTACAATGTGACTGACAGATGAAAGTAGACCCAAGTATATTCTCTTCATGGACCAGATCAGAATGGCACATAACAGAACATTTGCAAAACAGACAAACACTTGTTTTTACTGCTTTGCAGAACTGGAGTTTTGAAAGGAGCAAAAACAAATAGACTGTTTCATATAGATTTCAGGATTAAGGACACATTCCCTGGCTTGGGACAAGCTGTTCTGCATCATGCCAGCCTTTTTATTGGTCGGGGATTAAGCCCAGGGGCATTTAACCACTGAGTCACATCCCCAGCCCTTTTTATTTTTTATTTGGCAGAGGGTCTTTCTGAGTTGCTGAGGCTGGCCTTAACTTGCAGTCTTCCTGCCTTAGCCTCCAAGTCCCTGGGATTATGGGCAAGCACCACCATGCCTGGCCTGCCTGCCTTTCTTTAGCCTCCTCTCCTGCCACTATCCAAGTTATCATTCATTCAAATAATCTCTCAATTATCTCACATCTCTCTGCCTATGTCCACACCATTGCCTTTGCTTAGATATCATTCTTAATTTATGTGCCTCTGTTGCTCCTGTGCCTCTCAAACTCAAAATAATCTTTCTGACTTACATGTCCCTTCTTTGTGCTCCTTGAATAACATTTCAAAATAAAAAGGGCTGGGGATGTAGCTCAGTGATATAGCACTGTCTAGCATGCATGAAGCCCTGGGTTCATTCCCCAGCAGAGCGGGGCAAAACATGAAATCTTAAAAACCTGCTAGTGGTTAATTAACAGAAATACTAATTCAAAGCAGGGCACGGTGACAGATACCTATAGTCGCAGCATTCAGGAGACTGAGGCAGGAAGATCATTTCATCTCACTTAAGGGACATCCTGAGGAACAGTGAGAAATCTGTCTCTTAAAAAAGAAAGAAAAGAAATGTTAGTTCGGGATTTTTTATAATTTTCAGGGAAGCTTTAGAAAAAAGTAGGATACTCCCTGGCTTTGACATAGGTATGGATCTGCAGGTCAGCCCTGGATTTGTTAATTTATTGGACCGCTTAGCTGTCTGATACCAAAACAGTTCTCATTACATAGAAATTTCTTATGGTCACTCTGCCTTTTTTCCTTCAGATTACTGAGTTGAAGGCTGATTTTCAGTACCAGGAATCTCAGATGAGGGCAAAAATGAACCAAATGGAGAAAACGCACAAAGAAGTCACAGAACAATTGCAGGTGACTGCTTATTATGTGGTAACTAGAATACTTGGCTGAGTGTATTTTAATTCATTTTCTCTTAGATTTTTTTTTCTTAAGTATGGACATATTACATTAGTCTCCCTTTTGGATACCTTTTGTTTTACTCTTGGATATGTTCTGATCTTTTCCTCTCAGAAAATTTGTAAATGGTTCCTTGATTTTGGAATGTGCCAGATGTGATTCCAGGTGTCTGAATTATGGATTCTGTTTAACTTGCCCATTAAGGCACTGCATAGTTTGTATTACATGGAGCATCCTTTTGTAATAGTGGATGCCAAGAGATTAGCAAATACTTTTTTCCTTAAACCAAATCTCAAGCCCTAGAGTTTTCTATTATTTGTTTTTACCTCTAGAATGGTTCATCTCTTCCTGACCCTCTACATTATCTGCCTTCACATCTGCTTGGAAAACTTATCCCATTATTAATTATTATTGTCTATTAATAATTACTCTGCATGGAAAACATATTCTTTCCTGGGCAAACATCCTCTCACACTGATTTATTTGTTTATTTAATTTATAGGCCAAAAATCGAGAACTCCTGAAGCAGGCAGCTGCCTTGTCCAAGAGCAAGAAGTCCGAAAAGTCAGGAGCTATTACCTCTCCATGACAGACTTCAGGAGGCTCTTCAGCAACAGCAGATGGGGTCATCCTGGGTTAGGGTTGGAGACCTGGCTGTTCTCTGGGAATTGCAAACTTTCTTAAGAATCTCTATTTTATTACAGTTATCCTTCTTTGTGTGATTGCAGTGAGCTGAATGGAAACATCTAGTTTGTGCTGTGTTATGACTGCATGCTTGAGTGTTTGGGATTTCAGATTCAATCTCCTTCTCTTTCTCTCACACTACTCCTTCTATGCTTTTCTTCCTCTTCTACCATCTCTTCCTCTTTTCTTCTCTCTCTTCCCTTTTCTTCCTTCTATCCCTTTCTTCCCTTTCCTATTTCTCTATGTATTTTGGTTCTACTCTTTGTTCTTTTGTGGTGGTCACTGCTCAGTGTTATGTGCAGAATGATTTTTTATGTCCATCCTTGCATCCTGCCATACCCATGAGCAAATAGTTTGGCATTAATTGTATATCACTGCCACCCTCTAACTTTAAAAACTGCCACCTTAAGACTTGGTACAATGAGAGAGGCTTTCTCTCTCCAATAAATCTTTTGCTTCAGGGTATACTCTTGGGTTTTTTTCCAGGTATATTATGTATGAACTTTGTACTATGTATAGCCAGAGTTTTATTTATTTTTTAAAAAAAAGAAACTTTTTCTTGATAAAAGAATAATGGTAGCCTAGCTAGTTGTTCTTGTAAAAGCGATGCCTCTTGGGGGAAAAAAAAAAAGTCCTATTCTCTAGCTTTTAGAAAATGCATCAGATCTTTTCTTTCTTGTTAACTTTAGAGTCTTAAAAACCGATTACCAAGATAAAATAATTTCAATGTACACGTATGGAGTTAAGTGCCTTTTAGAGGATTTCTTGGAAGATCATTTAAGGAGATACTTAAGGGAGGTTGCAAAGATTTTGAATAGTCTGTCTTTTTAAGTAAGGGCAGAAAGAAAGGTTGTCCAGGTTGTACTGGACATTTCCCTCCCCCACTTCCTTTATTCTTTTAGGTAATTGATTTTAAATTCTCATACTGCCACTTCTTTTAAAAAAAAAAAATACCCTTTACCTATATAAGTTGTTATACTGGGCTATTATTGTCAGAAAACATTTTTTTTTTTTTTTATTAAACGGAGCAGATTCAAAATGGTTCAACTATAGGACATTCTGGGATCAGTACAAACTGCTCAAGTATGGACTATTAGTCCAAATGGGAGAAATAATATCATTGTACTTTCTTCCTATTTCTCTTCACCCACCCCAGCCTGTATACTCCCTGCTTTTAATGGAAAGGTATTGAATACATGTGCTTCTCAGAAGCAGTTTGGTGTCAGCCAGAGATATGTGTGGCCTGTCTTCCCTTCTTATCCCAATAGGCACATGGATTCACTTTTCCAGGAAAGGGATAGACATGTATTTCTAGCTGTACTCTCAGGTACTCTATGTGGTCTTTTTAAAGAAGTTGGGGATGTGTGTAGTATGTGCTGTGAAGTAACAAAATCAACAACCCTGGAATTATTAATGCAGGGGGGTACTAGAGTTAAAGGTAATGGTGAGGGCAGATGACATTTGTAGTCTCAGTCTACCAAAATTGTAGCAGTAAATTTAGCTTGTTAAAAGCAGATGTTCTATAATTTGTGATAGCATTCTCACAAGTGGAGCCATGCACATAATTGGACAGAGATGTGGAAAGGGTGGCTTCCTTCTGCTAAGAGATACAGTGGACCATGTGGCTTAGATATTGCCCTGGTAGGGGATGTAATTTTCCCTTCTAAGCAAGGGGAACAGCAGTGCTAAATAGTTTTGTAACTTTTTGAATGAGAAGCTTTTAGGTAAACTATCAGATAATATTTTTTAGATGTATTTGCATTGGCTATGGGGAAAAGATTGAGAAAAATGACAGTCATTTTTTTTTTTTTAATTTTAAAGACTGAGAAACTCTGTTATCTGAAGTATGATAATATAAAAACATTTAGTTTTATACTAAATCTTTTTTTAAGGTCTTGGCATTTAATATAAAGCAAACCCACACATTTTCTAACTTTCCATAAGTTCTTAAAAGGGAAAGAAGAATCCTTAGTCTTGAAATTTTAATTTTTAAAAATCATGACACTGTTTTGCCATGAAATTGAGTAGCTAACTTTTGGTAACACCTTTTGTTTCTTTGTATGTTTGTAATAATGGACATTTTAAAACACAGGAATGTTTTGGTTTGTACAGACTTTGACAAATGTGTGTTAATAAAAATTCATATTGACTCAAGTACAATTATTAGTTTTTGTTTCTCGTCCTCTCATCTTCTTCCCCTTTTTCTTCTCCTTCCTCCTTCTCCTCTTCTCCTCCTCCTCTCCTTTTTCTTCCCTTTTCTCCTTTTTTCTTCTTTCTCCTCCTCCTCTTTTTTTTAATCCCTGGCCCTTGAGTTTATTTTTTGCCAGTTCACCAGTAGACATATCCCATTATCCCCTTCAACCCTGAAAACAGAGTGTCTTGCTTATAGACTAATAGGGAATTTAATATCCATCAGAGGATAAAATCATTCTCTTCTGTGATTTCATTTATATAGCTTAAGTGCTTGCATTACACTATGCAAGGCAACAAGAGTAGCAGTAGCAAAACCAACGAAGTTATTGTCCTCAGGGATTTTACTCAAGTGGAAAATTGGACAACATCACACCATTGTTCCTTGATTTTAACATTTATCATTATTATCCAAAATATAGCTCAGGATAAATTTTCATAAGGCACAAGTCAAAGCTTTTTGAGTTGCCATCTCAAAAGAATGTATCAGTTTGAAGCTCTAGTGTTAATATGTCTTTATATTAGAAGCACCTTTCAGGCATTGTCACTGTCACACTTTGGTTATCTCTACAAATGTATAATTTGTTTTCTCTAAATAGATTGAAAATCATTATATGTGAAATAATTTAACCATTTACTCAGTCTTAAAAACTACTGAAGGGGCTGGGGATGTGGCTCAAGCGGTAGCGCACTCGCCTGGCATGCGTGCGGCCCAGGTTCGATCCTCAGCACCACATACAAACAAAGATGTTGTGTCCGCCGAAAACTAAAAAATAAATATTAAAAAAATTCTCTCTCTTTCTCTCTCTCTCTCTCTCTCTCTCTCTCTCTCTCTCTCTCAAAAAAAAAAAAAAACTACTGAAGGTGGAGAATATGGCACAATAAACAAGATATCATCTAGTCCTTTGGAAAGGCCTCAAGAGTAATTTAGCAGGCTTTGACTTAATCCTCTTCAGTTTAAGATCATATGTCGGGCTGAGGATGTGGCTCAGGTAGAGTACTTACATGCACAAAGCCCTGGATTTGACCTCCAGCACCATTTAAAAACAAAGACGACCATATGTTACCTGTAGTCTATGCATTTTCATCTGATGGCCTGCTCAAGTGCCTTGGAGGAGAGGCCATTGTCTAGAAGGCAAGAACTGTTAGGAGTCACAGACTGTGCTGGTTAATATCATGGCAGAACAAATTATCCCCAATAATGACTTTGAACAACAATCTTAACATGCCTACAAACCCTGTTTAGTCAAAAAAAACTGGTCAGGGCACTGTGAGGATCTTATCTATTCCACAAAATTGGGTTCTGAGCTTGGAAGATTAAGAAAATGAGGGACACAGGCAAGTGGTGCAGGCCTATAATTCCAGTGGCTGAGGCAGGAGGGTGGCAAGTACAAAGACAGCATCAGCAACTTAGTGAGACCCTGTCTCAAAAAAAAAAAAAAAAGGCTGGGGATGTTGCTCAGTGGTTAAGTGCCCCTGTCTTCAATCCCTGGCACCAAAAACAAAAGCTGAGGGACACATGAACAGGGCTAGAATTCCCTCTGAAGGCTTGTTTACTTTTGAAACAGTTTAGTGCTTGGGATGAGTGAAAGTCTAGTGCTGACTAGAGAGCACTTATGTGACCTCTCCATATAGTTTAGCCTTTCCCACCAAGGTAATCAGACCTCTTAGGTGTTGCCAAGAAGTACACGCCCAAGCATAAGGGTCCCAGTGAACAAAGTTGAAGCTGCATTGCATCTGACCTGTCCTCAAGGATCACATAACCTGACTTCCACCATACTCTGTTGGTTGAAGCAGTGAGAAGCCCACCTAGACTTAAGGAGAGGACACAAAGATCCTTTCTCTTGATGTCAGGGTAACAAAGTAGTAGTGGGATGGAAGCTATTGTTACCCTTTTATCAAAAACAATCTGCATCCCAGGGAGTAGCTTTTGGAACAAAATCAGATCCAAGAAAGCAAGACAGAAGCTGTAATGTCTTTTATATCCTATCTTCAGACATCACCTTCTATCATTTCTGCAAAAATTTTATTGGTTTTAGAGGTAAAATTACTAATACTATTCAATGTGGGAAGGGATCACCCAGATGTGTTCATTCAAGGAGGCAAGAATCATTGATAGGCATCTTTGTGGCTGGGCTGCTACATTGACCTTTGATTTTTTTTTTTTTTTTTTGGTGGTGCTGGGGATTGAACCTAGGGCCTTGTGCATGCAAGGTAAGCACTCTACCAACTGAGCTATATCCAGCCCGAACACCTGGATTTTGAAGCAGCAATGAAATTACCTTTTTGAGGAAAGTAATTCACATTCCGTAGCAATTATTGGAATAGTGATTACTCTGCCCACAATGAATGGGAATCTCTCTGCAATGCAGTATCAACCATGCTTGAAAAGTGAGATTGCATGTGCCCTAAAATCAGATTGCCCAGCATTGAAATCCTGTCCCCATTTACACTTAGGGTTGTTTTAAGGATTAAACACATGCAGACGCTTTTAGGATAATGCTTGGCACATAGTAGGCACTTGATTTTGTAAACTATTGTTATCCGTGATTTCTATAGAAGCAACATTTTCTGTTTCTTGAGATGGGAGGTGATAGAGGGATAATTAGAATGAATGTGTGTTCATTTGTTTTTTTGCTTTACGAGGTCATTTTATTCCAAGATTGCTTTTAGGCCACCAGAACATTCACACAACACAAGTTTTATGCCTCTTTTACAACTCCATATTACCCATCTCATGCATGTCACTTTATTGTACTGATTCCTAGAGTGCTATTTTTTTTTAAGTTTATTAATGTAAACCGGCATACTGGGGTTGGGTATGTGGCTTAGTGGTAGAGCACTTGCATAACCATGCTGAGGCCCTGGGTTCAATCCAAGCACCACAAAACCAAACCAAACCTGGGATATAAAATGTATCCATTTTAGGAACAGATAATTGAGTTTTTGATGATTGTATAATTATCACCACAATCAAAATATAGAACATTCTGCCATCCCCAATTGTTCCCTTGTGCCCCTTGGTAATCAATTTTCTTCTCACTCCAGTCCCTGGCAACTGTCAGTCTAATTTCTATTCCTATAGCTTTTCCTTTCCCAGGATGTCATGTATATGGAATCATACTGTATGTAGCCTTTTGTGTCTGACTTCATTCACTTAGTTATATGCTTGTAGTTCATATTGTTGCATGCCTCAGTAATTTATTGCATGTTTTAATAGTCTCTTTTTATAGTTGAATAGTTTTCACCATGCAAATGTACCACAACTTGTTTATTCAGCAGCTGATGGACACTCAATCTGTTTCTAGTTTTGCGTTATTATGAGTAAATCTACCTTCAACATTTGCATACAGGTTTTTTGGAGACACATGTTTTCATTCTTCCTGGGTAAATAACTAGGAGTGGGATTGCTGGGTTGTCTGGTAAATGTATATTGAGCTTAAAAAGAGACTGTCAACCTGCTTTCCCAAGTGACTGGACCTTTTTGCATACTATAAGCATTGTACAATAAGTACTAGTTTCTGTGCAGTCTTATTTGCAATCTAAATTAATTTCTTCATTGACCCTTCCCTACCATTCTCCAAGAAGCTTACCATATTGGTGATAATGACACTTCATCTTTAAAATATGAAATTTTTTACTGAAGTATAGCACACATACAGAAGGGGGCACACATCACAAATATAGGACTTGATGAATTTTCACAAAGTAAGCACACCAGTATAATCACTACCCTGAATAAGAAATATTACCCTGGGCTGAGGTTGCAGCTCAGTGGTAGAGAACTTGCCTAGCACATGTGAAACACTGGGTTTGCTCCCCCACACCACATAAATAAATGAACAAGATAAATGTAGAAAAATAAAATATTCTTTTTTTTTTTTTAAAGAAAGAGTGGGGGGGAGAGAGAGAGAGAGAGAGAGAGAGAGAGAATTTTTTAATATTTATTTTTTTAGTTCTCGGCGGACACAACATCTTTGTTTGTATGTGGTGCTGAGGATCGAACCCGGGCCGCACGCATGCCAGGCGAGCGCGCTACCGCTTGAGCCACATCCCCAGCCCAATAAAATATTCTTTAAAAAAATTTTTTAGTTGTTGATGGACCTTTATTTTATTTATCTATATGTGGTGCTGAGAATCTAACCCAGTGCCTCACATGTGCTAGGCAAGTGCTCCATCACTGAATCACAACCCCAGCTCTCAAAGAAAATAGTCTCAAAAAAAGAAAAGAAAAAAGAAAAAGAGGGGCTGGGATTGTGGCTCAGTGGTAGAGTGCTCGCCTAGCATGCATAAAGCACGGGGTTCAATCCTCAGAACCACATAAATGTAAAATAAAGATATTGTGTTCACCTAAAACTAAAAAATAAATATTAAAAAAGATATATCCTATAGGTTCATCCTATGTACCCATTCCTAGTCGCTCTCTCTTCTTCCTCAAAACTGTATTTTTCCTGACTTTTTCCTTGTGTTAGGGATTAAACTCAAGGATGCTTTACCACTAAGCTACATCCTCAGCCCTTCTTATTATTTATTTATCTTCTTTATTTTTTCCCAAGTTTTGAGATTTTTGCTAAGCTGCAGAGGTTGGCCTTGAACTTGTGATTCTCCTGCCTCTACTTCTGGAGTAGCTGGAATTACAGGTGTGTGCTACCAGGCCAGGCTGTATTATTCTGGTTTTTAAATAACAGCTCCCTGGGGCTGGGGATGTGGCTCAAGCCGTAGCGCGCTCGCTTGTCATGCGTGCGGCCCGGGTTTGATCCTCAGCACCACATACAAACAAAGATGTTGTGTCCGCCGAGAACTAAATAAATAAATATTTTTTTTAAAAAAAATAAATAAATAAATAACAGCTCCATTTTTCCAGTTTTGAGACTAATAAAAAAAATGGAATGAGACAGATTATACTTTGCCTTCTTTAGCTAAATGTTGTTTGGGAAAGTTCACTCAGGTTGTTTACCTGCACTAGGGCATTTATTTTTATACTCTAATACTACAATTTATTCATCCTACTGTTGATGGATATTCTAGTTGTTTCCAGCTTGGACTTAGTAAAAATAAATGTTTCTATGGACTCTTTCATAATAGCCACAAACTGAAAGCAATCCAAATGTCCATTAATGAAAGGATAGATAATTAAACTGTAGCACACTTACATGCTGAGATTTTTATCATCAATTAAAAAACACCAAACTTGATACATATAACATTATGTATAAATCTCAAGAACATTCTATTAATTGAAATAGGCCAAACACTACAAACTACAGAAGGTACAAAACCCAAGAATAGGCAAAACTAATTGGTAGTGATAGAAAATATCAGAAAGTAATGTCTGGAGATGAGGATAATTGATTGGAAAGGAGCATCAATTGAAGACATTTTCTGGGTGGTGATGAAAATGTTCTCTATCTTAATTTGACTGGTACTTAACATGAGTGTACACAGGTGCCAAAATTCATTGAACTAAACACTTCATATCTATATTCTGTTGCATATCAGCTATAATTTAATAAAAATTAAGCATTGATAAATACTGCTTAGTCCTAAAGATGCTGCTATAAACTATTCCTGGGTTTTGGAACATGTGTATGCAAATCTATTGAATATATAGTTTAGGACCACAGGGTACAGACGAATATGGATTCTGCCTCTTTTTTTTTTTTTTTTTTTTT
>NW_026000082.1:34166299-34170158 GCF_001458135.2 Marmota marmota marmota | reverse complement strand
GAATTCTAGCCCTGTTCATGTTTCCCTCAGCTTTTGTTTTTGGTACCAGGGATTGAACTCAGGGGCACTCGACCACTGAATCATATCCCCAGCCCTATTTTGTATTTTATTTAGAGACAGGGTCTCACTGAGTTGCTTAGCACCTAGCAGTTGCTGGGACCCTTTTGAACCTGTGATCCTTCTGTCTCAGCCTCCCATGCCTCTGGGATTACAGAAGTGTGCCACCTTGCCTGCTGGACTCTGCCTCTTAACAGCTGTGTGACATTGGACAAGTACCCATAATCTCTAGTTTCCTTATCTGTACCAAGGAGCTAATCTCACCTTGATGAGGGCAAACCTGGGAAGGCTATTTTTAAAAAAATATTTATTTAGTTATAGATGAACACACATTATCTTTATTTATTTTTATGTGGGGCTGAGGATTGAACCCAGTGCCTCACAAATGGGAGACAAACACTTTACCACTGAGCTACAGCCTCAACCCCGGAAAGCTATTTTTGTTAATTGACAAAAGGACTTAGTGCTGAAGGATCTTATTCTCTAAAATTTTAGATTTTCAGAAAAAATTGCTCTTTGATATATTAGTAAAAACGGAATACTGGGTCAGTGCAGTAGTGCACGCTGTAATAGAATTGGCTCCGGAGGCTGAGGCAGGAGGATTGCTCAAAGCCAGCCTTAGTAATTTAGCTAAGCCCTAAGCAACTCTGCAAGACCTTGTCTCAAAATAAAAAATAAAAAGGTGCTGGGGATGTGACCTGGTGGTTCAGAGCCCCTGGTTTTAATCCTTGGTAAACATACACACACACATATACACACACAAACAAAAATAACACCGAAAACCAAAGAAACAAACAAAACAGAATATTCTATTCTTACTAGAAGAATCTGAGGTTACTTTGATGCAGAGAGGCAGCCTCAATTTTTTTTTTTTTTTTTTTTTTTTTGGGTACTGAGGATCGAACCCAGTGGTGCTTAACCACTGAGATACATCCCTATCCCCATCCCCCCATTTTTTATTTTGAGACAGGTTCTCTTTAAATAGCTTACAATCTCTCAGAGTTGCTGAGACTGGTTTCAAACTTGTGATCCTTCTGCCTCAGCCTCCTAAATCCCTGGGATTACAGGTCTACTGTGCCTGGTAGTAGACTCAATTTCTAACCCAGGTTCAGAACTTCAGATGAGAGGCTTTCAAATACAACGTTCCACATTTATCTTCATGTTTAGTTTCCAAGGAAACAGGATCCTGAGTCCTGTTGTTAGCTCAGGCCTGATGATAATCCTTTTACACATAGCCTGGTGTGATTTGAGGCTGCCAAAATACTGCTTGTGGCCTTGGGATGTAGCTCAGAGGTATAGTGCTTGCCTAGAATGCCTAAGGCCCCAGGTTTGACCCCCAGGATTGCAAAGACCAAAACCGACAAACAAAAAAATTCTCCTACTTTTAAATTTTACCTCCAGTCCATCTTTCCCCCAAATCCTAAAATAATTCTCCTTCTTCCTGTGTTTGGTGACATGCCCCCATGATTCCTCTAGTGTGCAGTTTATAGCAGTAAGTTAATAAACTTAATTTTGTCAGGCAACAGGTGGTCTTTATCAGATGAACTTTATCTTGGGAACTTCTGATAATGTATACAAAATATGTTCACACCATCTGGTACTACTAGAAATGGTCAAATTATTCATATTATTAATGTATTTAATAAATATTTTTTTGAAATCCACATTTGCAAAGCATAGATTTACTGCTATGAGAGATGTGAAATCACCTTTTTTTTTTTTAATATGGAGAAAGAAAACAACAATTATATCTTCAATTCTCAGGAGAAAAATACATTTACTGAACTTCACTTGTAGCTCAGTGGCATAGTGCTTGCTTAGCATGCATGAGGTCCTAAGTTCAATCACCAGCACACACATAAAAGAAGTGTCATATGTAAATTTTAAAAATCTCAAGATTATTTTACAGGGAAAAAAAGTATAATTTACATGATTTTCTATAGGATTTGAAAAAAACAAAACTATGGACTCTATAGAATTAGTAGGGTTTTAATAACACAACAAGAGCCCCAAATGTCATCTGGCCCTCTCTGTGGAGGAAAAAAAAATGCACTCCAAGGAAAAAAAGCTGTAAGGCTGAACATGGGCTCATTCACACATTTTGGGCCCCTCCCACACAAGCAAGCTGCTTCCTCCAAGCATTTTTCAGAGATTACAAAGCAGGCTCCAGTGCGGTTGGGTGGAGAACACAGGAAACCGCCAGTTCCCCTTCACTTCTCATCATCTGGATACTCCCAAAGCAAAATCCTATCCGTGTTTTTCCTTTTACCATACGCTCACAAAATGCAGTCTTCTATGGAAACATTGTGCTTTTACACTCCAAATTAAGGGAATGATTTTTAAATTTTAGGAGTCCAATTCTTCAAGAAATCCTTGCTTTGGATACAGATGAACAGGCTATTTGGAAGAAATTTAGATAGAGAATGGATTTGGAAATAAGGGAATGAGTTTTAGGGAACTAATGAGATGACAAGTCAGTTTAATGTTTGTTTGGGTTTTAGAGTCAAACTTCAATAAAGCGATTAACCTCTCTGGTTTTAATTTTTTCACCTGTAAAAGAAAATAATGTTTAGTTTTTGGAGTTACTTTACGGCAACATTTTAAAAACCGACTGTCCATTATCTATTTTAAAGATAAATACAGACAGAACATTGTCCCTTGCTATGAAAGTGCTTATCAACAAGTGAATCGCAGTGAGTTTTCACACACAGTACGTGCTCAACAAATATAATTATTATTTTATTGTTTAGATTAGAAGAGGGAAGGACAGGAGAAATGAAAGTGGTTTGAGAACCATAAAAGTGCTTTGCAAATACTACCAAAGTCGTAAAGGATGAAAGTAAAATGAGGAAAATTTCGGGTTACGGTTTGGTTACGGATCTGTCTCAAAGTTGTTTAATTCTCCCATATTTGGGCCTGAATTCTCAGAATAGAACAGAATAGGATGTAAGGGCTGAGATCATCTGGTACAATTTTATGCCTCCAGTCACACTACGCCCAGGCGAGAAATAACACAGCCACACAAGCTCCTCCAATCGGAGCCCCAACTATCTGATGTCATCGTTCCGCCCCACATCGCCACGCCTAGAGCACTCTAGCGTCTATGCCACCTTCTAGCGCTGGTTCCAGCAGCGCTTGCGCACTGCGAAGAGGGGCGGAGCGGACGCGTGCGCGCTGCGTGTGGGCGGGGCTAGTGCGCACGCAGCCTCAGCCCCTTCCCCGCCCTTTCTCTTCCCGGTTTCCCTCTCAGACTGCGGGTACCTTCTGGTGGCTGCTTCCGGTAGGAACGCGGTGCAAGGCGAGCTGGTTTCAGTTCCTCGTCATGTCCTACGGTCCCTTAGACATGTACCGAAACCCGGGGCCCTCGGGGCCCCAGCTCCGGGACTTCAACAGCATCATCCAGACATGCAGCGGCAACATCCAGCGGATCAGCCAAGCCAGTGAGCCAGGGACCCAGCTGGGGGCGGGGGGCGTCCTGGGGACAGGCCTGGGTGAGGTTGCCGCGACGCGGAGCCCGGCTGGGGCCACGACTAAGGCCACATCTGAGACGGTCTCGAGCTTCCCCTCTGGGGGCGGCGGACTGTCATCCCGGCGTCTATCTGGCCCGGGTCCCCTGAGGATCCCTAGCCCAAGATGAAGCTCTAGTTTCTTTTCAGGAGTTCTACCCTCCCAGTGTTGGAATCAACACAACAGACCTAACAGCCTGAGGTTGGAAGTGGGGTGTGTGTCACCGCGAGGGCAATGAGTGCCTTGACTTGGCGCAGTGGTCAGCCAAGTTTTTCCTGTCATTCCCCCCCCCCCC
>NW_026000082.1:34144526-34164902 GCF_001458135.2 Marmota marmota marmota | reverse complement strand
TATATATATATATATATATATATATATATATATATATATCTTCCACTGAGCTACATCTTCAGACAGGGTCTCACTAAGTTGCTCAGGCTGGCCTAAAATTTGTGACCCTCTTCCTTAAGTCTCCTGAGTAGCTGGAAGCAACAAATCTTCTCTAAGCCCCTGCTGTGTCTTGGGGATAGAGCAATGAACAAGTGATAAATTCACTGCCCTGATATCATGTGTGTAGATATATGTATACACACACATATATACTCTTACACATATAAATTGTATCAAGTAATAGTAAGTGCTATGAAGAAAAATAAAGCAGGGTAGAATAGAGAATGAAGGGAGAGGAAGGATGGGTATGCTATTTTAGGTAAGTTGGTCAAGGAAGGTCTCCCTCAAGAGATGGTACATTACTTAGTAGATATCCCAATGAAATGAGGAAAGGAGCTTTGTGAGTAGTAGGGAAAGGCGTTCCAGGTGGACGACAAGGGTAAAGGCTTCAGTATGTTCAAAGAATAGCAAGGAAGCTAGTATGGCTGGACTACAGATAGAGAGGAGAGTGAAATAGGAAATTGGCCAGAGAGGTAGCCAGAGATCAGATCATAGGGTCTTGAAGCTTAAAACTTATATTCAATTGATTTGAATTAATGAGGTTTTTCTACTATTTCAGAACTCTTCTTGCCTCTTTTCCCTTGTACTATGTGGTACCTATCATATCCCAAGTACCCTAGGGATACTTTCGACTCAAAGTCGAAATTCTTCCCTTGGGATTATTTGGTGAGGGACTGGGAATTTAAATTAATTGGATGACATTGGGTATGCCCAGAAAGGCTGGTGCCTATGTTTCAAACCTCCCAGACATGGCCAGCATAATTCATGAAAAATGTAAGTATGCAGACACATACCCATCAGCCCTGCAAGGACCTGTACCCATTGAAAATTTGAGAGAATAGCTGTTTTTTCCAAACTGTTCAACCATACTTGTGTGGGTTTGGAATTGTTGAGCGCATTGTCCTGACATAGGGCAGCCTACTGCGTGGGTTGTTACAGGTACAGCTAAGGTTGGCTGCCTGGTACAAACAGTTGTTATCAGTATGTGTGGGGTACAGAGGAAGAATACTTGACTGCTAATTGTGGAATGAAGGGCAGGTGTTGCTGAGGCAGATATGAGGGGGGAAAAAACCCCAGTAGCCTCAAATAAATTAGAAATCAGACAGCATTTCTAATTTATTGTTCTATTTTGTTTACTGATAAATAGTTGAACTTTTAAATGTTCATGAAATTCTGTAGGTTCTTTCAAAGTTATTTTCATATTATTTCTCCCTTTTTATTTCATGGCCTTCTTAAGTCTTCATATTGTCAATATTTGTACTCCAGAAGCATATTTGGTGTGTCTGATTGTAGTCTCAGCCCGTTCTGATTCATTCTGGTGATGCTATTATCAGCATGTCTAAAATCTTCTCTTCATGGTACTCCTCACTTCCTCAAGAACCTTGGTGGCTCTCTGTTATCTACTTCTTAGATCTTGACATTCCATCTTGTTTTCATTCTCTGTGGTCTCAACCCAAATCAGCCATATTTTCTACTCCTCTTCACTCTATGCTACAAGCAGTCTATTTTTCTTAACATCCTGAATTTTTTAAAAAATATATTTTTAGTTGTAGTTGGTCACAGTGTCTTTATTTTATTCATTTATTTATTTTATGTAGTGCTGAGGATTGAACCCAGCTCCACGCTCGCTCTAGGCGAGCACTCTACTCTGAGCCACAGCCCCTGAATTTTTTTTCTCCAAGTTTTTGCTCATTTCATTCCTCCTTTCTTTAATATCTTTGTTCTCCCTGTGTTGCTGACCATTTAATGATATAAATCCTTTGAGTTGTACTTAAATCCTGCTCCTTATAACTAAGCCTCCCTTTGCTTTTCAAAGATAAAGTGAGGTCAGAAAGATCATCGGCATATCTGTAAATGAGCCCCTCTTTCTTTATACTGTTAATTTTTTTAAAGTATTTATTTTTTAGTTGTAGTTGGACACAATGCCTTTATTTTATTTACTTATTTGTATAGGGCTGGGGTTATAGCTCAGTGGGAGAGCACTTGCCTCGCACATATGAGGCCCTGGGTTCGATCCTCAGCACCACATAAAATAAAGATTAAAAAAACAAAAAACAAAAAACAGTGCCACCATGTAGTAAGTGCTTAAGAAATGTTAACTACCAATTTAGGTTGTTTTTTTTTTCTGTGAATCTGCAAGCAATTTTCTTTTATAGTTTAGCATTTACTTATATTCTGTCTTCTTCATTTTTTTAACATTTATTTTTTAGTTGTAGGTGAACACAATTCATTTATTTTATTTTTATGTAGTATTGAGGATTGAACCCAGTGCCTCACGCATGCTAGGCAAGCGCTCTACCACTGAGCCACAACCCCAGCCCTGTCTTCTTCAATTTTTGACCTTGTTTCTGCAACTGGAGCAATCACTATTAGTTTTGTGAGTTAGATCATGCATTATACATTTCTCTTTAGCTCTAGTGCCTGACACAGCAGTGGATCAGTAGTTTGTGTTCAGTGTGTACTTAATTGATTTTATCATTGCTGAGTACATTTTTTTTGGTCTTGAGTTTGATAAAAATAGCTATCCTTGATTGAGCTTTTATATGCCAGACATTGTTCTATACTTAGCCTCATATTATCTCATTTCATCCTCACAACAACCATGTGAAGGTTCTCTTGTTATTCCCATTTCTTAGGTGAGGAAGCAGACACAGAGGCAAGTTCCCTTTTGCTCAGGATCACTCAGCTAGGAAGTGGTGGAACCAGGAATCAAACATAGGCAGTCTTTTTTTTTTTTTTTTTTTAATATTTATTTATTTTTTTAGTTATCGGCAGACACAACATCTTTGTTGGTATGTGGTGTTGAGGCTCGAACCCGGGCCGCACGCATGCCAGACGAGCGCGCTACCGCTTGAGCCACATCCCCAGGCCCCATAGGCAGTCTTAATTTGGAGCCTGTGCTCTTAACCACTGCACATTCTGTCACTGGTATGTGAAATGGAAGATTATATCTTTGATATTTTCAACTTAGTTTAGAGCTTTACTATTGTAGTCCAGTGGTTCTTTTTCAGAAGTTAGGTAATTTTTATTGTGGCTATATAGAAATAGAATGTAAGCCTAATTTTCAGAGTAAAACACTGAGATGCCTTCATTGTCATAATCACCCAATAGGCTATTGGCTATCATTTTCTCATTTGGTATAAGTAATATTTTGTTTTTTGTTTTAGTGTAAGTAATGTATTTTTTTTCCCCATTGATCCCCCAACCCCCCAGTTTTAGGGATTGAATCCAAAGGCACTTTTTTTACTTTTTTGAGACAGGGTCTTTCTAAGTTGTCTAGGGTGGTCTCAAAATTGTGATCCTCCTGCCTCAGCCTCCTGGGTAGCTAAGATTACATTTGTGTACCACCAAACCCAGCTGAGGTTGTTGTTTTTTTTTTTTTTTGTTCCTTTGTTTTTAAATGTTTTTTAATTGTAAATGGACACAGTACCTTTATTTTATTTTTATGTGGTGCTAAAAATTGAACCCAATGCCCTCCACATGCGAGGTGAGCACTCTACCACTGAGCTACAATCCCAGCCCTGTTTGTCTGTTTTTAATATACTATACAGCATTAGATTTTATTGAATGAAGAGAAATTTTGTAATGGTAGTTGCTTTCAATATGAGTAGACTTTGATTTGGATTAAGGTTCATTTGGAGATTCAGATTCTGCTGATATCTGCTAAAAAGCACATAAGGAGGGCTGGGGATGTGGCTCAAGCGGTAGCGCGCTCGCTTGGCATGCGTGCGGCCCGGGTTCGATCCTCAGCACCATATACAAAGATGTTGTGTCCGCCGAGAACTAAAAAATAAATATTAAAAAAAAAAAAAGCACATAAGGAGTATTCAATTTAGATTAGTGTTGACATTAGCTGTAATGTACAATAAATTGATTTGCATTATCCTCTTGAATGTTTTATTGAGGACATAACTTTAAAAGTGAGAGGTCAGTGATAGGAGAAATTGAGGCCTAGTTTTAAAAATAACAAAACTGCTTACATAAAACTAAAGGACTTGGCTTTACATTTGGCCTAGTCATCTGGTTTTCTAGGATTATGTTGCAGTTCATTGGAGATACCCAATTTCATCCAACATGTTATAATATGTTGATCTATAATAAATCATTGACTAAAATGCTCGGAAAAGGAATTTTCTCATTAATAGGGTTGTCCAGAAAAATCTTTTAGATTGAACTCATTTTGATAAAAAATATTTCCAAAAAAGGCCAGGCACCGTGGTATACACCTGTAATCCCAGTGACTCAGGAGACTGAGACATAAGGATCACAAGTTCAAGGCCAGCCTTAGCCACTTAAGTAGGCCCTTAGCAACTTTGTAAGCCCCCGTCTCAAAATAAAAAATAAAAAGGCTGGAGATGTATCTCAGTGTTAGAACACTCCTGCTTTCAATCTCCAGTCACTTGCCCTTACTCCCCAAAATAATTCCAAAATGTATCGTGTGTGTGTGTGTGTGTGTGTGTGTGTGTGTGGTGCTGGGGATTGTGAAACTCAGGGCCTTGTGCATGCACAAGGCCACGTGAGGCAAGCACTCTACCAACTGAGCTATATCCCCAGCCCTTGCTTTATTTTTTAATGTTTTAAGTACAACTGAGTAAGAATTTATTTGTAAACATTTTATTCTTTTTGTGCTTTAAGTTTATTGAAGGATGTAGATCTTAGTTGTAATATCTATGGATCAAGGAGTCACTTTTTTAAAAAATCCCTGATTGGTAGTGGTTACTGAGGGTAGCATACAAAACATTTTTCTCTGGATTCCTATAAACTAAGACACCGTTGTCCTTGTGATTTGAGTTTTAGGGTATCTAGTACTGCGTCTTGCTGGAAACTTTTTGGAAAATATTTGAAAATATTCAGGAAAGTAGAAATAGTTAATGAAGGCTTAGATTAATTCTGGTGCTTAGCTAGCAGATGATCCCTATAAAGTCTCCAAATGTACTTCCCCGAACCCCACCTTACAAAATCAGGTCTTCTCAACAAACGTAATCAGAAAAGTCTAGATGAAAAATGTTCTCTGTTAATACACAGAAAACAGCTGATTATTTCCCCATATTATATAAAATTCCCATAGCTCTCTAGGGTATTTAATATTTTGATAGATGATTAATATACCTTTAGGGTTTCAAAGGAGTGCTCTACTTTTTTTTTAACTTTATTTTATTTATTTATTTTTATGTGGTGCTCAGGATCGGACCCAGTGCCTCACACATGCTAGGCAAACGCTCTACTGCTGAGCCATAACCCCAGCCCCAGGAGTGCTCTACTTTTTAAAGATAATTAATAAGGAGAGAACTCTTGTCTTCACTATTTTTGTTGGATCCACCTTTTTGTTTCACCATGTATTCCACCATTTTCTGGAGGGTCGGGGTATGTGTATATAAAGATGAGTAGAATGCAGTCCCTCCTCTGAAGTAGATCTAGTCCCACTTCTGCCTTGCATTTGCAAAGTTAAGAAAACCACAGTTGGATATTCAAAGCCAAGCTTTTGGAGGGTAAAAAAATTTAGTCGCATAACTCCCCCCTCCCCTTTTTAGTATTGAGGATTGAATCTAGGACCTCATACATGCTAGGGAAGCACCCTGCCTCTGGGCTACATCCTTAGCCCAAGCTATTTCCTTATTATAGAATTTAGAATTGAATAGTGTGGGACTATTTAGAGATCACTTAGTCCTCACATAATTGTAAAGATTTCATGAGAGAAAATACCCCTCCCCACAGATACTAAGTATTTAATAAATGTGAGTTAAATCTGAATATAATCTACAACTGATGAAAAAGAGACCCAGCAAAATGAAATGACTTCCCTGGTGCTGTACATTTAGTTAATGTTCAAGTCTGGCTTAGATTTCAGATCTTTTTATTCCTAATATACCTTAATTCACATCTTCTGCCTTGGAGAGATTGCTAAAATGTCAAAGTGGGGAGGCTAACTCAATTACTTAGTAATTATTTACATTGTACTGGGTGCCTGTCACTCTGCTGGACTCTGATGAGTACAGAGGAATATTCCCATTAGGTGGGAGGGAGTTGGGAAAGGCAACAGGTAAGAGCAAGGACGTCCTGTTTTATTTACATTGTACAAGTGCCTGTCACTCTGCTGGACTCAGGTGAGTACAGAGGAATATTGCCATTAGGTAGGAGGGAGTTGGGAAAGGCAACAGGTAAGAGTAAGGACGCCCTGTCTGATGTTGAGCAGAGAGCTATTAAGTTAGGGTGGTATAAGATAAGAAGGGTGGGGTGAAATGGAACACTGGGAAGTCCAAGCCTGCCTTGTGTGACTACATTCTGTTTCCTTTAAGAGTCAGCCCTTTGAAAGAACATAGTATGACACAAAGAATGTAGCCAGTGGAATTAGCCTTGAGTTTGAATTCTGGTTTTATGACACTGCTCAAAACCTATCAGTTGCTTGCCATTTAATTAAAATTTCAAGTCCTTATAATTGTTAACAAAGTCCTATAAAATCTGACTCCCCACTTTCTCTTTGAGCACTTCTTTTCTCTCTCTTTCTCATTCTGCTCTAGCCACCCTGGCTCTCTAGCTATTCCTGTACCATGCTCTCTTGCATTGGGAACTTTGTACTGATTACTCTGTTTGTCTGAAATGCTTTTCCCCCAGATAGTTGTGGCATGATCCCACATTTCCTTTAGATCTCTGCTAGGTGTTACCTTATCAGAAAGGTTTCTCTGACCACCATATATAAACTAGTACTCTTTGCCTCCCTCTGTTATTCCAGCCTTCACCTGAGTTTATATTTCTGTGTAGCACTCACCACCAGCTGATGTGTATTTATTATCTATTTTTGAGAATGTAAGCTTCTTGAAGGCAAGTGTATACAGAGTAGAGTACCTAGTATATGAACAAATGAGTTCTGTAAGTCTCATGAGCCTCATTGTGACCATCCATATGCAACACTGGGATACTGATGCTTACTTAAAGCATTGTTGGGGTCAAATAAGATAATACTTATCAAGTACCTAGCCTAGTATCTGGTACATAGTAAATGGTCAGTAAATGCTAATGCCTAATAATAAATTATTTTTGTGGCTTTCAAGTTAATAGCTTTCATGTGGTATCCTTGTTCCCATTAAACTTAGGGAAGAAGAAATCTACATGAAAGTGATGAAGAAAAATGGTTATTTATATTTCATGCTGTCTTAGCAGAATGCAGTAATTGGAATTGTGCTTACATTTTCCTGTGGAACATCTATAAGTAACTCCATTTAATAGAACAGTTATATTTTAGGGAAGTTTTGTCAAAAGGCAAATTTTTTAATCAAATGAGTTGTATGTTCCATTATGAAATTGGATTTAAAAAAAAAAATATATATATATATATATATATACATATTTTTGTACATGGGATTGAACCCAGGGGTACTTAACCACGGAGCCACACCCCCAGCCCTATTTTTTATTTTGAGACAGGGTCTCACTAAGTTGAAAGTATACTTTTGCTAGGAAAACATGGTATCAAAATAAGAAAATCATTATCTGAAGTGCTACAAACCTGTATATTCTTCACTCTGGAAATTTTTGCTTTGCAATACCCATGATGTAATGATTTTGGCTAGGGAGAAATAACTTGTACATACAACTAAGGACTGGATTATTCCATTTCTGTTCAAGAGTGTGGTCACTCAGCAAAGAATTAGAAGATTTTTGTCTAATCATTGCTTATCAGATTTATGGACTGATTAACATGTCAGTGCTATTGTAAAGGTACTGGCACTTAATAAACTTTAGGGTTTTTTTTGTTGTTGTTGCTTTGCTAATTAGGAACAAGATTATAACTATGATCCCAACATTTTGTATTTTAAAGAGCACCATTGGGGCTGGGGATGTGGCTCAAGCAGTAGGCGCTCGCCTGGCATGCGCGGGGCCCTAGGTTCGATCCTCAGCACCACTTAAAAATAAAATAAAGATCTTGTGTCCACTGAAAACTAAAAAAAAAATAAATATTAAAAAAAAAAGAGCACCATTAACATAAAGTGAATTTGGAACAATTATTCTTTTTTTTTTTTTTTCGAGATGAGAGAGAGAGAGAGAATTTTTTAATGTTTGTTTTTCAGTTTTCGGTGGACACAACATCTTTATTTTATTTTTATGTGGTGCTGAGGATCGAACCCAGTGCCCTGCGCAGGCCAGGCGAGCGTGTTACCGCTTGAGCCACATCCCCAGCCCCAAGGAACAATTATTCTTAAACTTCAAAATTCTAATAAGTGAGCATTTTTTCTTTTTGGACATGGAAGATTTGTACATACCTTATCCCTATAACCTTCAGAGATTATACAATATACATTGTTTTTCTCATTTTCTTCTTCTAAGCCTTTTATTTAGCAGTCTGGTATTGCACAAGCGAAACTTTGACATTAATCTAGAAAGGATAGGAGAAGCACCCATAAAGGAGCTTTATAGCTATTTTGTTATCTCTTGAAGTTCTGTTGAAACTTAAAGATAAATATGTTCCTGAGCAAAGAGTACTTGATTAATCTGTTTTGTTCTTCATCTACTTGTAATAAAAGACAATGAATGCTCTTAAAAAGCAGGTAGCACTCTGCTGTCATGTATCTAAAAAGGCAAAAAGGCAAGCAGGGCACAGTGAGAGGCTGAGACAGGAGGATCGAACCTTCAAAGCCAGCCTCAACAACTTAGCAAGGTTCTAAGCAACTTAGTGAGATCCTGTCTCAAAAAAAAAAAGAAAGGCTAGGGATGTGGATCAGTGGTGCAGTGCCCCTAGGTTCAATCCCCAGGACAACAACAACAACAAAAAACAGGCAAGTGCTACTACCCACCCTGTAGTCCCAGCTTCTATGGAGGCTGAGGCAGAAGGATTATGAGTGAGTTCAGCATGGGCAACTTAGTGACACCCTATCTCAGATTAAAAAAAAAAAAAAAAGCACTGGTGGGTGTATGTGGGGGGTACTGAAGATATAACTCATGGTACAGCACTTGCCTACCATGCAAGGCCGTGGTTCAATCCCCAGTAATAAAAAAATTTTAAAAAAGCTAATCATACAACTAACATCCTTTCTGAATAAATAAATTTCTGCCACCATCCTCAGCAGTCAGACAAAGAAAATGGAAAGCAAGACACACAAGAAATCATGGACTGTATTCCTGTTGCAGAGATCAGGGGTGGTCACATTCCTAGGCAGACTGGAATTAAGAGTATTCCTTCTTATTTATAAATGGTCAGTTCCCTGGACCTCTACTTTCCTGGTCTAGGATAAGGGGTTAGATGTCCAGGATTCAAACATGACCATTCTAAATCTTAGCAGTACATCTAGGAAAAAGTAAAAAGGATTGAACAAAAGCGTATGATTGACCATGTCATGGCATAGATAGTATAGTTGAAAGAATACTCCATATGCCTATGGTTGAAGTTTTGCCCTGCAACTGATTATGTATGCTTATATAAAATACTTAATCCCTCTAAATATATTTTCCTGTCCACAAAATGAAAGTATACCTACTTCAGTCTATCTGTGAAAATTAATCAGATAATGCATACAAACACATTGAAGTGCTCAATCATTAGTAACCTATTAATAATAATAAATGTGTACACCATCTTTCCAAAATGTTGGCTATAGAAAAATTTATATATATTAGTGGCTTTAATTTTTTCCCCCTCTACTGGGAGTTGAACCCAGGGCCACATAAATGTTAGGCAAGTGTTGTTCTACCACTGAGCTCTAATCATCCTACCCTCCCACCCTTTACTCCCCTCCTTAATTTTAATATAGGGGTTAGCTGGGCTGGGGATGTGGCTCAAGTGGTAGCGCGCTTGCCTGGCATGCATGCGGCCCGGGTTCGATCCTCAGCACCACATACAAAACAAAGATGTTGTGTCCGCCGAAAACTAAAAAACAAATAAATAAATATTAAAAAAAGAAACCCATAGAACTGACAGTGGGCAGTTGTCTTGTTTAAAATAAAAAAATATAGGGGTTAACTAAATTGCTCAGGCTGGGCTTGAATTTGTGGTTGCTCTGCCCCAGCCTCTGGAGTAACTGAGATTATAGGTATGCACCACTGTACCTGGTTGGATTTAATGTTTTATTGTTGGGGATTGATATTTGGTTATTAAGACCCTTCCAAAGATTTTGTGTGGGGGTTTTGTTGTTGTTTGTTTGCCTAGTACTAGGGATGCAAAGCAGGGGCTTTGGGTATGTTTAGCACCTGCTCTATCACTGAGCTTCCTCATCACTCCTAAAGGTAATTAAATTTTTAATCAATGTCATGGGAGATCTGGAAAAATTACTTATTTCTTTGAGGATGATAAATAAAGCCACCACATACTGCTTAGTGACATATTTACTCCATAGGTAAAAGGTAATTGGTTTTTGGAGGAATGTATATGGTAAGATTTTGATCATAACATGATTTCTTATCCAGGATGTGGATAGACCAGTGATCTGAGAAGTAGGGTGCTCATGATGAATGTATTTTTCTTTTAAGTAAATCTTTTTCCCTCCCTTTCCCCAGCTGCTCAGATAAAGAATTTGATGAGCCAACTAGGAACTAAGCAGGACTCAAGCAAGCTACAGGAAAATCTGTGAGTAGCTTCCTAACAAGGTTGCGATTTGTGAGGGCACTTTGAAGACATTAGTGTCCTTGCTGCGTGGCAGCTTAGGTTTCAGGTCTGTGAAGTCAGAATGAGATCAGGAGGTAATAGCTGGATTTAGAAAGGGGCAACAAAGTATATTAATGAATCCAGATTTCCACTGCTTCTCAAAGGCCTTGAACTACTTACTTTCTTCCTTTGGTCAGTATAATAGGACAATTTAGGCACATAGAGAAGGGAACTCCTATCTCTCTCTTAAACTGTATTCTGCTCACAACTCTGCCTAATGAGCCACTTTGTTGGCATAGTACTCCTAATCTTCTAGTCTAGATGGATTTTCAACTATATATGATATTAGAAAAATTTATTCAGAATGACCCAAAGGGAGCTTGAAGGAGAGAATAGTGGAACTTCTGATCTTCTTCTTTTTTTTAATCATATTCTTTTTGACCCCATTCCAGCTTTTATTTATTTATTTTTAAAATATTTTTTATTTTTATTTTATTTATTTATATTTTTTTTAGAGAGAGAGGAGAGAAAGAATTTTTTTTTTTTTAAATCAACATTTATTTTTCAGTTTTCAGCGGACACAACATCTTTGTTTGTATGTGGTGCTGAGGAGCGAACCCGGGTCCCACGCATGCCAGGCGAGCACGCTACCGCTTGAGCCACATCCCCAGCCCCAAGAATTTTTTTTTAATATTTATTTTTTAGTTTTCGGCAGACACAACATCTTTGTTTGTATGTGGTGCTGAGTATTGAACCCAGGCCGCATGCATGCCAGGCAAGCGCGCTACCGCTTGAGCTACAACCCCAGCCCCTAAAATATTTTTTTAATTGTGGATGGACAATATATTTATTTATTTTTATGTGGTGCTGAGGATTGAACCCAGTGCCCCACACGTGTGAGGCTGATGCTCTGCCACTGAGCTACAGCTCCAGCCCATCCATTCCTGCTTTTAGAAGTTTAGTTCTTTATCTTTAAAATATATTAAGCAGTATTCCTGTTTCCTCTCCTAAACATTCTGAAGTGAACATGACTATTATTACTGTGAGCTTTTTCCAGGGAGAGATGAAATCTCTCTATCTTAGTGCTGTCTGGGATGTTCTCACTCCTGTGTGACTCTCTTTTGTTTTTCATTCCTGTGTTTTTTTAATCCTGGAGACCCATTTGCAGTGAAAAAAACATTAATAGTAGTATGCTGTCTTAGTCCATTCAGGCTGCTATAACAAAACACTATAAACCAGTTAGTTTATAAACAACAGAAATTTATTTCTCATAGTTCTGGAGACTGGGAAGTTCAAGATCCAGACGTGGCAGATACAGTGTCTGGGGAGGAACTGCCTTTTCAGGTGATGCCTTCTCACTTGTGTTTTCACTTAGTGAAAGAGGCAAAGCAGTTCTCTAGGGCCTCTTTTTTAAGGGACTAACCATTCATGACCAAGCCACTCTCATGATCTAATCACCTCCCAGTACGATTTCCTAATATTATCACCTTGTGGGGTTAGGATTTCAACATATGAGTTTGGGGGGCGCATACATTCAGGCCATAGCGTGTGGTTTCTCTGTCCTCCCTAAAACCTTTGCAGAAATGACCAGATAGTAGAGGAAACCATAAATCAAAGGAACTTTTTTTTTATTTATCCACTACTTTCTAATCTCACTTAATATATTATATATTTTTGCCTCTTTAATGTCCTTTCTTCCTACTCCTTTTATTTTGGGGGGGGGGTTGTTTTTTGAGACAGGGTTCACTATGTTGCCCAGGCTGGCCTAGAACTCCCAGGCTTGTGATCCTAGTGCCTCAGCCTTTTGAGTAGCTGGGACTACAGGCATGTGCCACCACGCCCACCACCCAGCTTCCCCCAACCCCCACCTTCTTTTATTGGTGCATTATAGTTGTACATAATGGTGGGATTTGTTTTTACATATCATGCACACAATATAATAATATAATTTGGCCAGTATCCTTCCCCCAGCTTCATATATACCACTGGGTTATGCTCCTAACCCCTTACTTATATATTTTTAAATAGTATAGGGCTTCTTTGTTTTGAAGGGAGAAATAAAGTCAAGCATAAAGAGCAAGAAGGCATCCAAAGATAAATCTGAGAAAGAATCAGCCTTTAAGCAAGAATGAGGGAATAGATCTTTGAAGGTTGTTCCCTAGGGTAGGTGCGAAGCTATGCTTTTAATGCATATTTCATTCAACCACCTATGCCTAGACTCTAGTCGGTGGACTGTGACAGATACTGACCATGCAGAACTCCTGGGTAATTCAATATGAGAATTTTATGAGGAAGTTCAGGGTGTTAAAACCATGAGATTTAGGTGTGGGCAGTAATTGCTCTTTCTCTTGTTTCTGTCAGAATTGCTGATGTGTTTTTCTCCCCAAAGAGTTAAAATTCCTGATTGTGCTTCCTTCAGCAGGTGTCTTGAGGCAGGTTCTTTTTGCTTAATGTGACTGCTTCAATAATGTGAAGATGTCTTGAAGTGGGTTTGCCTGGGTAATAGTAATGACATTTTTTTGTGAATATGGGCGTTGAGGTGCCCTTTTTCTTCAAACAGTCCTTCATTCCCTGCATTGTGAGACATTCTGAGAACAAAGTAATACTCAGTATGATAGCTCTCAAGAAGAGTCAGCATCTTGAAATATATCTTTTTTCTCTTAGGCAGCAGTTGCAGCACTCCACAAATCAGCTTGCCAAGGAAACAAATGAATTGCTGAAGGAATTAGGGTCCTTACCCCTTCCCTTATCTACGTCAGAACAGGTTGGTATTTCTGTTTTGCTTTATTACTAAGAAAGCACTTTGTTTTAGTAGAAAGGCAGTATGGTGGAACAAAAATTGGTCTTTGGTGCTAGATAGACTTTCTCTGAACCTTAGTTTCCTTATATGTAAAGTGGGGTATGTGACTATTGTGGCATTAGAGAGAAAGAACGCACCAGATGTAGCAAAGTGCTTGACATTCAGTAGGTATTCAATATGGGGTAGTGCTATTTATTATTAATATGTTAATAAAATGGATTTTGCTGAATTAGAATTTCAGTGTTTGCGTCTCTTTAGGATTTGGCTAGCAGCCACATGTTGGCAGGCTTAGACCTAGTTTGTTTGGGATCCACTATCTGCAAATTTCCATTGAACATCTTTCTTTCATATTTTGTGTCCCATCAAGGGTTATTCATAGGTCTCAGGTTAAGGAAATATCAGGGAAGATTTTTTTTCCTAAGTAATTTTACTCAAAGGACATTTAAATTCTTTAAATGAACACACTTTTTACTTGGATTCATTGTTCCCTAAATGTCTTCTTTCATTCTGGAAGCCAGATGTGTCCCCTCCTTCATCATGGTTTAACTCTTTTATCTCTTATTCATGGTCTACCTTAAGGGAAAAACTTCTCCATCTGCCTTAGCCTATTGTGATTCTATTTTGTTTTAGCTTCTATTCCACTCATGGGGCACTTGACTTATATGACTTTTTATTATTGAACTTTTAAAATTATGATATCCTATCTCAGATAGCTCTGAAGACAAAGCCTTCAACTTCCCTATCCTGGGTTGTTTTTAAATTTGTGGCTTGCTGGGCTATGGTCCACACCTGTAATCCTAGCAACTCAGGGGGTTAAGGCAGGAGGATCACAAGTTCAAAGCCAGCCTAGGAAACTTATTGATATCCTGTCCCAAAATAAAAGAGGCTGGGAATGTAGCTCAGTTGTAGAGTGCTCCTGGGTTCAATCCCCAGTACTGAAAGATAACAACAAATAAAACGGTGACTTGTGGGTCTGGGGATATAGCTCAGATGGTAGAGTGCTTGCCTCTCATGTACAAGGCCCTGGGTTCAATCCCTGGCACCACACACACAAAAAAGAACTGTGACTTTCAAAAACCAAACTAGAGTAGAAATATCAGAGTTTTTACTGTGTAATAAGGGTAAATATCATTATATAAAACTTTAGTTTGATACATATATGTGTGAACAGTACTGGGTCATGAGGTCAAATTCATACTGTGGGTTTCCAAAAACTTGAAAAGCACCAGTTTAACCTGGCAAGCTGTTTAATGTAGCAATGTTCAGTCCAGAGTTTTGGAGCTCTTTGCACAAAAGAGGATCCAAGACTAGAAGCTTTGTCTTCCTGCTACAAAATACTTTTGATAAACAGTAAGATTATCCATATATGAGTTGTTTTAGTTGTTACTCGTGTTGATGTTTCTGTTATGGGACAGTGCCCCCTTACCATCCAAAATATCTCCAGCTTGTTCCCAAATTATCTGTTTCTTCCTCCCAGCTATGCACTTAGGGAATATACATTTGTAGATAGCTTTCAAAGCAATAATAAAGGAGTCTAAGGATTTGATATAGACAGAGTATTGCATGTACTTAAGGTTTAAATAGTAAAGTCTAAGCAAAATATAAATAGAAAGCTAAATCTGCTACCCCCAGAATCATCTAATGTATTCAAAAACCAAACAGAAGTTATTTTTGGATAATGCATGCTATTGTTTACTTCCATTAGCTTGGATCATTAAGAACATGAAATAGATCTACAAACATATTCTCTTTGATGAAATATAACTCCTTGATTCCCTTTCTCCTATTGTGATGATTACCTTTTTGTCTTTCTACTCTTGCCTTATTTAATCTTAGCCCTATTGCCCATCTTTTCACTGCCACCCTAGGCATAAAACATACATTCTATTTTCAGTTTCCCCATACATTCTATAGGTATGGGGATAACTACATACTGTTATCAGTGGTCTTCTAGTTGCCAACTGGACAAATCCAGTGGCCTCTTTTGAGTTTTTATTCACTTTTCCTCTCTTGTTTTCTTTGGTCCACTAGTGTTGTTTTGTTTTGTCACTGAACTTTCTTTTTTTCCACGATTCTCTTTCATTCTTTCCCCCAACTCTGGTTGACTTTCAGTCTCCTTCCTTGATAATATATCGTCCTAGAAGTAGGCATGCCCCAAGGCTCTGCCATTGACCCTCTAGTTTTTCACTCAATACTTTCTCCCTCAGGAGTCTTATTTATGTTTATGACCACCCTGTCACCTTTAGGATCAACCACTTCCAAATATTTTTCCAACCCTAGCCCTTTAGCCTTCCATACTTGGCCCATATTGCCAGTTCTGTTCTCATATCTCCTCTTGAAATATACTACCTGCATAAAAAATTTAATGGGGTATTGGGCTGGGGTTGTAGCTCAGTGGAGAAGTGCTTGCCTGGCATGTGTGAGTCACTGAGTTCAATCCTCAGCACCACATATAAATAAATAAAATAAAGGTATCGTGCCCATCTGCAACTAAAAATATATACATTTTTTAAATTTAATGTGGTATATTATATGGAATTCCTCATTCAGACTCCTCAAATAGGGCTGGGTTGTGGCTCAGTGGTAGAGTGTTTGTCTAGCTTGTGTGAGGCACTGGGTTCAATTCTCAGTACCACATAAAAATAAATGAATAAAATAAAGGTCCATCAACAACTAAAAAATATATATATATAAAAAAAACTTAAATAAGTTGAGTTTGTGCCTTTTAACCTAATATTCCCACTCATACAGATTTGTCCTAAGGAAAAATATTCTGAAGGGAAATAAGTATAAGTACTCACAAGCTAAATATAAATATTAGCTGTTACAGTGGGGCTCACTTGAGCTTTATTTTTAATAGTTAAAAACGAGAACAATCTAGAAGGAATGTTTACATAAAATTTACTAGATTAGCTTGATGGGATATCTGAAACAAAGATTATCATTTTTTTTGGAAGATTATAATTGTGAATATTATGGTACCATGGAACATGTTTATGATATATTGAAAAGATAGCATTTGGGGGCTGGAGGTATAGCTTAGTGATGGAGTGCTTACTGAAAACCCACTTTTTTGGGGAATGAGCAAAGCCCCTTGGGTTCTCTCCTAGCACCAAAAAAAAAAAAAAAAGAAGAAGAAGAAAAGAAGGTAGTATTTTTGGATGGTAAGTTGGGGAGTAATTTCCCCATTATTGCTATAATGTTGTTTATGCAAAAATAAAGATCCCAGAAAGGGGAAAACAATGTTCTCACCTAAATTTGCTTTCTGTATTTGAAGTTTGGGTCATTCTTTACTTTATCTCTCTTCTTCCACCTCCAGTCACTAAGTCAGTGTTTTTTAAATTTATTTCTTTGTGAGCCAATTACCGATACTGTGTCCTCCTAAACTTAAACTACTGCAATGGTAAAAAGTCTAAAAACATTTCTTTATGACTTTCTGGGGTTCAAACCCAGGCCCTTGTGCATGCTAGACAAGTGCTCTGTTACAGAGCTATGTCCTCTGCACTGTTGCAGAATTTTTTTTTTTTACTTGTTTCTTCTTTCCATTTCACTTGGCATGTTCACAGCTGATTTTTCTAAGTTACTCCTTTGTCCCTGTCATATTCCCAGATGAAAAATCTTCATTGCTCTTTGTTCATTAGGAGTTAAGTCCCAGATTTATTAGCTTGACATTTAAAACCCACTTTTATCTTTTAGCTTCTCTTATGAATAAATCTTGGTTTTAGCCAGACCATCTCCTTAATAGATCCAGTTTTCTTCCACCAGCCTCTGCTTACACTGTTCTCTTGGTTGGATTTGTTCTACCCTGTCTTTCTGCTTATTCTGTTCACTACTTCTTTACTGTCCACATTTTCTTGAGGCCTTTCTTGACCACCTAAGTTCTTACTGATTGATTGTCCTGGGTCTGAACTTCTATAGTACAAGGTGGATATAGCCAATTTTTATGACTTTGTCACTTGTGTGTACATATTCTGTATCTCTAAATAGATGATGAGCTATTTGAGATTATTTCTGTGTGCTTAGTATGGGGCGCTTGGTATGTATTTTTTGAGATGTAGAAGTAGCAAGCCTAATAAAGATAGCCTGTAGATAAATGAAATAGTTATCAAGTTCTTAAAGGTTGTAAACCTTACTTTTATTTTTTTTAAGATAGAGAGAGAATTTTAATATTTATTTTTTAGTTTTTCGGCAGACACAGCATCTTTGTTTGTATGTGGTGCTGAGGATCGAACCCGGGCCGCACGCATGCCAGGCAAGCTCGCTACTGCTTGAGCCACATCCCCAGTCCATAAACCTTACTTTTAAAATAAAGCCTATAGATGAAAATGGTTATGATTTTCTGGGAAACTGCGAACTTAATATACATGAATATAGTTTCAACATTTTTGTAAAAATCAATCTCTATTTGGGTCCAATCTGAGTCTAAAGATAGTATTATTATTTTAGATTCTCCAGGGAACAAAAATTCTGAATTTCAAAAAATAAAAAAAAATTTAAAGATTCTGAATTGCATTTTCTTCTGATATTATAAGATAAATGATATCCAGTTCTCAGGCTTGTCAGAATGAAAGAGAAAATTCTGATTTGATCTGTATTGTATTAACTGGGAATTTGAGCTAGCAAGGAGTGAATTAATTAATTTAAAGATGATTCTATTTTGTAATAATTTTCCTTGTTGGAAATCTCCAAGAGTTATAGTTTTATCTGTAATAGGAATTAAAGCTAAATGACTCTGGGTTAATATAAAATCTCAAATTCTTTCTTTAATTTCCTTAGCGCCAGCAGAAACTTCAGAAAGAACGCCTCATGAATGACTTCTCTGCAGCCTTAAATAATTTCCAGGCTGTTCAGAGAAGGGTATCTGAAAAGGAAAAGGAGAGTATTGCCAGAGCAAGAGCTGGATCTCGTCTTTCTGTAAGTTGATTCTTAAAAGAAAATTTTCAATTTCAGGATGTTCTTTTCTAAAATTTTTTTTCCTTTCTTTTCTCCTTGACCATCAGCCTTTGTTTGTTATCACTCCAAATAATAAACATATACATCAGCTGTTATAAAAATGTCAGATTGGCCAGGTGCAGTGGCACATGCCTATAATCCCAGTGGCTCATGCCTGTAAACCCAGGGGCTCAAGAGGCTGAAGCAGGAAGATTTCCAAGTTCAAAGCCAGCCTCAGAAACTTAGTGAGGCACTAAGCAACTTGGGGATACCCTGTCTCAAAATAAAATATAAAAAAGGGCTGGGGATGTGTCTCAGTGGTTAAACGCACCCCTGGGTTTAATTCCTGGTACAAAAAAAAAAAAAGAAAGTCAGATTGGTATAGCCTAGGTAAAAAAAAAAAAAAAAAAAAAAGTGTATGCATGTTGGGAAAGACATGGAATGTGCATAAAGGTTAAGAAAAAGTAGAATTATGTATAATTTTCATTTTGTTATATTAATCTATGTTAAAAACAAAGGATAAGTCTTGTTTTCTAGAATATAGCAGGCTAGGTTGTTTGGACTATCTCATTTTGAAAAGAATTTTCAAACACTGAGATTTAAAAACTCAACTTCTCAAAAGTAGCAAATAGCCATGAAAATAAATATTAAGGTCAAAATCTAAGAGAGGTAAGCAGAGCATTGAAAATGCTTTTTGCACTGAGTACATTTACTGAAGGCAAACTTGAACTTCAGTTTTGATGTCCTCATGGCATAAAGAGGATAAAAGTCAAAGCTCAGGGTCCATGCATAGTAGAGAATATAAAAGGTGTTCTTAATATTAAACAGGACCCTAAAAGACTATAGTCTTAGGATTTGAGAAAGCCAAAATAAGCCTTCCTTCAAAAGCACTGAACTAATCAGGTGGTAGAGAGGGGTAAGAGGGAGAGAAGATCCAGACATTAAGTTCTGTCACAAAGAAATCTTCAGGCACATTTACTGCCCAAATTTATACTACCTCTATGTTCCAAAACTTCAAGCTGCAAGTGGTTCTGGACTGGTAAAATACCTATGCGCCAAGCAGAAGCAAATCCAAATCTACTTTGTGGAGACACCTTTATCCTGGCCTAGAAAGAATATCCTCAGGCTGGGGTTGTGGTTCAGTGGTATAGTGCTCACCTTGCATGCACAAGGCACTGGGTTCAATCCTCAGCGCCACATAGATTAAAATAAAGATATTGTATCCACATAAAACTAAGAGATAAATATTTTTTAAAAAAAGAATATCCTCAAATACATTTCAAGCGCTAGGTTAAAAATAACCAAGCACACAAAGAAACAAGTTATCCTATATAAGAACTACTAGAAACAACAGTAAAATGAAACATATCTGTAAAGACTATATTGGAATTATAAGACAGCCATACTTACTGTGTTGAAAGAAATAAATGAAAAACTTGAAAACATCTACAGGAATCAGAAAACTACAAAAAGTTTTGAAAAAGATTCAAAAAAAATTCTAAAATTGGAAAATATAATAAGGAAATAAAAAACTTAATAGGTAGGTGGTTTAACTAGAAAATTGGTTAGATTTTTTTTTCACAGCATGTAGCACAGGGGGTTAAGAAGCTAAATATGGAAGAAAGATTACGAGAAATGGCCAGGTGTGGTGGTGTACACCTGTAATCTAAGTGGCTCCGGAGGCTGAGGCAGAAGGATTGCAAGTTCATAACCAGCCTCATCAACTTTAGTGAGGATCTAAGCAACTTAGCGGGATAGTGGGACTCTGTCTCAAAATAAAACATAAAAGAAAAGGGCTGGGGATGTGGCTCAGTGGTTAAACACCCCTGGTTTTGTGAGTTACAGAATGAAAGCAGAGCAAATATAGAACAGAATTAATATTTGAAGAGATAATGTTCCAGAAATGATATAATGACACTAATCTTTCCTTCCTTCCTTCCTCCCTTCCTCCCTTCCCCCCAGATGTGTATAA
>NW_026000082.1:34118792-34144501 GCF_001458135.2 Marmota marmota marmota | reverse complement strand
CCCCCCCCTTCCCTTCCCTTCCCTTCCCTTCTGGGAATTGAACTCGGGGGCACTAAACCACTGAGCCACATCCCCAGCCCTATTTTGTATTTTATTTAGAGACAGTGTCACTGAGTTGCTTAGTGCCTTGCTAAGTTGCTGAGGCTGACTTTGAACTCATGTCTCATCCCCTGAGCTGCTTGACAAGCATGTGCCACCACGCCCAGTTCTAATCTATGGTTTCTAGAAGCCTAACAAATTCCAAGTAAGATAAATTAAAAAAAAAAATTTATCAGAACACCAAAGACAGAGAAAATTGCTAAAATCACTGGAGAAATAGTAGAATACCGTAAAGACACAATAGTTGGATTGACAGTTAACTTCTCAGTAGTAACAATGGAAACCATTAGAATGCTATCCATTTTGCGGGGAGCAAGGGTACCAGGAATTGAACCCAAGGGCCCTTAACCACTGAGCTACATCCCTAGTTGCTTTTTTATATTTTATTTAGAGACAGGGAGCTTATGGCCTCAATAAATTGTTGAGGCTGCTTTGAACTTGTGATTCTCCTGCCTCAGCCTCTGGAGCTGCTGGGATTATAGGCGTGTGCCACCACACCCTGCTAGAATGCTATCTTGAATGTTAATGAGGGAGAGTAACTGCCTACATAGCACTTTAAACCCAGTAAAAATATATATCCACAGTGAGGTCTAATTAAAGACATTTTCAGTTCCTGCCAGGCATGATGGTGAAAGCCTATAATCCTAGCTACATGGGAGGCTGAGGCAGGAGGATTGCAAATTTGAGGCCAGCCTCAGCAGTTTAGCAAGACCCTGTCTCAAAAGTAAAAAAGAGCTGAGGATGTAGCTCAGTGGTAGAGTGACCTTGGGTTCATTTGCTAGTACAAAGAAAGTTTCTTAACATACTTTGTTTAAGGAAATTCTCAAGGAAAATGATCCCCAAAGAAAAGTCTGAAGAGCAGAAAGGAATGAAGAGCAAAGAAAGTAGTAAATATGTGGAAAGATAAGCCACAAATAGAAAGAAGGTATTACTATATGTGAACAAAGGAGTAGAATTTGAATATTTTGTACAAAGAATTCCCCACGAGTCAATGTGAAAAAAAGTACAACCAATAGAACAACATTTCTTTTTTCTTTTTTTGGTACAGGAGGTTGCACCCAGGGGTCCAATTTTTATTTTATATTTTGAGACAGGGTCTCACCAAATTGCCTAGATAGGCCTCTTGCTTCTGCCTCCCAAATGGCTAGGATTATAGGCTTGTACCACCAGTCCTGAGAGTTCTCAAACTTTTGATCTCAGGACCCCATACACTTTTTTTTTAAAAATATATTTTAGTTTTTAATGGACTTTATTTGATTTATTTATATGTGGTGTTGAGAATCAAACCCAGTGCCTTGCACATGCTAGGCAGGCACTCTACCATTGAGCCACCACCCCAGGTCCTGGGTTTTTTTTTTTTTTTTTTAATAGTGAACCCAGGGGCATTTTACCACTGAGTTACTTGTGTGTTTATAAAAAGTTTTATAAAGGGCTGGGACTCTAGCTCAGTGGTAGAGTGCTTTCCTTGCATGTATGAGGCACTGGGTTTGATCCTCAGCACCACATAAAAATAAATTAATAAACAAAGATATTGTGTCCATCTACAACTAAAAAATATTTTTTAAAAAGTTTTATAAACTTTTAAATATATTATTATAAAATCATATTGAAACTAGGCACAGTGGCACATACCTGTAATCTCAAGAGACTCAGGTGGCTGAGGCAGGAGGATCACAAGTTCCAGGCCAGCCTCAGCAAAGTAGTGAGACCCTGTCTCAAATTTTTAAAAAACTTAAAAAAGGGCTGGGATGTAACTTGGTGATAAAGCCACCCCTGGGTTCAATGTCCAGTATCCCACTACCCCTACTCCCTACAAAAAAAAAAAAAAATGGAATAAATAAAAATGTGTCGTTCCCTAATTCAGCCTGCAACTGAACTATGCCAATGCTTTTCTTAGAGATAAACATCATGTTTCAGTATGCAACACAAGTATGTTATATATACTTAACATTTTGTCCTACAGGGTATTAAAAAGTTGTATTTCAAGGGGTAGAGATTTAATTAATAATTTTTATGGCTTTATCAAAGATAAACTGTTTTTTTTAAAAAAACAGTGCCTGATGATGAAGAAGACAGTATTTGGTGCCACTGCGTTGAGCCATTTTATCCACCATTGCTTTTACTTCACGAGTATAAATGTCAACACATTGAAAAAGGCAAACAAATATGTTGGTATTATTTTGAATAATGATCCAACAAATGAAGGGGTACTTAGCCTCTTTAGTTAGTCATGGATTTTCTGATTAAAACAACAATGAAATACTATTTCATGTCTACCAGAAGGGCAGACATTTTAAATTCTGTGAACACTGCGGGTGGCTGTTAGATATGATGGAGCAGGAACTCTCCTATCTGGCCCAGGAGCAACCATTTTGGAAAACATTTTAGCTCCTTCTTCAGAACATATACATACCTTATGACTCAGCAGTTCTACCGTAGAGGAACCTGCATACATATACCAGGATGTATATTCAAGAATGTTCAGAGCAGCATTATTTGTAGTAGTCAAAAACTGTAAACATTGAGGCTGGGGGTGAAGCACAGTGGCAGAGTGCTAGCTTAGTGTGGATGAGGCCCTGGGTTCAATCCCCAGCACCACAAAAAGAATTAAAAACAACCAGATGTCCTTCAGCAGTAGAGGATACAGCTAAAATGTTTTTCAAAGTGGTGGTGGTGGTGGTGGTGGTGGTGGTGATGATGGTGATGAAGAAGAGGAGAATAATCCTTCTCTCTTACCCATGTTCTTCTGGTCCTCTTTAGTATGGTTTCTGTTCTGGGCCCCAGCTGAAATGCTGATTTGCTTTTAGCTACTTCACACTCATTTCTTAGTTGAGACAGATTGCCAGCATCCTCTTGTCATCTTACAGATCCTGTTGGAGCCAGGGATGTTAATTCTTTATACTATAACTAAGCAAACCCTTGTTTTATGTGTCTGTGACATGTTTCTGGATGACAGCAATAATAATGCCATCTGCTTTCTAGGCAGAAGAGAGACAAAGAGAGGAGCAGCTTGTTTCATTTGACAGGTAAAGAATTATTTATCCAACCTGATGTATAGTTGATGGGAGTCCCTATTTATCTAATCTGTCTGTATGTCTATCTATTAAATTCTTTTTATGGTACTAGGGAATTGAACCTCAGGGTGGTCTACTACTGAGTTACATCCCCAGCCCTTGTTATTTTTGGTTTTGAGACAGGGACTCACTAAGTTTCCGAAGCCTCCCAATTTGCCATCGTCCTGTCTCAGTTTCCTGAGTAGCTGGGATTACAGGCATATGCCACTGTTCCTGTCTGTCTGTATTTATTTACTTATTTTTTGGGTACCAGGGATTGAACTCAGGGGCACTCGACCATTGAGCCATCCCCAGCCCTATTTTATGTTTTATTTAAAGACAGGATCTCACTGAGTTGCTTAGTGCCTCACCATTGCTGAGGCTGGCTTTGAATTCGAGGTCCTCCTATCTCAGCCTCCCGAGCTGCTGGGATTAAAGGTGTGTGCCACTATGCCCAGCTGTATTTATTTTTAATATAAAAAATGAGGGCTGGGAAAATGAGAAATTATATCCCATCTTTGTATGATATATCAAAGTGCATAAATGCATTCTATTGTTATGTATAACTAATTAAAACAAATTTAAAAATTTTTAAAAATAATCCACATTTTCCAGCAAAAAACAAACAGGGCTGGGGATGTGGCTCAAGTGGTAGCGCACTCGTGTGAGGCACTGGGTTTGATCCTCAACACCACATAGAGATAAAATAAAGATATGTGTCCACCTAAAACAAAAAAACAAAAAAATGGGGACTGGGGTAGTAGCCCAGTGATAGAGCACTTGCCTAGTATGTATGAGGCACTGAGTTCGATCCTCAGCACCACATAAATAAATAAATAAATACAATTAAAATATTGTGTTCATCTACAACTAAAAAAAAAAAAATTTTAAATGAATGAGAGGGACTGGGGTTGTGGCTCAGTGGTAGAGTGCTTGCCTAGCATGCATGGGGCACTGGGTTCGATCCTCAGAACCACATAAATGTAAAATAAAGATATTATGTCCACCTAAAACTAAAAAAAAATAAAGATTTAAAAAAAAAAAGAAGGGCTACAACTATAGCTCAGTGGCAGAGTACTTGCTTAGCATGTGTGAAGCACTGGGTTTGATCCTTAGCACTGCATAAAAATAAAGGCATTCTGTTCATCTACAATTACAAAAATAAAAATAAATTTAAAAAAATGAATGAGAAAAAAAATGAATGAGAAGCCATGTGTGGTGGCACATGCCTATAATCCCAGCAACTCAGGAAACTGAGGGAGGAAGATTACACGTTTAAGGACAGCCTCAGCAACTTAGCAATACCTTGTCTCAGAATTTTTTTTTTAAAAAAGGGGATCACTCCTCAGTTGTGGCTCAGTGCTAGAGTGAGGCCCTGGGTTCGATCCTCAGCATCACATAAAGTAAATAAATAAATAAAAATACAGATATTGTGTTCATTATAACTAAAAAGATACTTTTTAAAAAATGGGTCTGGGATCTGGGGGTTGAAGCTCAGTGGTGGAATGCCTTTGGGTTAAATCTTCATTGCCACCAAACAAAAATGAAACAAAAACAAAATAATGAGAAAAAAGTACAAAATAAAGGGAAGACATGGGCTTTTCTAAGATCTTTGAATTAAAGGAGGAATAATTTCAAGGTGAATAAAAAATTTCAAGAAACCCCTGATACCCTTTTGTGGGGATGAAGCTTGACTCATGGGAATAAATATGAACCCACAAATCTACAGATTAGGAGGTCTCAGTCATCTTATCTCTAATTCAGATTTAAGTTTGCCAGTGTTATTAGGTCTCTGTTTACTCACCTCTGAAAAGGAGGCAACTCATCCTTTTAGGAACATGAAGAGAAAAAGCAGATAATTTGTATCTGAAAGATGTCTCTTCTCTAAGCTAATCTCAGATATGTATTCATGGCATTAGAATTTAAAAATGTTTATCCTGTATCCATTTCCCCTACTACACTATGAACATCTTAAAGGCATGGAGGACTCCTGACTTATTCAGTTTGTATCTCCAAGTCATGGAGGACATTCTTTAAATATGTGGAAATGAAGTATGATTCATACGTACTGTTTAAAAATGCATATCACTACATTTTCAAAGTGTTCTGTATCTAGTATAATAATTTCTTCTAAATACTTTCAGAATTTATAATATTTCATTATAAATTTTGGTTTTACTTTGGTTTTCTGTTATGAGGTATATAACACAAAAACATAACCTTAGGGAAATTTTTGAAAACCAGGCGGTTTGATTCTGTTAAATGAATTGGTGAAGCACTGGTAGGTTACTTAGCCTGCTATCCTCCACCCAAAGTACCAATACAGCTTGCACTTAGAGAGTGCCCTGGGAGAGGATGAGTCAGAGAAATTCATTGAGTTCAGCTCTTGGGTTATTTTCCTTGTCTACCAAGTCCTAACAAGATTACAGAGTATATCCCTAAATGAAAAAATCAAGGAATCTCATCCCCAATAATTTTGCTTCATCTCAGTTTTGCCCAGAGGCTGAGACTGTTTTCTTGGTATTACCAGCTCTTTTCCTCTGGTATGAAGCTTGTGGTCCTTGGGGATTTTATAGTGATAACAGAGGAGTTGGTGCCCCAGTTATTCTTTACATAGGTTCTGCTGGCAACAGAGGAATTGTAGGTATGTCTCATCACACCTAAAGAAGGAGGATTCATCTAGAGTGCTTGTCTCCCTGCAGCCATGAAGAGTGGAACCAGATGCAGAGCCAGGAGGATGAGGCAGCCATCACTGAGCAGGATCTGGAACTCATTAAAGAGAGGGAAACGGCTATTCGGCAGCTGGAGGTGAGAGCTAGGTCATGTTTTTTGTTTTGACTCAGTGTATCTGCAGGTATTTGAGATTTTAAGCCTGAAGTTTCTCAGTTGTTATGAAAAAGCATAAAATGAGTCATGTGGTTTGCACATTATCTGTCACAATTTAGTCATGGTGGATTTTAACTACTGCTACTAAGTTGCTGTGATGGTATTGGCCTTGGCATTTAGCAGTCCCCAAATCCTTTTCTCTAATACCACATCTTACCTGGTCTCCTTGAGAAATACACAGAGAACAGAGCAAGACAAACGAATATTTTTTTTTTATTAGGACTTTACCCCTAAATCTCAATAGCCACCTCTAGACTGGGCATGACTCTATGGAGAGCCCCTTTGTTAGTCTGATTAGCACGGTATATAGGCAGGCCAAAAGTCTTATTCCATTTTTGTGTTAATTCTAGAGTCCAAATCCAAGTTGTAGATATTATTATTTCACTGGGTCAGAGAAATGGAAATAGTTTATGAAGTAGAGGTTTGGAGTGTTGGGGGGTCTGTAGACCTTTCTTAAATAACTGAGCTCCATCTTGAACTTTACATAGTAAACAGTAATATATCTTTAAATAAGTTGATTTTCTTCTCCATGGATGTAGATGACTGCCATCTCTGGGGTGGGAACAATAGCGGAGAAACTTGGAGTGCCTCCTTGACCTTCATCTATAGCAGTGGTTTTGAACCCAGTTTATGCATATTAGATTCACCTGGGGAAGATTTTTTTTTTTTTAAATGCCTGAGTTCTCCTGAACCATCAATTACGTGAAATTCCTTTTTTAGGTTAAAAGTGGGCAAATATCCACATTTTTATAAGGCTCAGCCTAATAAATCATAATTACTAGTGATGCCTATGTTTTTTAATTTCTTTCTTTTTTTTTTTTAGAGAGAGAGAGAGAGAATTTTTTAATATTTATTTTTTAGTTTTCAGCGGACACAACATCTTTGTTTGTATGTGGTGCTGAGGATCGAACCCGGGCTGCACGCATGCCAGGCGAGCGCCCTACCGCTTGAGCCACATTTCCAGCTAAATCATAATTACTAGTGATGAGGCCCTGGATATTTTATAATCCCCAGATGGTTATAATATGTAGCCAAAATTGAGACCCACTGCTTGAGGGGCCATCAGTGTCTGTTTTAGTTTATTTATTTAGGCAGGGGTGGGTACTGGGGATTGAATCCAGAGATGCTTTACCACTTACTACATGTACCCCAGCCCCCCCCCCTTTTTTTTCTTTTTTTTGAGACAGGGTCTTGCTAAGTTGCTTAGGGCCTTGCTAAGTTGCTACGGCTGGTCTCAAACTTGAAATCCTCCTGTCTCAGTCTGTCAAGCTGCTGAGATTACAGGTGTGTACCACCATGCCTGGCCAATGTCTGTTTTTAGATGAGACAGTTTATCCTCAAGTTATGCCTACTTTATTTTCTTCAAATGTGTCATTTTTTAAAATATTTATTTTTTAGTTGTAGTTGGACACAAACCTTTATCTTATTTATTTGTTTTTATGTGGTGCTGAGGATTGAACCCAGGCCCTCGAACATATTAGGTGAGCGCTCTACCACTGAGCCACAACCCCAGCCCTATCACATCTCTTTTATAATTATGTCAAAATGAATCCTAACATTATATATAACTAAAAAGAACTAATAAAAAGCAAACATACAAACAAAAATATGTTATATCTTTCCCTTTACTTTTTTTAAAAAAATTCTTTTTTAATTTTTTTTTTTAGTAGTAGATGGACGTAATACCTTTATTTTGTTTATTATGTGGTGATGAGGATCCAACCTAGTGCCCCACACTTGCACTACCACTGAGCCACAACCCCAATCCCTCCTTTACTCTTTTTCACTTGCTAATCATTGACTTGGTTCTCTAACGTTAGAAATGTGAACAGGGAGCAGAGGGAGACATATGGAGTTAAGGAAAGGAATGTAATGTAATGAATGTCAGGAATGGGGATCACTTCACATTTGACAGAGTCCCTTGGGATCAACTTTCATATCCAGTCATTTCTTTTTTGGGGGAACAGGGTCTGAACTTAAGGGCACTCGACCACTGAGCACATCCCCAGCCCTCTTTTGTATTTTATTTAGAGACAGGGTCTCACTGAGTTGCTTAGCACATTGCTTTTGCTGAGGTTGGCTTTGAACTCGTGATTTTCCTGCCTTAGCCTCCCAAACTGCTGGGATTACAGGCGTGTGCCAACGAGCCTAGTCAGTCGTCTGTTTCTTATCTTAGCATACAAACCTTATGTTATAGCCAAATTAGTCTATTTGCTTCCAAGATTATATGAGATCAGGCACATTCAGGGTGGTTTGGGTATGACTATTTGCTCTTTAACTCACTTCCTTTCTGTTTATATGGCCTTTTCTTTGCTTTAAGGCACAACTCAAGGACTGTCTCTTCTGCAGTCTTCCTCTTTTGCACACCTTTCTGTACCACTCATTAGTCATTTCCTCTATATCACCCTTTTTATTTATCTTATCATGTACTTATTTCCCCAGTGGCACTAGGGCACTGCCCAAATGGCAGTAGAAAACAAAAGAATCAGTCCTGGGGGAAAAGAGGCTTCCTTCCTGTGAGTATCCCCTCCTCCTTGCATTTACCAGGTAGCAAGATCCCATATAAACCATTTAAATTTTCTAATCCAAAGTCACAGTACTCATTGTTGTTTGTTGGCATTCACAAGCTTTTGCCATAAGGCCCCATTTAGGCTCCATCTATAGCTATCACACCAAGAATTTATCCATCCCAGCAATCCAGCTTCTATTCTATAACCTTTTGGCTTGGGTGATCACACTGGTTCCCATATAGCACATTCAACTAATATTGCTTGACAGATGGGTTTACATGCCTTCCATTTTATGCTATTAGGTAAATAGTGATAGATTATTTTCTGTTATAGAGAAATCATGTTTTATAGAGTTTTAAAAACATATTTGGGAAGCCAGACACAGTGATACACACCTGTAATCCCAGTAACTTGGGAGACTGAGGCAGGGATATCACAAATTCAAGGCCAACATCAGCAGTGTAGCAAGACTTTCAAAGTAAAAAAGGACTGGGCATGTAGCTCAGTGATAAAGGGCCCTGGGATCAAAACCCAGTACCAAAAAACCACATGTGGGACTGGGAGTATAGATCAGTGGTGGAGCACTTGCCTAGCATGAATGAGGCACTGGGTTCAATCCACTATAAATAAAACAAAGCAGCCAAAAACAAGACAAAATAAACAAACAACAAAAAAGCTAAAACTTTAACTAGAAGAAAGGAATCATCTAACATGTTGCTTAATGTTAGTTGTTTTTTGTCTCCCTTAGGCTGACATTTTGGATGTCAATCAGATATTTAAAGATTTGGCCATGATGATCCATGACCAAGGTGATCTGATTGGTATGTATTATTGATACCTTTAATATCAAGGTGAGTTGAAAGTATTTGTGTGCCAAGAAGTCAGTAAGATGTGTCAAATATAGAACTAAAGTTTGGGATTATAATTTTAAAATTACTAAATTCATTTTCTTAGTAATATTCATATATTGTCAAATGTGGAAGGTAAAGAGAGGCCTTTGTGAATAATTAGCCCTATTCACTCGCCATAGCTTCTTGGGAAGTCTTTGCTTAAACAAATAGCTATCAGCTTCCCAGCTTTTCTCTCCAGATACTTGCACAATTATGGGATTCATGACTTTTTAAAAACTTTTTATGTGAAATTAATCTTAAGTTTATAAAAAGTTTTTAAAAATACAGGGAACTTGGGCTGGGGATATAGCTCAGTTGGTAGAGTGTTTGCCTTGCATGCACAAAGCCATGGGTTCAATCCCCAGCACCACCAAAAAAAAAAAAAAAACAACCAAAAAAACAAGGAACTCCTTTATACCCTTTACTCAAATTTACATCTTGTTATCATTCTGCCCCATTGACTTTGTTTGTACTCTCACTCTGTGTGTGTACATGTATGTGTCTGTGTTGTGTATATATCCAAACAGGATATTGGATTTTCACTTTGGAATTGCCATCCACAAACCAAGCAGCTCTTTGTTGGTCAGTGGAAAACTGCGCTACACACACAGAATGTTTTTATGTATTTTTTTTCTGAACCATTTAGTCACATAGTTCTTAAATCCTTATCCCTAAATACTTCAGTGTTTATTTCCAAAGAATAGGGTTATTCTCTTACTGAGGTAGTAACTTTTGATTTCATGACTGGTGATAGCAAATCCAGAACTCATAATATCCAAGTGTGCTAAAATTTCCCCTGTCCTTTTTGCAGATAGCATAGAAGCCAATGTGGAAAGCTCAGAGGTGCATGTTGAAAGAGCCACTGATCAGTTACAGCGAGCTGCTTACTATCAGGTAAAAGTAGATACCAAAGAAGGTCATTCTGTATTGCACACTTTATAGGCCATCAGGGTACATTGACACATTAAACAGCTGCAGCCTCTTCTTTAGGCTTAAGCTGGAGGCAAGTAGTCATAATTGTTTTGCTGGTTCTGTTTTAGTATTTTCCTTTACCTGATCGAATCTTGAATAAATTTATACAAAACCCTCTTAGCTGCAAAGCTAACCCCATAAGCTAGCCATAATAGCTGAACCTAGAATAAGAATAATCTTATATCCTAAGCAGCTGAAATGTATTTGAGTTAGGATAGTAAGAGGTACAGGTAAAGTGGGGTTTCATAGATACTGGCTATAGAAGATGGACATAGAATCAACTATAATAGCTACTTATATGTGAATAAATAAGGCTTAATTATTATTAAGCTATGCCTATAAAGTGAAATTCTTCCACTTATTAGTTGAGACTCTGGTTTTATGAATTTTTGGTCTTTATTTCAATGTACAAATATTGTAAATAAGTCCTTCTTATTTCCCTTCAATTTAGGTTGCACGTTTTTTGTTTGTTTTTTTTTAATAAATAAATAGCATTTTAGTCACTTTCCAGAAAATACTTTTCAGGGTATATTTTATCTGGGAATGCTCTATAAAAACTAGGTGATGGCTTTAGTGTCCATTACATATATACCCACTTGATGCTGTATGATGTTTAAATTAAGAGATGTTTATGAAGAGTTTATAATAACAAAAATGTTGATGATAAACATTGAGAAAAATATCAAAATCATACAGTATGATCCCAATTATGTTGGACAACAATATGCATATGTAAGAGATAAGAATGCAGTCAGTGGTTTTATCAGTGGGTGATTTTCTCTTTTTGCTTTTTTTTTTTTAATACAATGAACATAAAATTTTATAATAGGTATAAAACTGTTACTAAAACACATGTACAAATCACTTACTGCAAATAATGCCTAACAGCATAGGTATATGCAAAACTATTTGGGAACAATTAAAATCTGTATTACTGCCTACTGGTGGTAACTTAGAGATTTTGGGGAAGTCTCTTCATATTTGTGCATGGGTAGAGTTGATTTTGAATTATAAGGAGGCAAATTTATGAAGCACTCTTGGGCTGGGGATGTGGCTCAAGCGGTAGCGTGCTCGCCTGGCATGCGTGCGGCCCGGGTTCGATCCTCAGCACCACATACAAACAAAGATGTTGTGCCTGCCGAAAACTAAAAAAATAAATAAATAAATAAATATTTAAAAAAAAAAAAAAACAAATTTATGAAGCACTCTTGGAGTCTAATTAGATATAGAAAATTTTACTTGTTTCATGAGTGTCTTCATTTCTTTCCTCAGAAAAAATCTCGCAAGAAGATGTGTATCCTGGTACTTGTCCTGTCAGTGATTATTGGAGTCTTGATAGTTATTATCTGGCAAGTTTCTAAATGAAGTGTGACTGCCTCAGAGCCTTCTGCTGAGTTGTTTTCAAAAGCAAGTGCTTGTTGGAGTCTTGCGAGAACAAACTGATCACAAGAAGAGAGCATACACCAGAATGTCCTGTAATAATTTAGTTAGAAACTAACTACTAACTAGTCCTTGGAATTAGTGACCTATGGAGACAGTATTTATCAATTTATGTATACAATTTATTGATTTCTCAAATTAGGAATTAACTTATATGAATCTTGCTTTCTCTTGTTTTCTGATTGCCCTTCATTCCAGGTGTTTACTGAAAATTCCATTCTACATATTCTTTTTGACAGACGACACTACAGTCTCATTATATTGTCTTTTTATGTATATATAAAATTTACCTTTTTACTAGCAACTGAGATGAATTACTTTCTGGGACCCAGCATATTGGAGTCTGTCAGAAACTGTACAATATGCCAGCAATTTTTATTATTTAACATTCTAATTTGAATTTATAAGAAGTTTATTACCTGTTTTGCAAAATTTTGGCACTATATTTAACTGGAGAATACCTGTGATTTAAATTGATTATGAGAAAAAAGATGAGAAGTTATCTGTTTGAACTGGCTGGTTGCTAGGTATGTGTTTTAATTGAGTTTGAAGTTTACTTTATCTGCTAGTGTCATCCACAGCAGTTCATCCTCATATACACTAAGCCATCTTGCTTCCTTTTCAAAGAGGTTAATTTAATCAATATTAATGTACTCTATGGGTCCTTCTCCCACCTGTCTGCAAAGAAAGGGAGAATTAGACATAGCATGCTTTTGGAAAGCAAATAGGAATTGTTTGGAATGATTTAATCTTTCTGTTGTTGTTGTTCACTTGTGGTTTTATATTCCTGGTGAATGATGAATTTGCTGTCAAAAGGCTGCCCCTACCCTGTAAGGGTTTCTGGGCATTTGATGGCAGAGAGATTTTAAAAGTTAAACTGAAGTGGATTTAAAACTTAGTCCTGTGAACCTGGTGATAAAGCAAAGGTTCATTTTTGTAAATAATACTGGTTTGGTATAGTGATGTTAGACTCATTCTAATTTATGAGTAAATAAAACTCCATGCATAGTTTTAGACAAAAAAGATTCAATAAAAGATTGCTGTCCTGTAATATAAATGTTGTCCACTTCCCTTTTTCACAGGCCTAGGTACATAAATGTGAACAGGGCCAACAATTATAGTTCATCCTTTAGTGAATTTAAAGATTTGGCTACTTAACATATATTTATGTTCATTTCTTTCAGATGCCCTTAATGCTAATTAATTTTCTTGTACTAAATTAATGTGAAAAGCAGGGAAACAGGAGCCTAAATGCATAAGTTTCTTTGCACTTTTGCACCATTCTACCTATTTAATACAAATAAACATTTGAAAAGCTTTTGTAGTGAGTTTTTTAAAATGTTTTTTTAGTTGTAGTTGTATACAATACCTTTATTTTATTTATTTATTTTTATGTGGTTCTGAGGATCAAACCTAGTGCCTCGCATGTGCTAGGCAAGTGCTCTACCACTGAGCCACAACCCCAGGCCTGTAATAAGTTTTTATGAGTTAACATCCTAATGAGATAGATACTAAAGAAACATGCTGTCATGAGAAAAATTGAGACTTGCAAGACTGGAGACCTGATGAAGGTCCAGCGCAGGTGGAAGTAAGTTGAAAGAGGATAGAGCTGTTGGAGTGGCACAGTGGCACAGTTCTGGTTCACTGCCTTTCTGCTCCAAATTACCGTTGGACTTGGATATATCATTTGTAAACATTCCAGAAAAGGAAAAGTTTTGATTGTGGAAAACTAGTTGAATCTAGGTAAAATAAAGTGACCATAGTTCTATTCTGTAGTACTGTGTGATCAGTGGTGGTTGTAATGATGGTCACAGTGAGCAAATATGAACTTTGCCTAGGATTTGTGGCAGGTGCCAAAGGACTTGCTAGATGGGCCTAATAAACTTATCCACAGAGTCCTCCTTCCCTCTGCCTTTCTTCTCTTTGGAACCACTATGATCTGGGACAGTGGTTCTTAACTATGACTTTTAATTAAAACTTTAAAAAATACTGATACCTTAGCCTCCCCACCCCAAGATTCTAATTCCATTAGTCTGGACAATGGTTTGGGCATGGGAATTTTTTAAAGCTCCGGGTAATTCTTATGTGTGGTCATGGTGAGAACCATTGGCGTGGAGGTCAAAAAGTAGACTGGATTACAAAAGACCTGTAGAATTTTAGCTCTGCCATTAACTTACTGAGGCTACTTGGACAGATCACTTAACCCATAGGCCCCAAATTTCTCAATAGTTCTTTCCAGCTATAAAATTGACTAGAAAGATGATGGGTTTAGTATGAACATACAAATTGTATGTTTGCCTTTCTACTCCCTTTTCCTCTTCTCATAGCCTATTCTACCTTCCTTTATTGAAATGTTTTAGGAGCATCCTCTCTTTAAATGAATTAAAACTTGTACGAGTAAAGTAGAAATGTCATTCTGGCCACTTCATCTGGGGATGTTTTAGAACAAGAACTTGCTAAATGATAAGACTGATGCTCCCAGAGGGTGTGTGTGTGTGTGTGTGTGTGTGTGTGTGTGTGTGTGTGATTTCTGTAAGGACTGGAAATGGGAGTGTTCACCCACTGCAATGCACAATCTAGCTCTCAAACCAAACTTTTACTGTCTTGCATCATTGGGCAAAAACATTAAAATGAGTTTATTCTGTCCGTGCAAAGCAAAACACTCAGCCTCTTGCATTCAGTTTTTCTTTCTATTCGGAGACTTAGTCATGATTGTGAAAAACTAGTTGAATCTAGGTAAAATAAAATGACCATAGTTATGGAAATGCAACTTTTGCTTTTGATCACTAAGTGCAGAGCAGAGCTTCACTTATGTCTCAGTCTAGCATCCTGTTCCATAAGCTAGGAATCACCTGCTTCTTCTCTGCTTTTCCAAGCATATTGAATGTATCCTTAAGCTTCAAAGGATTTTTTCAGTTTTACTTTTCAGTACCACAAAATAGAATTACTTTAGAATCTCCATTTAACCAAGATATGGTTGAAAGATTTTGATTCTTAGCCCATGATCTACTTTTGGACCAACTGAGTTGCTCATTTGAATACCTCATCTAAATGAAATTTGATTCACAATATAGCACTAATTTGTGTGTGAGTGTGTGGGGGGGTATTGAACCTAGGGTCTCCTGCACACTAGGCAAGCACTCTATCACTGAGCTATATCCCTAATCTAATGTTTAAGAAATAAATTTGCAATAATACAGTCTTTAGTGTTGGTTTATGATCAAGGATCAAGTTTATAACAGTCCATGAAGAAACGAGAAAAATGAAGTGGTGGCCTTACCCACCCCCACCTCCAAGTTTCTGGGGATCCAATCTGGGTCCTCACACATGCTAGATAAGTCTCTACCACTAAGCTAACATCCCTATTGTCTTCCAACTTTTTAAAAAGGCTGGGGGTAAATTGGTAAAGCTCAATATGTGCAAGGCCCCAGTTTCAATCCCCAGCAACATACACACACACACAGAGTGTTTTAATATTATTGAAGTAAAATGCTGGTGATATTAAGTGGCAGACTTCATTTTTAAAAATCTAATTGGCAAAATAAAAAAATGCTACCCTGTATTGCATTATATTGACTGGTCCATGACATCTCTAAAGTCCTGAATTATCCATGTAGACTAGCCTCATTATTTTACAGTGAAAGGCCTGAGGCAGGAATAGCAGTCTAATAAGGAATTGAAAGGCTTGAGAGGATGCTCGGTATGTGAATGGTCATTTGTGGAATATTTTAACCCTAATGGCAAGATACTATGCTAAATGTTTTATATTTATTAACTTACAAAGCTATGTGACGACTCCCTTTTTAATGGCTCAGAAAGCTGAAGTATAGTAAGTTATCTCCCCATAGTCATACAGCTTACAAGTGACAGAGCCAGGATTTAATTAAGTACTCAGGCTTCAAAACTACACCTTTAGACACTGTATACTGTCTCCATGCATCGCTAATAAATAGATCTTTTGATGTCCTGCTTGCCATCTCTTCCACGAAGCTTTCCCTAAAATTCTGGGGTTTTTTTGTTTTGTTACAGGAAGGGGAATGGGGATTGAACCCAGCAGGTTTAACCACCGAGCCATATTCCCATCCCTTTTTATTTTTTACTTTTGAGATAGGGTCTTACTAATTGCTTAGGGCCTTGCTAAATTGCTGAATCTGTCTTTGAACTTGCCTCAGCCTCCTGAATTGCTGGGATTATAGGTATGCACCACCATGCTTGTAAGTCCCTAAAAATCTGAGGAAATGATCATTTCTACCCAACTTCTCATGAACATTCTTTCTTATGTCAGCACGTTGTGCACTTCTTTTCATTTACCACCCTATTAAATGAAGCTTCCAGCTTATATTGTCTACACATACAATTTTTCAAATGGATTATACTCCATTTGATCATTCATAAGTCATATCAAAGATGCTTTAAAGTTTTTTGACACTGATATGTTCCTAATGTCTTTAGATTCTAGTCCACTCTTTGTTGAGATACCAAAATCCAAAGGCAGTTAGTTCAACAGTCTCCATTTTAAAAGGTGAAAGGCCTGCATTACTGTCCTCCAGTTTGCTGGTCTGTACTGACATCATTGGCGCCCAAACAAAGAGCATTTTGCTTCATAAAGACCTGGGTAAATGTAAGGTCCCATTACATCAGAGGCCAGTGTGAATATCAGCTTAGCTGGAAATGGGGAACATGGCCAAGGAGTAAAGAATTATAAGGGTAAGATTATAACTTTTAGGGTTCTTGGCTGTATGGATTATACTGGAAGGACCATGTGAAGAAGCTGAGAAATTGAAAGGCAAAGTTGAAATAAGATTTTGTCAGGTCATTGATAGCTAGAAATGGCTTCAACATCACCTCATCCCTGAAAGGGGCATGAACCTCAAAGGCCCATATAATCACTGTAGATAAAAAGTATGTTATTCTTTTCTGTTACAAATCAGAACATGTTTGAGACTATTTCCTTCTTTCTAAAGAATCATATCCTTGTGCTTAAAGGAGGGAGCCATAGGAGTACTTGTTTTCTTTTGTTTGGTGCTGGGGATTGAACCCAGGGCCCTGTGCATGCAAGGTAAGCACTCTACCAACTGAGCTATATCCCCAGCCCTAGAATTACTTCTTTCCTTGAAATTAAGTTTAGGAATAGGATTTTTCCTATCTGCCTGGTCTTAATTTGGAATCACCAGACTGAAAAGGGGGATATGAATTCATTAATTACCAAATTCTTAATTATGTATTTCAACAAAATTAACAACAGATGCATCAGTTTCCCATAGGTTAGAAATTATAATCTAGAGCTTGTATGTCCTTTACATATTTTTTCAAACACTAACCATTCACCTATTACTTTTCTCAAAAGAAAATATCTCCAATAACATAATTATTTCAAAGTTACCATAAGTGGCATATTTGTTGCCCAAGTTTTTATAGGTGTTCTACATCTGGAACAATGGGACAAAATGGGTTTACAGGCCATTTGATAAGTGATCTGATTATCTGGATGAGTTTATTGTGCTTTGAAGACCAGAGTTAAAAGTGATTCTTTAACCTACCTAGGAGTTTATCATTTTAAATTTCAAGTTAATATTGCAGTTAAATCTTGAGTACCAGAGACTTCACTACAGGCAAAATCTTCTGAATAGGCTGATTTTCTACATATGATCTATACAGTACCAGCAGAAGGGAATCAATAAAGGAAACTTCCATCATACAAAGATGATTCCATATTTTGTTGAGCAACGCCTGTTTCTGGGTAATGATAATGATGCAATTCATTTCTTTAAAATAAAAACTGCAGGTTTGATAATTCTCTGACTTCCGGCAAAAGTAAAAAATGGGCCATCTGTTGCATACCAATAAATATTATAACAAAATAAAAGTATGAGAGATGGTAGTTATTAATGAGCATTTGGCATTAAGTAGACTCAGGGATCATAATAATCCTTATCTCAAAGAGTGTTGTGTTGCCAGGGCCAGTTACAAACGCTTATAATCCCAGCAACTCAGGAGGCTGAGGCAGGAGGTGGTTGCAAGGCCAGCCTCAGCAATTTAGCAAAGCCCTAAGCAACTTAGGGAGACCCTGTCTTAAAAAATTTCAAAAAATAGGGATGGGGTAGGCGCTGGGGATGTAGCTCAGGGATAAAGCACCACCTCTGGGTTCAACCCCAGTACCAAAAAAAAAAAAAAAAGTGTTATGAGGCTTAAATGAAAGATTCATATAAAATACATACTTGGCCCTTGGCCCAGGTAACTACTTAGGTACTCAATACACATAGCTATTACAACCAAAGGCCCTGTAGTTGATCTCCTTCAGTCAGCTGGTGGCCTACCGCAAGACTGCAATTCTAATGCTTTCTTGCACAGTATGAGCATTATGACCAAAAGAAAAAAATCCCAGTGGGTTACAACTTGATTAACCATTTGAGTCATGTACAGTCAAGATACAGACGCCTGCCTTCTGATTGGATCTGCTCCAGCTTGTCCAGTTTTCATAAACATACTAATACAAATTCCCAGATAATCTACAGAAGCCCTCAAGGCCCACACGTAGGGCAAGTGGGTAGGATGCAGCTTTCCGGAAAAGGGCTGGAAGAGGAGAAACAGAATGAATAAGCACTCTGCTCTCTGAATATTGCCCTCTAGTCTTTCTCTAAATTGAGGGCAAGCCCTAGGGGACCACGCAGTCGCTAGATTTATAGAGCTCGTGAGCATCTGCAGGAGGATGTAGACAGAGACTGACTCTCCACCCTTAAGCCCGTTTTCCACTGACAGCCCAGCCTACCGGTACAGAAGCCCAGAGGTCAACTCTGAAAAGATCTCAAAATCAGCTTAGTACCACTAGAGGCGCCGCCTCGCGTGCGTGCGTGCGTGTGTGCGCGCGCGTGCGTGCGCGCAGGCTGCTGGGAAGCCGCCTCTTCCCTCCCGGTCTTCCAGTTTCCCGGCGTGCTTCGGGCCCGCCAAATGGGAGGGGGAGACGCAAGATGGCGGCAGCCGCGAACTCCGGCTCCAGCCTCCCGCTGTTCGACTGTCCGACCTGGTGAGTGGCGGGGCGGCTGGGGCCGGAGTGTCCTGGCCCCAGCAATACTGGGCAGGAAAGGAGGTTGGTTTTCTTTGGCGGCGAACCGAACGGCTCAAAACCCCTGGAATGGTTAAGGGAAAACTGTCCGCTGTGAGGGGCCGGGCGACGTGTGGAGGAACCGGGAACATGAAGCTCGGGCCCAAGAACTGAGGAAACCTGGGATTGGGGACTCAAAGGAGCTCACTTAGGCAGTCCTTTGGGTGTTGAGCCGCTCGCTTGTGAGGTTTGGGGCCTTGGCCCCGAACTTACCCCTAACTCCTAACTGAGTGCCTGGTGCTCTTGTGGAGCGCTGTACCTGATCCCCCTCCTGTACATCCGGAGCGCGCACGAGCCAGCTTCCCGACCCCAACCCAGCCTCAGAGCCCTATATCCTTCTTTCCTTGCTGCATCCTGTGTGCAAAACTCTAATGTCTTCCATAGACTGGGAGCTTCCCGAGGGCAGGGATGGCGCTGACCAATCCCCTTGTTCTCAGTGGTCCTCATGAAGCCTGGTACAAAAAGCATCAATAATTGTGGAAATGAATGCTTTTCATCCCATGGAAAGTTTTGGAAAATAATGGGATAATTAAGCCTTTGGGTAGGGTACAAGATGAATGAATAATTGCTTTGCCAGGAGACGCTTCCCAGTTAGAGCTTTCTCTCCTGTAGCTCATCACAGTGTATTATTAACGTCTTATCCCTCTGTCTCCTGTTATAGTGAGATCTTCAAGGGCAGAGACTGATGGGTCTTTGTATTCTCAGCTCCTAAACATGAGTCAGACACATAGTAGGACTTAAGAAAGTATGTTTTGGATTTAACATTCCTTTCCCTGTTTTCTGGTCAAAATGGGCTTTTGTTCAGTGCATTGTTCTTTTAATTATTGCCATAGAGAAGTTGGGATAGGACTATGAGATGACTATGTTGCATCTTCAGTTTTAGATAGGATACATTTTTCATGTTAAAATGTAGGGCCTCTGGTAAGATTGTTCTTTAAACATCAAATGATTAAATCCAAGAAGCAAGTGAATGTGTGGATATTTTATGGATTCCTTTACACTTTTGTAACATCCAGTTGCTTTCAGTCTACAAATTATGTGTCCATTTTGATCTATGGCTGCATTGATTTCAAATGCAAACATAGTTAGAAGAGATTCTTTTAGATCACCTACCATTTTATCAGGATCTGTTACGTACCAGGCATTGTGTTAAGTACTTTGACATATGTATGTCCCCCTTGAATGGTATGGTGAAGTGTAGAACTTTGCATTATCATGTCGTTGTAGAAAGACTTGTTCAAGAGTAACACACTTCCTGTTTTGGTACCTGGTTTTGTGGGCATGATTCTGAATTGCCCTAGTTCCCTAATGACGCATCCCTGATTTGTTCTTAGAGCTCAGAACAATATCTTCTGCTTATTCTATGATGAGACTAATCTTGACCAGCACCAAGCAACAACTAATTATTCTACCTTTGTATATTAGGGTAGTAGCAAGTCTTAAGATTCAAACTCTGGGTGACCAGACTACCCCAGGTGTAGTACTTCCGGCCTCTTTGCTGCTTTCTCTTTGAAGTGACTATCCAATGTTAAAATATAGGTTTCTTTAGTGCTGCTCTAAATACAGAGCCACTAAAATCTGTTTTAGAGCAATTGAATCTCTTGGGAAATAAGTGTCAAATGTAGAAAGGAGCTGTAACAGTTAAGTAGATGACATTTTGCCTGAACATGAACTAATTATAGGCTGGTAAGGGAGCTGCAATATTGAATGGAACAATAATTGTAAATAACATTTATGAACTCATCCTGAAAATTATTTTTACATCTTTTTTTCAGGGCAGGTAAACCCCCACCTGGTTTACATCTGGATGTAGTCAAAGGAGACAAACTAATTGAGGTATGAAAATATATGTCTCCCTGCCCCCCCCCCATTCTAAAGATTTTTGCCAGTGACTCACTATTCCACCCCCTCTCCTGTGCTTTGTTTTCCAGCAATGCTACTTTCGTTCATCCTGAAATTTTTTTCTATTAAAAGCTTATGACGATATTACACATTCAAAGCTCATATCTCCCACAGACACTCAGTTTTTTGTGACTTCTCTCACCTTCCAAATGAAGAGTTTTAATAGGTCATGGGCCTGTAGGCCCCAATCAAACTGGAAGCCTTCTTGGTGAATTCCTTCTCTCTGAGTACATGGAATTGTGTGGAAGGCACAAGGTATGCAATAACCGAAGAAGAAAATGAATGGTATAGACTTGAGTTTAACTTTTGAGTTGCTTCTATGAGATTCAGGCCCAACACCTTCAAAGAAGTATAGTAAACTAAGCCACTTTCTCAACATAGGATGACAGTAAAATTCATTCATTCAAAACATTTATTGGGTGTTTACTATGTGCGTGTCACTGAGTTAGCAGAAGAGACTACAAAAGAGGACAGAACAAAAGTTTTCTGTCCTCTAATTACTCTATAGAGAGAATCACGTAAAAAATTGCATAATTATAATTGAAATAAGTACAATAAAGAAAAAGTTGAGCTGAATTTCAGCTTTATACAAGTCTCTAGAGTGAATACCACATAGATTTTCAAGAAAACAAGTTAGCTGTTAGATTGTGTAAGTTTTTTTTAAATCCATATTGTGTTATTTACCAAGAAGTGGAGATTAAGCATACTGGTTATTCAGCTATAATTTAGGTTCAAGGCCCTAATACTGAATGCGGTTGGTTGGGTTTTTGTGTGTGTGTGTGTGTGTGTGTGTGTGTTGCTGGGAATTGAACCCAGGGCCTTGTGCATGCAAGGCAAGTACTCTACCAACTGAGCTAAATCCCCAGCCGTTTTTCTTTCTTCCTTTTTTAAAAATATCTATTTTTTTTAATTATAGTTGGACACAATACCTTTATTTTATTTATTTATTTTTATGTGGTGCTGAGGATTGAACCCACGTGTGAGGTTCACGTGTGAAGGCGAGCACTCCACTGCTGAGCCATAACCCCAGCCCCATGAAGTTTTTCTTCAATGTATAGAATAAAAACATTGTAATTCCATGGTTGATAGCTTGAAAAGCTAATGGTCTTCTGAAGGATGCTCTGCAAATGTATTGTCACTTTCAAGATGTTGTGGCAATAACTAGATACTTTGCAAAATATGAAAGCATCTATGGGTTACAGTGAATTCTCCTATTATTAATTCTTCTAGCTCTCAGCCAGACACATAGATCCCTTTGGTTAAATGTCAAGAATACTCAAGAAAATAATTTAACTAAAATAGCTGTAAAATCTCTTTTACTATAGGTGGTTCCACAGATAGAAAATATATCTGTTGCTAAGTAGAATAACTTGAAGCTTGAAGGTATATAAAAATCTATTTTGTTACAAGAATTTACTAAATCTTTTTTTCTGCCTGTTTGCAATAGGAACAAAGAGGCCTAGCCTTAATGATAACATCATATTCTTTTGTGAAATAATTTATATTTTCAAAGCACTGTAATTTGTCCACTACCCCTATGATTACTGCTTTCCATTTGCTGATAATGTTCTCTTTCAGTGCTCTTAGGTATACTGAGTTGCCACGCAGTTATCAAGTTACAATCCATAGACATCTCTGTATTGTTCTTGGTAGGAATAGACCTAAGAAATGTGTTTTGCAGGGCTGGGAAACAAACCCAGGGCCTCATTCATGCTAGGCAAGTGCTCTACCACTGAGCTACATCCCTAGCCCAGAGGTGTTTAAGGATTTAGATTTTCATCAGCACTTGATACTAACCGAGCTGTCTATATCCTAGCCTTGTGTCAAAGGCTTGTGATATGCTGTGGTAGCTGGGTTGAAGAAGTGCAATATTAAAATAAAGCCATGAGTCTTTTAAGCCCAGTGTGTAAAGATACACTCTGAGTTATAACTCAAAGGCACAACTGAATAGTGACGTTGGTCATAGCTGGTCAAGGAGTTATGGACTTAATGAGTATGGAAAAACTAATTTATTATTTCATTCACCTTTTAACATATTTTCTTGATTGTAAGAAATACTGTTTTCCACTAAAGTTCCATACATTTGAACATTTCTGCAATTGGGATGCCTCTGGTAGTGAATATATACATTTAATTAAGGGCCTCTTCTTTTTGCTTCAAACAGATCTCTTAATATCTGGTATGCCTGTGGCACCCTACAAATATAAAATTTGGACATTGTTATTCCAGAATCCAAGAGTTGGTGGTCTTATATATTCCTTATGACCCACTGTGAACATTGTGGGCATTTTTAAACTTATGAGAACATAATCTGTGTGCATATTGAAATGAATGAAAAATGTATTAAGGTTCAGACTGAATAAATATTACCTAGAAAAAAGATGTTGAAATTTCAGGGCTTTCTTAATTCTTTTTTTTTTTTTTTTAAGAATTTATTAGCCTTTATTTCTCTCTTTTTTTTTTTTAATAACTTTATTTTATTTATTTTTATGTGGTGCTGAGAATCGAACCCAGGGCCTTGCACATGCAAGGCAAGCGCTCTACCACTGAGCCATAACCCCAGCCCAGGGCTTTCTTAATTCTAAAGCAATATCTTATTTTTTAAGAATTTTTTTCACAATTTTTATTGGATCAAACCCAGTGCCTCACACATGCTAGGTAAGCACTCTACCACTGAGCTACAACTCCAGCCCTGCAATGTATTATTTTTAACCCAAATCTTAAAACTTAGGCCAAAGCAGACACAAGGGTGACTATCTAATTGAATCGTTAAGTCCTGGTGCTCTGTAGTAGTATGGCCCTGGAATGAGTGCTACCAGCAGTAGATGGACACTGTTGGAAATGGATTTCCTAGAGGTGACTCACATATCCAAGCTAGCTTGAACTCATTGAAACTTCAAGCTAAAGTTTGAAATAAACTGGGTAAGTGGTTATTTAAAGAAAAATAATGTGACCCACAGTACTTATTCACTCCTGAAAATATTCCTTATTATGTGGTACATCTTTTGATGTTAGGAATGAGGAAAATATTAATATGGTTAAAAGAGTCTAGGCACCGGGGCTGGGGCTGGGGCTGGGGCTGGGGCTGTAGCTGTAGCTGTAACTAAGTGGCAAAGCACTTGCCTAGCACGTGTGAGATACTGGGTTCAAACCTTAGCATCACATAAAAATAAATAAAGACATGCTGTTCAAAATAAAAAATTGAAAGAAAAAAAAAAGAACCTAGACACTAAGGTCTCAATTTTTAACCCACCCCACAAATATCTAGCTGCATGAAGTTGAGTATGTTAATTTATGTCTCAGATTTTTTATCTATAAAAATACGAAGCATAGTACCTACTCACCTTATAAGATGCCGTCCTCACCTAAAATGACAACGTAAAACTTTCATAACACAGCATGTGACACATAAATGTTCAGCAGTTATTACTGTTATCAGTGCTGAGAGTCTCTTTGCATGAGGTACAGTGACACTAAAGGCATAGGGGAGAACAGTAACTCACTGACTTCAAGAAATTAGCTAGGAATAAATACAACTTCTTGATTCCTAGTCTAGTACTAACTTGACTATACTTCTCAGCTTTGTGCTGTCTTTTCTCAAGAGATTATAGAAAGAGTTAATGTGAAATGTAAACTAGAGCTTTACTTTGTATTTAGAGGAAAAAGGTGCCAGGCATATGTCTGTAAGCCCAGAAACTTGGGATACTGAGGCAGGAGGATCTCAAGTTTGAGGTCATTCTCAGCAATTTAGCAAGACAGTGTCTCAATTAAAAAAAAGGCTGGAGGGGCTGGGGATGTGGCTCAAGCGGTAGTGCGCTCACCTGGCATGCGTGCGGCCCGGGTTCGATCCTCAGCACCACATACAAACAAAAATGTTGTGTCCGCTGAAAAACTAAAAAATAAATATTAAAAAAAAAGGCTGGAGATGTAGCTCAGTGGTAGAGTATCCCTGGGTTTATTCCCCAGTACCAAAAATAAATAAAATACAGCATATATGAATGAGGGATGTTCTTCAGTGGTCAGACTAGATTACTGGACCACTAGCAATGTTCTGGACTGCTAGAACTGGAAAAAGTGCTAGTAAAAATTCACCCTGGAACCCTTCCTCTGTTATAATTTGGTTTACACCAATCTGTGGCAAAGGATTTATTGATCAGGATTAAAAGAAATATAAAAACAGAAGTGGGGTGAGTTTTTTATAAAGTTAAATTCAGCTCAAAGAATGATCCTTCATCCTTGCCCTTCCTTCTCATCTTCTGATAAAGTGACCCTTCTTGTATAAAATGATGATGATACTGGGCCATGACAGTTAAATGCTGTGGAGGTGTAGCTTAGTGGTAGAGTACTTGCCTAGCATTCCCAAGCCCCTGGTTTCAGTCCCCAGCACCTCCTTCCACCACACACACACACACACACACACACACCCTTATTTGACAAAATAAAAAGTAAACATGTCAGCATTTTCCCCAGTTTTTCTTTCTTTTTGTACTGGGAATCAAACCCATTGCCCCACAGTGTTTTAATAATAGCTTGCTAGTCCATGAAATTCTGCTTTCTGCTGTTATATTATAGCAGCTGAAACATTGTAGAGTTCTTCTCAGAATTGCTCCAGACCCATGGCACATTGTTTAGGGTATTAGTATTACAAATCGGTCATACCTGGGTTTAAGTCCCACCTTTGCTGCATACTTACCCAACCACATTAGATGACTTCATCTCTGACTCTGTTCTCTCATCATTAATAATAAAGGTGATAGTTGCAGGCTGGGGATGTGGCTCAAGCGGTAGCGCGCTCACCTGGCATGCGTGCGGCCTGGGTTCGATCCTCGGTACCACATACAAACAAAGATATTGT
>NW_026000082.1:34050275-34118512 GCF_001458135.2 Marmota marmota marmota | reverse complement strand
AAAAAAAAAAAAAAAAAAAAAGAAAGAAAGTGATAGTTGCTTCACAGAGTTGAGGATTAGATGAGATAGTGTTTAAAATGCCTAGCAGTAATAGTCCTTCAGTAAATATTAATTCTCATACTGTCTTCCCCCAAACTTGGAAAGTCTTTGCTACTTAAGGAAGTTCACATTTAGACATAGTAAATACTCATTAGAATTGACTCTATATAATACTTTTTTGTAGCCAGAGTAAAATGAGACGGTAAGTTGGATTTGGGCATTCATACAGTGATGTCTAATGTAATTCCAGTATCTAAAGAAAGTTCCAGAGGGCTGGGGATGTGGCTCAAGCGGTAGCGCGCTCACCTGGCATGCGTGCGGCCTGGGTTCGATCCTCGGTACCACATACAAACAAAGATATTGTATCTGCCGAAAACTAAGAAATAAATATTTAAAAAAAAAAAAAAAAGAAAGTTCCAGAAATTCTTGGGGGATATGGCTGCATGATTAAAATATACCCCATTCCTTTTCCAATCAAGTGATGATCTTCATTTGAATGTATACTTTCTGAAGAGCAATCTGTTTTTTGGGGGGGGATGTACCAGGGATTGAACTCAGGGACACTCATCACTGAGCCACATTCCCCAGCCCAATTTTGTATTTTATTAGAGACAGAATCTCACTAGAGTTGCTCAGCGCCTCTGAACTCGTGATGTGATCCTCCTGCCTCAGCCTCCCAAGCCTCTGGGATTATAGACATGTGCCACTGCATCCAGTTGAAGAGCAGTCTTATTACTTCATGGACATATTTTGCACTTCTTATTTCCTATTTGAACTAAATTTAATAACCAAGAAAATTTCCAATAGGCAGAAGAATTTTTTATCTCTTGGAGACAGACTTATTGCCTCTAGGAGAATTAGGAAAAGCTATTTTCATCCCAACACTAGACAATTAAACACTGCATTTGGGTAGGTTAATTAACATTCCTCCATTCCATAATGTCTTAGTAAATTATTCTTTATGTTAAGGAATAATGGGCATACCAAGGTGCAGCAGTCTATGGGTGAAGCATTCTTGGTCATCTACACCCTCTGGCTTGGAAAAAATGGTTAATGACATGCTTATGGAATGGACAGAGACATATTTTCCCGTTCAGTAACCCCCTGACCTCAGTTCTCCCAACAATTTCGCCACAAAAGAGTTTCTGCTGAATTTGGATAAATCCAGTGCCCTAGGAAAAAGTCATTCAAGATATTGATGACACATTTTTGTAATAGTAGTAAGTCTTCCAGGAGCCAGTAGGTGAAATAATGTATCAAAATACTTTTTCTCTTGCCCAGAGGCGAAGATACTGGATATTGATCATTTAGGAACTAATGTAATGAATGTGAAGGATCATCCCCATTCAGTACCTTATGTGACTGATTAGACCTTGATGATTGCTTAGGAGAACACTGTGGGAAAGACTGGGGGGGATCTCATTGGGTGGGGGTGGGGAATGAACTGATTTTATTGTGCTCTGGAGTTTAAAAAAAAAAAAGCAGGGCACTGTGGCATAAGTCTGTTAGCTTGGGATACTGAGTCAGGATTGCAGGTTCAAGGCCTGCAACAATTTAGCAAGGCCCTAAGCAACTTAGTGAGACCCTGTCTCAAAGTAAAAAATAAAAAGGGCTAGAAATGTGGCTCAGTGGTAATTGCCCCTGAGTTAAATCCCCAGTACCAAAAAAATAAACAAGCAATGGGAATTTATTTTTTTCTCCTTAGCAAGAAATTGTATCAACTCAAAATCCTTATTTACTTGATTTGGAGTTTTTGGTAAACCTTGTTGTAACAAGATTTAAGTAATATTTAATTTAATATTTATTTAGAAACTCATTATTGATGAGAAGAAGTATTACTTATTTGGGAGAAACCCTGATTTGTGTGACTTTACCATTGACCATCAATCTTGCTCTCGGGTCCATGCTGCATTGGTCTACCACAAGCATCTGAAGAGAGTTTTCCTGATAGATCTCAACAGTAGTGAGTATCTCTCCCACTTTACATATTCCCTGTGGGCAGTGTAAAAATGCTTTTTGGGGTTTTTAGTTAGGAAAACATGTTTTATTGTTCATCGAGGAAAAAGTTTATTTGGTTTTTAAATCCTTCTCTATTTCAGTGGTTCTGTTTTCCTGAAGTAATGACTAGGGAGAGAAGAGGACTTTTATAGAATTGTCCTAAGGAAGTCACAATGTATACATAGCAAACAAAAATGGCACCAAGGAATTAGGGAGTATTGATATTTGAGTATTATAAGTCCCTGATAAATTGAAGTTCAATTTAAGCAGAAACCATGATTAACTGCATTAATGTAGGAAAGCAACAATATATAAGACATTTAAAAAATACAGTGACTCAGGGGCTGGGGTAATGGCTCAGTGGTAGAGCGCTCGCCTAGCATGTGCGAGGCCCTGGGTTCGATCCTTGGCACCACATAAAAATAAATAAATAAAACAAAGGTATTTTTAAAAGAAAGAAGGCTTTAAAAAAAAATGCAGTGGCTCAGGAGGATCACAAGTTTGAGGCCAGCCTCAAGAACTTAGTGAGACCCTGTCTCAGAAACTTTTAAAAGGGCTGCAGATGTTGCTCAGTAGTAGAGCACCCCTGGGTTCAATCTCCAGTACCACCAACAAACATAAAAACTTGAGCAAATTTAGTTATTAGGTTCTTTATCCCAAGTACATTTTGGGTTTGTTAGTTTGTTTTTTTCTCCCAGTTCTGGGGATTGAACCCAGGGGTACTCTACCACTGATATACATCTCCAGATTTATTTATTTATTCATGCATTCATTTATTCATTCATTCTTACAATATTGAGACAGGGTCTGCTAAGTTGCTCAGGCTGAACTCAAAACTTTGATCCTTCTGTTTCTACCTCTTGAGTACCTGGGCATGTATCACCACAACCAGCTACTTTTTGCTTTGACTGTGATTACATCAGTTTTAATTTCAACTAGTAAGACTTTAAACCTTTACTAAGATAAGCCACAGAAGTACAAATAAGGCTTCACTGTGTGGGACCCTGAAGTTTGTTCATTTTGCCTGTATATGAATATGATGTGAAGTGTAAATGGTCCTGGTGCTTCCTGTAAGGCTCATCATTGTGTTTGACTCCTCTTCCCCAACTCCTAAACCACATAGACACATATCTTATGCAAGGTACTTGGTCACCTTGTCTCACAAGAACATTTCTCTGCATTAATCACATGCAGAATGGTGACATGGAAAATTATTTAGAATCTCTAGTAGGATTTTGGCTTGCCTTGGCATTGACAGTGCACCTATTTTGGCCAGGCCCCTTTCTGGTCTTATGGGGAATTGCAAGGCCAGCAATTTTTGTGTTCCTTATGCTTGAAGCTGGAGAGGATATAGACCACAGCAATGCCTATCTCATGCCTTGGTGGCTTCTGTTGGGTTGGAGCCATTCCTACTGGACCCAAAGGAGCCAAGCCTGTCTGACAGCAGAAGAAAGGCAGTAGTATTTATTATGTGGATGAACAACAGGCCTGAAGATGTGTAAGAAATCCACTGAAGAAACTGGACATACTGGTGCATGCCTGTAGTCCCAGTCACTTGGGTGGTAAAGCAGGAAAATAATAAGTTTGAGGCCAGCCTCAACAACTTAGTGACACCCCATCTCAGAAAAATAAATCTATTGAAGAGATTGAAGGCTTAGTGAAGAAGTTTTCCTTCTCGATATAAGACATATCAGAGGATGCAATAGATCCAGTACCATTTTCACTTTAAAAGACTTGTTCTCTGACCATAATCTTGAATGTGGGCATTTTTTTTTTTTTTTTTAATAAACGAAAAAAGCAAAACTGATGTTCTGGGAGAAGCTGATTTGATACGAGTCAAAGATGATGCTCTCCCTTCTAAACTCAGGCTTTTTTTGGTTTCTCCTCTTACATTTCTGATTTGGTTATTCCCAGCACATGGCACTTTCTTAGGTCACATTCGGTTGGAACCTCACAAGCCACAACAAATTCCCATCGATTCCACAGTCTCATTTGGCGCTTCCACAAGGGCATACACTCTGCGCGAGAAGCCTCAGACGTTGCCATCAGCTGTGAAAGGAGATGAAAAGATGAGTGGAGAGGATGATGAACTCAAGGGCCTGTTGGGGCTTCCAGAGGAAGAAACTGAGCTTGATGTAATTCCATATTTATGTCATTGTTTTGTCTTTTGGGACACTGGTTTTTGGAGTATATAGCTGTTCTGTGTAGCTTTTAATGCCAGTGGCTTAGCAGCAGGAGGTTTTCTTGAGCCAAATAATGAGTTTTGGCAATGTTGTGTGAGTCTCCTGCCACTAGACCTCCTCTTAGGGGTCTTGTGCTCCTTCACTGGCTATTAGAAGCCAAGACTGCAAATTATATTTTTCTGTCTCTGGGACTGCTTAGAGCTATGTTGTTCAAATAATCAGTCACATATAACTAGTGGATACCATAATTGGATAGTGCAAATAGAGTCAACCCTTCACATCAGCAGGTTCTGCATTTTTTGATTCAACCAACAGCAGATAAGTTGTTCACTGAGGGAAATTGCTTCTATATAGAACATGTACAGACTTTTCTTTTCATTATTTCCTAAAAAATACAGTATAATAACTTTAGAGAGCATTTACGTTGTATTAGATATTATTCGTGATCCAGAATGATTTGAAATACATAGGAAGATGTGCATAGGTTATATGAATTTTTTTTTTGAGGGACCAGGGTGTCTGTAGATTTTGATATCCATGGGGAAGGGAGTCCTGGAACCAGTCTTCTTCAGATACCTAAAGGTAATTCTTTCCATCACTGCAAAAAGGTTGACAGCATTAATTTAGCAACTGACACTTTCATTCATTTACGTAGCTTTTTTTGGTAGTATCTGAACAGCCCAGGAGTCTTCTGACTAGAATTAGACTGCTTTTGTTCTTATGGGCCTGGATGCCCTGAAGGCTGGAAGTTTTTTGTCATTGTTTTGGCACTGGGATTGAACCCAGAGCCTTGTACATGCTAAGCATGCACTATACCACTGAGCTATATTCCCAGCCCAAGTTTTTCTTTTCTAGAGGCTGACACTAGTAGCCTTCACGTGTGTCACTGCACTGATGTAACTTGTCTGTTCAGTTCGACCAAATGAAAGCATGTCCTTAACTACCCACATGTATTTACTCTTCCTATACACCAAGGCAGTTTCCTAGTCTTTAGGAAGAAAAATACAATAGAAATCTTATAATTTAGAAGTCATTGTAAGGCTGTTACAGTGGTTATGCTTGCTCTTTTTCCCTACAGGCTGCTTTCCTCTGGTTTTTTTGTTCTTGTTCTTGTTCTTGTTTTGTGTCTTACAATACCAGGGGATTGAACCCAGAGCCTCACATAATCTAGAAAGATCGTCTACTACTTACCTACATCCCCAGCCTGTTTGCCTATATTTTAGTTCAGTATTTTAGGTCTTCTCTAGGTCTTCATTCTAATATATCAAACTGCATTGCAGATTGGAATAAGTCCAGTGGACTGAGAAGGAGACAGGCAACAGTGCTAAGGCCAGGTTAATCATCAAGATTAGTGGATGGATGCTTATGAATATAAGTGGGGCCAAACGTAAGAAGGAGGGTGACAAAATATTAATGCCAAAAATTAAGTGCACTGATAACGTCCTTAAGAATTTTGAAGGCGAGAGCTATTGAAAAGAACAGTCAGTTGTCCTTTTTCATCTGTTTAGTTACTTTAAAACAGTTCTTGGAGTCCTCCCAGACACATTTTAATTCTCAGCATGAAAATATGATAGCCTTCCTTTTAAAGAAAAAGGAAAAGAAAACCCTCAACTGAAGGGTATTCGTATTCGTACAGATTATGACCTATTTTCAGTGTTCTTTACGTCCTTTTTTGAATAGTATTCCCACACTAGTCAATGTGGATGTTCCACTTTCTTTCAAATGAGACTTGTTAGTATTAGCAGTCTAAGGATAGTATGAATCTTCCCTAAATGCAGAAGAGAGTCTTGGAGGTCTGATTAAGCCCCTACTGCCTTTCTGCCCTTTATTACTGTTTTTCCATCAAAGTCCCTGTACTGACTCTTGTCTTTTCTGTGTGAATCCTGGCCTAGAATCTGACAGAGTTCAACACTGCCCACAACAAACGGATTTCTACCCTCACCATTGAGGAAGGAAATCTGGACATTCAGAGACCAAAGAGGAAGAGGAAGAACTCACGGGTGACTTTCAGCGAAGATGATGAGATCATCAACCCAGGTGAGATCTTTTCCTGGTTTCTTCTGTTGAAATGTTGTGATCTCAGAGAGTAGTGTGTACAACCGACAGGTCAATTGGAATGTTTCTCAACAAAGATTAGGATTAGAGGCAACATAGGTGGAGTACCCTAAACATCCAAGAATTATCCAGGTACAGTGACAAAGAAAGAATTAAAAGGGGGCTGAAGTTGTGGCTCAGTGGTAGAGCGCTGGCCTAGCATGTGTGAGACCCGGGTTTGGTCCTCAGCACCACATAAAAATAAAAAAAAACAAAATAAAGATACTGTGCCCATGTATAACTAAAAAAAAAAATTAAAAAGAAAAAGAAAAGATTAAAAGGGTCTTGGGGGCTGGGGATATGGCTCAAGCGGTAGTGCACTCGCCTGGCATGCATGTGGCCTGGGTTTGATCCTTAGCACCACATACAAACAAAGATGTTATGTCCGCCGAAAACTTAAATAAATAAATATTAAAATTCTCTCTCTCTCTCTCTCTCTCTCAGTCTTCCATTGACCATTTTTTAAAAAAAGGGTCTTTGATATTAAATAATAAGGCTATAATTATTCTTTGCTGACCCAGCATTTCCCTATCATAGTGGAAGTTTAACTGAAATATGGGTATTTATCTTTACCTTACAATAAAATGTTATTGTCTTTATGACGTTCTGAGTAGGATTGGTAGCTCCAAGGTTGGAATACCTTCTGCCATCATTAATCACATTGAAGTCTTGTTTGTCTCTAAGGAAGTCACTTACAAGTAATTGAATAGGGTTCAAGCTTCAGTTTGTAGGGATGGCCACAATAAAATTGCCAATTTATTATATCATTCAGGTGCTCTGGCAGATGGCTGACATGGGGGTAGGAGTATATATAGTTAATATAATGGTGATAGGCCTGGGTTTTTGTTTTCTTTTTTAAACCTTATTTGGAATAAAATTAATGGATATGAAAATGAAAAATACAGCCTAACAAGTTGCTTTTACTTCCTAGATTGAAATGCTATGAGAATAACTTTCAGGTTCTGCAATTAAGTTTTAAGTTATTCAGATAGATACCTGTTCCACTGATGGCCCAAGGAGTTGGGGCAGGGAGATCTAGGGATTTTAGTTAATTTAAATGCAGTCTGAGTCATCAGGGGATATAGAAACAAATCAAGTGCAATTCAAGATTGCATTAACAATAGACTGGTGGGGACAGTAACCCTACTAGTCTGTGTTCTGAATAGAACTACCCCCAAAATGTGTAGTCCTGAGGGAGGAAGGCTTTTGGAGTGAGTACCCTGGGTGCCAAGAATTTAAGGGGAGAAGTGGGGAGCATGGAATGGTCAGAAAGGAATGGGACAAATTCAGAACTAGTGGGTACCAAGTATTTGGTGCAGCATAAGAAAAAGGGGAAACCAGCAAATTCCCGACTTATATTTAGAAGAATTAAAGATTCACATGAAAGAGATCAGGGCATATATAAATGTACCAAAGGGAATTTCTCCTTTATTATATGTAGAAAGTACCAATCAATCAAAAATAAATAAAGGGCTGGAGTTGTAACTCATGATAGAGTGTTTACCTAGTCATTTGAGGCACTAGCTTTGATCCTCAGCACCACATAAAAATAAATAAATAAAATAAAGCTATTATATCTGTCTACAACTTAAAAAAGTTTTTTTAAATAAAGAAGTGAAAGGAATATCTGTTAAGTAGAGGAGGGAATAAAAAGGGAGGGGGAGTGGGGATTGAAATCAAATTCCTTGTTTGTATAAATTTTGTCAGAAGGAACCCAACTACTGTATATAATTATAATGCTCTAATTTTTAAAAAATATGGGTTCATTAGGAAAAAAAGATGAGGGCGCTCTTTCTAGTGACTACAAATTCACTTTCTGATGGTATATGAAGTGGAGTAGATTCCTTCTCAAAGGAGTAAGTGTGCAAGAGAAGTTTCAGACAGGGACTAGACCAATCTGAAAAGCCAATTTCTGGGCCCCAGACCTATTGAATAAGAGTTTCCATGGGCTAGACCTAGATTCTTTTTTTCTATGCTAAGGATTGAACCCAAGACCTTGTATATGCTAGGCAAGTACTCTACCACTGAGCTATGCCTCTAACCCCCTAGAATTTTGTTTTTAAGCTAACCTCTGGCTAGGCACTGTGGCTTATCCCTTTAGTCCCAGAATTTGGGGATGCTGAGGCAGGAGGATCCTGAGTTCAAGGCCAGCTTTCGAAACTTAGCAAGATCCTGTCTCAAAAAAGGGATGGGGATATAGCTCAGTGGTAGAGCACCTTGGGTTCTTTCCCCAACACCAAAACCAAAAAAAAAAAAAAACCACTTTGTGTTTATACTAATAAAGAGCCAGCAGTTTGAAAAATATTTAGATCATCTCCAAAGTCTCTTGGTAGTCATGGCATGCGCTGCTGTTTTCTCCTTGAAAATTAGCACCCTGGAGCTTTATTAATATAATGTGGTTAAGAGCAGAGTTTTGAAATCAGGGGACCTGAGTCTGAAATCCACCTTTCCACTTAGTAACGTGTAACCTGGCCAAGTGATTTAACAGGCTAATGACCTCACAGGATTATCAGGAAGATTAAATTAGTATATTGAAAAATATTTGGGGCTGGGGTTGTGGCTCAGTGGTAGAGCACTTGCCTAGCATGCAGGAAGCATTGAGTTCGATCCTCAGTAACACATAAAAATAAAATCAAGGTATTGTGTCCACGTACAACTAAAAATATATACATTAAAAAATACTTAAGGATACTTGGTATAAAATTCTCAGTAAATGCTAACTGGTATCACCATCATCATCATCATCATCATCTGTCTTTCACCTATGCCAGAGGTAAAGTTAGCAAGGAGTTTTGTGTGTAGGTCTTCAGAAGCACAGATATACTGGAACAGTGTATCCTTTCTAGAACTAGAATGGCTGGAAAAAAAGGAGCAGAGGGTAAAACCCTGAGCACTTTTGGGGATGTCTGGAGGGCAGAACTCCACTAATTGCTTTTTTATTTATTTTTTAATCCTTGAGGTAGGAGCTCTCTGAGTTGCCAAGGCTGGCCTTGCACTTACAATATCCCTTCCTGCCTCCAGGGTAGCTGGGATTCCAGTTGTGTACCAGTGCATCTGGCTTCCTTTGCTCTTGTGCTTCATTTAGCCCTCCTTGCTTAAAAGGTGATTGGAATAGCACTCCTATAGCAATAAGAGAAAAGTTAGAGCACCTTTGGAAGGACTTTGTCTCTTTCCTAATGACCCTAGATCTTTTCCTTTTTTTTCTTCGAAGTAGAAGCCATTCATTGAACAAAGACTGGTTGTGAATGTGATACCAGGTTCTATTCTTAGAGGCATTCTAATATGTGAAAAACTACACTTAAATAAATCAGAAACAAATTATTCAAATTAAATTCGGAATTCTGTTTTTTTCCATCGGGATTCATAGGAATGTGTTTTCAATAGCAGACAACTTCGGTGCATTTAAAATAGACATATATAGGAATAGGAAAGATAGTAGAATGAATCAAACATAACCTTTCTAAGTGATGTTGGGCGGCTTCCCATCTCATACCTGAAGAGGACTTTTTTTTTTTTTTTTTTTAAGAGAGAGAATTTTAATATTTATTTTTTAGTTTTCAGTGGACACAACATCTTTGTTTGTATGTGGTACTGAGGATCGAACCCGGGTGAGCGCGCTACCACTTGAGCCACATCCCCAGCCCTAAAAATAAATTTTAAAAAAATGTACAGCTGGGCATGGTAGCGCATGCCAGTGAGGCTGAGGCAGGAAAATCATGAGCTCAAATCAAGCCTCAGCAATTTATCAAGGCCCTAACCAACTTAGTGAAACCCTGTCTCAAAATAAAATACAAAAAGGGCTGGTCCCGGTAGTGTACACCTATAATCCAAGCAGCTTGGTAGGCTGAGACAGGAGGATTGTGAATTTAAACCAGCCTCAGCAACAGTGAGGCATCAAGCAACTCAGTGAGACCCTGTCTCTAAATTAGAAATACAAAATGGGGCTGGGAATGTGGCTCAGTTATAAAGCACCCTGATTTTAGTCCCCAGTACTGAAAAGAAAAGAAAAATAAGATGTGCAACATCTGTTAGGGAAAGAATTCCTTCTCTGCCACAATAATAAGCTAAAAGGGGTTTAATAGTTTTCAGTAGTAGTGATGGGTCCGTGCCTGCTCTTTTCTACATGCTCAGTCTTTTTTTATGTGGTGCTGAGGATCAAACCCAGCACGTGCTAGGCGAGCGCTCTACCACTGAGCCACAATCCCAGCCCTGTTTTGCACTTCTTTTGAAGCATCTCTGTTGTGTTGTAACCTCTCTGGTTCTGTTATTGTGTACTCCTCAGTCTTGCTCTTTATTTCCATACCTAGTGATCAGTACATGAGACTTGAGAGAGTAAGTGATTGAAGAGCAACAACCTGAGTCTAGTGCCTTCTCCCTGCAGAGTGAATAAATCCAGAAGGTTTGTAGGGCACAGTGATATATGTATAAGCAATTCAAAGGGAGCCATTCTCCCATCTTATCTGGACAGGAGGCTTCAGATACATACATGTATATTGATATGCATATATGTGTACTGATTTTATAAAGCTCAAGTTATTCAAGTCAAAAATCCAGGGTAAATTTTTGAAGCTCTGAGTCTGGGTCCTAAATCTGTTCTTCACTAATGAGCAGGTATTGGCAAGATCTGTTGTATGTGACCTCTTGTCATTGTTTTAGCACTAATGTGAGATTGATAATATCTATTCGTTTTCTCCCCTTAAAAGAGGGAAATGCATGGAATGGGAAAGATCTTGGGGAAGGCAATGCAGCATTGTGGTGTAGAGCATAGATGTGTTTCTGGTTGCTTGGACTGAAGTTCCAGCTTCTCTCCTCCAGTGGGGAAACTGGGCCAGTCCCTTTACTCCTCTCAGCCTCAGTCTGTTTTCTCATCTACCTAATGCTGATTGCAGTAGTGCCTACCTCATGGGTTGTGGGAGGATTTATCACAGTGTCCAGTGCACAGTGAACACTTCCAGTGTTGGCTGAATTTGACCGTTTGTTTGAATTGTGGTTTAGTGTGCAGTCAGCCCTGTACCTTTATTCCTTCCAGCAGAGTACCAACCCAACCCTGCCCTCATCTCTTTTTGCAGAGGATGTGGATCCCTCAGTTGGTCGCTTCCGGAACATGGTGCAAACTGCAGTAGTCCCAGTAAAGGTAGGAAGCACATTTTAACAGTGTTTGAAATCACATGTGATCTGGAGTCAAAAACCCATTCTAGAGGGTGGAAATGTAGCTAGCATGTGTGTTTTGCAGGTATGAGGCCCTGGGTTTGAACCCCAATACTATATGCATTATTTTTTGTTTGTTTTTCCCCCCCTCTATACTGGGGATTGAACCCAGGGCCTTATACATGCAAGTGCTCTACCATTGAGAGCCTCTATCCCTAACCCTAGTGAGTAACTTTAAAACACATTCTGTGTTCCTCTCATATTTTTCATTCTGTGGAAGTACTTTGTGTGGGGGTGGGGGTGCTGGGGATTGAACCCAGGGCCTCGTGCATGTAAGGCAAGCATTCTACCAACTGAGCTATATCTCCAACCCTGTGGAAGTACTTTTACCCCTGTTTATGTGTAGGGAATCCTGGAACACCACAGAAGGGATACAGGTGACCAGTCAGTTTGATGTGAAACATATAAATTATGTGCTAATGTGAATCTATAAATTTAACTTTTAGAAGGGTGCAGAGAGACCCATCTTCCTGTGGCCATTCCCTTCTGACTCAAAGTAAGCTTTTATGTGAGGGAAAAACATTATTGCAGTATTGCAAGGCACCTGTGTTTTTTGCCATGCCATTATTTTGTACACAGGAATGGCACAGATAGGAAGGTTAGTTCAGTCTGGAAATAGGTTTAAAGATTAGATATTTTGGAGAACTAAGAAGTGAAAGTTATGATAGCACATACCTATAATTCCAGCCACTCAGGAGGCTGAATCAGGAGGATTACAAGTTTAAGGCCAACCTTAGCAACTTAGACCTTGTCTCAGAATAAATAAAAAAAGAACTGGGCTCGGGCTGGGGCTTGGGCTGGGGCTTAGTGGTGGAGCGCTCACCTAGCATGTGTGAGGCCCTGGGTTCAATCCTCACCACCACCTAAAAATAAACAAATAAAATAAAGGTATTGTGTCCAACTACAACTAAAAAATATTATACATTAAAAAATACTTAAGGATACTTGGTATAAAATTCTCAGTAAATGCTAACTGGTATCACCATCATCATCATCATCATCATCTGTCTTTCACCTATGCCAGAGGTAAAGTTAGCAAGGAGTTTTGTGTGTAGGTCTTCAGAAGCACAGATATACTGGAACAGTGTATCCTTTCTAGAACTAGAATGGCTGGAAAAAAAGGAGCAGAGGGTAAAACCCTGAGCACTTTTGGGGATGTCTGGAGGGCAGAACTCCACTAATTGCTTTTTTATTTATTTTTTAATCCTTGAGGTAGGAGCTCTCTGAGTTGCCAAGGCTGGCCTTGCACTTACAATATCCCTTCCTGCCTCCAGGGTAGCTGGGATTCCAGTTGTGTACCAGTGCATCTGGCTTCCTTTGCTCTTGTGCTTCATTTAGCCCTCCTTGCTTAAAAGGTGATTGGAATAGCACTCCTATAGCAATAAGAGAAAAGTTAGAGCACCTTTGGAAGGACTTTGTCTCTTTCCTAATGACCCTAGATCTTTTCCTTTTTTTTCTTCGAAGTAGAAGCCATTCATTGAACAAAGACTGGTTGTGAATGTGANAATAAAAAAAAAAAAAAAAAAAAAAAACTAAGCTCACATGCACAAGGCCCTGAGTTCAATCCCCAGCACCAAAACAAACAAACAACAATAACAACAACAACAACAAAAACCATGGGGATGTGGTTCTGTGGTAGGGAACCTCTGGGTTCCCAGTACCAAAAAAAATCCTTCATGTACTTCTTCTTGTACCTCTACAGTATGGGCATTGAACCCAGGGGTGCTTAACCCCTGAGCTACATCCTCAGCCCTTTGCAATCTTACTTTTTTGTTTGTTTGGGGGCAGAGGTTAATACTGGGGATTGAACCCAAGGGCGCTTAACCACTGAGCCACATTCCCAGCACTTTTTATTTTTTATTTTGATACAGTTTCTCACTAGGTTGCTGAGGCTGCCCTCATGTCCTCCTGCCTCAGCCTCCCAAGTTGCTGGGATTGTAAAATGAGCCACTACACCCAGCTTTTATCTTATTTTTGACACAGGATCTCAGTAAGTTTCCTAGGCTGGCCTTGAACTTCCCAATCCTCATGCCTCAGCCTCCTGAGGTAGCTGGGATTATAGGTGTACACCACTGTGCCCAGCACCTTCTTGTCCCTTTACAACCATTCCCCTCCTACTCAACCCCAGGCCACCAGTAGACTACTTTCTCCACTGCAGATTTGTTTTGCCTTCAGATTAATGTTTAAAAAATGGCAATCAGTCTGGTGCACACCCATGATCTTAGTGGCTCGGGAGGCTGAGGCAGGAGAATTGCCAATTTAAAGCCAGCCTCAGCAAACTTATTGAGACCCTGACTCTAAATAAATAAATAAATACCATAGATAGATAGATAGATAGATAGATAGATAGATAGATAGATAGGGATGTTGCTTGGTTGCCTGAGAGGGAATAGATTGGCTTGGTCAGAGGTCAGAACTCCTGTGCTGATTAGTAATAGAATCATGCCTATAAATAGTCACTGCAATCCTGCCTGTGAACATAGTAAGACCCTGTCTCTTATTAAAAAATAAACTGAATAAAGAATTAGGCACCCAATATGGAAATGCTACCTTTGTATTTACCCCCTTCCAAAGAAAATAGTTGAATTATCACCTCCATGTCCTAATGGGGTGTTTTTACATTAATAAGAGAGGAAGGGTTGACTCTAAATAGAGAGTAGTCATTTAAATTGAATAAGTTTTACTTCTGTAAAACTCATAACACTATTCTCATTTTTCTGATTACATAGAATAGTGAAAACTTTACTGTAGGGCAACATTGGGAGCCACTGTATTAGATGACAGCTGTGAGGTCTCTTCAAACTGTAAGATTTCAGGACCATGGAATAGGTTGTCTGGGAAATAAAATAAGCTGGAAGTTAGGAACTTTTCCCAAAGGCTGGAATGGAAGAAAAAGTTACAATCTGTTTCACCTCTTGTCTCCTCTCTGTTCTTTCCCTCTCTTCATGGCAAACCACAGAAGAAGCGGGTGGAGGGCCCTGGCTCCCTGGGCCTGGAGGAATCAGGGAGCAGGCGCATGCAGAACTTTGCCTTCAGTGGAGGACTCTACGGGGGCCTGCCCCCCACACACAGTGAAGCAGGCTCCCAGCCGCATGGCATTCATGGGACAGCACTCATCGGTGGCTTGCCCATGCCATACCCGAACCTCGCCCCTGATGTGGACTTGACTCCCGTCGTACCATCAGCAGTGAACATGAACCCCACACCAAATCCTGCAGTCTATAACCCTGAAGCTGTTAATGAACCCAAGAAGAAGAAATATGCAAAAGAGGCTTGGCCGGGCAAGAAGCCCACACCTTCCTTACTGATTTGATATTTTTGGTCATGGAGAAGGGTGGGATTGGGTGGGAATGGGGTGGAAGGGTGATGGGGCACTAATGAACTAGGGAGAAAAACGTTCCATGTGTGCAGTATCGTCTTTCAGAATGTCTCCTGGGGTCCTAACCATGTAATATTAAGACTGGGGGTGGGGCTCAAATATACCATAAAGACCTGTATTCAGAACACTTTCTATGTAGAGAAAGGTTTCATAGGTCCTTTAAGTAGACTGCCCTGGCTCTTTCCCAGGCCTTTTATTGCCTCTTTCTTCCTTCTCCTTTCTAGGATCATTTTTATGTGATGTCACATAACCTAGGTTGAATCCAGAGCTGTGGAGGTAGCAGTAGCCTCACCAGTCTCCGGGTCCCCACAGCCTCATTTATATTTACTGTCTTTGCAAGTCCCAGGTAGCAAAAGGGTTGCCATGGATCCCAGGATGATCAAAAAGGTTTAGTATTCTTCGGTTAAGCTAAAGTTTAAACTCAGAAGTGTTTTCTTGGGTCTTTGGTTTTGAGGTCCAATGGTTAGGCTTTTCTCTTCGATCCTTTCTGTTGGAATGAGACTCCCCTTTGTCTGTGACCAGTGCCAGAGGCACAGGTTTATAGTTTTAACTTATAGTATTGTGTGAACTTTTCTTGTCAAACCTGAGCACTCCAGTTGCCTATGTTTCTCATTTATTTTCAGAGTACTGTCCTCTACTCTCCAAGGCATTACTTTTCTTTTTGAGTGTGTTATGAGGCAATTTTTAAAGGATATGATTAGTTAGGGCAACTAAGATTAAAAATGAAAAGATTTACTTTGCAAGTAACTGAAGTCTATTAAGAGGACGTTTTTAGCTGTTGGTTTGGAGGCTACCCCCCCCCCCCCCCCCCCCCGTTTGAGAGCTCTGGTTGCTCAGAGCAAGACTAGACCTGGCTAACAAACAGGAGACAAAGGTAGGAAACATTGATATGAGCTTTGTACAGAGATTTGTACATTTGTGTAATAGGCCTTTTCACGCTTTATGTGTAGCTTTTTACCTGTAACCTTTATTACATTGTAAATTAAATGTAACTTTTGTCATTCTGGTGCAGTCTAGAGTCTGTCCTCACCATCACTGATTCCCACTGCGATCAGAATACATTTATGTCAGAGGTATGATGTTGGCTTGGGAGGTGATGACTTGTCCCCTTTTATTACCACAAATGAAGATAGTCTCAGAAAACTGGAACTTCTAATTGGGGATTCCAGTCCCCAGACTGAGGCCTCACAAAGAAAAGTGGGTTAAGAGGTGACTGTTGCTCTTTATTGGGGAACAGAACAAGGAATCTTGTAAGGGAAGACTTTGGCATTTGTCCTGGGATGGGCATGATTTAAACCTAGTCACCCACTCTCTGCATTTGTGCTACAGCTCTGTGGCTGTTCCTTCAAAACAAATACCCAGCTTCTTTTCTCTCCTGGGTATTTGTTTTGAAGGAACCAAAAGAAGCTAAAGTTGTGTGACTTTAGATGGGATTTCAGCAGGAGTTTGGATGGAATGGATGTTTTCTGCACACTGGAATCTCACAGTAGGCACGTGTAGTGAGATGCATTTTCACACCTGACTGTGATGGAGATGCCAATTAGGTTACGAATCCTAGGGGTTGTGGACTCACAGCAGGAGCAGCCTTCTAGAAAACAGATCCATGCAATCACAGATTTTCAAAAAGTTGACTCCACAGGTTCTAATGAAGAGTCCTTGCCAGGCTCAGGGGCACATGACTAATCCCAGCAGCCCAGGAGACTGAGATAGGAGGATCATAAGTTCAAAGTCAGCCTCTGCAATTTAGCAAAACCCTGTGTCAAAATTTAAAAATGGGCTGGGGATGTGGCTACGGTTAAGCATAGCTGGGTTCAATCCCTGGTACCGAGAAAGTCATCTTATGAGGCTAATATCTTCCTCATTATAGCAAAGGCTAGTGGTAGTGTACTTTCACTCTGAGCACATACCTACCACCTAACCATTTAGAATATGTCATTTAATTCTTGTGGCCCTAAAAGGTGTCTTTATGCCCGTTTTACAGGTAAGAAAATTGAGGATCAGAGACAAAATCATTTGCCTATATGCCCACTATAATAAAAAGTTTGGAGTGAATTTTTTTTTTTTTTTTTTTGCGGGGGGAACATACCAGGGATTGAACTCAGGGGCACTCAACTACAAAGCCACATCCCCAGCCCTATTTTGTATTTTATTTAGAGACAGGGTCTCACTGAGTTGCTTACCACCTCACTTTTGCTGAGGCTGGCTTTGAACTTGTGATCCTCCTGTCTCAGCCTCCTGAGCTGCTGGGATTACAGACGTGTGCCACCGCACCTGACATCTGGAGTGAAGTTTCTGAATCCAGCACCTTAGGTTTATGTGGCTTGTGGTTAGCACTCTGTTATGCATGGCTGTAGCTAGATTTTCTCTCCTGGGTATTTGTTTTGAAGTTAAAAATGTCCAAACTGAACAATTCCTGAAATTAAAGGATTTAGAATATATCCTTCTTGGTAAGAGGAACTATGCCATGCATTTTGGTTTCAGAATACCTACTAAACAGACCTGTCAGTGCCTGGGGTCCCTGCTCAGGATTGGCTGTTTGAAGACTGCTTGCTTATCATAAGCAAGTTGGGATTCCAGGGTCAAAAGTAACTCAGGAGATCTGTCCAGATTCCTCATTTTGGTGGTGAGCAAACCTTGCTAGTGTGGACTCACTGCATTCAACTGCCAAGGATGAATGTCTGAGCTGAGCATATGCAAGTGTAATACCCCTGCCCACAAGAAGCCCACGTTCTAGAAAGAAAGAGCCACTCCCCACCGACGGTGTTATCTAGACAGCTGAGAGCTCTAATGCAGGAATAGATAAGGTGAGAGTGAGAACAGCAAGCCCCTGACCAAGACCTGGGGAGTCAGGGAGGCATCCAGGGAGATGACACTGAGATGAGCATGGAAGAACAAGTAGGAACTTGGCAGCCGAGGAGTGTGGACCAGAGTCCCAGGTGGAGGGACCACTGTGAAGCATGGAAGGAGGACATGGCATGGGGATGCAGCATTTCAGAGGAGGGAGGAGAGTACCCTGTAAGCCCTCTGGGAATTTGAAAGTACCAGGAAGCAATTTTTTCCTTTATTTAAAAAATTCAAGGACTGGGGACCTGGGGATATAGTTCAGTGGTAGAGTGTTTACCTAGAAAGTTGGAGGCCCTAGGTTCATTCACCAGCACTACAAAACAGAAAATCGGGGGAAAAAAAAATGCTTGTATAGCTATTTTAGAAAAAACACATTTCCCAACCCACCTTCCTCACCCAGAGTTGAGATTTCCCTGGGGAAATTTCAGGTATTTTAGGCAAGGATGGTAAGTGGTTGGGTTCAGATACTAGAAAATACCCCTGCCTGGCCTCTAGAACACTCAGGAAGGTGTTCTAGTTCTCTCTCTTTCTCTCCTCTCTATATTCACTTTAGCAAATCTACAAACAAGTCCAAGTGTTGCATGTTCCCATTAATTCTGATTGTGGCTAACAGCATTATGGGTATCTTCAAAAAGGGCCATGTCTCCAAGTGATGGAGGGGAGGCCACTCCAAACAGGGGCAATTAAAGAAGTAAAGATGGGGCAGAATGGGTTGAAGCCCCTGGTGTGTGATGGGATGATGGGAAGTCCCTTGAATACCTCCAGAGTTCTCTTTTTGCTAAGGAATAAAATCATTGCCTTTTCCCTGGAGGTGGTTGGAGTCAGGCATTCCTCTGGGCTCAGAGGTGCAGTTCCAGAGTCCACCAGCAGGTGGGGGCCTGCACCCACTCTTGGAACCACTATGGAAACCAGCTAGGACCTCTAGGGCTGCAGGGCAGGAGTTGGGCAAACAGGGACGGGAACTAATCTGACTTATTGTGACTTATTGTTGGTCACTCTGCCAGGCATTTTGTGTTGTCTGCCTGCACTGAGTGGGGGTGGTGGTGGTAGTATCCTCATTTTACAGATGGAGAACTTGAGGCTCAGAGCATCTAGACAAGGTCATACTGCAGGCATAGGATAAAGCAGGAGTTGGTGCCTGGCCCTGATGTGTTGGACTGTGAATAGCACAGGGCAGCTCCTGACAGGGCTGTTGCCCTGTCTGTTCTGGAGTCCAAGAGTGCTCTGGATTTAGGTCTCTTTCTGATTTTTCTCTTACTCAGTTTCCTACTCCTTCTTTTTTTGTGTTGCTGGGGATTGAACCCAGGGCCTTGTGCATGCCAGGCAAGCACTCTACCAACTGAGCCATATCCCCAGTCCAGTTTCCTATCCCTTTTACTGCCATCTCTGGTCCCTTTGTGGTAAATGGGGCTTGAAGTATTAAGTCTCTAAACCTAGGCCAGGCTAGGGCTAGGGAGCTCTTCATTGACACTTGCTCTCACTGCCTGGGGACAAGGTTCCCAACAGGAAGTGCAAGTGAGATGCCAAAGGTGCCCATTAGAAGAGAACATCCCAGGTTGGCTGCCTTGGCCTCCCCGTCTCACTACTGTGACTCTGTACAGCCTGTCCTCCCTCACCCACAACACGGTCCATGACTACTTCTCCTCCAGGCCATTCACAGCAGCATTAAGACTTGCCAATATTCCTACCATAATGAAAGACAAAGATGCCTGGCACGGGCGCAGCACACCTATAACCGGCAACTGGGAAGGCTGAGGCAGGAGGCTCACAAGTTCCAGGTCAGTCTGGAACAAAAAGGGTTAGGTTGTGGCTCAGTGGTAGAGCGTTTGCCTAGCAGGTGTGAGGCAATGGATTCAATCCTCAGCACCACATATAAATAAATAAACAAACAGGGCTAAGGATGTAGCTCAGTTGTAGAGAGACTTGGGTTCAATCCCCCAGTGCTGCAAAAACAAATAAATTAGAAAACAATAGAAAGAGACAGAGGCCCCAGCACAGACGGCAGCAGCAGTACTCTCGAATCAGAACCACCTGTAGGTGGCGACAGCAACCTGGCCCAGGGACTCAAACCTCCTCACCCCTTTTATTCTGAGAAAGCACAGGACTGGGGCCATTGTGGGTGGTCACTAGAGAATATCCAAACCACGGTCATCCTTGCATGCTTACAGCGGGACTGCAGGGCAAGCACTACAGGCTTGTCACGATGACCCCCAGCTACCTCCACCCCTCAGACCCTGACCAGAGCTGAAAGCAGCCTTGCCCAGGCAACAGGGGTGAGCACCTTCACCCAGACACTGTGGGCTTCGTCCCTCACCCTCAGCTCCACCTCCTGCAAGCCTCTCCCATCTGCCACAGGCTGGGCCCCACCCCGTCTCCCTCTCCCTGCCTGCCAAACCAGACTCTTCTACACCTAGACCAGAATCTTGGTAAAATGCAATTCACATCACATCACTCTCCAAAATTTCTGGGACAAAGGCCAAACTCATTCCTGACCCCCACGTGACCAGTCCCTCCCTGCCTCCCACTCAATTTCTTTCAGTTCTGCAATGTGCTCTCCTCCGTTTCTCTGCCCCTTGTCTTCCACTCACCCTCAGTCACCCTCAGTCACCCAGCACTTCCTCTGGGCAGTCTTCACTGGTCCCCAGGCTGCAGAAGGAAGGGCTGCTTGAGTAATTCTCACCCACTCTGTTTCCTGGCAACCTCATGCAGACCCTAAATAGATGGGCCAGAAATAGGGGCATGCCTGAGAGGGGACCTTCTCCTTCCTCCCCGGCAGGTCCCTGGATCCCTCCCCACCAGTGGGCAGCTAACAGCTAGAAAGAACAGCTTAAGTTCAGAGCTGTGGCCCTTCATCTGTGCCACCCATGTGGTCTCAGCCCTGAACCCAGGGACTCAGGAGTGCTGGAGGAGACAGTGCCACACTAAGTTTCAAGGAAAGTCAGAAACCCCTAGGGGAAGTAGAAGCCCCGAGGAGACAGAGTGAGAAGTTTCTGTGGAGCTCAGAGGTCTGAGAAAGGGAACTTGCCCAAAGCATCTTTCTGCACTGAGCTGCGGGGCAGGGTGGGGGGTGGGGGTGGGGGAGGGGGTTCTCACTGGTTCTCATTCTTTTCCTGGCCGAGAGCTTCAGGCACACATCTTCCTCTCCAGGTGGCAGCTTTCCTGTCTGTAAAATGGAAAGGAGAAAACTTGCATCTCATGGTGTTACAAGCTTAGAGCCAGCCAGGTTTCCCTCCCCACTCCCCAGGGTCCCAGGCCTTCTCACCAGCCCCAGATACAGGAAGACTCAAGTTTGTGTCGTGTCCAGGTTAGGGATGGTGAGGACAGACTAACTAGAAGGGACAGATGACATCAGAGCAGGCATGCTGCTATGGGCCTTGAGATAGGGACCAGGAAATCCTAAGAAACGAGGAAGAGGACTTCTGACCTTCAATTTCAATCTCTTTTCTTTGTAGCTAGGAAAAATGAAGCTTAAGAGAGAGTCACAGCTATTGTCTGAGTGTTATTTGGACACTAGTTTGTTCTGCAGCCCTGGGAAGGGACTGTGACCGAGACCAGCCAGGTACTCAGGCTCTGAACTTCCCAGGGAATGTCTCTCTACCTGAGAGGAAGGGGTCATGCTCATGGACCTGGAGGAAAGTGTGGCTACAGAAGCAAGGTGAGACCCCACATTCCAGAATCTTCCAGTTAACTACTCAACAAATGCCAGGCTCTGTAGAGACAAATGAAAAAGAGACATGCCTGGCTTTCATGGGACTTAGGCTGACTGGGGAAGAGATATTAAGAAGAGAAACCATGGAGCCAGGCATGGTGGCACATGCTTGTAATCGCAGCAATTTGGGAGGCTGAGGCAGGAGGATCATGAGTTCAAGGCCAGACTCAGCAATTTGGCGGGACCCTGTCTCAAAAATTAAAAGGGCTGGGATGTAGCTCAGTTCAATCCTCAGTACCAGAGAGAGGAGAGAGAGAGAGAGAGAGAGAGAGAGAAAGAGCGCACATTTGATCATTTTACGCAGTATGCTCAGTGAGGCTTTTGGAGGGTGTGATGCTTGAATTGAAACAGTAAGCATGAATATGTTTACCCAGAAGGGTGGTATATATTCTAGTGGAGGAAGTACATATGCAAATGTCCCACAATAGGAAGGAGCACAGCACAATTTAGAAGGCCAAAGTTTGCCTTCTCAAGAGGGCAGTTTCTTTCCCTTTTTTCCACCCAAATCACCCCCACACAGGAAGAAAATAAGAAACAGGAACTCCATTTTCTAGGAAGACTTTTTGTTCTGCCTTGGGGATTACCATCTCCAGGCTGGCCTTGAATTCTTGGGCTCAAGTGGTCCTCTACCTCAGCCTCCCAAGCTCTGGGACTATACGCAGGCTCCACCATACCCCGACCAAGGGAGGTGTTTCTGGCCTTAAACTACAATATTGCAGAAAAATGTTAAGTGCTCCCAATTCCATTTTGTTTAAATAATGAAATTATTAAATATTGTGGCCTTTTATCTGGTTCTAAACCTTTTTTATATTTATTTTTTAGTTGGACACAATATCTTTATTTTATTTATTTATCTTTATGTGGTGCTGAGGACCAAACCCAGGGCCTTGCACATGCTAACCGAGTGCTCTCCCGCTGAGCCACAACCCCAGCCCTGGTTCTAAACTTTGACCTCTTCAGTTCTGCTCTTTTCTTTCTTTCTTTCTTTCTTTCTTTCTTTCTTTCTTTCTTTCTTTCTTTCTTTCTATTTGTACTTTTTAATTATACATGACAGTAGAATGTATTTTTTAAATATTTTTTTAGTTGTCAATGGACCTTTATTTTATTTACTTTTATGTGGTGCTAAGGATCAAACCCAGGGCCTCACCCATGCTAGGCAAGTGCTCAACCACTGAGCCACAATCCCAGCCACAGTAGAATGTATTTTGAGATATCTTATATACTTGAAGAATAACTTCCCCTTCTTGTGGTTGTCCATGATGTGGAGTTACACTGGTGGTGTATTCATATGCACAAAGGAAGGTTCTGTCCCATTCATTTCACTGTCTTTCCCATTCCCATTCCCCTCCCTTCCCTTCATCCCCCTTTGTCTAATCCAGTGAACTTCTATTCTTCCTTCCCCACCCCATTTATTATGTGTTAGCATCCTCATATCAGAGAGAACTTTAGCAGGCCTGCTCTTTCTTATAGTGCAAACAGATGCAAGGCCAATTCCTGGCTCTGGGAATGAAAATATTTCTTGTTAATAACTACTTCAAAAAACAGCCTCGGGGCTGGGGATGTGGCTCAAGCCGTAGCGCGCTCGCCTGTCATGCGTGCGGCCCGGGTTCGATCCTCAGCACCACATACCAACAAAGATGTTGTGTCCGCTGAAAACTGGAAAATAAATATTAAAAAATTCTCTCTCTCTCTATAAAAAAAAACCAACAAAAAACAGCCTCATAAAGAGGAAAATGAACTGTCCTTTCTCCTCTGAAGCCACAGAAACAGAAATATCTGTTATTCTCCATCCCCAAAATGAGTTTAATGGCTGGGGGTAGACAGGGCAGGGGTAGCTCAGTGGTAGAGCACTTACCCAGCATACAGGAGGCCTTGAGATCAATTTCCAACACCAGGAAAGGAAGGAAGGAAGGAAGGAAGGAAGGAAGGAAGGAAGGAAGGAAGGAAGGAAGGAAGGAAGGAGGGAAGGAAGGAGAAAAAGAATGAGAGCCAGGCACAGTGGCTCATACCTGTAATGCTAGCAGCTTGGGAGGCTGAGGCGGGAGGATCGTTAGTTCAAAGCCAGCCTCAGTAACTTAACAATGCACTAAGCAACTCAGCGAGACCCTGTCTCTAAATAAAATTCAAAAAAGGGCTGGGGATGTGGCTTAGTGGTTAAGTGCCCCCTGGGTTCAATTCCCAGTACCAAAAAAAAAAAAAAAAAAAGGAAGAAAGCTGTTTAAAACTCAGATAAAATAAGGATCAAAACAGGAACTTCACAAGAGAATCAATCTTGTTTTCCTGATCAGTGTGGCAATGTGCAAGATTATTGATAAAAAAGAGAGCCCTATTGGGCCGGGGTTGTGGCTCAGAGGTAGAGTGCTCACCTAGCATGTGTGAGGTCCTGGATCTGATCCTCAGCACCTCAAAAAAATAAAATATATTGTGTCCACCTATAACTAAAAAAGAAATATTTAAAAAAAGAGAGAGCCCTGTTACTATACATCTGTTCCAGAAAGACCTGTTTATACAAGAGTCCTAAAAGACAACCAGATTCCAGATTCCCCATTGCTCTGCTCCCTGTGGGAGTAACTGTTACATTCCAGAAATTAAGTCTGTGATGACAATTGGCTCTTAACCAGTTGAGCCATGAAAATTTGAGCCATGTTAAATTGACATCTCTTAATAACTTCTAAGCTTTTTTCTTTGGAAGGGTGAGTCAAAGCAAAAGATTTTTGGCAACTTCCTTCTCCTACATGATATATGACAAGCATGAAATAACAGCGTGCACTTATCAGAGGAATTTTAAAGAAGTTCCTGGAAATGAAAAATAGAGAAAGCAGGAAATTTTTTAAATGATGGAATTTTAACAGGGGTTAACTTTGTGCTTTGAACATAACCCTTAATGCTCTGCCACTGTGGCTTATTTTACTTACTTATTTATTTACTTTTGGTGCCAGGGATTGAACCCAGGGGCATTAACCACTGAGCCACATCTCCAGCCCTTTTTTAAGTTTTATTTTGAGACAGGGTCTCGCTGAGTTGCTTAGGGCCTTGCTAGGTTGTTGAGGCTGGCTTTACTTGCAATCCTCCTGCCTCAGCCTCCCAAGTGGCTGGGTTTTCAGGCATGTGCCACCATGTGTGACTCACTATGGCTTATTTTAAAACTGACTCCCCCCCCTTCCTCTTCTCTTCTTCCACTTCCTAATCATGAGGGAAGCAAGACTGGCCTTCTTCCCATCCTAGGCCAAGTTATCTGTCCTTGAACTCACAGACCTCAAGAATGAAAGAGTCCAGACTTGGGAGTATGCACCTGTAGAAGCAAGACCATCTCATGAGAATACAAATGAATCTCCAGTCCCACACTGCAGAGCTGAAGTTGAGCCTTTGAATCACCTCTTTAAAAGCCTACTGACAGAATCATAGCCTCTGGGATAGGAGTTCCCTGTGTCTCCTTTGCTAACAAAGCAATAAAATATTTTTTTTCTTTTTCTCAAAACCTTGTCCTCCTTATTGGATTGGCATCAGGGACAAGGACCAAGCTTCCAGTATCAGAATGATTAGATGAAGTCTAGTCAGGCCCAGAAAGACAAACCCTACGTGTTCTCACATGTAGAAGCTAAAGATGATTGCAAAGAAGCAGAGAATAGTGGTCACCAGACCCTGGGAAGGGTATGGGACAGCCAGGGACCACCGTGAAGACAGAGGGTGGTGGCCCCCTGAGGCTGTTACCCACTACAAAGAGGGTATGTGTTCTTCCCTTCTGGCTCCCTCTCCCAAACAATCTTATCAACCCCCAAAACAAGCTGCCCCGTGAAAACCAGGGTGCCTTCCCGAGCACGACTCCAAGAATAAACTAAATAAGAAAATGAAACTGTTGGGGTCACCACAAAAAGACAGAAGACAAACTCCTGGACCCTTGACCTCTTACTCACTAAAGCATGGTATAAGCTGGGCACAGTGGTGCTCACCTGTAATCCCAGTGAATCCAGAGGCTGAGGCAGGAGAATCACAAGTTCAAGGCCAGACTCAACAACTTAGTGAGACCCTGTCTCAAAATTAAAAAAAAAAAAAAAAACAGGCTTAGAATGTGGCTCAGTGGTTGAAATATGATGGGTTCAATCCCTGGGATGGATGGATGGTTGGATAGATAGATAGATAGATAGATAGATAGATAGATAGATAGATAGATAGATAATAGATCGATAGATAAATGTGTTCTCTGGGCAGCTATCACAGCCCAACCAACTAGAGATGGAGATGGTGCTGGATGGCAGCTGCAGTGGAAGAAATACAGCAGTTCCTAGGATAAATTTAATGTCCAGTTTCATGAGGGCAGGAACCAGGATGTTTGCACAAGAAAAACAATCCAGGCATGGTGGCCCATGCCTGTAATCCCAGCAGCTGGGGAGACTGAGACAGGAGGATGGTTAGTTCAAAACCAGCTTCAGCAATTTAGCAAGGCCCTAAGCAACTCAGTGAGACCCTGTCTTTAAATAAAATACAAAATAGGGCTGGACATGTGGCTCAGTGGTCAAGTGCCCCTGAGTTCAATCCCCAGTAGCCCCCCTACCTCCCCGCTAAAAAAAGAAAAAGAAAAAAACATCTTTTGAAGCCCTACCCTTGGACAATGAAAAATTACCAAATCAGTCCACCCAGACAATCAATAAAAGCTTACATCTCCCTGTGTTCAGGAACAGTGTGGTTCCCCTCTTGATTAGTGCTGTGTCCTTTGGCTGAAACTCCAATTAGAGCCTGGCCGTAGGTGTTCAGCCTCTTTTCTGTCATTGCCATAACAAAAGATCTCACCTCCATGGACTGGGGTTGTAGCTCAGTGCTTACCTCTCACGCATGAGGCACCACATTAAAAAAATAAAGATATTGTGTCCATCTACAACCAAAAAAATTTAAAAAAAAATCCCACCTCTAGCAACAAGTGTGAGGTGGGAAGGATGGAGAGAAGATGGTTAGTGGGTACCATAGCATGAATGGATGGGAAGAATAACTTCTGTTCTCTAGCACAGTAAGGTATCTATGGTTGGCAATAATGACTTGACTGTTTTTTGTTTTTTTTTTAATCCTGGTACTGGGGATTAAACCCAGGGGTGCGCTTCCACTCAACTATGTCCCCAGTCCTTTTCAGTTTTTATTTTGAGACAGTATCTCCCTAAATTCTGAGCCTGACCTCAAACCTGTGATCCTCCTGCCTCAGCCTCCTGAGTAGCCAGTATTATAGGTGTGTGTGTTACTGTGGCTGGCTTTAATTGATTATTTCAAAACAGCAGAGAGGATTTGAACATTCTCAACTCAAAGAAATAAATTTTGTCTGAAGTGATAGATATACCTGTTACCCTAATCTGATCATTACATATTATAAACTTGTATCAAAATGCCACACTGTATTCCATAAATATGTGCAATTACTATATGTCAATTAAAAATATATTAATATAAAAAAGAAGATGAAATCTACCAAATCTTGTAGAAAGTAGAACAAAAGGGTGAAGAGATAAAGAATTGATCCAGAAGATCCAACATTTGACTAAAAGGAGCTCCTGAAAGAAATAATAAAAACAAAGAATCACAGATGTTTCCAGAATCAAGGAGCCTGAGTCCCCAGATTTAAAAAATCCACAAAAGCCTGGGAGTAAGAATGAAAGCCCTGCAGACGAGTGAGCACATGAAATATCAGAGCCCTAGGGACAAGCAAGAAGTCCCCCAAAGTGGGCACAGTGTTGCACACTATAATTTCAGCAGCTGAGGCAAGTTCAAGGCCAGACTCAGCAACTTCCTGAACCCTGTCTCAAAAAAAAAAAAAAAAAAAACCGCGGTGGGGAGTGGCTGGGGATGTAACTCAGTGGTAAAGCACCCCTGGGTCCCTGGGTTTAATCCCCCTTACAAAAAAAGAAGAAGAAGAAGGAGAAGGCTATTTGACTTCCCATGGGCTAGCACGCTACCACGGACATGGAGCTACACTCCCACACTCTGGGGAACATAGTTTTCAACCTGACACTTGGTACTAGCCAGACTACTGTTGAAGAATAAATAACTGCACATTGGTCTTAGGTTTACGAACAGTTTGAGAAAACTGTAAAACACACACCCAGGGCCTGGCAAAATGTCCCATCTAAGCTCTTGCCAAGTGTACAGTTCAGTAGTATTAGGCACGTTCATACAGCTGTACAACAGTTAGCAGAGAGGGTTTGAACATTCCCAACTCAAAGAAAAGATTTTTGTCTGAAGTGATAGATACACCCGTTACCCTAATCTGATCATTACACATTATATACTTGGATCAAAATGCTGTACAACAGATCTCCAGATCTTTTTTTTTTTTTTTTGCAGTGCTGAGGATTGAACTCAGGACCTTATGCATGTGAGGCAAGCACTCTACCTACTGAGCTACATCCCCAGCCCTCCAAATAATCTTCATCCTGCAAAACTCCAACTTTTACCCATTAAATGACTCTCCATTTCCTTCTTCCTTTGTCCCCAGGTTACCTTTATTCTACTCCCTGTCTTAGTCTATGAGTGCTTTAGGTTCCGCAGATGAGTAAAATCACATGGCATTTATCTTTTGTGACAGCTCACTGAGCATAACTTCCTCAAGTTTCATCCATGTTGTAGCATGTGCCAGAATCCCCCTCCTTTTGAATTTATTTTTAGGTACTGGGAATTGAACCTAAGCCATATCTCCAGATCTTTTTACGTTATATTTAGAGACAGGGTCTTGCAAGGTTGCTTGGGGTGTTGCTGAATTACTGAGGCTGGCTGAATTTAGTGAGCCTCCTGCCTCAGCCTCTCCAGCTGCTTGGATTACAGGCATTTCTCACTGCAACCAGCTTCCCCCTACCTTTTTTTTTTTTTTTTGGTAGTTGTAGTTGTAGATGGACAGAATGCCTTTATTTTATTTTTATGTGGTGCTGAGGATGGAACCCAGACCTTCACACATACTAGGCAAGTGCTCTGTCACTGAGCTACAGCCCCAACCCAGCTTCCCCCTCCTTTTAATAACAGAATTATCTAACATTGCATTATTTCACTATGTTTTGGGGGAAGGGGGTACCGGGTCTTGAACTCAGGGGCGCTCAACTGCTGAGCCACACAACCCCAGCCCTATTTGGTATTTTATTTAGAGACAAGGTTTCACTGAATTGCTTAGCACCTCAATTTTGCTGAGACTGGCTTTGAACTCATGATCCTCCTGCCTCAGCCTCCAGAGCTGCTGGGATTACAGGCATGTGCCACCATGCCCAGCGTATTTCACTGTATTTTGCTCATTCATTCATCTATTGACAGACATAAGTTAGTTCTGCTATTGGCTTCTGTGAACACAAGGTAGAGATATCTGCTTTGAACATCTATTTGAGGTGCTACTTTCAATTCTTTTGGGTATCTGCCCAGAAATGGAAATGCTGAATCATAATGGCAATTGCATATTTTTTCATTCAGAAGTTTTTTTTTTTTTTTTTTTAGTCAGGGGGTTACCGGGGATTGAACTCAGGGGTGCTCAACCACTGAGCCATATCCCCAGCCCTATTTTGTATTTAGAGGCAGGGTCTCACTGAGTTGCTTAGTGCCTTGACATTGCTGAGGGTGGCTTTGAACTCAAGATACTTCTGTCTCAGCCTCTGGAGCCACTGGGATTACAGGCCTATGCCGCCACGCCCAGCGAGAAGTTTAAAAAAAAAAGAAAGTTTAAGCATTTTTAATTTTTTGACAAAGAGATAACTTTTTACTTAACCTTTGCTGAAAGGAGATAATGGCCCCAGCTGCTGCCCTAATACTCAGAAATCGCACAGATGTTTTTATAGTGTTAGAACAAAGCTCCCAGAGACTGGCCAAGTCTCTGCTCTCTGGTTCAGGGCTGTGATCCCTCAGAGAGATGTATCTGACACAAGGGAGCAGGACTGCAGCTGCCAGTCAGTCCCAGTTAGGAAGAGACAGGGGAAAAATGCTCTTTGTGGTGTCTTGGGAATGTAGCCCAGTGGTTGAACACTTGTCTCGCGCTGGAACCTCCAAAAAATGGGAAGAAAAAGAAAGAAAGGAAGCAAGACTTCTGTGCTCCACGCCACTTCCCCAGGTCCAAGTTTGCAAGTTTCACTTAAGGCTCTGCCTGCACCAGCTGCCACCCTCTCTGCTCAGCCCCTGCCTTCCCAATTACTGCTCCTGCAACATCTGTCTATGAACCCCATGTTTACTGAACCAGGCTTGCTCTGCAGGCTGCACAGTATACCAACCAGGAGAACGAGTGTAGAAACAGAGCATGGTTCAAATCTGCCTCCCGGAGGGGACTTGAGAATATTTCTGGGCCGAGACGCATGGAAAGGTGGTTGGAAGTTAGGAAGTAATCAGTGGTTTGAGCATGCTTGATCAGACTTCAGCTGTCACCACCGTGGCCCACAGGTGGGAGGTGTTAGCTTTACCTGTAACACTGGTGATTTTCCTCACTGCTGGTACTAGGGATTGAACTCAGAGCTGCTTCACCACTGAGCCACATCTCCAGCCCTTTTTAGTTTTTATTTTGAGACAGGGTCCCACTAAGTTGCTTAGAGCCTTGTGAAGTTGCTGGGGCTGGCATTGAATTTGCAATCCTCCTCTGCCTCAGCCTCCCAAATTGCTGGGATTGTATTTCTGTTACATTTGTTAATATAAAAGTACTCAAACTAACACTTGTGGTTTTTTCATTTAATATTTATTTATTTTAACACTGGTAACTTTTAAAGTCAACTAAAAGCAAGCAAGCTCAACAGTAGGATGCATGGTTAACATGTGTGACGCCCTGGGTTCCACCTTAGTACTGCAAAAAAGAAAAAAAAATTTAAAGTAAATCATGTCGGGCACAGTGGCACATGCCTGTAATCCCATGTAATCCCAGCATTTTGAGAGGCTGAGGCAGGAGGACCGCAAGTTTAAGACCACCCTCAGTGAGGCCCTAGGCAATTTAGTGAGACCCTGTCACAAAGTAAAAAATAAAAAGGGCTGGGGATATGGCTCAGTGGTTAAGTGTCCTTGGGTTCAATCCCTGGTACCAAAAATAAAAAAAAATAAATTTAAAAAAAGGAGTCATTAAGGGGGGCAAAGTGGGCTAAGTCTAGAGAGTTTATTCCTGTTTTCCCTTTTTTTCTCCATCTCCTTAGGGTATCCCTGCATCTGCATCTGGCCCTGGGGCTGGACTGAGGCCCTTCTCAGGCCCTCCCCTCCTCCCTCCTCTCTTCACCCCTCCCACCTCTCCTCCCCACCTCCCCTCACCTTCACCCTGCCCAGAGGCTCTGAAGGTCCTCTTCTGTCCCCTGTCCATATAGTCAGGGAACCAGGAGGGGCTGAGGCTCTGTTAAGGGTCACAGCTAGTTGAGGGGACACACCCACACTGAGCATCTCTTTCCAAGAGTGACCAGTTTCCCTGGGGAGCATCTGTGTGGGGAGGGAGCACACTCCCAGACAGTCCCCTCAACATCTCCGTGGAGAGTATTTCTGTTTCATTCGTTAATATAAAAGTACTCAAACCATGTTATGGAGAAATCGAGGAAACAAATGAAAGCTTACAGATGGCCTTTTGTAACCATCGTTCCCGGCATTTGCGTTTCTGTTTCTGTTCCTCCATCGACATGTTGTGCAACTGCAAGAAAAGTTTCCCACTCAGTCTCACTTTCTGAAATAGGAAGTGAGGTGACAGAAGGAGTGAGATGAGATCTCATCTAAGATGTGTCAGAGATACGCAGGCCCTTGGCAATGACATCAAGAGCTTGGCATGTGCTCGTGCCTGTATTGCAGTAGCCTTTCTGCTGACAGTCCCCATTGTACAGAAGAGACTGAGGCTCAGAGAGCTAAGGAACTGCCAAGGTCATTCAGCCAAGAGTTGGTGCAGCCAGGATTTGAGCCCGGTTCTGTTGTTTGTTTGCGTGTTTGTTTGTTTGTTTTAAGTCTTCACCCTCTACTGCAATTCTGGGCTAAGCAGAAATCCATGAGGCTTCCACAGTTGGCTGATACACGTGGAAAAGACGTGAGAAACTGCTGTTTTCTTTGGTCTGCAGGAGAAGCCTAGAGAGCTGGGCTAAAAGAGTCACACAAATAAATAAATAGCTACACATTATTTTTATTATTTTTGTGGTGCTAAAGAGTGAACCCAGGGGTGCTTGACCACAGAGCTATACCTCCAGCCCTTTTTTATTTTTTTGAGTTAGAGCCTCCTTAAATAGTTGAGGGTCTTTGCTAAGTTGCTGAAGCTGGCCTTGAACTCGTGATCCTTCTGCCTCAGCCTCCTGCAAGCAGCTGGGATTACAGGTGTGTGTCTCCATGTCTAGCCAACAACTATATTTTCTAGAACATGGGAAAATGCTCAAGAGATGAAGGCAAGGCAAAATAGGGAATCTGAAATCTGTTGAATGTTAACAGCCAGGTGCCTTCTCTCCTAGAAGGTTAGGACTGCATCTAAGTTCAGCTGAGTCCTGGGGTAAGTTGTGGTGACCATAAATGTTTATTCAAGGAAAAAAAAAGACAAACAAAAATAATAGACAATCCAGTGGCCAGGGACACTTCCAGCATCCAGATCTTGGTTTATCTGATGGAAAGAATGAGACTCTGGGAAGAAATGACTGATCTTAGGGCAGGGGCAGGGGCCCTGGAAGGTTTTGATTATTATCCTATTTTAATTTTTTTTAATTGTAGTTGGACACAATATCTTTATTTTATTTTTTAATTTTTATGTGGTGCCGAAGATCAAACCCAGGGCCTCGCACATGCCAGACAAGTGCTCCACCACTGAGCCACAACCCCAGCCCTATCCTATTTTAAAGATAGGGTAGCTTCAGGTGTGGTGGTGCAGGCCTGTAATCCCAGCAGCTCAGGAGGCTGAGGCAGGAAGATCACAAGTTCAAAGCCAGCCTCAGCAATGGTGAGGCATTAAGCAACTCAGTGAGACCCTCTCTCTAAATAAAATACAAAACAGGGCTGGGGATGTGGCTCAGAGGTTGAGTGCCCCTGAGTTCAATCCCTGGTACTCCCCCCCCACAAAAAAAATACAGTGGTGCTAGGATTCAGGGGCCACTCTGAAGGAACTTCCAAAGCTGGGAATTAGAGTGACAAAATAAATATTACATTATCAGATTATTAGTCTAACCATAAAATAAATATTCATGCATGTCTACTGATATAAGTAAATAATTGAGTGAATGAATGAATAAACAAATAAATGAGGAGAAAGAGACAAGTCTTCCCTAGAGAATTCCAAATAGCTTATTGGATGCTTCCCCTCTATGTTTCCCCTGAGTGTGAGCTTGTTAGTGACTTGTTTCCAAAGGACAGGGGTCGGAAAGGGAAAGCAGAGATGTTAACGTGGAGAAACCTGGAAACGCCAGCTCAACCAAATCATCAAGGTCACCATCATCAGTGATAATCATGGGTATATCACATGCTCCCCGATAACGATGTCACTTCAGCTCTGCAGTAGTCTCCCCTAAATCCATAACCCAAAGGTCAAAAGTGGAACAGAAGAGAGACAGAAACATTCATGATAGGAGTTCTGTAAATTTCTGGAGGAGAAGGACATTAATAGGAAAACAGTTAAGATCCCTGTAGGTCTGCAGTTTAGTTGCTGCCATGTAATGCTTTTTTGATTTGAAAACTGCACCCTGGTAACGTGAGATGGAAAGGGAAACTGAAATTAGGTGTGTGATATTTTTAAAATCTGTACTATTTTTGCAGCTTTACAATAAACAAAAAAATCCAGGGGGTGGAGGGCGTAGTTCAGCAGTAGAGCACTTGGCTAGCATGTGTGAAACCCTGGGTTCAATTCCCAGCACTGCAAGAAAAGAAAGAACAACTGAGAGGCCAGGGGGAGTGCCACATGTCTGTAACCTCGGAAACTAGGGAAGTTGAGGCAGGAGGATGGCAAGTTTGACGTCAGCTCAGCAAGTTAGTCAAAAACAGCAAAATGCTGCTATGTTTGGGTGATAGGAAAAGAAAAACAGGTTTTTGGTAAATGTTCCTTAATTCAGACTTATTCCTTGTATTGAAAATGTTTATTATTTCGGATTAGAGGTCTTCTAGTAGGCCAAGATTGATGATGCACACCTGTAGTTCCAGCTATTGGGGAGACTAAGGCAAGAGGATCACAAGTTCCAGGCCAACCTCAGCAATTTAGTGAGAACTTGTCTCAAAAGTTATAAAGGGTTGAGGATGCAACTTAGTGATAGAATGGGGTCCCTGAGTCCCATCCCTAGTACTGAAAACAAGGCTCATATCAGTTTTATAGTTAACAACAACAACAACAACAACAACAAAAACTAAATAAAGCATTTTGCACAATGCCTATCCTATATCAGCTCATTTAATCCTCACAAACAGCTAAGATTCTTTCCCTGTCTTCCAGATGAGGATACCGAGGTTCAGAAAATCAGGATGATTCACCTAAGGACCTATAACATACCAGAGGAGGATCTGGGATTTGAACCTGTGTTGGTCTGAGTCCAGAGGGATGCAGAAATGGCAAAGCTTTAGGCTGTCTCTGGAATCAGAAGTAGGTGGTCTCTCTCCCAATCAGATTTCTCTTTAGTCCAAGGAAGAATTTTTAACTAGAATTGTCCAAAGAATATGGGCATCCTGAAAAGGGAATGAGTTCCCTGTCACTAATGATGTCCAAATAGAGGACCACTGAGTGTCCTGGAGGGGGGTCAAGGAGAACTGACACTATACCTTCTTCCTCAGACCTAACTGGCAGGACTGTCTCTCCTTGGAGACCCAGAGCTACACAAGATAGGCTATGATGTCTCATTGGATCGCTGGCACCCTGGAGGTGGATGTCTGGGGCTTCTCCATCTTAGTCTTCACCATTGCCCCATCTAGAGGGGGTACATCACTGTCACACTGGAGAGGAGGGGACAGCTTTTAGTCACCTTCCAGTGTCAAGTCCTGATTTAGATGCTCTAAATCGTGAGACCTTATGACAGAATTTGATTTCATTTATTCATTTATTTTGGTACTGGGATTAAACCCAGGAGAGCTCTACCACTGAGCTACCACCAACCGGGCACGATGGCACATGCCTGTAATCCCAGCAGTTTGGGAGACTGCGCCAGGAGGATCCCAGGTTCAAGACCAGCCTCAGCAACTTAAGGAGACCCTGACTCAAAATAAAAAATAAAAAGGACTGAGGATGTGGCTCAGTGGTTAAGCGCCCCTGGCATGTAATACATATAAAATATATAAATATATAAACATATAAGTATGTATTTATACAAATATAAAAATGTGAATATATATGTACATATGTATTTAATTATTTACTTCTTTGTTTTCTTAAGACAGGATTTTGCTAAATTGCCCAGGCCGGCCTCGAATTTGCGATCCTCCTGTTCAGCCTCCCGAGGAGCTGAGATTTCAGACGTGCGTCATTGGAGCCTGGTCCTATTTCAGAGAGACTGAAATCTCTGAGAGATTCTCTGAGAGACCAGGAGAAGGAAGTGACTACACCAAGGGCGCCAGGTCCGTCCTCTCGAGACCCGGCTCCTACCGTGCCAGCCTCGGTGGGGGCGGGGCTTCGAGTGGGCGGGGCCGTGGGTGTCCCGGGGAGGCACCGCCCGGTTCTCCCGGGTTGGCGGGCTGGGGCCATTTGGTCTGCGCGCCAAGAGCCGCGGGGACCATGGAGCCGGTGCCGCTGCAGGACTTCGTGCGCTCCGTGGACACCGCCTCCCTCCCGCGCGTGCTGCGGGTCTACTCCGGAGTCTATTTGGAGGGTGAGTGGCCGGGCTCTCCCCAGGTGTGCGGCGAGGGCGTTGTAACCTAGGGAAGCTTCAGCCGGGGTTCCAATGCTGACGTCTCCACAGCCCAGGGTTGGTGGTTTGGGGCCACAATCAACCCCTCTGCACCTCAGCTTTTGCTTTCGTGGAATCGGGGACCGCTGACCTGTCTTGCAGGTGGTGCTGGGAAGTCAGTGAGTTCGGCACGGGAGGTGGGTGGAAGCGAGCCAAGACCTGGTGGAACCACGGTTTGCATACTGTGCGGTTTTTTTTTTTAATTTTTATTTTTAGTTGTAGATGGACACAATGTCTTTATTTTTATTTGTTTATTTTTATGTGGTGCTGAGGCTCGAACCCAGGGCCTCACTTGTGCGAGGCAAGCGCTCTACCACTGAGCTACGATCTCAGCCCCATATACTGTGCTTTTGGAGAAGCCGGGACTGTGCCCAGGGAGCGGCATCAGGGCGCTCTGGAGCGTTGCTGTTGTTTGACCATTTGTAGTGCTGGGGATTAGGGCTTGAACCCAACAGGCAAGTGCTTCTTTACTGAGCTACATCTCAGCCCCCAATGCTTAAGTGACAGGTCGGTCCTCCCATCTCTGCCATACACTCCTCCCTACTCTGTCTTCCCTCTGCTTCGTCTCGTCTTGGCCCTTCGCTAGATGGTGGGCAGTACCTGATCTGACCGGTCTTCAGTTTTCAACTTAAACGGCTCTTACTCCGGGAAGACCTCCCCGCTCTTTGCTCCTTGGCTCACCTGCACGTTGCTCTCTGCCCACAGCCCACCTGCAGAGGCACAGTGATAATTTATTGCCTGAAAGAACTAGAGGGATTGACAGGCAGTGGATGGAAAGCTAGGCTGCTCTGTGGGGAGGGAGAAACTTTGGGCCAAAGTGGAAGAAGGGGAGGTGGAGGAGGAAGGGAGCTGAGAGTGCTGGGGGTGGGGTGCAGGCTCCTGACTTGTGCGCAGTTCTTCTGCAGAAGTGCCCTGCGCCATCCTGCTCCCTCTCTGGAGGAGCACTTTCTGGGCCACCGCCATTTCCTGCAGTGTTCTGAGGACCCAAATGGGATCCTAGGCTAAAACTGAGACACACAGAGGACCACCCAAGGCTGGCCTGAGGCTCGAGGGGCACCACCTCATGCTGGGTCTCTCCAAATCCATTTGGGAATCTGAAGGATTTGAGTTCAAGTTCTGACTTCACCTCTGGGGGCTTCCTGCAGACAGGCACCTGGGATCTGTTTGTTTTTCTCCCCAGCCTGGAACCAAGCTCCTCTTACCTCCCAGCTCTCTTGCCTGCCCATGTCACAATATCTGAGTTTCCTCATTCTGCCTGACTTAGGGTGGTGGGAAATGGCGGAAGTCAGAGTGACGTGATTAGAGAAGAGCTTGACAGGGTGTGAGTGTGCAGATGGGATGAGTGTGGAGGAGGGTCAGTTGGCTATTCTGATAGGGGCAGACACAGGGCAGGGGACTCTGGATTAGTTGACTATGTAGTTAGGAGCACTGGTTTTGGAGGCAGCTACCTTGGGCTTGATCCCAGTTCAGCCTTCTGTTACCAGATCATCTGATGAGTGCACTCAACCTCTTCAGTCTAAGTCATTATTTAAGAATGAGAAACTGCTCCTTTCTCCAGGGCACGCCTAGGTTTAAAATGCAATGATGCATGTGTAGCACTTAACAGAGGGTCAGGTATATGTAGCTCTGCAGCTGCTGCTCTCACCGGCTGGGGGCGGTCCACATCCTCACGTTGTAGACGGAATGTGGTGAGCCCGTGGGCATTTTCCTGGGGTAAGAATAAAGCTCTCATTGAAGAAGACCTTAGAAGATGGAAAGATCTCCCATGTTCTTGGATAGGCAGAATTAATATTGTCAAAATGGCCTTACTACCAAAAGGGCTATAAGACTTAATGCCATTCCTTTTAAAATTCCAGTGATATTCTTTATAAAAATAGAAAAAGCAGTCATGAAATTCATTTGGAAAAATAAGAGGCCCAGAAGAGCCAAAGCAATCCTTAGCAAGAAAAGTGAAGCAGGAGGCATCGTGATACCAGAACTTAAATTATACTATAGAACTGTAGTAACAAAAACAGCATGGTATTGGCACCAAAACGGACCCAAAGACCAGTGGAAACAGAATAGAAGTCAGAAACCCATATAAATACAGTTATCTAGACAAAGGTGCCATAAGCATACATTGGAGAAAAGATAGCCTCTTCAACAAATGATGCTGGGAAAACTGGGAATCCATATGTAGTAGATTGAAATCCCATCCTGCACAAAACTCAACTCAAAGTGGATCAAGGACCTAGGCATTAGACCAGAGACTACACCTATTAGAAGAAAATGTAGGCCCAATTCTCCATCATGTCAGCTTAGGAACCGAATTCCTCAATAAGACTTCTAAAGCACAAGAAGTAAAATCAAGAATCAATAAATGGGATGGTATCAAACTAAAAAGCTTCTTAACTGCAAAGGAAACAAGTATGTGAAGAGAGAGCCTATAAAAAGGGAAACAATCTTTGCCACCTGCACCTCAGACAGATAAAAAGAACTCAAAAAACTTAACACCAAAAAAATGAATAACCCAATCAATATCAAATTTTTCTTTTTTGGTGGTGCTGGGGATCGAACCTAGGGTCTTGTGTATGCTAGGCAAGCACTCTACCAACTGAGATATAATCCCCTGCCCCCTTTAAAATATATCAAAATTTTTTCTTTGTTTTTAACCCAATCAATAAATGGGCAAAGGAACTGAACAGGGACTTCTCAGAAGAAGAAATACAGATGGACAACAAATATATGAAAAAATGTTCAACATCTCTGGCAATTAGAGAAATGCAAATTAAAACTACACTGAAATTCCATCTTACTCCAGTCAGAAAGGCAATTATTAAGAATACAAGTAGGGACTGGGGATATAGCTTAGTTGGTAGAGTGCTTGTTTAGCGTGCACAAGGCCCTCCCTGGGTTCAATTCCCAGCACTTGTACAGAAAAAAGAAAAAAAAAAAAAGAATACAAATAACAACAATTGTTGGCGAGGATTACAATTATTGTTGGCTGGTGGGACTACAAGTTAGTGCAACCACTCTGGAAAGCAGTATGGAGATTCCTTAGAAAACTTGGAATGGAACTACTGTTTGACCCAGTTATCCCACTCCTTGATATATACCCAAAGGACTTAAAATCAGCATATTACAGTGACACAGCCACATCAATGTTTTTAGTAGCTCAATTCACAATAACTAAGCTATGGAATCAACCTAGGTGCCCTTCAACAGATGATTGGATAAAGAAAGTGTGGTATATATACATAACGGAATATTACTCAAAGAAGACTGAAATTATGGCATTTGCTGGTAAATGAATGGAAATGGAGATTTCCATGCTAAGTGAAATAAGCCAATACCAAAAAAAAAAAAAAAAAAAACAGAGGCCAAATGTTCTCTCTGATATGTGGATGCTAACACACAATAAGGGAGTAGAGGGAAGAATAGAAGTTCAGTGGATTAGACAAAGGGGAATGGAGGGAAGGAGAAATATGGAGGGGGGATGGGAATAGAAAACACTGTAGAATGAATCGACATAGCTTTCCTATGTTCATATGTGAATACACTACTAGTGAAACTCCACATCATGTACAATCACAAGAGTGGGATCCTAATTAGAATAGTTATACTCCATGTATGTATAATATATCAAAATACACTCTACTGTTATGTATATCTAAGAAGAACAAATTTTAAAATGAACCTAAAAAAATGAGTAAAGTTCTCTGGGCCAGTGTGAGGGATTCTCCTGGGGGTTCCCTGGGAATAGGGTGGGGTCAGGTGGCCCCAAGGCCTTCCACCTGCAGTTTTCTGTCTGCCATCAGTTGGATGGGGAGCCCTGTGCATTCTATGCGGTGAGAGATCTCTACTGTGCATCTTCTAAGTTCTCTGCATGGCTTTAGCAATTTAAAACAGGAAAGCAGAGCTGCCAAGCTTGTAGGTGGCACCCAGAACCTTGGCCAATGGGCCTTAAGTGGCCTCCACTGTCTACTGTGCTTCCTTTAAAAGCCTCTCATCAGGATAAGCGTGGTAGTGCATTTCTTTAGTCCTAGAGATTCAGGAGGCTGAGGCAGGAGGATCAAGGATCATGAATTCAAAGCTGTCCTAAGCAATTCATGATACCCTATCTCTAAATAAAATATTTTTAAAAAAGGCTGGGGATGTGGCTCAGTGGTTATGTGCTCCTGGATTCAATCCCCAGTACCAAAACTAATTAATTAATTAATTAATTAAAAAATAAAAGCAACTCATCTGTCCTGGAGTGGTGGTGCATGCTTGTAATCCCAGCAACTCAGGAGGCTGAGGCAGGAGGATTGCAAGTTTGAGGTCAGTCTCATCAACTTAGCAAGGCTCTAAGCAAGACTCAGTCTCAAAAAAAAAAAAAAAAAAAGGGGATAGGGATGTGGCTCAGTGGCACAGCACCCCTGGGTTAAATCCCTGATACAAGGAAAAAAAAAAAAAAAAAAAAAGCATTTGAAGCAGAAAACAAGGTGTTAGGAGAGTCTGGCGGCTACCTGTGTGACCTGCAGGAACCACTGACTCTCTCTGAGTCTGTACAGTCAGGGAGTTGAGGGTCACTGGATTTTTTACTCATGTTTTTAACATAGAGTCAGAGCCAGGCCATGCTGGCTGCAGTGATGCTGAGATGGACCAGTCCTACCTGAGAGCTCATGCTAGGAGGCACGGCCATGTGAAAAAGGCCAGAGAAGGCAGCACTAACGCTAAGAGAAAGCAATGACAGGGTTGTCCTGAGGATGGCTGAGCCAGCTGGCAGAGGAGGGGTGGCCAGGGAAGGGCATTCTAGGCAGCAATTTATGCAAAGGTACAGCAGAGCAGAGTCCGTGGGGAACAGGGCACAGGCCACCCAGGGCTTGGCCCTTGCCAACTGAGGAAACTGAGTCCTTGTCTCCACAGGCTCCATCTATGAGATCGATGGGAATGAGTGCTGCCTCTCCACAGGGGACCTGATCAAGGTCATCCAGGTTTGCCTCCAGAAGGTGATCTGTGAGGATCCAGGGACAGGTCAGACCTTGGAGCTCCCTCCCAACTTTCAAGGTAAGGACACTTTTGCCTCCCCTGGCACCCTCCAGGCATGCCAGTGGGTCACTTGTGGGTGTGTTTGCTGATCCTAGTACCTACTCCTACCCCTCTGGCTTTACACACAAGGTTCTCACATCCACCACTATCCAGCCTCAAGGCCAAGGATGAATGACTTCAGAGCAGTCTGACACTCTGATCGCGTCTGCTTCTGTTCCAAGCCTTTGCCAGGTGCCAGTCTCTGTGCTCACTCACATATTCACTCATCAAACATCTGCCAACACCCATATGTGACAGGCCTTAGCAGGGGCAGGAGTGTGGAACTCAGGATGAACTAGGTGCTTCCAGGGTGGCAGTGAGGGGTGGACAACAGCTGAATAGGCACATACTTTAGAGAGGACTCTGGGTGCAGAAACCTGCCCTGCCAGTGCTCCGTAAGGCTTGCTGGAAGCAGTGGCTCTCAAGCTAGAAGAAGGATCCCAGCTTGAAATGCACATGTATATGTGGTGTTTAAAAAACCCCAAGGCACCCAGTGATCACACGAGACCTGTACCATGGTGGACCATGGCCCAGACCTTGAACAGCAGCCTGGATGGGAATCCCAGATCTGCTATTATCTCTTGACCACCACAAGTTCCTGTGGTCTCACTAGGCCATAGCTTCCTCCTCTGTAGTGAGGGCATTAGGCTTGATGTGAGGATTAAAGGAGCTGGGTGTGTGACGTGGAACAGGGCTGGCACACCGCAAGCACACTCTGAGGACTTGCTCTAGGCTGATGTGAAAGGGTGTGGATTCCAGGTGAGGGGAAGTTGAGAGAGGTGAGCAGGAGCCAGACCACCTGAGGCTGTGAGGTGGGCTCAGCACAGTTTGGTCTCTTATTCTTTATTTATTTTTATGTGGTGCTGAGGATCAAACCCAGGGCCTCACACGTGTTAGGTGAGCTCTCTACTGCCGAGCCACACCCCATCTCCTGGTCTCTTATTCTTTCTTTCTTTCTTTTTTCAGTACCAGGGATTTAACCCAGGGGCACTTTATCACTGAGCTACACTTTCAGGTCGTTTTATTTTTTATTTTGAAACAGTCTTAATAAGTCACTTATAGCCTCACTGAATTGCAGAGGCTGGCCTTGAATTTGGGATCCTCTTGCCTCCTGGGTTTCTGGGGTTACAGGGGTGGGCCACTACACTGGACTTGGTCTCTGTTTTGAAGGTGCTGAGCGGTCAGTGAGGTTTTTAAATACACAAGTGACATTTTGTTTGTTGTTTCTGGAACTGGGAATTGAACTGTACGAGCTTCTTTTATTTTTTATTCTGAGGCAGTGCCTCACTACACTGCCCAGGTTGGCCTACAACTTGCCATTCTCCTGTCTCCGCTTCCCAAGTATCTGGGATTACAGGCCTGTGCCCAGCCTGTCCTATTTTTTTAGTCTCCTTCAGGTTAGCATATCTCCTCAGACTTCCTTTGTTTTGATGTGGACATTTCAAAGACTCCAGATCAGCACTTTTTTTTTTTTTTTCTTTTTGGTGCTGGGGATCAAACCCAGGACCTTGCAAATGCTAAGTACACGCCCCACCGCTGGCCCCTAGACCAGTACTTTTGTAGAATGTCCCTCAGTCCAGGCTTTGTGATGTTTCCTTGGTTAGATTTGAGTTGTGGGTTTGGTGCAGGAAACATCGCTTTTGGAGATGGGTATTTAGGCCACTATGGCAGATGAATGGTTGTTGGCTGGGGGTGCAGCGGAGGAGCAGTCAGAAAGCGCTAGCAGACAGGACAAGGGGTAGGGTGGTGACCTGAAAACACTTTAGCCAGTAATTCCTGGAGTTTTGGAGAGAGGGAGAATGGCACTACCCCTGGTGTGGAGTGGGGGGACAACAGGTTTTGGATGTGTGGGGTTGGAGCTGCGGTGTGGCATCAGGTAGAAATGACAAGTTGGCACAGTAAGAGGCAGGGAGGTCTTGAAGGGGAAAACTGGAAGTCGTCTGTGTCTTCTGGGGAAGGGGACACTGTTCTGTTCTCTGCCTCTGGTGACAGTCCCCTTCTGTCACCACTTCTGACCCTTACTATCCATTCACACTGTCATTGTGCCTTCTGTCCCTCAATTCTGCAGCCTGGATGTCCAGATGTAGGTCCACCCTCAGGGTATTCTGGCTGGGTTGTCTGCAGGGCCAGACCAGGACCTGGATCCAATAAGATCTGTACCCATCCTGACTTTCCCTCCCTCTGAATCCCACAGGTCACTTCAGTCCTCTCACCAGCCCCCACAGCTTCAGAACCCTAGAGGAGCTTGTCTGTGATTCAACTCAGAGCTCCATACAGTTGCCCATTTACTTCACGTCAACCCACAGCATTGTCACAAAGAACAGGGTGGTGACTGAGAACCAGCCCCTCATGCTTGAGGCTGTGGAAATGCATCATGGGACCCACTGTGCACGCTGTGTCTTGGTGTCAGGAGCCCAGCAGGTTGTCCTGCACCTGCCCCTGTCCCAGAAGGGGCCCTTCTGGAGATGGAAGCCTGGCACCCCCCAAACCCTGCTCCAGGTTCTGCAGGACCCAGCCTATAAGGATGGCATGTTTACCTGTCCAAGCCTTCCCTGGAACTCCCTGATCCTAAGGCCCCAGTATGAGGTCCAAGCCATCATGCACAGTGAGTAGCCTGGGCGGGGGTGGTGGGGGGTGGATGTGGGGGGATAGAGGGCCCTGGGGAGCTGGTCTGATGGAAGACATCATCCCTCCATGGGGTGATGTCTCCCCTACTCTTAGGGGTACCAGGTGGCTTGCCCAGTATATACAATATATCAAATAAAAGTGCCCAAGTGGGGAATTTGGTGTAAAAGGAAGTAAGAAAATGGGATAAACATGAGTGCTTTGTAGAACTGGCAGAAGTTGGGTTCTGAGCTTGCTAGCAGCTGGTACAAAGAGATACTTCCTCTCCAGGAACTGCAGTTGTTGCCAAGCGAAAAGCTGACCAGTTGTTTGGGAGGAACATTTCCTGACTTGGGGAGAGCAGGATTGCTCCTGAAGGTCCCCTCTGTTGAATGACCAGAGGGTACGATCAGTGAACCCCCAGCTGTTTCTCCTTGTTTCTTGGTGTATTTCTCAGGCTGGTGGCAGCATGCAAATCAGGGTTGAGGAAACAGGCAGAACCTGGCCAAAGCTGGTTAGTGAGAGGCTAAGGCTGAGCTGAGGTAGAATGGGGGCCTGGGCCTCTTTCCTGGAGCACAGATTATTTGCAGCTCAGCTCTCTGGCATTTACCTGCAGAGCAGTTCAGGCTGACTGCAAACCATAGTGCCAAGTGTGATTCTTTAATCTTTTTAAAAGGTGGTGACGGGCTGGGGTTGTGGCTCATCGGTACAGCACACGCCTAATACATGTGCAGTGCTGGGTTCGATCCTCAGCACCACATAAAAATAAATAAATAAAATAAAGGTATTATGTCCAACTACAACTAAAAAAAAAATTTTTTTTTAAAGGTGGTGCTAATGATAGAACCCAGGGTCTCGCACATGCTAGGCAAGCATTCTAACACTGAGCTGCACTCCAAGCCCTAAATTTTTTTACAGTGGAAAAATTCAAACATATTAAAGCAGGGGGGAAGTAAAAGGAGCCCCATGACCTGCCAGCCAGCATCACAGTGACCACTCATAATCCTCCTTGTTTCATTTCTGCCCATTCCTACTCCACCTGATTATTTCAAGACAGACCCCAGATATCTTTTCTTTTTTTTTGGTACTGGAAATTGAACTCAGAGATTCTACCACTGAGCCACATCCCCAGCTCTTTTTATTTTTTTATTTTGAGACAGGCTCTTACTAAATTGCCAAGGCTGGCCGCAAACTTGTAATCCTCTTGCCTCAGCCTCCTGAGTCGCTGGGATTACAGGTGCATGCCACCGCTTCAGGCTCCTGAATCTTTTTGACAGACCGTATGGGGTTGAACAGATTTTCTTGCTCTCTGGTATAAGGTGTTTTAGACTCCTTTTGAACACTTCCTGTCGAGGAACTGAAGTTGTTTCCCAGGATGCCCTGAAACCACTCTGGGAAATGGTAGTAAGAGACCATAGTCTGGGGATCCAGGGACTTGAGTGGTGGCTGAGGCTTGGCAGGCTTCCCCGAATAACAGGGCAACTCAGGTTACTATTCTGAAGAAAAAGAACAGTATAACAAATGCCCCATATGAACATCTCCCAGCTTCAACCAATTATCAGTTCCTCTGGTGTGGAGCAAAAGTCCCAAGTCACTACCCTCTAAGCCTCAGTGTCCTCACTTGTAAAATGGGGAGAGTATTCTCTGCCCTATCTTTCATGTGTTGTGATCAAACCATACAGTGATGGGCCAGTTTGCTTCATAGTCTTTTAGAGCCACTTCTTGAGTTTATCCATCAGGATGCAAATCAGTGCTTGGTGAAGAAATAAGTTGCCCAAAGTGTTTTTTCTTCAATAGTTTTTATCTTTCTGTTTAAATTCAGAAAGGATTGGGACAGGAAGTTTTATGAAATTGTATTTAAAATTAAAATTTAAGAAGAGGTTGGACTGGGCTGGGGTTGTGGCTCAGTAGTCTAGTGCTTCCCTAGCATTTGTGAGGCACTGGGTTCGATCTCAGCATGCATATAAATAAATATAATTTTTTAAAAAAGAGAAAAAAGTGGTTGAACTGATTGGCTATTAGGATATTAAGGAATTATCAAACAATTATTTAGAAGCAGTGACGGCATTTTTTAAAAATTATTTTTCTTTAGTTGTAGATAGAAACATTTATTTATTTTTATGTGGTGCTGAGAATCGAACCCAGTGCCTCATACATGCTAGGCAAACACTCAACCACTAAGCCACAACCTCAGCCCAGTGATGGCATTTTAAAAATTGTAATTATCCCCCTTTTTAGAGAAAACACTGAAATAGGCACCCATGGATGGCATGACGTGATTATTCTGAGTCAGAACCTAGTGGGGGGGAGTAGCTAGCGATACAGACAGAAGCATATGGGCCATGAGTTAAAAGTTGAAGCTGGATATTGGGTACATTAAACTATTCTATTAATGTTTAAAAATAGTGATTTTGTTAAAAAAAAAAAAAGAGGCTTAAGGAAAGGAGAGGGCAAAGAATCTAGTACAAGAGGAAAATGCTGGTAGGAAAGAAAAGCCACAAATAGGAAGGAGGCCCTAGTACTGACAATGCTCTTTGCTGGGGTGGGGTCCATCACCGGGTCTGTGTGGTGCACCCCTGAGCTGACCTCCCCCCACAGTGCGCAAGACCATCGTCAAGATCCCCTCCACGCTGGAGGTTGATGTTCAGGACGTCACCGCCTCCTCCCAGAATGTCCACTTCATCAAACCACTGCTGCTGAGTGAGGCCCTGGCCCAGGGGGGCCCCTTCCCCCTCTCCACAGAGATCCTGGAAGTTCCAGAGGCACCCCCTATCTTCCTCAGCCCGTGGGTGGGCTCTCTGCGCAAAGGCCAGAAGCTCTGCATCTATGGCCTGGCCTCACCACCGTGGCGGGTCCTGGCCTCAAGCAAGGGCCGGAAGGTGCCCAGACACTTTATGCTCTCTGGGGCCTACCAGGGCAAGCTGCGGCTCCGGCCAAGGGAGTTCCCCACAGCCTATGACCTCCTGGGTGCTCTCCGGCCAGGCCAGCCCCTCCGGGTGGTGGTCACAAAAGACTGTGAGGGGGAAAAGGAGGAATATCCCGAGTTCTCTTCTCTGGCTGTGGGTGACCGGCTGGAGGTGTTAGGGTCTGGCCAAGTCTATGGGGCCCAAGGCCAGGACATAGATGTCTTGGTTTGTCAGCGGCTGAATGACCAGTCTGGGGAGGAAAATGAAGACTATGAAGAGGTGGAAGACCAAGAACGGCTTCTGCTGCCCCTCTACATGCCTGGTGGCTTTGTGGAGGAGAGGAACGACAGCCGGCGCTACAGCCTGGCAGATCTGACTGCCCAGTTCTCCTTGCCCTGTGAGGTCAAGGTGGTGGCTAAGGACTCCAGCAACCCTGCTGATCCCCTGGTCTCCTTCCCTGGCTTGCGGCTAGAGGAGAAGATCACAGAGCCGTTCTTGGTGGTGGGCCTGGACTCCAAGCCAGGGACATACTTCGAGATCCCTCCCCGCTGGCTGGACCTGACTGTGGTAGAGACCGAAAGGCAGCCAGAGCCGCCGGCTGGGCCAGTGCCGGTGGCTACGGTGGAGGAGCTGTCAGAGGCCTTCTACTACAACCTTCGGAAGCTACCACTCTGTGAGAACCAGGAACCCCCGCCCAGGCCCCCGAAAAGCCAGAACCTCAACGAGCAGAAAGCAAGCAGCAAGGAGGAAAGCACCGAGGTACTGATTTACAGCAGGGAGGGGTCGCTTCTCAGGCTCCTCAGGGGCTCTTCCGTCACTTCTTTGCCAGGTTTCTCTAACTTGTAGTTTGCCCCACTACTCACCTTCAGTCCTCGCCATCCTAGGGGTGGTGTGATTATCCATATGATTGACAACTGAGGCCCTGAGACTCACCCAAAGTCCAATTAGTAAGTGGGAGGCCTAAACTTGAGCATAACCATGCTGATTCCAAGTTTATGGTTCTTTTCCTTTCTCTGCCACCTGCTGTCACTCTGGACTTTGAGCCTCAGCATTGTTCAGTTACACTGTTCCAGCAGCCTCATTGAGCCTTCCTGGACAGCTGTCAGAAGCCTCCCCAATCCTTCTCTGGTTATTGCTAGGCCTTGACTCCATGTACTCCACATGGCATCAGTGTCCTCTGAGTTAACTCTAGTCTGGCCTTCCTGAGCCATTTCCCACAACCCATTCTGCAATCCCCACTCCACCCACCGAGGACTCCTGAAGCCTCACACAGCGGGCCAGGACTCCTAGTGGCAATGTGCACATACCCACATACCCGGCCTTTGGCCAGCATCGTTCATCCATGGGGTGAAGTGAGGCTCAGAGTCCCCTGGTGTTTCAGTTATGCTCCAGGCTCTGTGGCTAGAGAGCTGGCGGTGGGGCGGGGCAGGAACTCCACCAGCTGCAGGGCCAGTGAGCTCCACTGAACTGAACCACAGGGAATTGGGTGTGACAAAAGACCCAAGCATAGGCACAAGACCAGGCTTACATTCCAGACATTACATTACCAGGTTTACATTCCACCACCAGCACAAGCCACTCCTCCACATGTGCTGGTGAGGCCATCTCAGGTCTACCCTGAGGTGGCCTCACCAGCACTGCTGCTGTTAGCTGCCTTCCAGGGGAGCGCCTACTCCATGGCAGTCTTCTGTAGCACTAGCTCACCTACTCTCAGTACACCTGAGGTAGGAACCAATTCTTTTATTTTTTTTTTCCCCTGTGGTGCTGGGTGTTAAGTTTTTAATCACTATGACCAAAATACCTGACAACCTAAGATGGGGAAAAGTTTATTTTGGACATATGGTTTCAGAGAGGTTAAGTCCATAGCTGGTAACTCCTACTGCTCTGGGTTCAAGGTGAGGCAGAACATCATGGCAGGAGAGGTTGATGGAGAGCTACTCAGTTCATGGTGACCAGGAAGCAGAGAAATCAAGGAGCCCAGGACAAAATTTAACCCATAAGGCTATGCCCCAGTGCCTTACTTCCTCCAAGCACACACCACTTGCCTACAGTTAGCACCCAGTAATCCATTTAAATTATTAATCCAGGGGTGGGGTTGTGGCTCAGTGGGAGAGTGCTTGCCTACATGTGTAAGGTACTGGGTTTGAACCTCAGCATTGCATACAAATAAATGAATAAAATAAAAGCCCATCAACTACTAAAAAAATTTTTAAAAAATAAAAAATAATTAATCTATCAAAGGATTAATCCACTGATTAGGTTATAGTTCCTATTAATCTATTTCACTTCTGAACATTCTTACACTAAATACAGGAGGGAGCTGTTCCAGGGTAAACCATTTACCCTGGGGATAGAACTTACGGCCTCATACATGCTAGGTAAGACTCTACCAGACCTCCATCCCCAGATTTTTTTCTTAATTTTGAGGCAAGGTCTCACCAGGATGCCCAGATTGGCCTTGAATTTGCAATTCTCCTGCTTCTACTTCCAGAGTAGTTGGGACTATAGGCATGTGCCACCATGCCCAGCAGAATCCAATATTCTTTTTTCTCATTGAGAAAATAGGCACAGAAAGGCAAGTTCAACATGAGCTCAGAGTGGCAGGGCTAAGTTTAAAAACAGGTGTGACTGTACAGCCTGTGCACCTAACTACTACTGCTCTGCCTAGAAAATGAGCAGAGAGCTATAAAACAAATGCTTTGCAAACTAACAAGCATGCTGTTTTGGATCTTGGGACTGTACTTAGTACCATGTTGGTAGCTATATAGCAGTGAAAATTATGAAGATTAGTACTGAGTGGTCTTGTCCTCACATCTGTGGGCAGGGGTGAGATAGTCATTTTTTGACAGGCTAGACTGGGGTCCCTGAAACAGGCATATGACTGTGCTGGAAAGAATACTGTACAAAGGACGGAGAGCCCTCAGTCCCAGCCTTGACTCCACAAGGAATCACTGCTATGGTCCTTAAACAGCACCTGCTCCTCTCTAGACACCAGGCTCTCCCTTTCTGATCAGGAGACTGGGATGTGGTGAAAAGGCCACTGGCTTCATAGGTCACCGATGTGGTGCTGGGTCCAATCCTTGGCCCCACTTAGGACCTCTGCCCTGTGGGGATAGCTGACAAGGCACAACTCTTCCTTCATTTGTAAATTGAAAACTGAAACAGACCCTATTCAGAGGGTTACTTGAGGATTCAGTGTGCACACATATATGGCCCATGGTAGTTCAGTGAAAGTCCTCTTGGAGCCCTCAGACCAGCAGCTTTGTTCTGAAGCTTTGTGATTATCTTCTCATGGTCTCTCCACTTTGTCTCTCCCCACCCTCCAACCACAGATTTAAAGGCCATTCACTGGCTCCCTATGTGGAGAATCCCAGGGATACCCTGCCTCTAGTCCCCAACCCTATATTTCCTACCCCACCAAGTATTTTATGTGCTTGTACCAAAAACAAGCTTCCTGGGAAGTCTTAACTTGTAAAGCAAGTAGAGAGAAGTGACCATTGTTGGTAAATTATACTTCATGGACTCTATTGCCATTCCTTGCAACCTTGTTAATTTCTGTTTTTTCTCCCAAAGTCTTCTAAAGTCTCAAAACCAAAGCATCCCAAGATCTCTCTGCTGCCCAAACTAAAGGCGAAGACCTTGCCAGAGTTTTTCAAGGACAAATCAGATATGTACAGCAAGGTTACCACCCGAAAGGGCATCAGGCCCACTGAGTCCCAAACAGAGAATCCAGGTGAGTCCCTTATATGCCTGCCCACCTTGTCCTTGCTTCTCCCCTTCCTACCCTGTTTCTCTGCTGCTCAGTACATCAGGAAAATGCACTGTTCTCACCTCCGTGGTCCCAATTTGAGGGCTGAGCCAGGAAGGTCCCTTGTCTCTCTCCCATTGCGCTGAAGAACCCTGGCAAAGAAACTAGTTCAATCCCCAACACACTACCCTCCCCATGGCACACAGGACAAACCAAGTAGCTGAGGTGTTCAAAGAACAAATTGTGGTTTCTTGGCTACCAAGGACCCAGAACACCCAGGCCAATTTCTTCCCTATTCAAGTGAGGAAACTGTAGAGGGGAAGGAACTTGCCTAATGCCAAAGATTCTCACTGACTTGGAATGCTTTTGCAGATACCGATGAACATGATTATGAAGAAATAGTTGAGCACTTTCGGAAAACCCTGTAGGTGCTGGAGAAGCTGAGCCTCCTAACTGCTGCATCTTGGGGAATAAGGACACCAGCCAACCCTTGAAAGCCTCCAGCATCTGGCACAAGGTCTCAGAGAAATCATTCAGGCAGAGAATGGAACTCAACAGCAGACACAGCACCAGCTCCTTGCTCGTGGATCCCTCAGCCTGAGCTTTGGTATCCAGAGGAGCTAGCTGGGCTCTACTCAGTCTTGTGTCTGGATGCAGAGAAGTCAGAAAGGCCACCAACCTTCACTGAGTAAAGGGGACTTCTTTGACCACACTGCATTGAGGGCCCTTCATGTTTGCCACCCCTCCCAGGTTTCTCGCCCCTCAGAGGCTAGGACTGTGTCATCCTCATCTTGATAGCACCTGGCACATGATCAGCACTTGCTAAATGGGATTTGTATGAATGTGTGTGGATCTGGCTTCAAGAACAAAATCTTAGGGCCTTGGTTCTCAAGAACTAGGGGAGCCAATTCAAAAAGAATCTAAGGGAGGGGCTGGGAATATAGCTCAGTTGGTAGAGCACTGCCTAGCATGCATGAAGCCCTGGATCCAATTCCCAGCAAAACACACATGAAAAAACTTTGTGGAGACCCAAAGCTGTGGAAGACTAACAGGTTTCAATAGGTGGTGCTGACATTGTTAAAGCTATAAGTGACTATTAATATTGTTTCTTCTAAAAACATGTAATAAAAGTAACATCTGGATTTTTTTTTTTTTTTTTTTTTTAGTGCTATGGATTGAACCCAGGAGCACATTTTATTTTTTGAGACAGGGTCTAAATTGCTTAGGGCCACACTAAGTTGCTGAGACTGGCCTTGAACTTGTGATCCTCCTGCCTAAGCCTCTGGAGTTGCTGGGATTACAGGCATGCACCACCACACCTGGCTGGATTTCTACATGAGTATCTTTTATCTTTTCTTAACTTCTGCCTGTACGCCAGACCCTTTACAAACCATATCCAATTCCTTAACTCCTAGAGGCAGACAATGGCTTGATTTTTAGATTAGGAGAAAGACTGATCAAGAGCCTCAGAAGGAAGATTAATGCAGTCAGTAAATAAGGGTGAATTCCCCAAAAGCAAGAGCCTATGTTAGGATCCCAGCTTGCCACCAACTAGCTTTAGCTATCAACAAGTTATTGTAACCTCTTTAAGCTTCAGTTTGTTTGCCCTTCTGATACCAGGGATTGAAGTTCCAGGATGTTCTATCACGGAGTACATTCCTCTCCTTTTTAAAAATTTTGAGAGGGTCTTGCTAACTTGCTGAAGTTGGCCTCAGTTAGTGATCCTCCTGCCTCAGCCTCCAGTGGTACTGGGATTACAGACGTGCACAACCACACCCAGTTAAGTTTATTTCTTGACACATAAAACTAATAGTTATTTACCTAACAATACTGTTTTAAAGATCAAGTGAGATATCTTTACAAAGCATTTAGCACAGTATCTGGCACACAGTAAATACTCACTAAACATGTTAATAGTAGCATTGTTGACCAAGATCACGTAGCTGTGTCTGTCTCTAATATGTACTCTTCCCACATGTGTACACTGTTTTCTAGTAATGAAATTCATACCATGTTTAAAATATGTCATTTCCAGAACTTAAATTAGCATTATCTGCTTCTATACCTAGAAGACCCAAAAAGTTCCACCAGAAAACTTCTAGAACTAGATAAATGAATTCAGCAAAGTAGCAGGATATAAAATCAACACTCATAAAATACTTGGGAATCAACTTAAAGAAAGAGGTGAAAGATCTATACAATGAAAACTACAGAACCCTAAAGAAAGAAATCAAGAAGACCTTAGATGATGGAAAGATCTACCTTGCTCTTGGACGGGCAGAATTAATATTATCAAAATGACCATACTACCAAAAGCACTATACAGATTTAATGCAATTTCAATCAAAATCCCAATGGCATTCCTCATAGAAATAGAAAAAGCAGGCATTAAAGTCATCTGGAAAAATAAGAGACCCAGAATAGCTAAAGCAATCCTTAGCAGGAAGAGTAAAGCAGGTGGCATTACTATATCAGACCTTAAGCAACAGTGAAAAAAAAAAACCAGCATGGTACTGGCACCAAAACAGACTGGTAGATCAATGGTACAGAATACAGACTAACCCACAAAATTACAATTATCTTATATTAGGCAAAGGTTCAAAAACATACATTGGAGAAAAGATAGCCTTTTCAAAAAATGGTGCTGGGAAAATTGGAAGTCCATATGCAACAAAATGAAATTAAACCCCTATCTCTCACCATGCACAAAACTCAACTCAAAGTGGATCAAGAACCTAGGAATTAAACCAGAGACCCTGTAGCTAATAGAAGAAAAAGTAGGCCCAAATCTTCATCATGTTGGATTAGGCCCCAACTTCCTTAATCAAGAATCAATAAATGGGATGGACTCAAATTAAAAAGTTTCTTCTCAGCAAAAGAAACCATCTGTGAGGTGACTAGAGAGCCTACATCTTGGGAGCAAATTTTTACCCCTCACACATCAGATAGAGCACTAATCTCTAAGGTATATAAAGAACTCAAAAAGCTAAACACCAAAAAAAAAATAAATAAATAACCCAATCAATAAATGGGCCAAGGACCTGAACAGACACTTCTCAGAAGATGATATACAATCAATCAACAAATATATGAAAAAATGTTCATCATCTCTAGCAATTAGAGAAATGCAAATCAAAACTACTCTAAGATTTCATCTCACTCCTGTCAGAATGGAAGCTATTATGAATACAAACAACAATAAGTATTGGCGAGGATGTGGGGAAAAAGGCACACTCATACATTGCTGGTGGGACTGCAAATTGGTGCAGCCAATCTGGAAAGCAGTATGGAGAATCCTTGGAAAAACTAGGAATGGAACCACCATTTGACCCAGCTATCCCTCTTCTTGGTCTATACCTAAAAGACTTAAAAAACAGAACACTACAGGGACACAGCCACATCAATGTTTATAGCAGGTAAATGGATGGAATTGGAGAAGATAGTGCTAAGTGAAGTCAGCCAATCCCAACAAAACAAATGCTGAATGGTTTCGCTGATACAAGGAGGCTGATTCATAGTGGGGAAGGAAGGGGGAGAATGGGAGGAAAAGACAAAGTCCAGATAGGGCAAAGGGGTGGGAGGGGAAAGGAGTGGGCAGAGGGTTAGAAATGTTGGTGGAATGTGATGGACATCATTATCCAAAGTACATGTATGAAGACAAAGTGTTGTGAATATACTTTGTATACAACCAGAGATATGAAAAAATGTGTTCTATATGTGTAATATGAATTGTAATGCATTCTGCAGTCATATTTTAAAAATTTAAAAAAATGTCATTCCCAACCAACATGGCTTTAATATGATACATGGCTTTAATCCCAGTGAATTGGAAGGCTGAGAGTCAAAAGCTTGAGGCCAGCCTCAGCAACTTAGGCCCTTCCTCAAAGTAAAAAATGAAAAGGGATGGGGATGGAGATAATGGTGGGGCATCCCTGGTTCAATACCCACTATCAAAAGAAAAAAAAAAAAAAAGCTGGGCGCAGTGGCTCATGCCTGTAATTCCAGCAGCTTAGGAGGCTAAGGCAGGAGGATCATGAGTTCAAAGCCAGCCTCAGCAATGGTGAGGCACTCAGCAACCCAGTGAGACCCTGTCTCTAAATAAAATACAAAATAGGGCTGAGAATGTGAGTCAGTGGTTGAGTGGCCCTGGGTTCAATCTCCAGTACAAAAAAAAAAAAAAAAAAAAGGGCCCTACACTACAGAGCCAATATGCTGGCTGGAGAGCCTCCCCTATCCAGTGCAGTAGAGATAAAGTAACAAATACCAATTCTTGTTTTTGCAGAGATTACCTCAGCTTCCAAGTTCAACATGTTTGTTAAGTAAGGCCACCATTTCCTGAAAGTGCTGAAACTTTGGTTACCTGGTATTCATGGAATTAAACATTAGGTCAGTAGTGAAGACAGACATAAAAGATATTCTGAGTCTCCAACTGAGGGAGGACCTGAGAAGATCAGAGTTCTAGCTCTGGATTCAAGGCACTGCGCTTTATGTGTCCTCTTTTGCCTGCTCCTTGCTGGGCTGTCTGGACCTCCTTCACTTCACAGGTCTTCCTGGCACCATACTCCTGTATGGAGTTCTCTAGGTGACTTCTGACTGGCTCTTTTAGGCTACTACAGTCCTAGCATTGGCATCCCAAACTCATCTACCCATCAGTTCCCATGCTCTCCTCCAGAGAGATTAATCTACACTGCATAGGACCCTCAGGAAGAGAGTATCATGGGAGAAGTTACAAGACTGAGACAAAAAGTGCCTTCTTGGCACTGAACCCTTGGCCAAATGCCAGTTTTCATTCCCATGTTTGCATTCAATCTTGGCATAAAATTGAGCAAGATAAATATCAAAGCCACAATAGGAGGGCAGACAGTTCTTACAAAACGGGCTTTTTGAGTAACCAAATGCTGCAGTGTGGAGAAAAGAAGCAATTTTTCATTATCAAAGCACTGCTTAAAAAGAAAACTTACTTAAAAACCACAACTGTAGACTATTATCAGAGCAAAAAAAAAGGGTTGGCAGGAAACTGGAGGCAGATACTGGTTTCTGGGTGCTTTTTAAAAATCTCTTGAATAGCTCCTAGGGAGAGGTTGGGAGGGTGTTACAATGGGTCTGGAGATGTCCCTCCTGAGTCAATGGTCTCCCAGGGTAGTTCACAGGACATGGGAACAGAAAATAGGTATTATATATCCCTTTATATTTCTTTTTCTTCTTCTTTTTTTTTTTGGTTGGTACCAGAGATTGAACCCAAGGGCATTTAATGACTAAGCTACATTCTCCAGCCCTCATTTTTAATGCTTTATAATGTATTGACATATTAATATAAATAATTTCTAAGTACATTAACATAAATATAAAAATCTTCCCCTTGGTACTAGGTATTGAACCCAAGGGTGCTCTACAACTGAGCTACAACCCCAGCCATTTTTTTTTTTTATTCTAAGGGTAGTTAAGTTGCCCTATCTGGCTTCAAATTTGCAAACTTCCTGCCTTAGCTTCCCAAGTTGCTAGGATTATAGGCATGTGTCACTGTGCCCGGCTGGCTCAAAAATTTTTAATTACCAAGTTTTAAAATCCTACCCCCAACTGTTTTTATCTTTTTCTTCATGGGGCCTCATTTCCCACCTGTAGACCTGAAGGATTCTCCTAAGAGTAGGATGGACCCATTGCTAGGCTGACACTGGGTGGTTTCTAAGAAATGCTGTTCCTTCTGTGCAAAAGTCAGACATTATCAGGGGACCACAAATGCCCAAGATGCAAGTTTTTCCTGCTTGCACAGAGCAGAAGCAAGAAGGCTTAAGTTCTATTCTGCTGAGGAATGGCCTGGCTCGCTCTCCAGACTGCTTAGCCCCACAGGCCCCTGTAGTGTTCAGAAATCACACAACTCACTGGGTATACAACTATAATCCTAGAAGCTCGGGGGGATGAGGCAGGAGGATCTTGAATTCAAAGCCAGCCTCAGCAAAAGTGAGGCACTAAGCAACTCAGTGAGACCCTGTCTCTAAATAAAATATAAAATAGGGCTGGGGATGTGACTCAGTGGTCAAGTGCCCCTGAGTTCAATCCCCAGTACCAAATAAGAAAATAAAGAAATCACACAACTCCTGGTATACTGTCGAATGCCAAAGTGGCAGGGAGGTCAGTATTACTGTGAGGCTATTCTCTGCTCTTGGGAATGCTGCCCCAGTAAGTCCCATGACACCAACCTCTTTTTTACTGGAGGAGGGAGGGTATTGAGGATCGAATCCAGGGGTACTTTACCATTGAGCTACATCCCCACCCCTTTTAATTTTTCACTTTGAGACAGCTTAGCAAAACCCTTTTTGCTTAGCTTCCCAGGCCAGTCTTGAACTTGTGATCATCCTGCCTCAGCCTTCCAAGTCACTGAGATTATAGGCCTGCATCATCATGCCAGCTTATGCCAATCTCTTATTGTGCTTTATATTCCCTAGTTGACACAGCTGGTATCCAACACTTACTCAATTAATGAGCAAGTTCTTTTGATTGCTAAGTCATCATCTAAATTCTGAGAGGTTGAGGCAGGAATATCACAAGTTTGATGCCAGCCTGGGAAACTTAGTAAATAATAAGGGCAGGGTGTCTACCTCAGTGGTAGAGAATCCCTGGGTTCAATCACAGTACCAAAAACAAATAAACAAAAAAATCCAAAAGTGTGGAGGGTTTTAGCTGGCTTGAAACTTACTGACTGCTTTTCTGTTTCTAGGAGTACTTCTGCACTCTTAGAATCACAGCCTTGGGCTGGGGTCGTGGCTTAGGGGTAGAGTGCTTGCCTCGCACGTGTGAGACCCTGGGTTCGATCCTCAGCACCACATAAAAATAAATAAGTGAAATAAAAGTATTGTGTCCAACTACAGGTAAAAAATAAATATAAAAAAATTATTAAAAAAAAAAAAAAAGAATCACAGCCATAACTTTGCCCATCTGAAAGGGAAGCCTGATAGCCTAATAACTAGAAAGAGAAGTTGTTCACCCATTCAAGTAGCCTATCATATGTTACAAATTCAAATTTTTTTAACCTGTCTTTAGCCATGGTTCTTTCTTCGTTTTCCAAGAATGGACACATTTACAAATATCACAGTGGATGACCAAGCTTTAAGCATTTGCATAACTACTCAAACGGGAACTACTATGCACATACAGAAAATAACTGGATGTTCACCCTTAGAAGCCAGGGGTAGAGTCTTCTCTAAACAGTTGTTAAATCTCATTTAGAAAGAGTTAAAGCAGATATAAAGTTTTTTTTTTTTAAATTTTTTTTAGTTGTCATTGATACGTTTATTGATACGTGGTGCTAAGAATTGAACCCTGTGTCTACACATGCTAGGCAAGCGCTCTGCCACTGGGCCAAACCCCAGCCCATAAAGTTCTTATTTGCATGTTATACTTCATAAACGTTGTCTTAAATCTCTAAGATAACAGTTTTCTCTCCATAAAAGGGGAAATGAAGGATTACATGCCTGTAATCCCAGCGGCTCCAGAAGCTGAGGCAAGAGGATCATGAGTTCAAGGTCAGCCTCAGCAACTCAGGGAGATCCTGTCTCAAAATATTAAAAATTGGGGCTGGAGATGTGGCTCAGTGGTTAAGTATTCCTGGGTTCAATCCCCAGTAACCCCCCCCCCCAAAAAAAGGAACAAAATCCTTACTAAAATGTGGGAGCCAAGATTCAAGTTTTACTATGCTAACTGCCTCCAATGATAAAGTAGCATTATAGCAGATTAGAATAAAAACAACATTTTCATAAGCCACTGCAATAACAGAACTGTTTTATTTAACATTTCTTCTCCTCCTCCGTCCTATAATGCTAGCATGCTAAATCTCATTTTCATATAAACCCACCTTCAGCAGCAGACAAGGCAAGAAGGGGAACAAAAGTGCAATTTTGAAGGTAACCATAAACCAGAGTGGGAAACAAAAATAGACAGAGGGCAGTGGGTTCCTTGGTTGGTGCTCTGCCCACAGACCCTCATCCTGCTCATTTGAACAGAAAAACTTCAAGAACAGAAACTCCCAGGTGTTAGGTAAATGCCCAACTCTCTTGGTAGCGCATCTCTTCTAATCCCATCTATCCTGATATCCTAATGAGCTTACTTGAAACTTGAGAAATTCCATCCTGGTTTACATCCCTGTCAACTGTCCATCTCCCTTTGAGCTTCAAAACCACAAGATACAAAAACAGAAAAGCAGTCAGTAAGTTTTAAGCCAGCTAAAACTCTTTACAGATGAATCTCCTTCTTTGAAGTCACTTGACCATATATATACAGAGATGGAGGCAATGGACTGTGCAAACAGATCCAGCTGGAAATATCTCAGGTACCCAATGAAATCCAGTTATTCTGCATCTGTGGATTTAAAGTGATCATCATCCACAGTAGAATAGATGTGTCCCTCGTTGCTAAGAAAATCCACAGCTTGCCTAGAAAGAGAAAAAAAAAGGGGGGGAGGGATCATTTTCAAACCAGTGTAATAGAAAGGAAAATTGCCTGCTGGGTGTGGTGGCACACACCTGTATTCCCAGTGCTCGGGTAGGAGGATTGTTGAGTTCAAAGCCAGCCTTAGCAACTTAGCGTCTAAGCAACTCAGAGAGACCCTGTCTCTAAATAAAATATAAAAGAGGGTTGGGAATGTGGTCAGTGTTAAGTGCCCCTTGGTTCAATCTCTGGTACAAAAAAAAAAAAAAGAAAGAAAGAAAGGAAACTGCCTTTGGATATGGCCAAATATGCAAACATTACCTACTTCTGCACTTTCTATCTTTGATAAGAAAAATTCACAGCCATTCTGCTCATACAAGGCTCTTGCAGGGAGAATGTCAGTAATATTGTAAACCATACAGCTATTAGGGCTGCCTTGGATCCCTCTCCCAAACTGTGGAAAGGCAAAAAAAAAATAGAGTCTCACTTAAATATCAGTCTAAGCAAAGTGGAACAAGATTCTAAAACTGTAGAACAGCTTGCACATTAAATCTTATTAGTATACACGTCAGTCTTTCTCTCTTTTTGATATTACGGAGTGAACCCAGGAGCAATTTACCATTGAGCTCCATCCCCAGACCTTTTTATTTTGAGAAAGGGTCTTGCTAAGTTGCTTGGGGCCTTGAGGAGTAGCTGTGACTAATCTCAAACTTGCAATTCTCCTGCCTCAGCTGCCCCGAGTTGCTGGTCATCACACCCAGCACATCAGCATTTTTAACCTCAGCCTGGAGTATCAATTGATGTATAGTAACAACTATTACAAGCACCATCACACTCCATTTGTTCTATTAGCTCATTATGCTGGAATTAGGAGACTGCTTATCTAAAATGGAATCAGGTCAAGGGTGTAGGAAGGACTGTCTAATGGCTTCATGTCCCAATAGCTTAATGCACTCACACGTCTATCGTGGGGACAGGAACACCAAACGCACTGAATGTGTACCTGATGACCAGGAGCTAAGATTCTTTCAGACTAAACCCCAAAAAACATTAGATCAATTTTTGCTCAGAATTATATCCCTCATACGTAATACACCTTAGTATTTGTGGAATGAGCAAATGAATCAGTGATGTGATGGGTAGTGCTATCTTTTTGAGTTCTTTTTTAGTTTTTCCTGGGTTGAACCATTTTCCTTCTGTCAATAGGTCACAACTCTACTTTTTAAACTCACTTCTCATTACCAGGAAATACTAGAGAGGTGAAATGATATGATTCTGGTGTCCTAGCTCATGGTGACCAATACTCACTTGATTGAAGCTACAGGCATGTGTTGGAGCTGAGTCCTGAGATCCTGAAAGTTCAACCCTTCGGGTCTTGGGCAAGCCTTTATCAAATTCAGCACCTAACAATTCAAATTAAAAATACTTTACTAAAAACTCAAACAAGTTTCCCTTTGGAAACCTGAGTCTGTTTATAGGTGAAAAAGAAAAACAAAACAAATGAACAACAACAACAAAAAAAGACACTAAGGTAACATTAGTATATTAAGAAAATAACAGGATTTGTCTGTGTTTCACATTTCTGGAGCCCCTCAGGGAGTTTACCTGGTTTTGGACCACAGTGAGGCCATTTGTTGGCATGAAGTTATTCCCACTGAAGTTTCCTGCTTCCCCCATTCCTGGATTGCTGATAGATGCTCTCCCTACTGAGGGCTGAATTAAAAAGTAAGTTCACAACATTAGAAAATTCACAAAGTTAAATATGCTATCTCGGGGCTGGGGATGTGGCTCAAGCAGTAACGCGCTTGCCTGGCATGCGCAAGGCCTGGGTTCGATCCTCAGCACCACATAAAAATAAAATAAAGATGTTGTGTCCACTGAAAACTGAAAAAATAAATATTAAAAAGTTCTCTCTCTCTCTCTCTCTCCCCCCCCCCTTAAAAAAACCAACAACAACAACAACAACAACAAAAAACCCATGCTATCTCACATAATTTGTTTATAAGTAGCACTTCAAGAATTTTCTTAAATGTACTGGACACAGTGGCGCAAGCCTATAATCCATTGGCTTGGGCGGCGCGGGCGTGTTCTGAGGCAGGAGAATCTCGAGTTCAAAGCCAGCCTCAGCAAAAATGAAGTGCTAAGTGAGACTCCTTCCCTAAATAAAATACCAAACAGAGCCGGGGATGTGGTTCAGTGGTCGAGGCCCCAGAGTTCAATCCCTGATACTGCCCTGCCCCTGGACAAAACAAAGTTTTCCTAGTTAACAACCACTCACATTTATATGGGAAGGGACAGCTATTATCTAAAGAATACTTCATAGGATGCAAAAGTAACCCTCTTACACATATGGTATCAAAAAGAGGAAGATATTCTGGCTCCTCCTTTTCTTTCTCATGTGAGAGGAACCAGAGGAAAAGAAACACCAAGAAGAAAATTACTCAAGAGATTTGCTGTAATGGTCTCCTCAGGGCTCAGTCATTCAATAATTTATGGATTGTCATGAAGCAGGGAGAGAAAAGAAGACATAGTCCCCGTCATCCTCCTTCCATTTTTTTTTTCAACCATCAAACTTCTCAAACAAGTAGTCTATAATAGTTGCTTTCATTTTCCTTCTCCTTATTTACTCCTCAGCCCACCACTATTTGGGTTCTCCCAAATATATACCTCAGAAACCATTCCCACCAAAGTCACCAGTGACTTTTCAACCAACTAGCCACGGCTCAGTCCTCACAACACCTGATCGCTCAAGAAGCAGAGACTGCTGACCTTAGTCCTCTTGAAATGTGTTCTTCCCTAGGCTGCCTGACACCATATCCTTCTGGTTCTCCATTTACCTCTTAAACTGCAACTGCTCAGTATCCCTCATTAGCCTCCTCTTCTACATGTCTCCCCCAAAAGCTAACAGTTCCACCAAGTGTTTCCTCTCAAGCCTCCTAAGGTCATAAATTCTCACTGCCAGCCACCTACCTATAAGATGCAGCCACCTATATATCTCAGATATTACAAAAAAAAAAAAAAAAATACTTTTCTCTCCAAATCAGGTTGCCCTGCTATATGCCACCTCTATTGCAAATCCAAGCCCAAATCCAATCCTGTGGACCTGAGCTATCTACAAGTGTCCATGCTCTTACCTTCCCACAATGTCATGAGAGCCTATTGATCCTCCTTAGCCTAGACTCGTGACTGGAACCTCTCATCCTCTATCAAGTCTCTCAAACTCCAATCAACCTTTTCCATTGCTACAAGTCTTGAGCTCCTGTGATCAACTCATTCCTCCACTTAAAAAGCTTTCAAGTAGCTCCCTCTGCCTGTGAAAATACGAAACACCTATATATTCAAGACACCACAAAAGAAATCATAATCTGTATTTTATTCTTATTCATGATTTCTCAACACATTTTACTCCCCAGTTGCACCTGGGATTCTTGCCATCCTGAAACATCTCTGTCCTAAACATGTTGTGTCCTGCCTTGGATGCTCTTCCCCTTATCTACCTGCTAAACACTCCTCATCCTTCAAAGTCCAACTTAATTCCTGCCTCTGTAAAGCCTTCACTGACATTCCCCAAGCCAAGTTAGCTATTTTCCTTCTTGGCTTCAACCCCTGGTTCCTCTACTATGATAGAACCCATTGCACTCTTTGCATGTCACTTTCCTATACAAGTCAGTTCATCTTGTTATTTGCACAGGCCTGGTTGATATGAGATTGCTGTCTATATTTCATCTATTGAACTGAAAAAATAAGACTGACAGAGAGTCTAAAATATTACATACTCACCACAGCAGATATAAGAGCAATGTGGAAGCATATCACAAGAAATCCTATCCAAACAGGAGGCTCCTTAATACAATAAACATCCACTGTATATTTGTTATTTTAAGCAAAATCCAATTATCATTCCTTGTTTTCAAGCTAAATGGCTTCACACTGCCTCCTGGTAAGGAGGCTTACATTTTACAATCCAGCAGTTCTAAATTGCAGGCTGTTTCTTATCCAAATACCTTTGTGGAATACACCTTACTTCCTGCTTCAGGTGGCTCATCTTTCTATTTAGTCATTTGTGGTGCTGGGGAATCAAACCCCGGGCCTCATGCATGTTAGGCAAGTGCTTCATCACTGAGCTACATGCCTAATCCTAGGTGGGGGGGCTTTCCTTTTTAAAAAAAATATGTATTTTTTTTTGTTGATGGACCTAATATTCCATCAATCTACTTGTCTTTATGCCAGTGCCACACTATTTTTGACTCCTGTAGCTTTGAAATACTTTTTTAAAAATATTTTTTTTTTTTAGTTATACATGGACACAATATCTTTATTTTGTTTATTTATTTACATGTGGTACTGAGAACTGAACCCAGTGCCTCACACATGCTAGGCGAGCACTCTACCACTGAGCCACAACCCCAGCCCCCACTAGGGGGGCTTTCTTAATGTCCACACTGAGATCTGAAATCCTTCTCTGTGGTCTCATGTGCTTGCCATTTATCAATGCTTTCATGGAGATAAAGGATCCAAACTTCTACTATAATCTTCAATATTATTGTTACGTTCAGTTTTATTCCCTAACCACTCATTCTCACTTTAAAACCATTTTTACCATATCTGACACTTTAAAATTTAGTTTCTACTCAATCCCAATTTCTTTAACCCACTTTCCCCATTATTTACGAAAGCCCCTCTTTTGAAAATCCACATTTCTAATTCCCACAGTAACCTCTTTCATTATCTTACTTGACTTCAGGCAGCATTCTACAATTTATCTCTACTCCCTCTTCCTTTTTGATACTGGAGATTGAATTCAGGGGTGCTTAACCATTAAGCCATATCCCCAGACCTTTTTTATTCTGTGACAAGGTCTCACCAAGTTGCTTAAGGCCTCACTAACTTGCTGAGACTGGCATTGAACTTGTAATCCTCCCGCCTCAGCCTCCAGGTTGTTGGGATTATAGAAATGCCACTGTGTCCAGCTACTTCTTGAAATACTTTTTTCATAACATTCTCCAAAGCCAGGTATGGTGATGCACATTTATAGTATATACCTCAGAAAACTACTCAGGAGACTGAGGCAGGAGGATCACTTCAGCCCAAGAATTCAGGGCCAGACTTTGATGACTTTCAGTAATTGCTATTCTGCTTCCAGATTTCTTAAGGCTTATGTGTTCCAAAGCTCAGATCTCTGGCCTCTGAACTCCCTAGCTTTCTTGTAATTCAAGACTTGAAATGTTACCTACATGATGATGGCCCTCAAGGCTGAATCTCTAGCCTCGAAACTCTCCCTTGAGTCCAGACCTTATATATTCAACTGCCCACTTAGATATCTAACAGGCATCTCATACATGGCAAGTCCAAAACAGAGCTCTGGATTTTACCTTCTAAATATACTTTCTCCATCTACCTCCTCAAGCCCGAATCTTAGGAATAATTTTTTAACACTTCCTTTTCTTTTCCTCTTTCCTTCCCTTCTCACTTCCTTTTCCCTCTTTTTTGCAATACTGAGGATTGAATCTGTTGAGCCATATCCCCAGCCCTACACAATGTGGGTCTTGCATCCTTGCCTATATCCTTCTTCCATTCCACTTGTCATTCACTTCATTCCACATACTCTGATCCACCTTCCTTGTATGTCTCAAGACATAGCAAGCTTGCTTCACACTTGGAGCTCTTGAACTTCCTATTTCCTTAGAATGTTCTTCATCTATTGAAAATTGTACCATCTTGTTCTTGCCATCTCTGTCTTCTATTCTGCTTTACTTCAGAGCACCTAACTACCTAAAACTACATACTAGTTTTGTTTACTGCCTGCTTCTCTGCCAGAGGGCAGATACTTTATCCATCTGTTCACAGCTATATTCCAAGGGTCTAGAGTCATGATTGGTGTTTAGTAGGCTTAATAAATATTTTTCCAAAAAAGGAATGAATGAGTTTCTCTGCCTCCTTAACAGTGCTTAACAGTGTTTGGCATAGAGGAGAAGAAATAGCATCTTTCTTTCCCCTTTATTTTTATTTTTAAAATTTTTTAGTTGTAGGTGGACATAGTATCTTTATTTCATTTTTTATGTGGTGCTGAGGATCAAACCCAGTGCCCCACGTGTACTAGGCGAGCATTCTACCACTGAGCCATAACCCCAGCCCCTGCAATAACGTCTTTAATAGCTTCTCAGTTCTCCAGTTTCTCCTACCATAACCAATCCTACACTTTGCCAACTCAAATCATCAGAGGATTTTCTAATATTAGAATAACAAACCCTTTGAGTGGTCCTAGAGAGACTCACCAAAGTGAATTCATACAACAAAAAATAATATGGAGATATTTCAACACAAACCAAGACATAGGATTTCAGGGAAAAAATAACAATGCATAGTTTTCCCTACTTGAGCAATAGGGTGAAAGATAAGCAGCAAAATGCTATCATATTTGGGATTTTTCTCTGAATACAAACTGACAATCTGGGAGCTAAGAGCTCAGTCTATAACTATTTTCTACCTGAGGATTGTCTTAGGCCTCAATCATCAAAGGCTGGAGGGGACAGAGTAACTCATAATTCTGAAAACATGAATGCTTCATCTGGAATAAAATACAACAGCAAAAGTCATGGAGGAAATGTTAGGAATTGAGAGATGCCTTTCTTCTGGCTCAACCTTCAAAATGTCAAGGAAATCAAAGCCAGAGCACTAAAGTATTCTATGTTCTTTCAGGGAAGGAAAAAATGCAAAGAGTGAAGCTGCTCACCTGGCTGTTGGATTTGCTCAGCACCATGTGCGCATTGACTACTTCCAGGATATGTGTGGTAAATTCATTCATATCCTCCAGGGGCATGATCTTAAAGGCTACCAGGCTCTTTTTGTTCTATTAGAATAAAGTGGAAAAATGTAAGTAAAGGATGAGCAGACTCAACTTAATTTCTGATTAAAACATTGTGGCCTTTTTCTTGCTTATAAAATTTTGCCAATGTGAAGAAAATAACTGTTATATCCTTAAAATTTTTTACTCAGGGTAATCCAAATATAGTCAATAATGAATACACAAACAAAACTAGCTCAGAGATATTCACATCTTGCTCAGGACTGCAAAACCAGGGCTGAGGTTGTAGCTCTGTAGTAGAGCACTTGCCAAGCATGTGGGAGGCACTGGGTTCGATCCTCAGCACCTCATATAAATAAATAAAACAAAGATATTGTGTTCATCTACAAGTTATATGTATATTACATATATAAAAAAAGACAGTTTATAGTCTCCTGGCTCCAAATCTAGTGTTTTCCCTTCTACACTAATGGACACCATAACTGACAATTGTAGGCAGAGATTCTGTTCTCTACCGTTGTTACTTGTGTATTAAAGTGAAAAAGTTATTTCCTCTTGAAGAAGAAAATAATAAAATAACTTCCCATTAATTAGGGAGACTTATTATTAAGTATTCTAAACCCATATATGAATCCAGAAATTATTTCATGCAAATACATTTAAATCGCCACTTTATTATGACCTTACCTGAAAGGATCTCAGGTGGCCAGCCACTTTCACATATGTTTCTGGAGGAACTACAGTATTTTCACCACTGGTGTCCTAACAGATAAAATAGAAACAAATCACCAAGGTTTTGATGATGTTGGTGAAAGCATCTCTAAAATTTCTAACATATACAGAAAAAAGAAAATTATAAAGTAAAAGAGCTAAATCCTCAAATGGCATTAACCAGTTGTCCTGCCTTTCAGAACTTACATTTTTGTAAAACTCAAAAACTTGAATAAAATATCTAAGGGTAATTTCCAGTTTCAAAGTTCTATCATACCCATCATAAAAAAAACAGACAGCTGGGCGAGTGGTGTGTGCCTATAATCAGTGGCTCAGGAAGCTAAGACAGGATTGTGAGATCAAAGCCAGCTTCAGCAAAAGCAAGGTGCTAAGCAATTCAGTGAGACCCTGTCTCTAAATAAAATACAAAATAGGGCTGGGGATATCGCTCAGTGGTTTGCCCCTGAGTTCAATCCCAGGTACCCCCAGGCCACCCCCCTCCAAAAAAACAAACAAAAAAAAAGCAAACGGCTGCCAGGAGTGGTGTTGCACACCTGTAATCCCAGTGACTCAGGAGTCTGAGGTACAAGAAGATAGCAAGTTCAAGGCCAGCCTTAGCAACTTTGCAAGGCCCTAAGCAACTTAATGAGATCCTGTCTCAAAATAAAATTAAAAGGACTGAGGGGCTGGGGTTGGTGGCTCGGCAGCAGAGAACTTGCTTAGCACATGCAAGCGCTGGGTTCCATCCTCAGCACCGCATAAAAATAAATAAATAAAATAAAGGTATCGTGTCCAACTACAACTAAAATAAATAAACCAGCTGTGATACTCTTCTAGTACTCACTGCTCTCAGGCACATAGTTTTCTGGTGGATACTTTTCAGTAAGGCAATTTTACTTTAAGGAGTTTAAGGAAATAATTTAAAACATGCAGTAAGTTTTAAATTCATCATATTTAAAATATTGAAAAATATGATGGTTATAGCGGTGCACACCTGTAATCCCAGCGGCTTGGCAGGCTGAGACAGGAGGATGGCAAGTTCAAAGCCAGCCTCAGCAATGGCGAGGCACTAAGCAACTCAGTGAGATCCTGTCTCTAAATAAAATACAAAACAGGGCTGAGGATGTAGCTCAGTGGTTGGGAGCCCCTGAGTTCAATCCCTGGTACCCTCCCCCAAAAAACTATTGAAAAATTTAAAACATCCTAAATATCAAACCAAAACTATGCAACTTTTATTTTGAATTTTAAACAATCCTTTTAATTTGCTACTGGGCTAAAAGGCAGGAATGGTAACTACAGCAGTTTCAGAGATTGAAAGTGTGCACTTAAATACTTCACATTACTGAAAGCAGTAAGACAGAATTCTATTCACTGTCTAGGAAGAACAGTGGCAACAAATGGATAAAAGCTGACTTCTCTAGAGGGGGAAAATATACACTAAAAATATTAACAATGGCCAACTGGGACAATTACAAATGATTTTACTATCTTATCTTTTTTTTCTTTCTTTTTTCTTTTTTAGTACTGGGGATTGAACCCAGGTGCATTCTACCAATGAGCTACATCTCTAGCCCTTTTTATTTTTTGAGACGGGTTATCAGTAAATTGCTGAGGCTGGCCTTGAATTTGCGATTCTCCTGCCCTAGTCTTCCAAGTCATGGGGATTACAGGTATGTGCCACTAGGCCTGGCAAACTATTTCTTTTTGAGTTTCCTAGAAGATGTACATATTACTTATAAGGAAACTATATTAGCTAACTTTTGAAGCCAGGGTACTTAACCACTGAGCCAAATCCTCTGCTCTTTTTTGTATTTTATTTAGACACAAGGTCTCAGAGTTGTTTAGGGCCTTGTTAAGATGCTGAGGCTGGCTTTGAACTTTCGATCTTCCTGAGTCTCCCAAATCACTGGGATTACAAGAATGTACCACAGTGCCTGGCTCCACAGATAGCATTTTAAAACCGGGTAGGAAAAGGACAACTGGATCTCTACATCTCTCCTTTTACTAAAATTGTATTCCATATTTAAATCTAATTATAAAAGAGAAGAAACCACAAAAATAACAGAAGGAAATATGGATAATTAAAATATAACACTTTGGGGTTGTAGCTCAGTGGCAGAATATCTGCCTAATCTCTACCATTACCAATAACAAAAACACTACAGAAGTGGTTTGCAATTATGCTAAAAAACTCATAAACAAAAAATCTTGCGCTGAGGATGTGGCTCAAGTGGTAGTGCGCTTGCCTAGCATGTGTGAGGCACTGGTTTCGATTCTCAGCACCACATGGAAGTGAAATAAAGACATTATGTCCACCTAAAACTAAAAAATAAATATTAAAAAAAAAATCTTGCTAAAGCCAAAGAAATACAAATAAGAATGAGAAAATTCTCATAGAAAAGACAATTTTTTAAAACTATCATACTGGTAAAAATATAAGATTCATAAAACTATTAGAAAGGAGTGCAGGAAAAAAAAAACGGTGTGGAGATTAACTGGGCACTCTCATGTACTACTGAAGAGTGAATTGGTACATTTATGGAAGGCAGTAAAAAAAAAAAAGTATTATTTCCCCCTAGAAAACCTGATTTTAGGAATTCATCTTAAGGAGAATACTTTGTTATCATTAAGAAATTTATATAAAAATACTCATGGGGGCTAGGCTGGGGATATAGCTCAGTTGGTAGAGTGCTTGCCTTATATGCACAAGGCCCTGGGATAGATCCCCCCCCCGCCCACACACACACAC
>NW_026000082.1:33975936-34050258 GCF_001458135.2 Marmota marmota marmota | reverse complement strand
CACACACAAAAAAAAAAAAAACCCAACTCATGGGTGGGGCTGGGGATATAATTCAGTTATAAAACATCTCCCTAACACATGTGAGGGCCCTAGGTTCAGATCCCCGGCACCACAAAAGCAAAACAAAACACCTCACTGGGACATTGTCTACCACAGTAAATGATTAGAAACAAGATAAATGTTTCCTAATAGTGTCCATTGTTACAGGACAATATATTCTCACTATGATATAGGCAGTAATTAAAAAATGATGCAAATTTATATTTTTTATTATTTGTTTACTGATACCAGGTATTGAACCCAGAGGTATTTAACCACTAAGCCACATCCCCACCCCTGTTTGGTTTTTTATTTAGAGACAGGGTCTCACTAGGATTACAGGAATGTACCACAGTGCCTGGCTCTTAGGGCCTTGCTAAGTTGTTGAGGCTGGCTTTGAACTTGATATCCTCCTGCTTCAGCCTCCCAAATTGCTGGTAGGATTACATGCGTGTGCCACTGTGCCCAGCTTCTATCTATTATTTAAAAAATCAGTTTCATGGGGCTGGGGTTGAAGCTCAGTGGTAGAGCACTTGCCTAGCATGTATTGGGCCCTGGGTTCAATCCCCAGTACCACATAAAACTAAATAAACAAAATAAAGGTATGGTGCTCACCTAAGAGAAAAAAAAAAAAGCCAGTTTCACAATATAGTTTTGCATGAAAAGAGAAGATTACAAAACAGTTGCATAACCTATCTGGTAAAAAATATATGTGTACAACTCTATGTACAGACCTTTGAGACAGATGTATGAAAAGCTAGTTACCAAAAATGTGTTATAATAGTAGTCAGCTCTATTTTTAGTTGTAGATGGACACATGCCTTTATTTTATATTTATTTTATGTGGTGCTGAGAATTGAACCTAGTGCCTCATGTGTGCTAGGCAAGTGCTCTAGCACTAAGCCACAACCCCAGCCCCCAGGTGATTTTTAAAATGTTTTTATTTTGTGTGTGTGGTGCTGGGGATCATATATATAGCACTAAGCTACATCTCCAGCCCTTAAAAAATGTTTTATAAGTAAGCATGGCATGTTTTGTATGAGAATGTATTATTAGGTATCTGTAGTAACCACCTCCCCACTTGATGGCAGGGACTGTATCTTTTGATCTTTGTATATCTGGACAAAGCTCAGTTTGGTTCACAACTGGCATTTCAATAATAACAATTAAATAAACTTCTCTCTATTTTTCTGGAAAGTAAAAGATAAACCATAACTATCAAGTTATATATCCACAGACGACTTGGGGTTTTTGAAGTGAAAACAGCTTTTAAAAGTGTCTATTCCAAATATGCTATAATGAATACATTTTAAAACCCACAAAACTGGGTGAGGTGGCACACACCTACAGTCACAGCTATTGGAGAAACTAAGGCAGGAGGATCACTTGAGCTCAGGAATTTGTTTATCCTGTGCAACACAGCAAGATCCCCACCTCAAAAAACCCTGAGACAATGAAAAAATAATAAAATGAAAAGGATAAAAAAGCATGTGTTCGGGCCAGGGTTGTGGCTCAGTGGTAGAGTGCTTGCCTAGCATTCGTAAGGCACTGGGTTTCATCCCCCGCACCACATAAAAAAATAAACAAAATAAAGGTATTGTGTCCATCTACAACTTAAAAAAAAAAAAAGTATTCTTTTTCATTCTTTTCTCCATTTTTATATGCTCATGTTACTTTATAACAACGCAGCCAAATTATGCATACTATCTTGTAACATATTTTTTCCTCAACAATTTATGGAGCACATTTCTTTTTGACAACATATATTTCTAAATCATTTGCAGTATTTTTTTTTTCCTGGTACCAGAGATTGAGCCCAGGGACATTTTATATTGAGTTACATCCTAGTTCTTTTCTTTTTTTTTTTTTAACCCAGTGGCTTGGGAGGTTGAGGCAGGAGGGTCATGAGTTCAAAGCCAGCCTCAGCAACAGTGAGGAGCTAAGCAATGCAGTGAGACCCTGTCTCTAAATAAAATACAAAAAAGGGCTGGGAGGCTGGGGCTGTAGCTCAGTGGTAAGGCACTTGCCTCACAGGTGTGAGACACTGGGTTCAATCCTCAGCACCACATAAAAAGAAAGAAAGATATTGTGACCATCTACAACCAAAAAGGGGTGGGGGGGCTGGAGATGTGACTCAGTGGTCAAGTGCCCCTGAATTTAATACCTGGTACCAAAAATAAAACAAAACAAAAAAAAAAACCTCACTTAGTTGCCAAGGCTGGCCTCAAACTTATGATCCTCCTACCTCAGCCTCCCAAATAGTGAGATTACAGGCCTAGACCACCATGCGAAAATATGATCAACATTCTTTTTTTTTTTTTTTAATATTTTATTTTAGTTTTCGGCAGACACAACATCTTTGTTTTTGTTTTTTTTGTATGTGGTGCTGAGGATCGAACTCGGGCCGCACGCATGCCAGGCAAGCGCGCTACCGCTTGAGCCACATCCCCAGCCCTGATCAACATTCTTAAACTGAATCTTTGTATGTGTCTTGAATTATTTCCTTAATGGCATTCAAGGTCAACATTTTTTATGATTGATTATTCTGATACAGGCTTATTTTTGAGAAAAGTTATACCAGTTTATACTCATACTCTCAAGACTGTATGGCATCCATTTCCTTAGAAAAACAATGACAAATCAATTATTGTTTAAGTGCCTTCTAAGTAGTAGAGATATTGTGTTAGCTGCTGTTCTCACGAGAACCAGACAATATTGTTTTTTTCCTCTGCCAATCTAATACATTAAAAATTATTTCAGGGGGATGCAGTTGTGGCTCAACAGTAGAGCACTTGCCTAGCACATGCAAGGTGCTGGGTTCAATCCTTAGCACCATGAAAAAATAAATAAATAAAATAAAGATATTAAAAAGAAAATTATTTCAGGGCTGGGGTTGTAGCTCAGTAGTACAGCGCTTGCTTAGCATGTGTGAGGCCCTGGGTTTGATCCTCAGCACCACATAAAAATAAATAAAATAAAGGTATTGCATCCAACTAAAATATAAATATTAAAAAAAAAATTTCAATGTTTATTATTGCAATGCTTTTGTTATTGTTGTCACCATTTGTACTGTGTCTTTCTTAAATTATCCATGCATCTTCTATTGTTCACTTCTGTAAGGTGCAATTGCTTTTTTTCTTTTCTTTGTGGTGCTGGGGATTGAACCCAGGGCCTCACATATCCTAGGCAAGCACTCTACCACTGAGCTACATCCCCATCCCCTGTAGTGTTTTTTATTAATTAAAAATTTAGGGGGCTGGGGTTGTGGCTCAGCAGTAGAGTGCTCACTAGCACATGTAGGATCCTGGATTCAATCCTCAGTACTACATTTAAAAAAAAAAAAAAAAATACAAAAAGGTATTGTGTCCAAATACAACTAAAAAAAAAATTTATATATATAATTTAGATGTTTGTAAAATGTGCAAATATTCTTCCCATTCATCTAAACAATACTTACTCAACGCCTGGGGATACATTAGTGACCAAGATAAAAATCCTTCTCATGAACTTTACATTCTACTGTCTCTTGCCACTTCCCTTTTAATTTACAGTATTTTAGGAAATTCAGGTTTTAAGCTTTTATATAGTCAAATATCCTTTCACTTTAGGGTTTCTGCCTTTCATATCTTGCTTATATATTATTTTTATAAGAAAAACCTTTAAAAGGTAAGACTAAAAAAAAAAAGAGTTCAATATCTCCAAAGTAACCCCACTCTGATCCAAAAACAGTCGCTTACATCTGTGTCCACCCACTGGCGAACATCCATGGGTGCAGCTGTCATGTCATCTATTTTGTAAACAATATTGGTTGGAGCCTTCTCTGCATGTCTGATTATTCCCACAATAGTGACCTAGGTTAGGAGGGAAAAATACAAGAGTTCAATTTTTCTGGAAACCAAAGCAACATTTATATACTTTTAAAAAAGTCTTATTTCATTCTTTTCATGATTAAGTGACTTTTCTACAAATTCTTTTACACACCTGTGAAATTTCAACATTCCCAATTTTGAACATTTCATCAACCAGAGTAGCAGAAAGCAGCTGAGATATGGTACAGGGTACAATGTGCTGGGCTCGGGCTCTCTGAAGAGAAAACATTGTACATAAATTAAATTGAGAGAATAACAACTGTCACTCATTTAATAGTCACCATGTGCCAAGTAGTTTTAATATATTAGAACATGGAACTTTCAAAATTAAACTCATTGTTCTTATTTTACAGACAGAAACTAAGGTCATAAAGCTAACAAATGTTTTGGAATTCAAACACTTGTTTACCTGTCTCCAAAGTTCCTACAGAATGAGTCTGTGTTGCACTGTGGATTTTCCCAAATATGTAGACCCAAAAGGAGATTAAGATAAGGTTTGCTGCCAGAACATTTAGGAAAAAACCACAGCTTTAGGGTGAAGGCAGGCTGTTCAGGACATTGATGAGATGACAAACCATTGGGAAAGGGTTTGATAAATAGGCAGCAGAGATAGAACTTTAGAGTTCTAGTCTTCTAATAAAATGTAACAAAAAGTTCTTAAGAACAGATGTTCTAACAATCAGATGGAATTTCTAAGGAAAATGAGGCAAGAGCTTAGCTTAGCCATGTTGGACATTTTAATTGTGAGAAGATGGGATGGACAGAAGATTCTACTGCAGACACTCAAATCATATCCTAAAGCAGCGTGACAAAAGTATAAACTCTTATTTTTGCCTGTCACCGAGAAGGGGTAATCTGGGTGACATAAAGATAAGTAAAACAGGATTTGCCTCCTTCAACACCTTTTTTTTTTTTTGGTGGGGATTGAACCCAGAGGCACTTTAACACTGAGCGACATCTCTAGCCCTTTATTTTTTAATTTGAAATAGCATTTTCCTAAAAGAGTTTTCTTGAGTTGGATTTTTTTTTTATTTTTTTTTTTTTTTAATTTTTGCAGTGCTGGGGTCAAACCAGGTGGTGGTGGCATAACCACAGCTATGGAGCTGGGATTTGAGTACAGGTCTAGAGTACTTTCTGGCCCCATAACCATGTCTTTGCTGCTTTTCTGTGCAGGTTCCTAGTTTATGCTGAAAATACTATGAACATCTCAGTTGTGAAAGGTTAAAACAGAAATATGGTAGATTATGAGACATAAATCCTAGAACCTCTGAAAATAATATAAATATTAACATAACATATAACTTCACCTATAAAATACCATAGGCAATGGCAGGATAGATGGGTGCAGAGGAGCCAGAGGCTTTGCACAACAGGTCTGACCCATTAAGCCCAACCCTCTCCTCTGTGCTCTGCTCCTCAGAGCCCTGTCTTCCTCAGCCTTCCACTCCCTGCCCCTCCTAATGTCTGAGTTTTGTCCCAGATCCTAACTTCCCTCTGTAGCTCAGTCTGTCTGGAGTCCAGTGAACTGGGGCAGGGTAGGGGAGGTGCAACAGAGGAAGTGGTACCAAGAGGGTCTGGAAAGAAAGCTATGTTCCCTCCTGGGGACATCTCCTCAGCAACCCTTCCTGGCCCCCTGCCTAGACAGATGTGGAGATACTCAGCTTGAAGCTGTGGCCACTGTTCTGAAAGTGAGTGTCTCTATCTTTCAAGTTCTAAGCAAAACATACAATGTATATAAAGTGCTAATGCCAATCTCTGTACATAGTAGATATTAAATAAATATTATTACTCCTCTCATAAAAAAAGTTACATATGGGACATGGTTGAGGTGTTAATGTCTTCTAATTCATCTTAAATCAGGTATTTCTTGGTTTTCTTTTTTAGCATATATTGTATGTCAGGAACTGATCAAAAGGGTTCTTGGTTTGTTCAAAGGTACCTGCAAAAGTACGTTTAATTTTTTTAAATTAAATATTCATAATGGGCTATTCAAACAGTACTGTATGAAAAAAATCAAAATATAGATAAGAAATGGTCAGCATAGGAAATTTCAACCAAATATAACAAATTTATAATCCATAGGAAACATTTTAGAGAGGGCTTTTATCTAACTTACTAACCATCATTCTTTTCTGAGAAGCTGTCTTAATGCATAGCCCAAACTGGAGATTTTAAGATTAAAAATTCTAATAACCAGAATGGAGAAAAATAGTTAAGTTTGAGAAAAAATAAGAACTAGTAATCCATCTCCTGTTTTCTCTTTAAAGAAAGACAAAGTTGGAGCTGGTGTTGTGGTTCAGTGGTAGAGTACTCGCCCCGCATGTGCGGGACCCTGGGTTCAATCCTCAGCACCACATAAAAAATAAATAAATAAGTGAAATAAAGGTATTGGGTCCAATTGCAACTAAAAAATAATTAAAAAAAAAAGAAGAAGAAAAAAAAGAAAGACAAAGTTGGAGAAATGAAACCCCAGGGGCTGGGAGTATGCTCAGTAGTTTCACTTGGTACACAAGGCCCTGGATTCCATGTAAAATTTTTTAATTTTAAAAATAGGAGCCAGGCATGGTGGCACAGGCCTGTAATCCCAGTGGCTCAGGAGGCTGAGCCAAGAGGATTGAGTTCAAAGCCAGCCTCAGCAACAGCAAGGTGCTAAGCAACTCAGTGAGACCCTGTCTCTAAATAAAATACAAAATAGGGCTGGGGATGTGGCTCAGTAGTCAAGTGCCCTTAAGTTCAATCCCCCAGACCAAAAAAAAATTGAAAGACAGGGAGTGAAGTCACCTCTGATTTTCCAGAAAAAAGAAAAGAGAGAAGCTGCTGCTCACCAGATTTTGAATCTGCCTAGTATCACATATGCATTCTCTGCTTCCAATTACTCACTAGCTATGTCCTTAAATACACTGAATCTCTGCTGTATATTGGAATAACCACCTTATACAACTAAATGAAATAATCTGCATAAAAAATATAAAGCAATGACCAAATGTATAGGAATTATCAGTGAATTTTCCCCTCCACCACCACCCACACATACTTCTGAATTAAAAGTGTTAGGTAAGGCTTATCATCCTGTATGGCAACATACAACCTGCTCATATTGAATTTTAACAACACATCTGACATCTATAGAGAAGCCAAATCAATTCTGTATTACAAGATGAATCCAACAGCATATGGTTAAGAGTGAATAAACATTTAGACAGCTTCCTATAGATCACATTCCTACATGTTCTCTTTACCAATTTTCAGATCCATCCTGTGATATCAGTAGTACTGGTACCATCAACCAGTGTGAAAAGTGAAGGGTCACAGGCTTCAAGTTGCTTCCCCAAAGTCAGACTGCCACTTAAAAGGCAAAATTAATTATGTAGCCTATGTACTCTGCCTCTAAAACCCATATTCTTTTTAGTAATAACATCAGGGACCCTTTTATACCAGGAAGGCACTTTGTATTTAAGTCTCACTACAACCCTGTAAGGTAAGTATGTGTTAACCTCATTTAGTGGGTGCCAAACTGACTCCCAAGAAGATTAATAATATTCCATCGACTCACTGTTCTTTATGCAGGTCATCTATACAAACTTAATTGAGCGATTTTATAGATGTCCTATAAGTTTTATCATTTTCTATAGATGTTCTGTATCTAAAACGATAGACACAATGGGTCAAGAAAAGTATGCAATGCTCCGCTGCAAGCAAAGTTAAGAGAATCATGCTCTTTCCACTGCAGTTTGTTACCTCCCAAAAATTAATTAGAAAACGCCTCTGAATACACAAACAATGTAAAACAAATTATTAACATAAGTTCAGAGTTTTTCCACAAGACTGATTCACTAACTATGGTCAAGTTCAAAACAAAACCGAAGAACTGCGGATGCGAAATTAGGGAAAATGTCATTTTAAAAAATCTATATTTTTTAGATGTAGCTAGACACAATATCTCTATTTTATTTATTTATTTTTATGTGGTGCTGAGGATCGAACCTAGGGCCTCCCACGTGCTAGGCGAGCGCTCTACCATTGAACCACAATCCCAGCCCGGAAAATGTCATTTTTAAAGTTTACAGCATCTAATCATAAAGACATGGGACATCATCAGTTCGTGTTTAACACCCTTACTTCGCCTCAAAAAATTTCTCTTATGGGTGAGTGAAGAGCTTCAGAACAGAATGGAATAAAACAAAACAAAGTCTTTCAACCTACTGATTTCTTTTCAGCCTGGGAAGGTGTCGGCGATCCGAAGCCCCCCGGGGACTGAGTGTAGCTGCTGGCTCCCCCAAAGGTGGTGGAGCTGCTATAGCTTTCAAATCCACCTGTTTTTGAACGACAGTATTAGTATCTGTGCTGTCTGCCGGGTCTGGGAGCAGAAATTTCAGGCCTCCCAAACACTGCCCCATCTTCCTCATCTTCTCCTCCACACTCCCCGCGCCACCCGCCGCCACCTGTCTCTCCCACCCGAGGCTCGCGCTCCGGCTAAATCCTCCCCCGCCTCTCCTCCTCCCGCCCCACCCATCATTACTATTCCACATGTCGCGATTTCTTTGGGAAAGAAGTCCAGAAAGTTCCGGTTTGGTGGGCTCGCCGAACTCCTCAGAATCTCGCTGCTGCGACAACGTTGTTTCTACTTTTATCTGGCGCCACAAATTCCTTCCCGCGAATGACGGAGCCAGTGAGCGCCAAGGACATTTCTCACTTCGGCCAATCAACGCTCACGAATCCTACGCCTTTTCCTGTCTCCTCAGGCCAGGATTCCAAAAACGCGCACAGCCGCAAGTGGAACCAGAAGCTTCTGCGGCCATCTTTACTAAGGGCAAAACCTGTCGCACAAGCAAACGAAACGAGGTACGAGATGCTGATAGGATGGTATCTAAAGAAAACAGCCAATCAAAACAACACTTCCGTAAAACGCGTAATTCCACTCCTGTCAAGTGAACGACCCCTTACGTCACTTCCTTTGCGCGAAGTTCTCAAGTTCCCGCCAAATATCACTGGGCGATCGACGCTTAATCGAAATTGCTATTTGTACAGATCCCAGTTTGACGTTCTGGCCTCATCGTCATGTGGCATTTGCACACCTTAGGTAGCCTCCCAGCTACCCCTCGGGGGGTTGCTTTTCTTTATCATGAGGAGTCAAATTGTCTCACTGTAACACCACCCACACGGTAGTCTTTTTTTTTTTTTTAAGGGGGGGGGAGAGAGAATTTTAATATTTATTTTTTCATTTTCGGCGGACACAACATCTTTATTTTTATGTGGTGCTGAGGATCGAACCCAGGCCGCACGCATGCCAGGCGAGCGCGCTATCGCTTGGAGACAGAGTCTCTCTAATTTTCTGAGACTGCCCTGGAAGTTGCATTCTTCCTACCTTAGCTTCCCAAGTCATTGGGGTTTCAAGCGTGAACCACCATGTTTACCACATTTACTAAATCTTGTGATGTGCTATTATTTGCAGTTTTACAAGTGACGTAATTAAGGCACAGAAAGGCTAAATTGTTGGAGTCTGCATTCAAGCCCAGGGAGGGTGATTCCATTAACCGATGTGGTTACTGCATCTACTAGAACTGGGTCAAGAGCTCATAATGACAACTGGGGTTCAGGCAAGAAAACTAAATATGGTGGGTTGGAGCAGGTAATTTTCAATAAATATTTTTTCTATACTGTACAAAAACCACACAAGAATAATAATAACTGCTATAATAACTGTTGCTAGGTGCTTGGTCATCAAATTTTTTTTAGAAGATGACAAATCTTTTTTCTTATGTCAAAATTTCTGAATTTTACATGTTTATAAATAAATTTAAAATTTTGAAAAACATATTGTGGGCCAAACAAAAAGTAGCAGCAGTCAGCACATCAGCACATGTTAATTTCTGTACCACTTCTTTCTTAGATTCTGTAATTCTATAAGCCTCCAAATCACTGAGAAATAAACAAGATATAGCCAAGGAGAGAAGACTGAGGCATACCAAGGTGGCATTAGTTTATTAAGCCGAAGGTAGTTGAAACATACAGTCTGATATTAAGCATATTTTTAATGTCTAATATGAATATATTTGAAATAAAGACTATAGCATTCTGGGGAATTTAAGATGAAGGTACACTCAAGTTCATTGGCATCACTTGGGGTTCAATTAGTCATAAATTCAACAAATAAGATCATAATGTTTAAAAATAAATCAGGAATCTGGATGTGTAGCTCAGTGGTAGAGAGCTTGCCTAGCACGTGAGAGGCTCTGGATTTGATACTCAGCACAGTAAAAAGAAAAAAAGCAACTTTAAATCAAAATGTCATAATTTTGTTTTTAGACAAACAGGAAATACCCTGTCCCATGGACATAGCCCCACCCCTCCACTCCTCACTGGAACTAAGATGACTACATACCCTAGAGAGGTGCTGTTCAAGGTTTCTGGCTGATTTATGAAGAATACCTACCTCATTATGTCATTGCTCCTGTGATTTTTTTTTTTAGGATAGAGAGAAAGAGAGAAGAGAGAGAAATTTTTAAATATTTATTTTTCAGTTTTCGGTAGATATAACATCTTTATTTTATTTTTTTAATGTGGTGTTGAGGATCGAACCCAGCGCCCCGCACATGTGTTACCGCTTGAGCCACATCCCCAGCCCAACTCCTGTGATTTTTTTGTTTGTTTTACTGGGGGATTGAATCCAGGGGCACTCTACTATACCACTGACTTATGTCCTCAATCCTTTTTAAAAAATATATATTTTTAGTTGATGGACCTTTATTTTATTTATTTTTTATATGTAGTGCTGATAATCAAACCCAGTACATCACACATACTCTACAACTGAGCTACAACCACAGTCCCCCCCAACCTCTTTTTTTGTGGGGGTACTGGGGATTGAACCCAGGGGTACTCGACAACTGAGCCACATCCCCAGCCCTATTTTGTATTTTATTTAGAGACAGGGTCTCACTGAGTTACTTAGCGCCTTGCTGTTGCTGAGGCTGGCTTTGAATTTTCGATCCTCCTGCCTCAGCCTCCTGAGCCACTGGGATTACAGGTGTGGGCCACCTTTGACCTTTGAGAACTACATCAGTGCACTTGGCCACTCTGGTGAGACTGAGTGGTCAGCCTAGTTACAGCTGCTAAATAGAGGAGCTGGGAGCAATTTCAGCAATGCATAACTCCTGAGCCCAAGTCTTTCCCACAATGCTTTGTCTTTCCTTATGCTTTTTCCGTTTTTTTTTTTGTTGTTGTTGTTGTTGTTGTTGTTGTTCATTCCCTCAACCTCGTTAGCACTTGAGCCCTCACTTGGTACTTTGGCACTGTTGTCAATCAAATAGTAACAAAAAGAGGCTTACAGTCACTTTGCTATTGCTAAAAAGTTTGCAGTGTGTGTGTGTGTGGGTGTGTGTGTGTGTGTGTTGCTGGGGATGGAACCCTGAGGCTTTCACATGGCGAGCAAATGTTCTACCTCTGAGCTACAACCCCAAACCTTGCAATTTTAGACTACCCGAGGGAGAAGTGTACCTAGGAGGACAGACAGAGAAATCTACAAAGGGGTGATAGTGCCCAGTCTAGTTGTCATGCTAAGAACTTTGTTTTTTCACCACAGCCATGGGGAGCCACTGAAGGTTCTAGAACAGCGGAGTTACAAAATCATTTCCAGGTTTTGAGATGATCTTGTGGGCAGAGTGAGGGAGTACTGGGGCTGCTTGAGATAAGAGGCAAGGAGATCTGTTAGTAAACTGGATTAACAGACCAAGGTAGCCACGGTGGGGGCCCGAACCACACCAGACACAGAGGGAAAGAAAAGGACCGATAAACTGGGTGCAGTACACTTGCCTATAATCTCAGTGATTTGGGAGGCTGAGGTAGAAGGATTGCAAGTTCAAGGCCAGCCTGGAGGACTTAGTGACACCCTGTCTCAAAATAAAAAATAAAAAAGGGCTAGGGATGCAGCTCAGTGGTGGAGCACCTCTGGGTTCAATCCCCAGTACAATAAATAAATAAAACACAGATAAAGCAGAAGTCATAGAAAAGGGGAAGATTTAAGGTGTGTTAGTCATTAATTTTTTTATTCATCTAGTCAACTTCATTTATTTCAACATACATTTATTGGTTTTATGAGTGCATATCTTGTACGAAGAGATGTGTTAACCCTGAACTGACTCTCAATGTGAACCTGGGTGACAAGGAACTTTATAGGTGAAGAACCACGAATGAAGCATGTTTCCTCAGTGAATATTTGGTTGTGCCCATATTGTCAGCTGTGGCCAAATTTAGAATTTCTCTATGAGATTTTTGTTTGTTTGTTGTTTTGTTTTTATTTTGATGCTGGGTATTGAACACAAGGGTGTTCTATCTCTGCGGTAAATCCCCAGCCTTCCTTTGTTTTTGAGACAAGGTCTTGCTAAATTACTGAGGCTGATCTCAAATTTGTGATCCTTGTGCTTCAGTTTTCTGAGTAGCTGGGATTACAGGCATGTGTCCCTGCACCTGGCTGTCTTTGAGTTCTTTAAAGAGCAGCAATTACAAAAACTCAGCTTACAGCAGAAACAACTCTATGGTATAATTTAAGGCCTCCCAGGTTCTGAAGTGGCAAAGACCTTTGTCCATTCCTAGCCTTTCTCAACTGAAAAATCTTAACTGGGCCTCTCCAGAAATCTTCAACATGGCTGATTTTAGGACTGTCAGCAGTCTCTGCAAAAGAGTCCAATGTAGATAAACTTACTATTTTCGTGTCGCCCTGTTTACTTGGCCACTGGCGGAGAACATACCAGCACTCCAAGTGCTGGACACCCCCTTACTAGTTTTCACAAACATATCAAGTATAGTACTTTGAAGAAATGTGCAAACAAGGCCTCTGGCCTTGAGCTGGGCTTCACAGAGATGTCTACATTTTTAAGATAAGTTACAATTGGGCTCCATGGTAACAGCTGGCAGGGGGAGGAAAGAAAGGGGAGAAGAAGCTCTCCCCTTCTCAGGTGTTGTCCTTAAAGAGTTAACTTGCCCAGAACAGTGAAAGAAAGAGCTGCTTTTATGTGAACTTCTGCAGACTGTGAACTTCTGAGCCCCTCCTCTTACACACTGGGTATAAAACTCTGAAACTCCCTGAACTCGAGGTTCAGGGGATTAATTGATTACAGCAAAAGCTGTGTCCCTGAACCTGGCTGCAGCCAAATAAAACTGTTTCCTGCTATCTTCAGTGCCTTGCCTCGTTTGTCCCTACAGTTCCATCATCAAATATTTATTCTTTTGGATCAGTCACTGCTGCAGAGGGAATATTTTGAATAATTATTCTATGATCTTTGCACTCCCCTGCTCCAAAACTTTCAGTGGCTCCCTATGACCTATAGGAAGGAGTTCAAGGTCCTAGAATGGCATCCAAACCAGATACCAACACAGTTATGGTTTTATATTTATCTGTGTGAATCTGCCTAAAGCCTCTTTATCTCACTAAACTGTAAACATTTTTGTTCATACTTTTTTCACCAGCACCTGGCTCAGTATCTGCTAATAAACATTTGAAGAATGAGTAGATGATTGTATGAGGGCAAAAGAGCAATGTACCTTTGCTTTAGAGTGCTTGGGACGCATGTCAGCATTCACAAATTCTGTCCCGACCCCATTCCTGACCTTCTTGAACTATGTTCTCTGTGAACTTGAACCCCAGATCTACCACAGCTGCAGCCTGCCTTCCCAGAGGCTCCAAGGCTAGGAATGGACAAAGGTCTTTGGCATTTGAGAGCTGGCCCCCACCCACCACTCCACTCCTTGGAGGGATTTGCCACAAGGGTGCTGTTTTGTGTACACTGTTGAGTTGATGGGATTGAAGGGGCTATGCAAAGGTGAATGTGAAGAATGCTTCCCTCTTGTTAGTATCACCCCAACATGCTTTTACCTTAAGAGTGATGGAGATTTTCTGAAAATTACAGTTACCAAGAGTCAAACAAATGTTTTTGGTCATTTAAAGAAGGGGATTCTTTGTACTTAAGAAGGCAAAGTCTAAACCAGCCCAGAGGTACACACCTGTAATCCCAGTGGCTCAGGAGGCTAAGACAGGAGGATCTCCAGTTCAAAGCCAGCCTCAGCAAAAGTGAGGTGCTAAGCAACTCAGTGAGACTATGTCTCTAAATAAAATACAAAACAGGGGTGGGGACGTGGCTCAGTGTTCGAGTGCCCTTGGGTTCAATCCCCAGTACCCTCCCCCACCAAAAAAAAAGCAAAATCCGAATCATTAAGATTTCTTTGATTTCTGATCTGTTTACTTCCCCAGAAAACCCAGCACAGATTGGGCCAGCTGGTCAGACCTGGCCCACGAAGAAGCCACTACCATTTTAGTAACAGGCTCCTGGTAGAGGGCTGGGTGGGACAGGACTCCTCTCTGGCTCCACTTGGTGCCAGCTGTGTTCATCAGGGATAGGAGCATCTTTTCTTTTCCCTCTTCCTTTTTTTTTTCCTTTCTGTTTGCTTATGTTTCATCTTTGTGGTGCTGGGGATCCAACCTGGGCCTCCACCCAGACAAAGGCTCTAGCTCTACCACTGAGCTACACCCCCAGCCCCTGAGGGAATCTTTTCCTAATTCACACAGAGGCCTAGAGAAGTGCTTTTTAAAACTTGCCTAAAGATGTCTTATAGGTTAGTGGTGGTGATGGTGATGGGGCTTTTGGGAATACTGACCAAAAAGCTGAGTGTTTAAAGGAAGCCCCTGTACCCCAGTCAAAAGTGAGTGGGACCCCAGTACCCTTCAGGTGAGTTTATGAGAATCTCCTATGCTCCTGATTCTTCCCCTCATTCCAATTTTGAGTCTCATTGCCAATACCCTGCTCAGCCCTGGGGAGGTGGTGGCCCTAGACCCCTCACCTGCCCTGCCCCCACCAGTCCCATTGGCTACCTTCTAAAAGGATCTCAGGATGCCCTAGATGCCTTCCAGAAGTTGTGAATCAGGCCACAGGTTTGCATACAAGAAAATTCACATAGCTTTATGTTTTTTTAAATCAATACTATTTGGTCTCTGAGCCCAAGCCCTCTGGACTGGCAGAAAATTCACTCTCGATGTTTTTTTTTTTTTTTAATATTTATTTTTTAGTTGGACACAATAGTTTTATTTTGTTTATTTTTATGTGGTGCTGAGGATCGAACCCAGGGCCTCAAACATGTTAGGCAAGCGCTCTACCACTGAGCCACAAACCCAGCCCTCATTGGTTATTTTTGATGGTGTCTTTCTTCTTGGAGTGACCCAGGGCTCTGAACAGGAATGGAGCTTTAGTTTTAATGGTTTGTAGGCACTACTGATACAGCCTGTACTGTTCCTGGGGGCCACAGTTCTCCACAGTTCTGCTGCGGCTCTGCCCATTGGGGGCTTTGTGGATTCATCTGGGTGGTGTCCATTCTTCTGCTGAATGCAAGCTCTACCAGGACAGAGTCTTCCATTACTCACCACATTGTCTGTAAGGTCTGCAGCCTAATCCACACTCAATATATACTGAACCCAAACAAATATCCAAGGACTTCCAATGTGAGGATCTGCTAACTCCTAGAGATGACCTGGACTCTTCTGGAACACAACCTCTGTCTGCTCCCCACCCCACTGGTGGTCCCCTCCCTACTTTTACTATCCTCACTAACAGAACAGAGGACAAAAGCCTGAAAGTAGCTATCTTCAATGTGCTATGGCTTTCCACCGTGCTCCCCATCCCACAAAAGCAATCTTGTCTATCTACTTGGAACAGGGTTTTAAAAAGCAGATATAGAATTGGGATTGTAGCTTAGTGGTAGAGTGCTTGCCTAGTATATGTGAGGCTCTGAGTTCAACCCCCAGCACTGAAAGAAAAAAAAAGGTGAGAACACAAATTACCCCAACTGATCAACTGTCATAGTCTAGTTAATTCCTCCCTACCAGTACTGATTAGTTTCCTAATGTAAACTCTCCCCACTCCTCATGAGGATTTCTGTTATGGTTTGAATATTTCTTCTTCTTCTTTTAAAAATATTTTTGTTAGTTGTAGATGGACCAATAACTTTATTTTATTTTTATATGGTGCTGAGGATCAAATCCAGGGCCTTCCACATTCGAGGCAAACACTCTACCACTGAGCTAAACACCTGACCTGAATATTATTTAAAATATTTTTTTTTAGTTGTAGATGGACACAATACTTTTACTTATTATTTTTATGTGGTGCTCGATGAACCCAGCCTAATTCTATTTTAAGATTGGGAGCCTCGCCTGGCATGCGTGCGGCCCGGGTTCGATCCTCAGCACCACATACAGACAAAGATGTTGTGTCCGCCAAATACTAAAAAAAAAATAAATATTAAAATTCTCTCTCTCTCTCCCTCTTTCTCACTCTCTCTCACTCTTTAAAAAAAAAAAAAAAAAAAAGATTGGGAGCCTCGGGGGAGCTGGGGTTGTGGCTCAGTGGTAGAACACTTGCCTCACTTGCGTGGGGCATGGGGTTCGACCCTCAGCACCACATAAAAATAAGTAAAGATATTGTGTCCACTACAACTTAAAAAAAAAAAAGATTGGGAGCCTCATAACAAAGTCATGATCATTTTTGTTTTATTTTACAATACTAAGATTTCTATTTGGCCTGACCATACTTTGATGTTTTAAAAACTTGCCTGGGATTCCTGACCGTGCTTTGAACTTATCTGTGCCCATCTCTTCCTGACCAGATAACAACCCTCCCCGAAATCCCAGCTGCTCCTCATTGATGTTGGATCTGAGTTTACTCCCTACCTTGAGATGTCAAGCCATGTAGATCATTAATCTGCTCCCTGCCCTTGTATTATGCTGGTCAGACCCTGTTGGTTGTAAATTCCCCGCCTTGCCTTAGATCAGATGCTGTCCTCTGGCCCTGTTTTTTTCTGGTGAGGCAGTTGCTGATCAGCTCTCTTGTGTACACAATATAAGCTTGCTTTAACTTGGTTTAAAATTGGAGTCAGTAGTCTTTGCATCATGGTTCAACAGCTAAGGAACCAACGGAGTGCCTCACACATTCTAGGAAAGCATTGTACCACCAAGCTACAACTCCAGCCTGGTTTGAATGTTTGTCACATGTTGATCCAAGTGGCTCAGAAGGCTGAGGCAGGATGATTGCGGGTTTGAAGCCAACCCCAGCAACTTAGTGAGGCCCTAAACAACTTAACATAAAAAGGGCTGAGAATGTTGCTCCTAATTAAGACTCTTCCATGGCTCCTATAGCAGTAAGCTCAAACAGCTGAGCATATCTGGTTCTTGCTTGCTTTCTCTTTCCCTTGCCCCAAGAGCCCAGGTCCAACAATACCTGACAGTATTCCCTGGGATACTTCCGTATCTCTCTGTATTTTTTTTTTTATCTTTTTTTCCCCTTTTTTCAGTACTAGGAATTAAACTGAGGGCCTTGCACATACTAGACTGGTGCTGCACCACTGAAGTACCTGCCTAGCCATGGATTTTTTTTTTTTAAAGACAGAGACTCATTAAGTTGCCCCTAGGCCAGCCTCAAACTTACAATCCTCCTGCTTCAGTCTCTGAAGTAGCTGAGATTATAGGCATAATTTTGCCTGGCTATGGGCTGGGGATGTGGCTCAAGCGGTAGCTCGCTCACCTGGCATGCGTGCGGCTCGGGTTGGATCCTCAGCACCACATACAAACAAAGATGTTGTGTCCGCCAAAAAATAAATATTAAAACTCTCTCTCTCTCTCTCTCTCTCTTTAAAAAAAAAATTTGCCTGGCTAAATTTCTTCCTTACTAGATATAAATATCAGTACTGTAAGTAAATAAATAAAGGCAGAGATGCTGAAGCATCCCAGGGTGTGCTCATTTGTTTGAGCTCGGAGCTGGGAGAGACACAGAAGTGTCTCAGGATCAAGAAGTAACACAATTTGTGTTTTAGAAAAGTTGTTCCTTCTTCCTGGGATGCTCTCCTCCCTGGTTTTTCCCTTCTGCTAACTCCTATTTGTGCATTAAGATTAAGCTGATTGATTGGGACTGGTGGTGTAGCTCAGTAGTAGAGTGCTTGCCTAGCAAAAGTGAGGCCCTAGTTTGATCCCCAGCATGCAAACAACAACTAAGCAAAGGCATTAAGCCTGTGTTATCTTCTCCCAGAAGACTCTCAGGTTCCACTATCTGAGTCTGATCCTCCTCTGGGCTTGTCATTTCACTTAACCTGCTGAGCTGGGATCCAGTGGTTTACCCTGCCTCTGGAGGGCAGGCGCTAACCAGTCCCACCGTTTCCCAACTACATGGTTCCTGGCAGAATGAACTGTAAGTTTTGGTTCATTTGTGTTTAAGCATCTTCTACTAGCAGTTAAGTTCTTTTGATGGCCAAAGCCAGCCATTTCATACGGTTTTGTCAGTTCTGCTGGGATGGAGTAATGTAATCAGAAAGTGGATATTTGCATTTCAGTGATTGAGGTTAGATGAATTTTCTGGAGATTGCAGTTGCTGGTTGGACTGAAACATTTTTAATCCTACTGAATTATTTTGAAGTAAATTACAGAGATTATATCCTCTTGCCCATAATGCTTCAGTGTATATCCCTAAAAGATATGAACTCTTTCTAACACACATCTCCTGGCAAGATAGTGCTGCTCCCACTGAAGAGTGCAAAGGCCGGCCTTTCTGCCCTGACCAGTACATTTCCTCCGCCCACACCCTGCTGGGCAAAGGAGGAAAAGCAAGAGAAGCCTGTGCCCTGGATCACTTGGAACACAGGTACAGGACGGGAAGTTGTGCTCAGGCACATGTCCTGCAACAACAAGCTGGGAAGTTCTGGAGAACCTATTGTTGCTGCTGCTGCTGCTGCTGCTGCTGCTAAGAGATTGCCCAGCATGAGGTTGCTCAAGTGGCTGACTTTCCTGGCCCACTGGGTCGTCACCTGGGCTGAACCAGGTAGGGCGTCAGGAATGACTGTGATGTCTTTGTTTTGTACTGTGAACTTGGATTTCAGCAGGTCCTGGAAGCCACTCACAGGAAACAAAGTGCTGCTAAAAATAGCAAGGTAGGGAGGCTGTGGAGAGAGGCAGCAAGCCAGAAGCCTGAAGATTTTACCTGGGGCCAGGGATAGGATCCTGACTTTGTTAATGCCCTATGTGTGTAAGAGCCTGTGGATTGGTAGAGGTAGGAAAGATTCATGAACTCATTCAAAAAACACTGGTAGAGGGCTGGGGTACAGCTTAGTGGTAGAGTGCTTGCCCAACATGTGCAAGATCCTGGATTTGATTCCCAGCACCACCTAACAAAATAAAGCAAAAAAAAAAAAAAAAATGTTGGTGGTGGGCCTTCTCTGTACCAGGCATTCATTATTCTAGGATCCAGGAAGAAGGCAGAGAGGAAGACAAAGTCCTGGTCCTCACAGATCATTCCTTCACCTGGGAAGAAACAAACAAAAACCCAGATAAACAAATGCATAGTATTCTAGGAGATAAGTATTATGGAGAATAAGAAAATAGAATAGGGAGGTAGGGAATGCGGGGAAGGGGAGCATGCACAGAGCGTCCAGAGAAGAGCTGTCTAAGTGACATTCGCAAAGATTCCTGAGGCAGTGAAGGAGAGAGCCATGTGGATGTCAGAACATTCCAGTAAGAGGCCAGAAGATGCACAAGCCCTAAAGTGGATGCATGGGTGATATGCATGAAGAACAGCAAGGAAGTCAGTGTGGCTGGAGCAGAGCAGACAAAGGGATGACAGGGGACATCATCAGTGCAAAGGGGGTAGAGGCTGGGGCCAGCTCACAGGTAACCTTGAGGACAATTTTAAGGACTCAGATCTGCTCAAAATGAAATGGGACATCATTCAAGGGTTTTAAACATAATATGATTTGACTTGGACTGTGGTATTGGGAAGAGAGTATAATGGGTTCAGGGAGTGTGACCAACTTGTCCTGGTTCATCTGAGACTTTCCTCCTTAAAATCCAGTGCTTTGGGAATTCCCTTGGTCCTAGGCAAACTGAATAGTTTGTCTCCTGCTAAAGGAGAAGCAAGAAAATCGGGGGGGGGCTGGGGTTGTGGCTCAGTGGTAGAGCATTTGCCTAGCACATGAAAGGCACCGAGTTTGATCCTCAGCACCACATAAAAATAAATAAATAGGGGCTGGGGATGTGGCTCAAGCGGTAGCGCGCTCGCCTGGCATGCGTGTGGCCCGGGTTCGATCCTCAGCACCACATACAAACAAAGATGTTGTGTCCGCCGAAAACTAAAAAATAAATATTAAAGATTCTCTCTCTAAAAAAATAAATAAATAAATAAAGGTATTATGTAGTCTACAACTAAAATATATAAATATATATATGCAGGGAGGAGGCCACTGCTGTCATCCAGTGAGACGGGGTGGAGCTGGGAGCAGGTGGTAGAAGTAGGGGTGAAGGGAAATGCTCCAATCTGGATAAAATTTGGCTGTCAGATGCCTGGTGCGGTGGTGAAGGCCTGTAATCATAGTGACTTGGAGGCTGAGGCAGGAGGATCCCAAATTTGAGGTCAGTCTCAGCAACTTAGCGAGAACCTTTCTCAAAATAAAAAATAGGGCTGGAGATGTGGCTCAGTGGTTAAGCACCCCTGGGTTAAATCCCCAGTGTCCCCCCAACCAAAAAAAAAAAAAAAAGATTGGCTGTGGGAGAGAAGGAAGGATCGAGGGCGACACCACTGTTTTTTGGCCTCAGCAAATGGAAGGATCTAACTGTCCTTTCTGAGGTGGGGACAACTGAGGTGCAGGACTCAGTACTTCTGTGTCCTGGCTGGATTTCAAAGGGTCAGTGTCTCCTAAGGATCTCCTCTGGTCAGTCCACTTCTTAGACACTCAAGAGTAAAAGGGACCTTGGCAAAGAACTTTGCTGGTGTGACCAGGCATCTGCAGAAGCCAGCAAGGAGGAACACCAGTGTTAGGTGGTCAGGAGGCATTTTGCCTGGGAAGGACTGACCTTCAGAAGCTGAGACTTAGAGGTGGAAGGTACCTTTAGGAAAATCCCTGAGAGGACTGTTCCCTGGGTGGGCAACCTGCTCAGGAGAAGGCTATGAATGACAGTCCTCCTTCTGCCCTGGAGACAGATACCCCAGGACGCTGGGGGGATTTGACACTGCCCATCTGATTTGTGGTTTGGGAATGATAGAAAGAATCTTCCACTCCCTCACTCTTTCATTTTTAAATATTTTCTTACAAATCCAAATGCCAATAGGCACTTTAACCTCAGCCTAGGGAATCTCCTTCCTCCCTAATTGCACAAAGATATTCATTGTAGCATTGTTTATAATAATAAAAAATTGTCAGCAAGAATAAAATAGCTGAATAGATTATGGGCTAACCATCTGGTGGAAAGTTTTCAAGATAATACAATGAAACTAAAACAATAAATAATATTTAGTACAAGTCACCATTAAAATTTCTACATATATTATTTTTGCATCATACTTTCACAACAGCTTTGCGAAGTATTATCATCCCCATTTTATAGCCCAGGGTTACACATCTAAGTGTCTGAGTCTGGACATAAACCCAGGCTGTCCAGTTACACTCTGTGTATAACACAATGCTATATAAATACAAGCAAGCCACTAAGGAAAATAGTACGATTTATTCCAAATCTTTTTTTTTTTTTTGGTACCATGGTTTGAATTGAACTCAGGGGCACTTGACCACTGAGCCACATCCCCATCCCTATTTTCTATTTTACTTAGAGACAGAATTTCACTAAGTTGCTTAATGCCTTGCTTTTGTTGAGGCTGATTTTGAACTTGCAATCCTCCTGCCTCAGCTTCCCAAGCCACTAGGATTACCAGTGTGTGCCACTGTGCCTGGCAAAAATAGCAAGATTTAACATTTAGTACTTACAATGGGTCAGACTGGATATTAGGCACCTGGCATACACTATCCTTTTGAAACTTATTTGAAAAATAAAAGAAAAAAACTTTTTAATTTATTATTATTATTATTATTATTATTTGATGCAGGGTTTTACTATATTGCCCAGAATGGCTTTGAACTCCCGAGCTGAAGCCTTCTTAGTGGCTGGACTTCAGGGGCATACTACCCTGCCCAGCTTCATTTGATTTGGATAGCCTCTGTAAAGTAGGTACTGTTACCCTTATACCCATTTTGCAGATAAGGAGTCCTTGGGAGACATAGCATCTGCCTGAGATAAGTTTTGTATCTTTCTACACATTATTTTGGAATTTTTTTTTTAAAGATGGCATCTTGCTAAGTTGCCCAGGTTGGCCTCAAACTTACGATTCTCTTATTTCAGCCTCCAGAATAACTGGTATTATAGGTGTGTGCCATTGCACCTGACTAGGATAGTAGATTTTTAAAGTATTATCTTCTCTCTCCAAACTTGCTGGGATGTACATATGTCTAATTTTAAAACAAAAGTAATTTAAAAATAATTCCCTTGCAAGTTTTTTTTCCTCTTCAGATTCCATATCTTCCTGAAGTGCAAGAGAACATTGAGACACCCAGTCAGAGAGCAGCCTTCCCTGCTTACCTGAAGCTGTGGGGCTTCTACCTCTCCCTTCCTTGGCCAAGAGCTCTGGTGGAGGCCAAGCTGCTAGTGCCTTTTCCCCACCACATACCTGTGAAACTTTCCACTTGTTCCTCAGTTTCAAATTGCAGAGAAACAGACAAGTTCTTCCAGTGCAAGTTAGCATGGTAACTGGAAACAGCCTCTCAAGTCTGAGGGAGCAGGACCAGCTGGGGAAGGGGACTGATAGCCCCCAGAGTGTCTGGCCCGAGCCTCTGACTCCTTGTCTAACTTGGGGAGCTGCTGTGAGAGGAGTAATCCAGGTGGTTAGCACAAGTACAGCAAGTGTTGGTTTTGACAAAACAACCCTGTGTGGCTTATTTTACAGAGAAGGAATCATAATCCAAGTGCTTTGGGATTAATTGCTGAACATCAGTAGCCAAGGACTGAAATAAGAATCAGGATCCCTTTGTGGTGTGGGTTATAATATAATAAAAGACAAAGTCATAGTATCTGGGAGGGCCTATAGAGAACCTTGTTTAGTGCTTTCCTCTCACACTGGAGGAGACAAATCAGAGAGAGAGAGAGAGAGAGAGAGAGAGAGGAGAAAGGAGAGAGGGAACAAGGGGAAAAGGGAGAGTGAGAGAGAAAGAAGAAACTGAGGCCCAAAGGCTAGTTTGGCCCAGGGAATGAGCCCTGACTAGCTTGCTCATCCCATGGCCAGGTGCTCCATAGGAGATAACTCAGCCACACAACCCACCTTTGCTGAGGGCATTCTCATTTTCATCTTCCAGATGAGGAAACTGAGGCTCAGCTAGGGAAATACCTGGCTCAAGTCACCATGGCCTGTGTGGAGGAGTGTTGAGAGCCATAGCCAAGTTGGGATGACGCCTGGCATTTTTGCCAGAAGGAGTGGTTGAGAGGTGACGCCAGCGAGCCATTAAAATAATGATAATTAAGCGAAGCTGTGTATAATTGCTATGACTGGATGATGCTGGATTGAAACAGGCTGTGTATTCAGTTGTGTATTAGACCCCTGCTGTCCGGCAATAGGGCGGCTCCTGCTGCCTCGGGAGCCCACTACTTTTGAGTTCTTGCGGAGTTCCCCCGTTGAGTTCCGGTTGAGCTCTTGCGGGGATTCCTGGAGAGTTCAAGTTGGTTGGTGAAGTTCCGGTGGAGGGAGTTCCGGTTGGTGTGTGGTGTTCCTGAAAGGGCCCCGTGGGTGGCGTTTGGGAGTTCGGGCAATAAAGGAGTTCCTGTTTGAACCTACAAGTGCCTCGTGGCGGCTAGGTTATTTTGTGCCCAGCCAGACTGCGGCAGAGGAGGCAGGATTCAAAATAAGATTTCCCTGATTGCAAATTTTATGTATACTCTTGCAAAAACAACCCACTGCCCCAAACCGGTGGGTTGGATCCTGCTCTGGTCCTGCCTTGAATACCTATGTGACTGTGAGCCTCTCTTTTGCTATCTATAAAATAGGGATGATAGCAGAGGAAAGATTAAGTGTTATAGTTAAGTGATATTGTGCATGTACATGATAAGATGCTGTTCAAGTTTAAAGGACCACATATAATAGATATAGGTTGGTAGGTAGATAGATCGATGTAGATACAGACATAGATATAAATAGAGGTAATCTCCAAGGTCATATTGACAGCTAATAGCAGAGTTCAGTGCACTATGATAATTTCTGTTCTTGAGAAGCTGAGGCAGGAGGATCACAGTTTGAAGCCAGCCTGGGCAATTTAGCAAGAACCTGCCTCAAAATAAAAAATAAAAATACTTGGATATGGGGCTGAGGCTGCAGCTCAGCAGTAGCACACTTGCCTGGCATGTGTGAGGCATTGGGTTCAATTCTCAGCACCACATATAAATAAATAAAAAATAAAGTTCTATCAACAATTAAAAAATATGTAAAAAAAATACTTGGATATAGTTCAGTGATAGAGTGCCCTTGGGTTCAATCCCCAGTGTCGCAAAAAATTAAATAAAAATAAATAAATAAAACCTCAGTATAAGAGTTTACAGTAAAAGATTTAAGCATTGCAAGTCTGTATAAAGCCTCCTAATTTTAACAAGATACCCAGGTGAGGCATCTGCACAGTGAAGTTTGGGAAGCTCTTGTCTAAAAGGTAGTGTTAGAGTAAAAAATTCCTTATACCTTCCAGCCTCACTCTTGGACCAGGGGTAATTACAGGTAACAGTATGGTATGTTGGAATTTTTTCTCTACAAGCCATTTCTTGTTCATTATTTTATTTGATGCTCACAGGGAACAGATCAGATATCAGCATCCTTAGGCTCGGCAAAGCCAGGTGGCTTGGCTTGTCCAAAGTCCCTTGGGCAATACATGAACGAGCTTGGATTAGAAACCAGATGACCAGGGTTAGGGATGAAGCTCAGTGATAGAACTTTGTTTAATATCAAGGCCCTGGGTTCAAACCTCAGCATCACAACAGCAAACAAACAAACCAAACCCCCCCCCCAAACTCCAGAAAGAAACCAGATGGCCACCTCCCACCTGGGTGCTCCCACCCAAGGTCCTGGGGCCCAGGATTTCTCCAACACATGCTAATTAGGGCTTAATTCCTTTGGAGTAGGGCCTGAGCCTTACCACCTGCAGTCAATTCCAAAGAAAACTGTGGTTCCTATTCGATTATGGTATGTGTATTATAACATCCTCCTTCCCGGGCCTCAAGTCAGCCAGAATGACCTCAGCCAGGTGCAGTGGCATGTGCCTATATTCCTAGATACTCAGGAGACTGAGGCAGGAGGATCACTTGAGCCTAGGAGTTGAAGGTCAGCCTGGGTAACATAGTGAGGGAGTGGGGGGATGGTGGCTGAGGGTGTATATCTGTGGAAAAGCCCTTGTCTAGCATGTGCAGAGCCCTGGATTTGATCCCCAGCAACACACACACACACACACACACACACACACACACACACCAAAAAGAAAGAAGAAATGAAAAAATCCCCAGGGCACACAATAGTTGTAAGGATACAGTGAGGCAAGCATTTGATGGGCCAGGTGCCTAGCTGACATTCTCCAAGTGCTTCCTGGTTGACTCATCCTGCCCATGGTCTGAGTACATATTGGCACATCTTCCATATTCCAGGCACTGTTCTAGGTGCTCAGGACACAGAAGGGAACAAGACAGGCTCTGTGCTCTCATGAGCTGACACTGTACACTGGAGAATGGATGATGAGCAAGCCAGCAAGATAACTCCATTTTTGAGAGTGCTCCAAAGAAAATAAAACTGGAGAAGGCCATAGCTAGTGACCAGATCAGGGAAAGTTTCTTTGAGGAGGTGACCTTTGGGTTAAGGCCTGAATGAGGAGGAACAAACAACAGTATGATGACAGGGGAAGACTGGGCACGGCTGGGGAAGCCAGGGAAGACGCCCTGTGAAGAGAATGAGTCATGGCTGAGGAGGCAGAACTGGGCTTAGCAGCAGATGAGGTCACAGAGATCCAAGCTTCCACAATGAGGTGACGGGAGGAAGAGCCACCTGCTTGGATCTCTAGCACTCTCTGCGGTTCTTTCCACAATCCTGGCCACCTCTGAAGTTAGGTCTTAGGGGATATGTGCACACACACACACACACACACACACACCCAACAGAAGGAAGTGCCAGGGAGGCTGGCATGAGTTTCGGTTGTACACACTTGCTAGAAACTGACAACTGAAATGAGTCTCCAGCACCAGTTTTGGAGGTGGAGAAATGTTCACTGTGAGCTGATGTCACATGGGCCAAATTGCTCAGTTTTTGTGGCTAACTGACAAACAGCCTACTTGAAGCAGGGAAATATCTCCTGTCAAGGTCAAGGAAGTGAGGAACCACAAGAAGGACAAAGGCCTCTTGCTGCATCAGCCTGGCCAAACTAGTCTGAGGCTCAGACACAGATGTGACCCACTCAGCATGTGTCCAGTAGCTGTGCCCACCTACTAATCGGAATGGGGCAGTTTGATCTTTTACTCTAGCTTAGGGTTTTGCCCCACTATAGGAACAATTTCAAATACATTAATATGTGTGAAAGGGTTAAATTCCACCCATTATAAGCAAAGACTCAGTTTGAATTTATTTATTTATTTATTTATTTATTTTTTTTTTAATATTTATTTATTTAGTTAGTTATTGGCAGACACAACATCTTTGTTTGTATGTGGTGCTGAGGATCGAACCCGGGCCGCACGCATGACAGGCGAGCGCGCTACCACTTGAGCCACATCCCCAGCCCTCAGTTTGAATTTAAAAAAAAAATGCAGACATATGTTGTCAATAAAAAAAAGCACATCTAAAATAAAATGGCGGGCTGGGGCTATAGCTCAGTGATAGAGTGCTTGCCTTGCATGTGTGAGGCACTGGGTTCAATCCTCAGCACCACATAAAAATAAATAAAGATATTGTGTCCATCTACAACTAAAACAAAAAAGGATTTAAAAAATAAATAAAATGGAATTGTTTTTACTCCCTTAGCAATCATGTCTCTCTGGGAGGGGAGCTGAGCCATAGGCTACCCCCCACCATTGACCATGGGATCTCAGACACGTTGGCCTCCAAACCTTAGTTTCCCTATCTTTAAAATAGGATAATGATCAAAATCTCCCAGGGCTGTGGTGAGGATGACTGTACAGTGTATGGGAGGGGTAATGATTTGCTTAATCAGTCATTTACACTTTAGTCTAAACAAGTTTCAGATCCTTTTCTGAAGGTTTAGATCAGTAGAGGTGGGCAAGAGCTCAAGAAGATCCAGGAGGAAAAGTCAAGAGAGTCAGGGGCCTGTCCTGGATTCACATGGAATATCATGTGGCTTGGGTGAGGTCCTGGCTATCCAGCCCTGAAACCAACAGAAGCAGCCCAGACTTGGGTGAGAGATGTTGACTATGTGCTGTGAGTGACCCAGGAAGTGGAGGAGGAAGAGACAGCAGAAAAGTGAGGATATCTTAGCCTTCACCCTAATCTTAGCTAGAAACACAGGATTTAGGAAACGGGCCAGACCTGTTCAAGCCTCCTTCAATAAGCAGTCATTAAAGCTGCTTGGTCTGGGTACACATGAGAAGCCCACTTTGTTTGACCTGTTCTTGGGATTCCTTTCTCCGTATGATGTCAAGAATATTTTTGTCATTTCAACTTCCCTTGGTTTGGAGCTGGGTGTAAAGGGAGGAAAAACAATGCCATTTTATTTATTTTTTAAATCCTTATTTTAGTTGTAGATGGACGCAATATCTTTATTTATTTTTATGCAATGCCGAGGATTGAACCCATGTCAGTGAACAGCACCACTCCCAGCTGCTTGAGCTGCCACCCTGAATCCAGAATTACCGTGGTTCACCCACACCGGAAACTCAGCCCACACTGAATCACCTTCCTTCTTCTCTGATCTAGTACTCAAAGACTTTGTTGCTGCCCATATCCCACAGGGTTTTTGCTGGTGTTCATTAGTTAGATCTTCCAACTCATTTGGGGTACAAGTCTCCTCCAGTAAAAATTTTTGTATGTATTCCACTGGCAGATGACAGGATCTGGCTATAGCAATGGGCTCAGAGAGTGACCTTGCTTGCCTGGAATCACACAGCCCATAAATGGCTCCAGAGCCTGAGCACTAACCTCTATTCACTCTTGCCTTTGCTTGAAAACCAGCACCCTAGTCTGAGCATCTTGAAGGTCATGAAGCCCTATCCCCCATACGGCCACTATGGATGCTGGGGTGGGCAATAGAAAGGGTCTTGCCAAGGGGCACGGGTCAGGGATGGAGGAAGCCTTTTCTCTGCTCAATACCATCCTGGTCAAAGCCTGGCTGTTGGGCCCTCGTTCTTGAACCTGGGTTCCCAGAGAGGGCCTCCGTCCACCTGTGCAGCATGTCCGCCCCAGCCCAGCTTCCTCTGGACTTCTTTCCCATCCAAGCTCACAAAGGGATCAGCATTGAGAGAAGGTCTGTTTTCCTCTGCAGGGAAGTTCTGGCACATCTCTGACCTGCACCTCGACCCCAACTACACAGTATCCAAAGACCCCCTCCGGGTGTGCCCATCAGCAGGCTCCCAGCCGGTGCCCAATGCAGGCCCCTGGGGTGACTACCTCTGTGATTCTCCTTGGGTCCTCATCAATTCCTCCATCTACGCCATGAAGGAGATAGAGCCGGAGCCAGACTTCATTCTCTGGACGGGGTAAGAGCCGTCATGACAGAACTCCCCTTCATGGGGCACCTTCCAAGTGGGTCCCTTGTCCTCGTCATCTCCTTCAGTTCTCCCATCGGTCCTGTTTCAGGAACTTATGTAATTTGGCCAAGGGACCCTGGCTGATTCCAAAGACTCCTCTCAACCTCTGTGTTCTGGTCCCAGTGGATCACAGCCTTCACTGGAGCTGGGGACAGGGATATAGCCCATCTGGGCACCTGAAGAACTCAGGTTTTAAGCTAGGGAGGGATAAGAGAGCTACACCCTTTGTGTTTTAGGGACTTTAAGCCTGAGAGATCCAAATCCAGGGAAGGAAGAAGGGATGAGGATTGAAAGTGGTCCAGCTTCGGGGCCATGTGTTCTGGTCAGCTGCATGCCACCCCTGGGCTTCCTGGTGGCCCTAGAGTACTTGTGGGTCAGGGTACTACTTGTTATGGGGAGAGCTGGAGGGGTGATTCCCCTCAGCCACAGAGACTCACTTTCTGTTACTCCGACAAGGATGCAGCTGTAAGACCTTCAACTTTCCTGGGCACTTGTCCTCCTCCTCACTCAAGGGCTCCCCATGCCCTGGCCCACTCCCTCATTTGGTGGGTCAACCTGTCACATGCCCTGGGATAGACCCTGGGGATCGGGGATGGCAAGCACAGACTTGCCTTCCAGGAGCTCAGTCTTGCAGAAAATGCAGAGAAGCCTCCAAAATCACAACATCCCAGTGAGGAAAGAGGGTCACCTGGGGCATATGGGAGCTTCACAGGACACTTGACCCAGGCGGTGGGACTGGAGAGGACATCTTACGACAAGTGGTGAACCAGGGGAGCTGGGGAGAAGGGCTGGAGGGAGCTCAGACGTAGTGTTCATCTGCCAGCTTCCATGGACACTTCTGGAAGGCAGGATGAAGCCCACAATGCCCCTGGCCGGCCTCATTTATAAAGAAGTTTACTTCTCTGAGAGAGCTGCAAACCCTTGCAGAACAGCCCATGGAAATTGGATTTGTTTTCTGTGAAACAAATTAAATCCTCCCAGCTAGAAAAAAAATAAAAAAGTGGAGTTTTGATTCCATGTCATTCCTGGCCTGTCCCCAAGGGTTTGTCAGGACTAACAGCAATTTTTACTGCCTTAATGAGGGTATCAGAGACATGGTAGGATGTATTATGTGTGAACATAGCCCCTGGGGCCAGGCTGACTACATTCAAATCTTGGCCCCTCACTTTCTAGCTTATACACTTAGGAACAATTTCTAACCTTTTTGTTCCTTGTTTCTTTATCTGTTAAATGGGCCTAATAATAGAACCTATGTTGTAAGGTTATTATGAGGAACAAATGAGTAGATGTGGCTATTGTATTAGTCTGTTTTATGTTGCTATAACAAAATACCCAAGATTTGGTACTTTATAAGGAAAAGAAATTTATTTAGATCTCAGTTGTAAAGATTCAAGAGTGTCATACCGGCATCTGCTCAGCTCTGGTGAAGGCCTTCTGGCTACATCACAACATGGTGATGGCATCAGGGTGGGAACACATGTGAGAGGGGCAGTCACATGAAAGGATAGGAAACCAGAGAGACCAGGAACCAAGCTCACTTTTTTATTTTTATTTTTGTTATTGGGGGACTGAACCCAGGCACTTTACTCTGCGCTACATCCCCTTTTTATTCTGCATTTTGGGACAGAGTCTTGCTAAGTTGCTGAAGCTGGCCTTGAACTGGCAATTCTCCCTCAGCCTCCCATGTTGCTGGATTGTAGACATGTGTCACCAGCTGGCAAGCTCCCTTTTTTTTTTTTTTTTAAATAACAACCCACTCTGGCAGGAGCTGGGGTCCTGTGAGAACTACCTTAATACTTCCTGAGGGCACACACCCATGACTTAATTATCTTGCAGTAGGGCTCCCAATCTCTTAAAGGTTCTACCACCCCCAACATTACCACACTGAGAACCAACCTTCCAGCACACAAATCTTTGGGGGACACGCTCAAACCATATCCAAACTAAGCACAAGCCCAGTACAGTAGAGCACTCTGGTAATCCCAGAGCCTCAGGGAGCTGAGGCAGGAGGATCACAACTTCAAGGCCAAGTTCAGCAATTTAGTAAGGCCCTAAACAATTTAGCAAGACCCTGTGTCAAAGTAAAAAATAAAAAGGGCGGGGCTGGGGTTGTAGTTCAGTGGTAGAATGCTTGCCTAGCCCATGTGAGGCACTGAGTTCAAGCCTCAGCACCGCATAAAATAAATAAATAAACAAATAATAAATACATAAAATAAAGGTATTATGTTCATCTATAACTAAAAAAAAATTTAAATAAAAATAAAAAGGCTGGGGATGTGGCTCAGTGGTTAAGTACCAAAAAAAGAAAAGAACCCACCATAAATTAAGCCAGCTGTGAGCTCTTAGTAGCAACAGTAGCATTAGTGGTTAGCATTAAGCTAATGAACTTCCCTGGGTGAGAACCTAGACAGCCATTGCCTCACTGTTCGGTCTAGCTGAGGCCTTAGGATATGATTGTCTGGATTACCCCTCCCTCCTGCTACTCCCCGAACTCTGCCTGTCACCATTCTCCTTCCTTCTCCCCTCACCCTGCTGAGATTTTTAGGTGAACCCAAGAATTTAGGTCAGTTGAATGGGGGACAAAATGGCCTCGGACCTGCCCTAGAGAAGATCTGAACCCTGCACTCTGAAGTCAGCTCCAGTTTCTTTAGAGCTCTTTAGGGAATGGAATAGAATTCAGAGGTGCCTCTCAACTCTGAGCTCCCTCTGGGCTTATAGGTGGGACTGGGACTGCAGAGTTTTCTTCCCTAAATGACAAAAACAGAGATGCAAACATATTTCTGCAACGATGTGATTCAGCCAATGGGGGCCCTCACCAGAAACTGCTCCAGACTGTTTGGACCACCAGTCTCCAAAACTATGAGCTAAATAAATCTCTTTTCTTTAGAAAGTAATAATGCTAATAACTAATATTAATGACAACCTAACAGATGCTGTTAATACATTATATATGTTATACATACACATATGTGTGTGTGTGTGTATATATATATATATATATATTTTTTTTTTCATCTCTATTGAAGTCTCATCAATACTCTATGAGTTGGTGCCTATTATCCCCTGTTTTAGAGATGAACTAGGCTGGAATTGTAGCTCAGTGGTAGAATGCTTGCCTGGCACATGTGAGGCACTGGGTTCAAACCTCAGCACCAAACAAACAAACAAATAAATAAATAAAGATGAGCTAATAGAGGTTCAGAGAGGTTAAGAACCAGGCCAGGGACCCACAGCAGGCAAATGGCAGAGCCCATGTTAGAATGCTTTTCTGTCTCTGCTCCAGCCTGACCATTCCCCTTCATGTGGATATGTGAAGCCCAGTTCCACAACTTTCTTCTCACTGCAGTGTTGTCCCTTCCTCTTCTTTTGTCCCTTTCTGCGTTTCCTACCCCCACTGTCTCTGTGGTGTTTTTCAGTGATGACACGCCTCACGTGCCCAATGAGAGGCTGGGAGAGGCAGCTGTGCTGGAAATTGTGGAGCGCCTGACCAGCCTCCTCAGGGAGGTCTTTCCAGGTAAGACTCTGCCATTGATTGGTCCCTGAACTCCAGATGGTGCCTGGCACAGGGGCACGACAGCAGCAGTGAGGCTTTTCTCCTCTGACCATGATGGCTGCTGCCCAGGTCCTCTGCCAGGTGCTTCACAGTGACCATTTCTTACCTTCTGCACAATCCTGCAAGGGACGCGGAAGGAGATGCCTGTGTTTTACTACCTTCTGCTCCTTCTTTATGAACACTAGACTCAAACCTTTCTCATTTGTCTACACTTTTGTGGTGTCTTTGGGTAAGCATCATGTGGGCTTACACACATGTCCTGCTGTGCCCCTGGAGTTGGTATTTGCTGTCCTCAAACCATCCAGACTGCCAAGGCCTCTGGGAAAAGCTGATTTCTAGCCAAGGTGCTGTCTGTGTGCTTTCAAGGCCTTGTGAGCCTGGCAGAACAGACAGGGATGGAGATGGAGTGAGGCAATGACTTTGGGGCACATAACAGGGAGGAGAGGGTCCGTATGCCCCGTCTCATGTTGAATATGTGTGTCAGTGGGCTCTGCCAAATGCGAGGTCCTGGGGCCTGAATCAAGTCCACAGGCTGCCAGCTGGGGACTTGAGATAGCTGCCCACACCCTCTTCAGTTCTAGTACAGCTGCTCCTTCTAAAAGTCTTGATCATGGGTCCCCAGAATCCAGATATGGAACAATGATAATAAAAATAAGTAACAGTTGCATTAATAACTGAGCCAAGTGTCCACACTGAGAATTTCACGTTTTAGCTCATTCATTGTCATGATAGTCCCAGAGAGGGAAGCTCTTACCTGCTTACCTTTGCTACTGAGCCTTTGGGTCAAGTCCACTGGTCAAGGTCATGTGGCAAGGGTGAGGCCCTAAGTCCTAATCTGAACACTGTTCTTATCATCACTCCCTCTGCCTCCTCCCCTTAACATAAAACAACTAGGTCAAAGAGATGCCTGGAAGCTTCCAGCTTATTTAACTCAACCTTTTCCAGTTTATTTAACTCATGCCCAAACCAGATGCATTTGGGCTTATTTATCTTCCAGCAGATGTTACTACTTAGGGTCAAACCAGGACATCCTCCTCACCCAGCAAAAGGTACTATTACTCCCAATCATACATAGGGAACTATGGCTCCGAGCTAGTCACTTTCTAGGGAAGAATTCACATTCAGGTCCAATTTGAGCCTCTTTCCTCTGCTCCACGTGGAACTTCTATAATAGAAGTGAAATAATGAATAAGAACATTTTTTTTGACTCTGATTTAACACACAAATATAAATGATAAGATTTTGTAATCTAGGTCACCCTGGCACATTTATTAAATTTCCTAATATCTAAGATGCCACTGACTAAATGATATGTCATTATTTTATGTATGGCCAAGAAGACAATGCTACCAGTTGAGAATGGCATAGTGCTTTCTCATGACCATCATGGGAAGACACAACTCACTTTTAGAGATGTTAAAATGAGACCAAAATGGAAGAGAAGAAATGAAACATTATCTTATTGGAGAATTATAATAACAGAGGCCAAACAGAACACCCCCATTTTAAATAAGTAAGGTCAAACAATTTGTTCGAGAGAAAGTGGTAAAGCACTTGTCTAGCATATACCCAGCCCTGGGATCAATCTCTAGCACCCCAAAATTAATTTTTAAAAAAGAGGAGGAAAGGACACAGAGATTTCGTGTTCTATATCACCTGTATGACCACCAGTCACTGAGGACACTGGCCCTGCCTTGCTAGCATGCAAGTTTATAAAATTAAAAACAACAACAAAAACCAGATCCTAATTCTTACTCTGCCACATTCTGACTGGGTAATCTCATCTAGACTCTGTTTTCTTCCTGTGAATAAAAGAGAACACTGGGACCTGTCTCTGCCCCCTGGGTTGTTATGGTGATGAAAAAAGGTAACCCATTTACTCATTTGATTAATCAACAAAAATTTATTGAGCACGTACTATGAGTGAGACACCACTATAGGGGCTGGGGATAGGACAATAAACAAGATACCAGGTCATGCCCTTGATGGAGCTATCATGTCCAGTTGTGCCAGGGCAGTGGGGTAGGTTGCTGAAAGGCCATATGAAGTCTTGCAAGACACGCGATTTGTTGGGGGAAAGTTTACAAGAGATGAGTGACTGCTCCAAGGAAGTTCAGAGGCGACAGGCTGACAGATAGCACCTCCTCCCTCAGGGCACTTTGTCAAGCAGCGCCTCCTCTCCCCTGTGGCATTTGTCCAGTGTTCTGGCTGGCTGAATGACACAGATTCTTTCCATAGTACTCTCAGTTCTGCACCTGTCCCACTCAGAGAGGAGTTTTATATGTTGGGCTGCAGAGGCAGTGACATCATCAGCATTAGCTTAGTTCGCCTGTCTGATCAGTATCCTCAGGGGCAACTGTCCTGGTGTATGTGCAAGAAAGCTTTCTACAGCTTTCTACTGAGTGCCCTAGTCCCCAGTGTGTGTAAGAGAAAGCCAGTGTCCTTCAAGATATATGTATCTGAAACTTCTGGCCGAGGCTTCCCGTCATTGTTCCCTTAACTTGGCTAGGTTCTTGGGAACAGAAAGGGGGCATTCAGGGACATGATGTTTCACTGTTGCCTTTTCTTTAGGGATGATACAGGACCTTATGTTTGCAAGGAGCACATGGCAACAGTTAAAAAAAAAAATGAAGTGATTCCTTCCCTTCTCATCTGCCTTTAGGACCCTGGGGGCTTGTGCTTTTTCTTAAAATAATTCTTGCCTTTTTTTCCTTCACTTTTTTTTTTCAGAGCTGGGGATTGAATCCAGGGCCTTGTGCATGGTAGGCAAATGCTCTACCACTGAGCTGCACCCTCAGCCCTTCCCAGGATTCTTAGTGGCTGTTGGCATGTACTTTAGAGAGCTGCTTCCGGGCAGTTAGGGTAAACCATTAAACAACCTCCTCCTGATGCAGAGCTCTTTGCATTTCCAGATCATGTAGGTTATACATGCAATGGGCTTGTTAGAGGCATTCATTTCCCAGCCAGGAATTGAAGGCTCCTGTTTCTCATGGTGGTTCAAGGTCACTCCCTGGGATGTATCAAACTTGTATATGAGCAAGGCCCGTGTCTCTGAGAACAAGAGGGTCTCCCCCTACCCCTTCTCTTTCTAGAGGGGTTTTTATTCATTATCAAATATTTGTTGTGCACCTACTGTGTGTCAGACATAGAGCCTAAAATAAAATAAAAACAGTAGTAAGGCTGTTAACAAGGAGGAAATAAGTCCGCTGAGCTCTCCTATCCCACTGTACATATTCACAGGCCAATTCCTCAGGGAGGCATCCCCTAATCCCCCACTTTCAGACCTTCATTATCACTCCCGTAGCAAGTAACCTGCCCCCCCCAACCCTTTTTAAACAGCGCTCATACCTCTAATTACTCAATACCTAGTAACTTACTGTGCTGCAGATCCTCGGGGACTGCGAGTGAGAACCTGGCTCCCAGGTCTATGCATTGACACATAGTAGGTGCTTAATAAAAATTTGTTGACTTCATGAATGAGAGAAACTTCTAAGTCCTCTCAGAGTGAATGAGGCTGTTCCCCTAACAGTAAGATGGATCTGGAATTGACAAGGTATCAAGTGGCTGCTGATGATAATGAATTATTTAGACCCTCCAACTTTCCCCTTATCATCTGGGGCCTCCTTATGACCAAAAAATTTTCTGCTGGGAATGGGTTTAGGGGCTGGGATCCTTCAACTCACTTCTCTTCCTTCCCAGACTTGATCAAAGTTCAGCCAGATTTTATCAAATGTGGTTTTCTAATACTTATTTTTGTGTTTTCTTCATCTGTTATTGTTCTTTCCCATCAGCTCCAATGGCCAGTAGTCAACTGAAAATGGCTAACTCCATCAAGTCTTTTACATATTTAAAAAAATTTTTTTGTAGTTGTAGATGGACAGAATGCCTTTATTTTATTTGTTTATTTTTATGTGGTGCTGAGGATCGAACCCAGTGCCTCACGCATGCTAGGCAAGTGCTCTGCCATTGAGCTACAGCCCCAGCCCTCTTTTGCATATTGTAAAAATATTTCTTCCTTTCCTCCCAGACACTAAAGTCTACGCAGCTTTGGGAAATCATGACTTTCACCCTAAAAACCAGTTCCCAGCACAGAGCAACAACATCTACAATCATGTAGCAGAATTATGGAGACCATGGCTTAGTAACGAATCCGTCACTCTCTTCAAGGAAGGTACAAAAGCCATTTGCTACTGTAAGGAGCACTTACTGTATGATCTAATTTCATCTTCACAACAATCCCTTGAAATAGGTACTGATTTTATCCTTATTTTACAGATTAGGAGATTGAGGCCTGAAGGTATCAAATCCCTTGGTTGAGGTTGCACAGCTTAGCAAAGGCAAGCTTGAGAGCAGAATCCAGGACAGACTCAAAAGTTTGTGCTTTTAACCTCACAGTATTAATGATGATCATAAGCCAATAGATATTCAGCATTTACTGTATGCCAGTGTCTCTTAAGCACAGTTCTAAAATCTTCACAGCAACCCGAGGAAGGAGCTGACTTTCAGCTCAACCTGGTTTGACCCTTGCCACCATTGACATTGTGGCCTGGATGTGAATGATTCTTTCTTATAGAAGGCCATCCTCTGTGAGAGTATTGTAGAGTGTTTAGCTTCAACCCTGGCCTCTACTCACTAGATGCCACTCACACACCAGTTGTGACAACTAAAAATTTCTCTGAACATTGTCAAATATTCCCTGGGTCAAAACTTTCCTGGTTGAGAACCACTGGTCCAGAGACCCAGCCAGCCCCAGGGGTGCCTGACCCTTTTCTTCCCTTTCCTCTGTCTCCTGCTGCTGGGACTCCCCATGGGTCTAAACCAACCACAAGTCTGCAGCGCAGAAGCCCATTGCTTTAGTCTGAACAGGTCAGCTCCTGGAACAGATAGCTGAGTGGAGGAGGGTCAACAGTGGATCCGGATGGGCAAACACACATTATTGTTATTCCCATTAGAAGATGAGGAAATTAAGACATAGAGAGGTGAAGTAACTTTCTCAAATTGCACAGCTAATGAATGACAGAGCCCCTGGTCTTACTCCTCACTGCCCCTCGTAGGGGAAAGGTGGGAAGGAGAAGGTGGGAGAGTGAGGTGGAATTGGGCAGGAGCCCCCTTCAGATTCTCCCTGTGACATCCCAGGTGCCTTCTATTCTGAGAAGTTGCCAGGTCCGAGCAGGGCGGGGCGAATCATGGTCCTCAACACCAACCTATACTACAGCAACAATGAGCAGACAGCTGGCATGGCTGATCCGGGCCTGCAGTTCCAGTGGCTGGAAGATGTGCTGACCAATGCGTCCCAGGCTGGGGAGATGGTGAGCGCTCCTGCTTCTTCTTCCCTCTCTTCTGGGTTACTTCCTGAACAAGTTTCCCACTTGGCACAAACTCATCTGCCCACCCTGAGATGCACACATCTTAGAAGGGGCAGCTTCTATTCCCACGACAGCCCTGTGGGCTAGGAGGGTCCTGGAGCCTGTGTAGATGAAGACCTTGAGGCCCATGGGAACAGTGATGGTCCCAAGTCACCCAGTAAATGATGGAGAGGAGGTAGAACCCCAGTCTCTAGACCCCAAGTTCAGAGCTCTTTCCACTGCTCCTACACCACCCTGGCCACCTGAACTGTGCACTAGATCTCAGGGGGATGCCCTGGCCTTGAGATGTGTCCATCTAGTCTGCTGGGCTGGCACCTCAAGGACTGGCACAGTGTCTCATGGGCCTGAGTTCTTGCACTGCCCAGAATGTTCCAGGAGGGTATCACGGCTGGTGCTCATGAGTGCTCATGAGCACTCATGATGCCAAGCTCAGTGCTTTTTATGGATGATCTCATTTAACTCTGAAAACTCCACCAGGTAGCTGCTATTCCAGATGAGAGACAGCTGACACTCAGAGAGTGACACAGCTGGTGTCCAAGCAGCAGTTTGACTCCAAAGCTCATGTTCTTAATCCTGTCTCCTGTTCTGTCTCCTGCAAAGGTGGCCGAGTAGCCAGGGATTATTAACCAAGTGACTCAGGGAGTGTAAGACATGAACATACATGGCTACGTAGCATATGCTACATAAGAATGCTCAAGCTCTCTGAGAAGACTAGTCTTAAAAGGAACAGGAAGGCTTCATGGAGGAGGTGATTTTGGAGCAATGTTCGGAAGTAGGGGTAGGATTTATAGAAAACAAGAAGGGTTCTCCAGTTGGCACGCCTAGCATGGACAAAGACACAGAGGTGGGAAGGCATGTGACTCACCTGTTTTGGGGTATAGAGCAAATGTCAGGGGAGAGAATGGGAGGAATGTCGGGGAGGAGATTCTTGTGAGCTGCCCACCTGCCTTTGGGAGATGGGCAGTTTTTTTTTTAATATTTATTTTTTTTGTTTTAGATGGACACAATATCTTTATTTTATTTTTATGTGGTGCTGAGGATCAAATCTAGTGCCTCACGCATGCCAGGCGAGCGCTCTACCAATTGAGCCACATCCCGAGCCCCTAGATGGGCATTTTAAGAGGTAGAAATGAGGATCCGGAGAGAACATCTGTGTCCCGGACACCCCTTCCTTGCAGGTGTACATTATTGGCCACGTGCCCCCGGGCTTCTTTGAGAAGACACGGAACAAGCCGTGGTTCCGGGAGGACTTCAATGAGGAGTACCTGAAGCTGGTCCGGAAGCACCATAGAGTCATAGCAGGGCAGTTCTTTGGGCACCACCATACCGACAGCTTCCGGATGTTCTATGATGATGCAGGTACTCGATCTGGAGGGCAAATGCCAGCATGCCCCCCTCCTTCTCTCACCAACCTCTCTCAGTCCCACTTTCTCTCTCCTAAAAGGTGCCCCCATAAGCGTCATGTTTCTCACACCTGGGGTCACCCCGTGGAAAACCACATTACCCGGAGTCGTCAACGGGGCCAATAATCCAGGCATCCGGGTGTTGGAGTATGACCGAGCCACACTGAAGCTACAGGTCAGGGGCCCTGGGTCTGCTGGGGCCAGAGGAGGAGGGTGAGAGGGACTTCCTTAACTCTCAGCCAGCCAGATTACCTGCTCCCGACCCCTGAGCCTCAGGAAGGTCAAGCTACTTCCACTCTTCTCAGGCTCAGGTTCAGAACCCTGGAGCTGCCTGCCACTAAAGCAAGTCAGTTCTTCCCCAAATCCCCCTTCGTCCAGGATGGTTGCCATAGCCTCCTTCCCTGTCTTCTTGCCTCCCACCTGACCTGCATGCAATAACCCAACCACTATACACAAAGAAGGGATTCATCTCTCTGAAGCACTGCTTTCATCCACATGAGTGGGATGCCTTGGTGCAAGCCTGTAATCCCAGCGACTTGGGAGGCTGAGAGAGGAAGATAGCAAGTTCGAGGACAGCCTTGGCAACTTAGTGAGGCTCTAAGCAACTTAACAAGACCCTGTCTCAGAAATAAAAAGTGCTGGGGATGTAGCTCAATGGTAAAGTGCTTCAGCGTTCAAGCAATCCCAGTAACAAAAACAGACAAGAAACTGTCCAAATGTCATTCCAGTGCCCTCAAGATAAAGTTGGATCTCCTTGGCTTGGTATTTGAGGCTTCCCACACTCTGATCTCAAGTCCATTGCCCACCTCTTCCCAAATACTGAGTAGGCTCTAGGCCCTAACTTGTCAAGCAAGCCCTCACCTCCTAAGATGGCTATGATTGTTGAAATGCCAAAGGAATACTATTCCTTCATCTATTCAACAAAATGTTGAACATGAAGCCTCTGTGATATGTCTTGTTCTGGCTCAGGACATTGTTCAAGCTTGCTGCCCTTTTAGACCTGATGTTCTGACAGGAGAGAGATAATAAATGAATAGGTTAAAATTGAGTAGGGACAGAGAGTAGAGCCAGGAAGGAAAAAACAGGAGGAGGAGAAGGGTAGCGATGGTAAAGGGTTTTGTGCGCTCTTAGGAGGAAAGGGTCACAGGCAAGGTGACATTTGGGTTCTGAATCAATTGAGAAATTGAGCCAGGTGGGCATCTTGGGAAGACAGAGGGAACAGCAAGTGAGAGGCCCTGGGGTGGGAACGTGCTGGGCGCATTAGGGGAAGAGCACAGGGTGGCCACAGTGGAAGGCACAGGGAAGAGTGGAAGGGGTGAGGCCAGGTCATGCAGGGCACAAGACTCTGAATTGGGAGGGTTTGGGACAGAGCAAAAAATATTCTGACTTACAGTTTTACAGAATCACCATGTATGCTGTGCCAAGAACAGGTCACCAGGGCAAGGGGAGAAGCAGAAGGGCAGTGAGGACATAAGTGTCACAAAAACCAACTGCAAGATGATGGTGGTTTGGGCCAGGGTGGTGGCAGGGCACTGGTGAGAAGTGTCTGATCCTGTAGGTATTTTGGAAGCAGAGTAACTAGGATTTGCTAGTGGACTGGTGTGGGATATGGGGCATGACAGAGAGGAATGAAGGAGGATTCTGAGGCATTTGGCCTGAGCACTGAGAAGATGAAGTTTCTGGTTACTGAGACAGGGTGACTGCAGGAAGATGAGGTTTCAGAGGGAAGATCCAGTTTGGCATCCAAGTAGAAATGGCTGGGAGAAGCCAGGCATGGAGGCAACTGTCTGTAATTCCAGTGACTTGGGAGGTTGAGGCAGGAGGAACACAAGTTTGAGGCCAGCCTGGGCATATTGATGAGACCTTGTCTCAAAAATAAAAAAATTAAAAAGGACAGGAAAAAGCAAGTTGGAGGAGGGCATTTACAGTCAGGGACAGGTGAAATCATTTAGGTTCTTGATTCTCATGTAGAGAAAGAATCCTGAGGAATCTTAGAGTGTGGCTTGGGGCTGGGGTATAGCTTAGTGGTAGAGCACTTCCTAGCATGTGCGAGGCCCTGGGTTCCAACCCCCAGCAGTGTAGCCTGTTGTCCATGTTGGCACTTAGCTTCTCCTTTTGTAAGTGTAAGTAATAATGTAATGTGCCCAGATTGTCAGCTCTCATCCATACATGGCAGATCTTTGGTGGCCACAAATTTAACTGGAAAGATTCTAGACCTGAAGATGCTTCTGGGCCCTAAGGAGTCTTGCTTGAATGTATTCTACATCCCCATCAACTACAGTTCTATAACCTCTGTCAACCGGCTACTCCTTTATGGAACAGAAAATAGGCAGTGGGGTAAACAACCTGGGCCCCAATGCTACCCATGCCACTATATGACCCTGGTCAAGTGAATTAACTTTTTTAGGCCTTCCATTGTCTCATCAGTAAATTGGGGGTAATAAGCACAGTTACCTCATCAGAGGATGTCTGCCAAGCATACCTGGTAGGTGGCTACACATTCACTAATAGCAGTCATTATTACGACTATAAAGAATGTAGGGGTAAATGCAAGGTAGAATTAGGGGTGCAACTAAACAACTGCTCACTGCTCACCTAACCCTGTGCCCGCTCTTCAGGACATGGTGACCTACTTCATGAACCTAAGCCTGGCGAACTCGCAGGAAAGCCCACGCTGGGAGCTCGAGTACCGGCTGACTGAGGCCTATGGGGTGCCAGATGCAGGCGCCCGCTCCATGCACTCTGCGCTGACCCGCATCGCCACCAACCAGGGCACATTGCAGCGCTACTACGTCTACAACTCAGTCAGCTACGACTTAGCATCCTGTGGTGAGCCTTGCCGCACAGAGCACGTGTGTGCCATCCAACAGGTTGCCTTCGATGCTTATGCCACCTGCCTACAGGCTTTTGCCACTGCGCCTGAGCCCCTGCTGCCACTCCTGCTGGCATCATTTCTGGGCCTGCACGCACTGTTAGCACCGTGACTTTGTTTGTCCCCGTTCTTAGCTCGTCTTCCTCCTGGCAAATTGGAGCAGCACCACCCCCTGAACTTCACCCCCATTTCCCCGCATCCGAGGGGAGTAAACTAGATTGGGACTGCCGGGTCAGAAAATGAAGCCCCAAAGACTCCTCCAAAAGCACATTTCTTTAAAGTTTCATGTCTTATCCACAAAACAATGCTCATGGTGCATTTTATTCTGTACATTATTCCTTTTAATATGTAAGTGATGTTTAAAGTGGGTCACTTGCAGTTCAAGTGCACTCAATCACCTGACAAAATGAACCACCATGAAGATGTGCCCTGTCCGTCCGGTGCTCCTGGTGTATCCCCTGCTCAAGTCTAAACTGAGCACCTGTAGTTTGCAAAAATACTGCATTTAGGGGTCAGAATATGTCTTTCCCTCCCGGCGCCCCGCCCTCGTTGGGGTTTGCAATAATGTAAACGTAAAGGATCACGGTTGTTGCCTGGACTCTAGGCTCTAGTTTTCCCGCCATTCTCTCCTTCTGGAGTCTCCAGGCTCCTGAATGTAAAACCAGTCAATTAGAAGCCAGCCAAGCAAAAGGCATCGGTCTTCCTGGCCCTCGCAGCTCCACTGAGCTGGTCCGAGAAACCCCAAGGGCTGGCGACAGGACCAGATTCGGGAGCGCCTTTTAGGATGCGGAAGGGCTGGCTTGGGGGCTCGGGCAATACACCAGCTTCGCTCCTCCCCGGACAGGGCGGGATTGGGAAGTCCCGCCCAGCAGGCCCCGGCCCGGGGCTGCCCTAAAGGCTGCTCCCGCCTCCTTCCTGCGACCGCGACCTTGGGATAGAGTGTGGGTCCCAGGGGCAAGGGGAGGGAACGGGCAGAGGCAGGCGGGTCATGCCCTGGTCGTCCCGCGCCGTTCTCCTTCGGGATCTGATCTTGGGCGTTTTGGGCACCGCCGCCTTCCTGCTCGACTTGGGCGCGGACCTGTGGGCCGCCGGCCAGTATGCGCTCAGCGGCCGCTACCTGTGGGCCGCGCTGGTGCTGGCGCTGCTAGTCCTCGCATCGGTGGCGCTGCAGCTCTTTAGCTGGGTCTGGCTGCGCGCAGACCCCGTTGGTCTGCACGAGTCGCAGCCTCCCGGCCGCTGCTTGGCGCTGCTGCACTTCCTGCAGCTGGGCTACCTGTACAGGTGAGCGCCGCGCTCTCGGAAAGGGGAGGGAGATCGGTACCTCCTGCACCTGGGCTACTAGTAGTAGAGGCGAGACTCCTGACACCCTGAAGGGGGTGGGAGGAGAGGATGGACGCCAGAAGAGGAACCAGATCTCAGCAGCTGAGCCTCCAGACCCTTAAGGAAAGAGAATCCAGGTCTAGAGTCCCCAGAGCTCAGCTAGCCCTACCCGTCAGGTTCCGGTGAAGGAAAGCGGTGTTCAGGGAAGAGGGAAAGAGGGCTTCGCAGTCAGATTTTCTGGAGTCCGTGTCTGGCTATGCCACCTGTGACTTCCTTTCTGCGTTTCTCTGAGCCTCAGTGTTCTCCTCTATGGAAAGAGGCAGTTGCGGATAGAGAGGTCTGGCAGGCAGGTCAGTTGTGAGGAGTCAATGGAAGGAGTAGGAAGGTACCTCAGGCTGTGCTGGCACTGTTCAGCGCTGCTGTGCCTTTTAGTCCTGGGCAGGGCCTTGGGCAGGTCACTGACCTCTCAAGATCTGTTTACTCATTGCTGCAATGCCTACTTCTCTTTTATGAGGATTAAATGAAATGACACCTGTAAATTGTCCTGGCACAGTGTAAGCATCCAACAAATGTCAGCTAGCTTCATGATTATGTGGGCCACCCTGTGAGTTTCAGCAGCCCTGAACCCCCAGAGCATGCTCATTCCCTCTCCCCTTTTCTTTCCCAGTTGTGTGCTTCTCCCTCAACACTGGCTTCCCATCCCCAGATGGAGCAAGAGGGCAGAGGTGTGCTGGGCTCCCTAATGAACTCCTGTAATCCCAGTGATTTGGGAGGCTGAGGCAGAAATATCAAACATTTGAGGCCAGCCTCAGCAACTAAGCGAGCCCCAAAGCAACTTAGTGAGACCGTGTCTTAAAACGAAAAATAAAAAATAAAAGGACTAGAGATGTGGCTCAGTGGTAAAGTGCCTCTGGTTCAATCCCCAGTACCATTAAAACAATAACAACAACAAAGAGATCATGCAGTTTGACTTATCTAACACCCCTGGAGCCAGCCAGGGCTGGGCACAGGCTGGGTCTCCGAAAATATGTGCAGACTATGCTCCTTTTTAGAATTAGCAGGGGCCTGTAGAGACAGTGAAACTGAAATCAAAGGGTCAGAGCCATGCCATGAAGTCAGGACTTCATTGTGTGGTCTGGGTTAGGATGGCTGGAGGCGAAATCTGCTTTGGAGTCCATTTTTACAAATTCTATTCAGATCTTGCCTTGACAAAGCTGCATGGAGTCTCCAGAAGTAGAGAGAGGAGCTTTGATGTCACCATTTTTCCTGAGGGACTGCAGGAGACACCAGTAAAACCCAGAGGGATATGGAGGGGCACAGTATTACTGTCTGGGAGGCCTCACTGGGCCTGCGTTCATGAGTGCTTCATGCATCTTGCCTTCTCCTGTTTCTGCTTTTGGCTTGAAAATAGGGTCTCTGTTCCTGCTCGTGACAAGGCTGAAGTGGGGGCTTCTGTTGAGGCATTAGAGGACCAAAGGCAGAAGCTCCTGTGAGGGAGAGCCCCAACAGAGCCCTGCCTGCCTGTCGCTCAGTGTGTTATCAGGTCTATACAGGCAAGTGACAGCTGGCATCTGATGAATGAATTTGCATGGAGGGAATGGACTCTCCCCCTAGAGCCAAGTGAGATCAGTTCTGGGTGCAGAACTACTGTCCCCTCAGGCCAATTAATCCCTGAGGCCTGTGTGGACAACCTTAATTCTGCCCTAGTCTCTATCCCCACCCATCTGGGCCAGCCCTGCACCCCCCATTTGTCCCTGGGCTGTTTCAGAAATCTCTCTTTTTTGGGGGGGTGGGGTTACTAGGGATTGAACCCGGGGTATTTTTTCATTGAGCTGTATCCCCAGTCCTTTTATTTTTTATTTTGAGACAGGGTGTTGCTAAGTGGCTTAGGGCATTGCAAAATTGCTGAGGCTGGCCTTGAACTTGGAATCCTCTTATCTCAACCTCCTGGGTCACTGGGATTACAGGTGTGTCCCACTGTGCCTGGCTCCAGCATCCTCTTAAAATGGGATTTCTGCTCCACTGTAACTCTTCCCACCCTTCCTCCTCGCCCCAGCCAGTGTCTTCTAGGGCACAGTCTGATCCCATGTTGCCCATGCTCAGAAGCTCTCCATAGTTCCTTGCCCACGGGATCCCAGGAGATTCTTAGGCATAGTAAAAGTGAGAACTACTGCCTTGGACAACTTTATAGCATGCCTTTCAAATTCAAACAGTTTTGGGTCCCTTTCTGATTCCCTCACTGCTAGCTGCTGCTGCTTTTTTTTGTGTGTGTGTGATGCTGGGGATTGAACCCAGGGCCTTGTGCATGCGAGGCAAGCACTCTACCAACTGAGCTATATCCCCAGCCCCACTACTAGCTTTTTGATGCCATTTCCCCAGGTGTAAAATGGGGCTCTTGTGAGGGGTAAACAGGACAAGGTTTGTGATGCTCTTGGGGCAGTGCCTAACCAGCAGGACTAAAAGTTGTGTTTATCCCAATTTATAGATGAGGTTCAGAGAAGTTAGGTAGCTTGCCCAAGTCCCTCTACCATATGAGTGGACAAGTTAGGATCGGAGACTGTCTGCATCTGCCAGATGGGTAAGAGGCTGAGGAATTCACTGGACGCTGACCTGGCCCTGTGGGCATCTGTGTGTACTGCCTAGATGCCTGCAGGGGCTGCAGCAGGGGCTGTTGGTGTGGCAGCAGGAGGAGCCTTCCGAGTTTGACCTGGCCTATGCCGACTTCCTGTCCTTGGACATCAGCATGCTGCGGCTCTTTGAGACCTTCCTGGAAACGACGCCACAACTCACACTGGGGCTGGCCATCGTGCTACAGAGTGGCCGCGCTGAGTATTACCAGTGTGAGTACCAGGCCAGCAACTGGCCCTCCTTTTATGGATTAGCAGAATTTCCCTTCAATGTCAGCAATATATTTGCTTTTTTAGAATGACTGTTGAGAAAATAGGAGACCAAACTTTAGGCAGTGAATCTGGGTTCAAATCTAAAGTTAATCTTTAGCTGCATAAGTATGGAAGATTGCATAACTTCTCTGAGTATCAGTTTGGCCTCATCTGAAAAATGGACATAATGTATGATCTTGCCAGATGCAATGCATATGCCTATAATCCCAGCTGCTTAGGAAGCCGGGGCAGGAGGATTGCAAGCAAGACCCTGCCTCAAAATGAAAAATAAAAATGGCTAGGGATGTAATTCAGTGTTAAAGTACCCTTGGGTTTAATCTGCAGTACCAAAAAAAAACAAAAAACAAAAACCCTACCTCATAGAACTGATGAAAGGATTAAATGGGGTGCTACATATAATGCTCAGTGGCACATAATAAATCTTAATTATAATTTTTATTACTTTGATGATATTAGATAAAGCATGTAGGGTACCTGATATATAATAAGCAACTTGTTATTCAATAAACAATTTATTGAGTACCTTCATACAGTCAAGTTTTTATTGAGCATCTCTTCTGTACCTGTCACTGTGCTAGGGACACAGCAGTGAGTAAGACACGCGGAGCCTCTGCCCAGCCAGGATGAGTGACTATAAACACAAGTAGTTACAATAAATGTGCTGAGTGACTGGAAAACAGAGGCAGGTGGCGGAGGCTGGCAGAGCCTCAACAACCACTGGGAAAGTTTGTGTAGTAAGGAGTCTTGGGAGGCTTTCTCGGAAAAGGGAAGTAACTTGCCCAAAGTCAAGGGTGGCCACGCTAGACTCCAACTCACAGCTCATTCAGAGTCCAGTGCCTCCGCTTTGCCTTTGCCACCCCAGTACATCCCGAAGCCCCCTGCTAAAAATGCCACAGCCTCCCAAAGAACCCAGTCCCCACTCTGCCATCACTTTTAATGTGACACAGGAGTCCATCTTCACTTTATACCAGAGGAAAGAGGTATAAAAGGTAAAGTGACAGCCTGGGTCAATCAGCATTCATTGGGTGCATTTTTTTTTTCCTGTTTTAAGGTGCTAAAATATCTAGGACCAGAGCCATGTGGAGACAGACTATACCATATGTTGGGTGGAGGAGACTGATTTCTCAACTTTTTATTTAGCAAACATTATCCCAGGTGAGCAAAATCTGCCTGCCTGCCTGCCTTTTGCAGTACTGGGGATCAAACCCAGGACCTCACACCTGCTAGGCAAGCACTTTACCACTGAGCTATATCCCCATCCTTTTTTAGTTAATTTTGAGACAAGGTCTTACTAAGTTGCCCAAGTTGGCCTCAAACTTTTAATCCTCCTGTACCAACCTCTCTAGTAGCTGGGATTATAGGTGTGTACCACTGTGTCCAGCCAGAATCTGTTCTCTACCCTCCAAGAACTTAGAAATAAGGAAGTAGGTAATAATTAGTGTGATCAGACTCCATGCAGAAGTGGGTGGGGTATTATAGAGATACCCGACACAAGGAGTGTGTGGGCTGGGTGACCCCAGTGGATATTCAAGCTGGGGCTTGTAGGGTGAGGAGGAGTGGGTCAAGGGAAGTGAAGCATGTGCTTCTGGCTTTACTAATAAACCAGACAAGCTTGTCAAAAGTCACAGGCTGTGGCATGCTGGACAAACTGGAAAAACTTTAGCCCTGCTCAAACCTAGAAGGTGGGTAGTTGGAGACAGGGATGGCCACAGATCTGATGGGTATATGATAGGTTCCCAATAAACATTTGAGTGAATTAGGTGGATGGGAAAGGGGAGGAAGCATTCTAGAGACATTTCAGGACTGCTTCCATCTTTCCTTGGAGGTCCTAGGGTTCCAGTCCAGGTTGGGCAACGAGGATGTGGGATAAATACCTTATCGTCAGCTTCTGGATCTTGGGAAAGCAAGTCCAGGGTCATGCTGTCCATGGAAGGGAGCAGAGGGGAATGAGGAGAACTTCTGCCATGCCACAGGGACATCTCTTCTAGTCTGAGGACAGCTGCAGGCAAAGACCTCTCTGACATGGAGAAATCAGCCCCTTTCTGATAACTGATTTTCAGACCCAAGAAAAGCTTAAGCTCTTCTGAGAAAGGAAGGGTTATGGGGCCTTAGAAGATGCTCAGGGTGCAGCCAAGGCCGAAGGGTGCCAAGTTTCATACCTTCTCATTCTTGAAAGATGTCCCAGGATAGCACCTAAAGTAAAGCCTCCTGGTGAGGTCAGGCTACACAACTGAATCCCTGCCCTCTGGTTGTGTGAACTCACTGAATGTTCTGGCACTGCAGTTTTCCCGTCTACAAGTCGGGGCATTCTAATACCCAACTCAGGGCTGCTAGGAGAACCCCCAGGGTACCTGTGTGCCTGGGGATGCTAGGCAGGCTGCTCACAGAGCTCACCTGTTTCCTCTTATTCTTTATAGGGCTTAGCATCTGCACATCCTTCTTGGGCATCTCATGGGCACTGCTGGACTACCACCAGGCCTTGCGCACCTGCCTTCCCTCCAAGCCCCTCCTGAGCCTGGGCTCCTCTGTCATCTACTTCCTGTGGAACCTGCTACTACTGGGGCCCCGAGTCCTGGTGGTGGCCCTGTTCTCAGCCCTCTTCCCCCATTATGTGGCCCTGCACTTTCTGGGCCTGTGGCTGGTGCTGCTGCTCTGGATCTGGCTTCAGGGCACAGACTTTATGCCAGGCCCTACCTCTGAGTGGCTGTACCGGGCGACAGTGGCCACCATCCTCTATTTCTCCTGGTTTAATGTGTCTGAGGGCCATACCCGAGGCCGGGCCACCATTCACTTGGCATTCCTCCTAAGTGACAGTGTTTTGCTGGCGGTCACTTGGGTGACTCATAGCACCTGGCTCCCATTGCACATGTGGCTTCCCTTGGGCGGTGTCTGCTTACTTTTAGGTCTGGCTCTGCGCCTTGTCTACTACCGCTGGCTCCACCCTAGCTGCCGCTGGGAGCCTGACCGGGTGGATGGGGCCCGAAGTCTCTCTCCTTTGCCACACAGTCAGCTGCCTCAGAACAGGCGCATGATTCACTTGGCTCGGAACTTTTTCCCCAAGGCTAAGGATCAGGCTGTTTTGTCAGGGAAGGGAGAGGTGAATGGGGTCCTTTGAGGCAGGGTCAGACCAGCCTAGGGAGTTCACAGTGTAATAGAATGAGAAGGCCTGGGCCCTGGAGGGCCAAGGGTGCCAATTATTATGTAGGAGACACTTTTCTCCTTTTCCCCAACCAGTATAGCTGGTGTCCCAGAGCTTCCCATGGCTGGTATTTTCACCTTTCAAGTAATTGGTGGAAGTGCCATGCCACCCTTGTTTTCCTCATCTTGCCTAGAAGGCCCCAGGACACCTATGGGCTGGCTCTCTGGAATTTTTCCCTGCACTACCCCATTTGTTCAGTTCATTCAACAAATGTTTACTGAGAGCACTTTATGTGCTGGGAACATTTTTCTAACTGTGGAACCAGCTGCTGCTCTATAGTTTCATCCTCTGCCTGCTCCAGCCAATCCTGAGTAGGATCTCAAAGGCTGGTGGACCAACTCTGCACAGCCCCTGCCAGCACCTCCAGGGTCTTAGCACAGCTGTTTCAGCCTTGGCTCCTCCAGGGGCTGCTTTTTGCCCAAGTGCCTTGTGGGCCTGTGGTCTGGACCATGCACAGCCCATTGAGTATTTTTATTCTTTAACCAGTGTACCTCCTACCTCAGAGTTGATGTGAGAGGAAGAGAATGTGTATATATATGTGTTGCTGCCAGTGAGGACACGTGTTATTTTTGTTTAACAGTATTAATATGTTATTATTAAAAACTTGTGCAATCCTCTGGTCTGTGTCATTAAAGTCTACTACCTCTCCCGGAAAAAATGGATCAGGGATGTGGAATCACTTAAAATTGGAACACTCCAAATTTCAGGAGCTGGTGAGCCTGAGTGGGCTGGCCCACACATTCAGCAGGGAATCGAAACCTGGATCTGGTGGACTTGGTGCTTTCTCTTACCACGGCTCTGCTGCTGGGCCTAGCGGGAGCAGCTACAAGCATCTTTAGGGTTAGGAAGTATGAGAGGCCATGTGCAGAAGGTTCTTTGTTGGGAGCTCTTTGAGGTTATATGGTAAGATCACTTAAGGGACATGGTTGTGAGCAGTGGTCCCAGGAAGGTGAAGTCTTTTGCTGCTTGGAGGAGTCTGTGGGTTGGAGAAACAAGGAATAGGAAGAGGACACTGGAGTCTGAGAAGATGGTTTTGTTACTACTGTGATGGCATCTGGAATAGTTTAGTTCTGTTATTCATTTATTATAGTAGAGAGACACAATAAACAGGATTACTTATTAAGATAGTGTTAAGTGCTAAAAGAAAAACAGAGCAGAGCGGGGAAGGTGTTTGTATGTTGGGAGTGGGAGTTAGCAACTTTAGAAAGAATGGCCAAGAAAGACCTCCCTGAGGAACTGGTAATCCCTAAAGGTGAGGGAGAGAAGCTTTAGTAGTGACTATAGCCTGTTGCTTATAAATGTGATAAGGAGCAGGACCTGGAGTCACTATTAAGGTAAGGAAGATTGCAAATACTATTCCTGAGGACTGCAGTTCCGCTGGATGAAGGAGGACTTGTAGTGGTGTTGGCCTGAAGCTGAGGATTACCCAGAGCTGAAGGCTGGCACCAGGAAGAGGCTCCGGGAAGATGTTTTACATAGAATGTTATAGGAAGAAAGAATTTTGCAAATCCTACAGTCTTTGAGACTTCTGAATTTCACAGACCAGTCAAAAGGCTAACATGAGAATGGGCATGGTGGTGTACATCTGTAATCGCAGTGACTAGGGAGACTGAGTCAGGAGAGTTGAAAGTTTGAGACCAGCCTGGGCAACATAGCAACACTAGGTCTCAAAAATAAAGGGCTGGCCAGGTGCGATGTGCACACCTACAGTCCTAGTGGCTCGGGAGGCTGAGACAGGAGGATTCTGAGTTCAGAGCCAGCCTCAGCAACTTGGCGAGGCCCTAAGCAATTCAGTGAGACCCTGTCTCTAAGTAACCTGCAAAAGGGGGCTGGGGATGTGGTTAAGTGCCCCTGAGTTCAATCCTGGGTATCATAAATAAATAAATAAATAAATAAATAAATAAATAAATAATAAAGGGCTGGTATTATAGTGAAGTAACCACATCAATGGTGATAGCAGCTTAATTCACAATAGCTAAGCTATGAAACCAACCGAGGTGCCCTTCAACAGATGAATGGATAAAGAAAATGTGGTACATATACATAATGGAATATTATTCACCCATAAAGAATGAAATTATGGCATTTGCCTGTAAATGGATGGAACTGAAGACTATCATGATAAGTGAAATAAGCCAATCCCCCCAAACCAAAGGCTGAATGTTCTGATATGAGGATGCTGACTCACAGTAGGGTTGAGGGGAGTGGGAGAGAGGGAGGAGTGGAGGTTCACCTGATTGGACAGCATCCAATGGAGGGAAAGGGAGAGGGGATAGGAATGGGAAAGATAGTAGAATGAATTGGACATAACTTTCCTATGTTCATATGTAAACACATGACCAGTGTAACTCCCCATCATGTACAACCACAAGAATGGGAAGTTATATTCCATGATATATGTTAAAATACATTTTACTGTTGGGCTGGGTTGTAGCTCAGTGGTAGAGTGCTTGCCTAGCACATGTGAGGCACTGGGTTCGATCCTCAGCACCACATTAAAAAAAAATAAATAAAATAAAGGTATCGTGTCCATCTACAACTAAAAAAATATATATATAAAAATACATCCTACTGTCATGTATAACTAAAAAGAACAAATAAAAAATAAAAAAATATATAGGGCTGGAGATGTAGCTCAGTGGTAGAGTGCTTGCTTAGCATGCACAAGGCCCTGGGTTCAATCCTTAGCAACGTGCGCGCGCGTACACACACACACACACACACAAGTAGGTAGTATGCTATAATACTATGGTTACCAATTTAACATCAGCAAAAAAGGGCATTAAAAACAACACTGATTTTTTTTTTTTGAGAGAATTTTTTTTTTAATATTTATTTTTTTTAGTTCTCGGCGGACACAATATCTTTGTATGTGGTGCTGAGGATCGAACCCGGGCCGCACGCATGCCAGGCGAGTGCGCTACCGCTTGAGCCACATCCCCAGCCCAACAACACTGATCTTCATCATCACATAAAGGATATAATCATCTTTTAATTGAATACATTAAGTCACTGTCATTTTCCTTCATTCATTCAGGGTCAAATTCCATAGCTTTTTAGGTAGTATGCTATAATACACTGAATTTACCATCATTTGACAGTTTCATGTAAGCAGTATAAATGAAGAGCTTACCCCAAAATAGTTAGAAGCACATCTTTTTGGACTTTGAGGCGGGATGAGGAGTTGCCTAAAACACTAGGTCTTCTATTGGGAAATATGGCTACTCCCCTGAGCCTTGTCTTTGCATATAACAGTAGTGTGGCAGAAAAGTAAAGTAGTATTTTACTATTTTGGTGAAATCCCTAAGGCCTATTCCAAGGCGAGTGTTGGCACTAAACCTCATTTATACTGCTTAGATGAAAACTGTCAAATGATGGTAAATTCAATGTATTATAGCATACTACCTAAAAAGCTATGGAATTTGGCAGTTGATTCATTTTTGTGAGAGAGGGTATTTTTTTTTTTTTTTTTGTGGTGCTGGACATCTAACTCAGAATGTGGTGCAGACTAGACAAGGGCTCTATCGCAACTACACCCCAGCCCCATTTTTATATATTTTTAAAGTTTACAGCATCAAGAATTTTAAGCCTGGAGTGGTGGCGCACTGTAATTCTAATAGCACAGGAAGAGCAGGTTCAAGGCCAGCCTCAGTGATTCAGCAAGGCTCTAAGCAACTTACTGATACCTTGTCTCAAAATAAAAGGGCTGGGGATGTGGCTCAGTCCAGGAGTGGGGCAGGGAAGAATTTTAAAAAGATGAGTGTGACATTACTTGCAAATAGATACTTAAGATTGCCATCAAGGATTTTTCATATGTAGAGAAACTTGTTTTTGAAGATTAAAAAAACCTCCTGAATTGCTGATTTTTACCTGCCATTAAACACTTGTAAGAGAAATGTGCATGCTTTATTAATTATATTAGGGTGAGATGGATATGTTCATTTACTCTATGGGCTTAGAAATCGACCAGCACTCTAATGTACACTTACAACTGAAAAGGGATGTAAGCAACTATCGGGTTTTCTTCAACCATTCTTTTAAACGGTTCAAAATCGGCATTTTTTTTTTTAAATATTTATTTATTTTAGTTCTCGGCGGACACAACATCTTTGTTTGTATGTGGTGCTGAGGATCGAACCCGGGCCGCACGCATGCCAGGCGAGCGCGCTACCGCTTGAGCCACATCCCCAGCCCCCAAATCGGCATTTAATAATGAAAATATTTAATAAATAGAATAAAGGCAGCTTCCTATTTTCTGGGCAAATTGATTTTGGGGAAAAACACAATTTATAGTCTGATATGTATGGTACTTGGAAATAGAACCTAATTCTAATTTCCTTCATTGAATAAAAGGCAAAAAGCCTTTTTGAATCTGAAGAAATGAAATACAAAAAGTAGCTGATGTGACATGAAATCAGGCCAAATCACAGGAGGTTGATATCAGTTTGTCAGTTTTATTGCTTTTGTTAAGCTCAACACAGCAAGTATTGATTTTTCTCATTAATAATTAAAGTTCAGCACATTTGACAGCAAATGAAATTTCTTATCATTCCAGTTCTAAACCTTAAAAAGCAATGCCATTTAGAAACATTTCAGAAATAAATGCTCCCTTGCAAATTGCTTAAAAATATTTATTTTACTTTCCCCATGTATGCTTATTTATACCAAGTGGTTAGTCTTACTTTCTTGGTGAAATTAGTGACCCACTTATTGAAAGGGTGACATCTTTCTAATCACCCCTTCAGAATACTTATGAAGTCCTGATGAGGAGCCGCATGGCTGACCAACTGAGCCGATCCTATTTAGAAAAGACACAGGAGAAAACTGTATAGAAAATAAAAACTTTATTTTTTTCAAGTTTATAAGATAGTTCCCATTACATATAACATTATGGTCAAGGATTCTACAGCCACGAATGCCCGCAGTCACATAAATACATCCAATCCAATCAATGCCTTTCCAGTTAAAAGAGGCATCTGAAGTCCAGAAAGTCATGTTTGGAGTAGAGGTCGTCCTTAATGGGATGGCTCCTGTCAGTGCATTAGGAAGCAGCCACGGAGCCTTGCTTGCTAGAGCTGACTCAGAGCAGAGGAAAGGACAGACGGCCCGTTTTCAGGGTTGGGATACAACTCAATTTTCCCTCTTGTGGTTAAGATGTTCTACAATCTCAGAATTCTGAGATTTGGCTTCTATAGTGTATATATACCTGGGGAATTCTAACTTTCAGCTGAAAAAGGAAACCAATGTAGTGGTAAGAAATAGAAACTTGCTGAAGGAGGGGCCCTAATTATTCCTTGCAGAGGAGTGAGGAGAGGCAGGCCCCAAGGTCACCTCTTGCTGGCCTAGGCATGGCTCTCCCAAGAAGAGAGGGTCAGGCTCTGCCCTGTACTCCTCTGTCAGTCAGTGGCACTGACACCATTCAAGGTAGCGAGCATCTAGAAGCTCCATGTGCTGCAGCTTGAGTTTGCTAACCAAATCTACTTGGAGCTGTGGAGTTTGTATAAACTGCGAACAAGCTGTGGCAAGAGTCTCTTGGGACATTAGCTTTGTCCCCCAACTTGTGGAGCAGAAGACAGGCACACCCCAAATCAAACAAAAGCCCAAATAGGCATCTAAAATCTGCAGCAGGTGTCCATTCTCCTGGACACCACCAGCTGCTCCAGGGGCAATGGACAGGGTGACGCTAAGGCACGATCAGTTTTACATTCGAAATTCAAGCCACCTCTTATCCCGGGGCACACCAACACCTCCAGAGTCATTAATTAACAGTCCTCACCGTAAGATGTCCAGACCACTTTACAGAGCTACAGTGCCTGGCTGGGGGAGGACTCCTCATCTGGCTAATTTCATGTGCACTTTTTCCAGTGAAGAGGGCTTCCCCTTGATGAAAGGACCCAGCCTCCTTTGGACTCAGCTTCCAACTGAGCTCTTGATATTACCCACTTATTTTCCTTTCCAGGGCTTTGCACCAAGGAAGAGAAGACGGTAAGAAGGGCAGTGTTCCTTGGACAATTTCTCTTTGTGGAGATAGATAAGTTCCTGCTTTATGTCTGCTTGTTGAATGAGGGTAGAAGCCACCAGAAAGGTGTACAGGCTCCTCTCACCTCTTGGTCACACTCAAGTTCCTTTTGGAAAGAGCTAAAGCAGGGGCAGTCAGACCAAGAGGAAAAAGTTCATTAAAAAAAAGAATCCAAGTCATATTCTAAAATAAATAGCCCGCCACAGGTGGGAAAAAGGAACATTTTTGTGTTACCTGTATATGAGTGGGTGCCATTGTGCAGCCTCATAATCCTGAAGCACAGCACAGCACAGCACAGCAGGTGGTCTTTCTCCAGGGGAAGAAACCAATAGTTAAACTGGCAATGTGGGGAGGGTCTGAGGCATTAAAGTAAAACCCACTCTAGAATTTTCTGAGATGGACCATCAAGGAAGGCAGAACAGCATGTGGCCAGCTGTGCTGAACACACAGACCCAGAAGGTCTGCCTCATACTCCATCTCCCTCCTTCCACACCAATCTGGAAACAAGCCCAAGGTGGCCAAGTGACAGAATAGACTTCAGCTCCTCTCTCAAAACTTCCTTTCTAAACTCTGATTTATGAAGCATTGTCCATCAGTTCTGAAGGAATGTGTGTGCCAGCCTTGCTGTTGCTCTCTGGGTGACCTGGCACTCTTTGTGCTACTGTATCTCTAGAAATGGGTGCAGAGCATCTCTGGGGATAAGCAATTACAGTTGGGGTTGGTCAAGGAACTCCTCCCGAGGACCAAGGCTGCTTCTTTGAGGTGCTTATATAACCACCTCTTTCAGTTCTAGCAGAAGTTTCTCACATCTGAATAGGTACCCAAGTTGGTCCTGGAGGGATGGGGCATCCAATAAACATGGATGGGCTAGAAGGCTGGGACTAGGGCCTGGATCCTCACAATTCCCAAGAGGCAGGCTGAGAGATGCTCCTGCATTTGGCCCAGTCTTTGGGCCAGCACCCTCATTTATATCAGGAAAGTCTTTCTGATCTCTTGGCTTCCCATTTTAGAATGGGATTTGAGAAATAGGGCATTCCATGGGAAACTGGGTTTGATTACAGAAATATGATCTCTAGTTTCAGGCAGAGATCTGGGTACATATATGCCTGGGACACCCTGCATGTGGCTGAAGAGCTTCCTTGAAGAAGTAGTTATAAGCCTGTTCTTAGACTTGATTTGAATTGAATCCAATGGGCAGGGACTGGCTGGAGATGCACTGAGGTGGATGTGAAGTGCAGAAGGCAGCAAGGGGTCAGAGCCCAGCATCTGTTGACTAACACAGAAGAGGCTGCAGGCTGAGCATCTGTGGGAAAAGGTGCTTCTCTGCAGAAGGAATAGGTGGAATCTTCCTGTCTCAAGAGCCAAAATTCCAATAAGCCTGAGTCCTTTCTCTCCAGTCTGGAGGCTAAGCTTCTTGGGATATAGCCTTTGAATTAAATTGAAGGCTTAGGATTTATTCCCTAAGGGAAAGAGATTCCAGGGTAGTGCCACATGGTTAAAAAGGAAGAGGGACTGGCAAGGGGGTTGAGGCTTGCAGGATGGGAAATGCCAAAGTCCAGTGCTCCACAGATGGAAAGGAACCATCCTGGAGAACAGACCACTGGAGCAGCCAAGGAGGTGGTGTCGATACAGAGAGGTATTTTTGATATTTCAATTACTGTTTTCATGAAAAAATTACATGTCCCTTTCTTGCTAGAAAAAGAAAAGGGGGGGGGATCCTGCTTCAGAGACCAGACCCTTACCTATAAAAATAACATACACATTCACTGGAAAGAAGTTCTACAGCTAAGAAAATCCTAAAGACTGCAAGAGATGTTCTTAAAAAACTCTGCTGCATTTATCCTGTCACAAGAGCAGTTCTCTGTCTGGTCATGGACTAAGAGTACAACTCTGCCCCAAAAATTTCCTTTTTTTTTTTTTCCCATTCTTTGAAACAAAATAGAAGAAATGTAAGTACTGTAGCTGCAGTAGTCCACTGTGCTCTTATCCAACTGTCTCCTGCATCTGTACAAGGATAAACACAGGGCTGCAGCTCACTCGTAGCAAAAATTGCAGTTGTTGGTTCTGATTGTGTTCTCGCCAGCATTCCATGGAGAGAGAAAAAGAGAAAGAGGGAGGGAGAGAAGGATGGGAAGGAAGTTCCCAGTTGGTTCTGGCCTCTGGCTCCCTTCAGGAATGAAAAAGGAGCTCATGAGGAAGACTCCTCATATCAGTTCTTAGAGAAAATCAAGCTCCAAAGCCTGGTGAAGGGACACTAGGTCTCCATGATTTGTGATCCTCCAGAAAGGCATATTGTGCTGGAAGAGAGGGAGGACAACTGGTTAACTCAACTTCTTTAGGGAGCTTCTACTTACCCATACACCTTTCTCCACAGCCCTTTGTCTGAGGTGCTTAGTAACTAATTACCCTGACCCACCTCATAGGGCTGCCATAAGGGTGAATTAAGTCATGTGTACAAGGACCCTGTACATTATAGTATATTTTACACATGGGAGGAATTTTTATCAAGCTTGAGTAGTAACTGTGTTTTCATGCTCCAACTATTATATGAGGTCTTCAGGATCATATAAAATAACCCAGATAAATTAGAATTAACATAAGACTACACTATCAAGATAATTTTCTACAAATTTTAGATCTATAGGGCCCAATCCAAATATTGTCCATGTCTAAGAAGCAGAATCTATAGATCCAGGAAATAACAGTCCCATATCATATAGTCAGAATCATGTCAAGAATATTGTATGCTGTTCTGGAAGTCACAAACTCAAAAGAGGACTTAGATACACCCAAGTACTGGAAACTATGAACCATGAAGTTAAAGGCAATTATTTTTACTGATCGTCTTATTCAAATGGGTTCCATGTTCCTCAGAACACTGAGGTCCTAGAACACAGTTCTTTTGACACATGGCAGTTTTTTTCAGGCCAGTGGCTCATGTGTGGTATTTAAAAGGCTATAGTAGCCGGTGCATGTAATCCCAGCGGCTTGGGAGGTAGAGGCAGGAGGATAGTGAGTTCAAAGCCAGCCTCAGCAAAAGCGAGGCACTATGCAACTCACTGAGTCCCTGTCTCTAAATAAAAATACAAAATAGGGCTGGGGATGTGGCTCAGTTGTTGAGTGTCCCTGAGTTCAATCCCTAGTACCAAAAAAACCAAACCAAACCAAACCAAAACAAAATAAAAAAACGCTACAGCATACAGAAAAGGAAGCAGACTTGTTATGCTACATTCAGGAACGCCAGGCTAGGACCAGTGTGTGAAACTTAAGAGAGAAATTTTTGTCAAATGGAAGGAGGAACACCCTAATCTCACTCTTGGGTACCTATTCATGCAGGGCCGGAGTTCTCTGTCAGAGAGGCTGTGGTAAAGATCCTTCACAAGGAGGAGGCTGGATTGGATAAAGCACCAAGGCATTTTTCAGTGGGTATATCTAATTTTATTTTATTCTTTAAAACCCAGTGTCTCACATGTGTTAGGCGAGCACTCTACCACTTGAACCACAACCCTAGCCCTTATTCATTTTTGTGGTGCTGGTGATGAACTCAGGGCCTCGTGAGTGCTGGGCAAGCGCTCTAACACTGAGCTACATCCCTAGCTCCTAATGGGTACATTTTATGGTAGATGATTACAGATGTGAGCTTAGAGATGTTGGCTCTGCTAATGACTCTTTTTTCTCCCCAACTTTCTTCTACAGACTGAGAAGTACTGACACTTTCATTCAGTATTGTCTTCCCCAAAGAGGGTAACAAGAAGTACTTTAGAATCAAAGCTTCAGTGACTACATATGTGAAAAAGAAAAGGTTCCTGAATAGCTAATAAAAGTAGTAAATGAAAACATAATGAAGCAGGTGGCACAAGCTTGTAATCCTAATGACTTAAGAAACCAAGGCAGGAGGATCACAATTTAAGACCAGCCTAGGTGACTTAGTGAGACTCTGTCTCAAAATAAAAAATACAAAAGGATGAGGATGTAGCTCAGTGGCAGAGTACCACTTGGTTCAATCCCCAGTACCGGAAAAACAAAAACAAGAAACAAAGGAAAAGAGAAGGGATGACGTGAGTTGGGACCTGTACAGTGATGGGGTTACCATTAGAACAAACTTTCTGGGGCTTAAAAGCAGGAAGGACTTTCTCTACAAAAACAACTCCAAACTGATTGAGCTGTTTTTGTTGTTTGTTTGTTTTCTGAAATACTGAAGCCCGCAAAAGTCAGAATGATTTGCCTTCTTGCAATTAAGTCTGATGCTCTTGAGAAGGTGTTGCCTTCTTAGATGAAGACAAAAGATGGGGCCCATATCTCAGGTTTAGTGATGGGAAATCCCTGTAACAGGTCTGGAAGCTTTTAAGATTTTTGAGTTGGCAGGGAGGAGGGGGTAGAGGATTTACCAATTTAGAGGGAAAATTCCATTTAAGGAAAAAAAACTATTGTCTTTCTCTTTCTTTAGAAGAAAATGGGAGAGGAAGAGAAGAGAAACACTACTAATACAAAACAGATTGCTAAGATTTTGTAGTTTCTTTAAAAAACATTTTTTGGTTGTAGATGAACAAAATATCTTTATTTATTTATTTTATGTGGTGCTGAGGATTGAACCCAGTGCCTCACATGTGCCAGGCAAGTGCTCTACCAATGAGACACGACCCCAGCCCCAATTTTGTAGTTTTTACCATTTTCCTAATTGCTCCATGCATAACCAGACCTTTTTTAAAAAATCAGTTACCTGTTTGGCGGCAATTTCTTCATCTCGTCCATCTCCAATCACTACATATGTGACTTTCTTTCCAAATCTTGACACAATTCTCTCAAAGCAACTCTCCTTACCTGAATGAAAAATGGAAATTTCCTATTAGGATATTTTTCTCCTATCTTCTTTTCAGTACCAGGGTTTGCTGCTACATTCACCTGTCAGTGCTTAACAGACTAAGTGGCACTATGGTTTGGTGGGAGTTAGGGGTGGAAGCCAGAGATCCAGTAGGACCCTCTGTCCAAAGACTGAGAAACTGTGTCATTACAACAACAACAACAACTTATTTTAGGCTTTACATTGACGGTGAAGTTCCTAAGATCTTAATGTAAAGGATTTTCTAAAAATGGGAAGAGATGGGTCTAGGCTGTGTGACTGCTCTGAATACAGCTTTCTTCCTGAAAATACTTCATATATCTCCTGTATTTTATATCTTACAAAATACCTTTCTATTATTTCTTCACTTAATTCTCAAAATAATCTGGTGAGATACCATTCCTTACTTTTCAGATAATCATGGGACTTTATAGGTTTGGTGACTTGTTCCAGATTACAAACAAGGTAGTAGCTAAAAATGGGATTTGAAACCCAATTCCCAGCCCTGGGAATTGTGCCATGATATACCATTGCACAATTGCCATTATTGTGCCACAATGAATGATTTTTTTTTTTTTTTTTAATTTTGAGACAGGGTCTTGCTAAATTGCTGAGGCTGGCCTCAAACTTGTGATCCTCCTATCTCAGCCTCCTCTGCTGCTTGGATTACATGGTAATTAAATTTTGAATGATTTTGATAAGAAATAAAAGTGAGGGCTGGGGATGTGGCTCAAGCGGTAGCGCGCTCGCCTGGCATGCATGCGGCCTGGGTTCGATCCTCAGCACCACATACAAAGATGTTGTGTCCGCTGAAAACTAAAATATTAAAAAAAAAAAAAAATCTCTCTCTTTAAAAAAAAAAAAAAGAAAAGTGAAACCATAAGGTCCTGATTTATTTAGAAATAAATTACAGACAAAAAAAAGTCATTTCCTTCCATTTTTCAGAAATGGTCTTGGTCATAGGTCTTATGGGAGGAGAGTGAGAGTAAAACAGAAAAAAATGACCAAGTAATATGGCAACTGCATTTACCACATCTGGCATTTCCTCACTTACTATACTTTTTGGCTGCAACTGAGATATTGCATCACTAAAACTGATCTTGGGAAATAAGTGACAGAAATCTACTGCAGACAGTTCTTTTTTTTTTAATGTATTTTTTTAGTTGTAGGTGGACACAATATCATTATTTTATGTGGTGGTGAGGATCGAACCCAGTGTCTCACACATGCCAGACAAGTGCTCTACCACTGAGCCACAACTCCGGCCCTACTGCAGACAATTCTAAGGAAAACTGCAGTGTATCAAAATGCAAATTTCACACCAAGTGACATTGTGGGCACCTTCTCAAGCCCTATTTCCTGCAGCTGGCTAGAAGATAGGACACACCTCACAAGCCCACAGAATGGCAGGATCTGTGGGTCATCTCACATCCAGTGCAACAGAACACTTGGCGATCAGAACATGCTTCTGCACAGGGCCCAGTCTCTGGCACACACTACACAAGAAATGTTTGTTGGCTCTGTGGTGAATGCAAAAATGAATACTTGTATTTCGTGAAAGAATAAACTGCCTAACAACATTTAAAAAAATGCAAATTTCATCTGGAACCTGACACCTAAAACCTGCACACGATGACATTGTGGGAAAGATACTTTCTGGGTGTAAATAAAAGGAAATCAAATCTCTTCTTGCTCTTTCTTTTGTTTGTTTTGTTTTTGTGGTGCCAGGGATTGAATCCATGGCCTTTTGCATGTGAGGCAAACTCTTTACCAACTAAGCTAAATCCCCAGCCCCTTCCTTCTTACTCTTTCTTTAGCCTTTTTTTTTAAAAAAATATTCATTTATTTTTAGTTGTAGTTGAACACAATACCTTTGTTTTCATTTATTTTTATGTGATGCTGAGGATCAAATCCAGAGCCTTGCACATGCTAGGCAAGCGTTGTACTGCTGAGCCACAACCCCAGCCCTCTTTGGCTCTATTGTATTTTATTTCCCTGCTTCTGCCTGCTTCAGTTAAGTAAGGTCCTAACTTTGCTTCCTTCTTCATCCTGCTCCATTAATCTCATTCTTTGTTCTTGCCAGATGCAAAAGTACTTTGCACCAGGGTTCCTGTGAAAAGATAAAGGTGCTGCCTCCTCAAGATATCTACTGTCATCTGCTGGAAAATGACTGTAATACATAACAAAGACTGATCTAGAAAGACTATATACCTCTATACTTAGAAGTCCTGCTTGATCATCTGAGCATATACAAGCCAATGTGGCATCTAAAAACAGATGGATGGTCTCCTGAACCAGACTCTAATCCACTCTGGGTTTCAGTCTTTATAACACAAGGCTTGTTTTAGAGCACTCAGGTGCTTTCAGTACTAATATTTCATAATAGCACAGTCATACCTTACATTCTGAGGAAACATTCAAATGCTGTTTGCTGAGTAAATGTATATTAATCTCACACATAGTTGAGTGGAGGGCTGTAGTCCATGTATTGAACCCTGATTTAGTTGAAACATTAAATAATTGAATTAATAATGAATACTTATTACATTCAAGGTGCTGAAGAGAGCCATTACACCTTTAAAAATTAAGCCAAGTCTCCAAACCCACAGTCTAATGTGATCTGTCTATAGAAAAGAACTTGAGTCTGATTTCAGGCTTTCCCCCAAGACCTAGCAAAATGAACCTCATATTTAAGGTTGAGGACCCAAAGACATTCTCACTGTCCTGGAATGCACTGATCAAGGATGAAATGTGTGTAAATGAATGTCCCCTCTAAAAGAACTAAGAGACTAAGAGAGTTATTAGTTCAAATAAGCAAGCTACACACATTAAAAAAAAAAAAAAAGACTCCAATGAAGTTGGTAGAATACTTGTATTTACATTCTCAGAACAATCCTGGGCATGAGCTTTTCTGTCCAGGAGGAAAGAGGCTAGTCAGTTTAACAAAAGTCTAGCAACTGAACGTGGTGAACTGTAAGATCAACCAAACCTTTGGAGAATATTAGTTTCTGGGTTTTCTCTATCAAAATCACTGATATTTCCAGAAATGATTCTGAGAATTCTCTATGGTGTCTAAGATCACAGAATGAGAATCATAATTTTCAAATTATTTCAGAGGAACTGAAAAATATCTCCTTGCTCCCATTTCACTGTACTGTGGAGGAAGCCTCAAAATTCTCACTGCAGTCCCCATGGCATCAGATCCCACTGCAGCTCTGCAGGTTAGCTGTGGGTGAACTGAGACTGAGGAAATTCACCAAACAAGCACCATTACTGTAAGAGAATAAAATCATTTCCAGTAGTTTGATGAGCCTGGGGGTACCAGTACTCGGTATAATGAGGACCACAGAAAATCTACCTCTCAGGTGTGGGAAGCTCATAATGAGTGCTCTGGGTTCTTATGAAGTGCACAGTCAAGTAGCAGCAACAGTGGCTGTATCTGAAGGGAGCTTTCAGGTCCATTTCCCCTCTACCCAGTCCCTTGTAAACAGAATATTTAACCACATGAAAAAGTATGGAGAATAAACAATAACAACAACAACAAACAAAGTAGTAGGTAGTAACTAACTAAGCTACCTACTAATAACTCAGTTTTGTCAAATCTCAACACTTCAACAACACCTGTAATCCTAGTGAGTTGGGAGGATGAGACAGGAGGATCGCAAGTTTAGGCCAGCTTCAGATCTCAGCGAGACCTTCAGAAACTCAGCAAGACCCTGTCTCAAAAAAATAAAAAGGACTGGTGGTAAAGTGCCCTTGGGTTCAATATCCAGTACTAAAAACAAAAGCCAGGCATGGTGGTGCAAGCCTGTAATTCCAGTGACTCAGGAGGCTGAGGCAGGAGGACCACACATGCCAGGTCAGCCTCAGCAACTCAGTGAGATTCTGTTTCAAAAAGGACTGGGGTACAGCTAAATGGTAAAATGCCCCTGGATTCAATCCCTAGTATCAAAAACAAAAACAAACAAAAAGCTTTTAACATTTCACTACTGCTTTAGATTAGAACAATAAGATATTACAGATTTACTTGGAATTTACTATGTACCCCTAAAAGTGCAAACACTTTAAAACCTTCATATAAATGTTAAACATATTCTATGTTAACTGCAATGTGTTTTTTGTGTTCAACACTTTTTCACCCTACTCCTTCCACACTTCACAGGTGTTGTTAAAATTATAATTTAGTTTATTCACAAACTCTGGGTACTGAATCTAGAGCCTCACTTGTGCTAGGCCAGGGGTCTACCACTGAGCTACATCTCCAACCCTTGTACATTTACTTTTTTGTTTTTTGGGTACTGGGGATTGAACTCAGGGGCACTCAACCACTGAGCCACATAACCAGCCCTATTTTGTACTTTACTTAGAGACAGGGTCTCATTGAATTGCTTAGCACCTTGCTTTTGTTAAGGCTGGCTTTGAACTCTCAATCCTCCTATCTCAATGTCTTGAGCAGCTGGGATTACAGGCTCTTAGTTCATTTACCTTTTATTTAATTTATTTATTTTCAGTTACCAGCCGACACAACATCTTTGTTTGTATGTGGTGCTGAGGATCGAACCCAGGCCGCACGCACGCCAGGCGAGCGCGCTACCACTTGAGCCACATCCCCAGCCCTAGTTCATTTACTTTAACTACAAAATAGTATTTTATTGTTTGAATATTTCTATTTACCTATTTTCTGTTCATGGACAGGTTCAAAATTAATTACTTTCTATTATAAATAATCCTTGCACATGTCTTATTATGCATGTGAGATTATGCAGGTGTAAGGGTCAGGAAACTTTTTTTGCAAACAGTCAGGATAGATATTTCAGGCTTTGTGGGTCATATGTCTCTGTTACACCTATTCAACTCTGCTTGCAGTGTGAAAGCAGTTATATATGTGAAACTGCATAGTCATAAGGTCATGCACATCTCAAGATGCTTTTTATGGATTTGCAGCAGTTCTTTATGGATTCTGTATGCAAACTGTCAATAAATGTGTTACAAATATCTTCTCTCCCAGTCTGTGACTCTCAATGTATAAAAAATTAAAAGCTTCATGGAATCAAACTGTTCTTTTTTTTTTTTTTTCTTTTTATACCTCTTGACTTTTGTAAAAGACATTAAAATACTCTTCTATATTTCCTTCTGAAAAATTAAAAAGTTTTGCTTTTCATGCTAAATTTTTTGGCATTAGAGATTGAGCCCAGAGGCACTTAACCGCTGAGCCACATCCCTAGCCCTTTTTTATTTTTTAATTTTGATACAGGTTCTCACTAAGTTGTTTGGGGCCTCAAATTCCTAAATTCCTGAGATTGGCTTTGAACTCGGGATCCTCCTGCCTCAGTCTCCCGAGTGACTGGGATTACAGGTGTGAGCTCATGTTAAATTTTAATCTACCTGGAATTTAACTTACTCTTTCTCAGCCTCCATTACCATAACATGGAACAAGCCAGTCATGATCACAGGTTGAATTACTCCAGTAACCTCCTAACTTGTCTCCCTCAAGGTCCCACACATCAGCCAAGACTAATCTGTTGAAAGTTCAAGTCCAATCATGTCACTCTTCTCAAAACCTTACAACAGGGGCTGGGGTTGTGGCTCAGTGGTAGAGCACTCGCCTAGCACATGCGAGGCCCTGGTTCAATCCTCAGCACCACATAAAAATAAAAATATTAAAAACAACCTTACAACAGCATTTCTTTTTTTAAAATGCTTTTTTAAAGATAGATAGAAACAATATTTTTATTTACTAATTTTTCTGTGGTGCTGAGGATCAAACCCAGGGCCTCACACGTGTGATGCAAGCGCTCTCCCACTGAGCTACAACCCCAGCCTCTTATAACAGTATTTCATTTAATAAGGCCCTACAGAACTCTCCCCACTCTCCTTCAACTTCTCTGACCTACTTCTTACTATTCTTTTCTCCCTTGCACTTCTTTGAAAATGCCTCCAGCCTTTCCACTTTTCATTTCCTCTTCTTGGTTGGCTGTTCTCTGGAAAACTGCTAAAGGCTCACTCTCTCATCTTGTTTAGGTCTTTGTTCAAAAGATATCTACCTGTAAACAGAGGCTTTCCCTAGTCCTATTTAAAATATGACCCTAGAGGGGAGGGGGGATAGTAGAGGATAGGAAAGGCAACAGAACACAACAGACACTAGTATGGCAGTATGTAAAAAAGTGGATGTGTAATCGATGTGATTCTGCAATCTGTATATGGAGTAAAAATGGGAGTTCATAACCCACTTGAATCAAATGTATGAAATATGATATGTCAAGAACTATGTAATGTTTTGAACAACTAATAATAAAAATTTAAAAAAAAATAAAAAATAAAAAATAAAAAAATATGACCCTAGGGCTGGTGTGTTAATCTGTTTAGTAAGTACTTATTGATTTTTATGACTTCCTTCATAAATTCTCATTTTATGTGAGAAAACTGACTATATCAAGAAAAAAGACAATTTGCCTATAGTAAAAGCTAGTAACTGGGGGAACTAGACTTAAATCCTAGTCCTTCCTTTTTATTTTCTTTTTTAAAAACTGTGGTAAAATATGTGTAACACAGTGAGAACCCATCTCTCTCTCTCTTTTTTTTTTTTAGTTGTAGATGGACACAATATCTTTATTTATTTATCTTTATGTGGAGCTGAGGATTGAACCCAGTGCCTCACATGTGCTAGGCAAGCACTCTATTACTGAGCCATAACCCCAGCCGGAGAACCCATCTCTTAAAAAAAGTATAACCTAAAATTTCTCCCTGGGTTCAATCCTCAGTATTGCCAAAAAAACAAAAACACCATAAAATTTACTAATTTAATCTTTAAAACTTTTTTAGATTGTGGTACAAAAACACATAAAATCCTCCACTCAGCATTTTTTAAATGTAGTATTGGTGCACATTGTTGTGCAACAGACCTCCAGAAGTTTCCAGCATGCAAAACTAAAATTCTAACCCATTAGACAACAATTCCCTGTTTCCTTCCAATCCCTAGTACCAATGTTCTACTTTGTTTCTAAGAGTTTTACTACTCTAGGTATCACATATAAATGGAATCAATATTTTCTTTTTGTGACTGTCTTATTTTACTTAGCAAGGTTTATCTATGTTGCAGTGTGTGACAGAATTCCTTTTCCTTTTAGGCTGAGTAATAGTTCAATTATGACAGTCACAACACATTTTGTTTATCTATTCATCCACTGATGGGACACCTGGTTTGCTGCTTTTTATTGGCTATTATAAATAATCCTGTTATAAAAATGGGTATGTAGGGCTGGGGATATGGCTTAAGCAGTAACGCGCTAGCCTGGCATGCATGGGGCACTGGGATCGATCCTTAGCACCACATAAAAATAAAGATGTTGTGTCCACCTAAAACTAAAAAATAAATATTAAAAAACCCTCTCTCTTAAAAAAAAAAAAAAAGGGTATGTAAATATCTCCTTGAGACCCTGCTTCTGGATATTTGGACACAACTCAAGAATCTGAGCCCCAATTCTTCTGCATATTTACCCAGAAGTAGGTATATGCTGGATCATATAGTATTCCTATTTTAAAGTTTTTTGAGGAACCATCATACTGTTTTCCATAGCAGTTGCATAATTTTACAATCTCACTAATAGTGCACCACAATTTCAGTTTTTCCTTTTTCACATTCTTTTCAACACTTATTATTTTCTGTTTTTTTGGTAATAGTCATTGTACTGGGTGCAAGGGATTTTAACTATACTTAAGTATACAATTTAGTCCTTGATTTTTAATCCAATGCTTTTCCTATCATACTACATATTCTATGTGAAAAAGAGAAACCTGAAATGATGCAAAAAAAAAAAAAAAAAAAAAAAGATTTCAAGGCTAGAAATTATGTTCTTTCAAATATGATAAAAGAAAGAAGCATATTCATGTGAATTATTAGCTGTGAGTTCTTGAGTGAGCAACATAACTGCCAAGCCTCAAATACCTCATTGGAAATGTCAGACAAGTGTTGTATAGATATTATATACGAAGTGTCTCACAGGTGAACTGGTAAATAATATACAAATAGTAGAAAGTTTTATTGTAAGGCCAGTGATGAGAAAGAGAATAGAAACCATACCAATTTTGGTAGCACTATAGATGTTTTCAATAGGAAATATTTCTCCTAGTCCATATAGGAGAACCTTGGCCAGGGCTGGAACCAGCTGGGTGGTTGTGATCAGAACATTCACACAATTCTTTCTAGAAGGGAACAAGAAGGAAAAGAAAAATGTGAAACTAAACCAACCTAGGAGCAAGAATTCAAATGGGCCAACTTTTTATGATCTAACTATCAAAAACTAATCTCAAAGTAAGGTATTATTAGTGAATACTCTTAAAACTTCAGTTTTCTTTTCTTTTGGTAGTGGGGACTAAATTCAGGAGTGCTTTACCACTAAGCTACACCCTAGCCCTTTTAATTAATTAATTAATTATTATTATTTTTTTAAGTTGTAGTTGGACACAATATCTTTATTTATTTTTATGTGGTGCTGAGGATCAAACCCAGTGTCTCACACATGTGAGGCGGGCACTCTACCAATGAGCTAGAGCCCCATCCCCCTTTTTATTTTTAGAGAATGGGTCCCCCTATGTTGCTGAGGCTGCCCTTGAACTTGCAATTCTCCTACCTCAGCCTCCTGAGTAGCTGGGACTACAGGCATGCACCACTGGGTGCTCAGCTCAGGTTTTATTTTCTAGATAAAAGGGCAGAGATACTGTTTGTTTATTTTGTCTTTCAGTAAATAAAGAGCAGCAACTTGATTCATGACTTATTTCCCTGTTGACCATGCTGTAGCTTACTTAGTCATTGATATTATACATTACAAATTACAACAGAGGTCTCACTTAGTGTTCTATTTAATCTAAATATAATTTAGTCCATAAATGAGATGATTTAAATTCTCTTTGCTCTTCACACAACAGCTACTCAGATTCCAGAATACATATTAATTCCATGAGTACTTTACCTTCACTGGATATTGACCCCTCAGTGTCAGTTTTACTGTTTATTTGGTTTGTGGATTTGGAATTATTGCTTTGGAAGAAGGTATAGATATGGCTGCATTTATTTCCTAGTCTTAAGTCTCAAGCTGATATCTCCTCATTATGCTTAATGTACTCTTTTTTCTTTTGAATCTTTCCTTCTTGAGTGGGGCCTAGGTACATTTCCTGAAACTGTGATATGCCTCCTACTTGTATTCTTTGATTTTTTTATCTCCTGGGTGGAGATTATAGGTGAGTTTTAGTTTGTGAGCAAAAACCAAGGGAAAAAAAAAAGGATTTATGGGCTGGGATTGTGTCTCAGCGGTAGAGCACTCGCCTAGCACGTGTGAGGACTTGAGTTCGATCCTCAGCAACACATAAAAATAAATAAACAAAATAAAGATATTGTGTCCAACTACAACTAAAAAGAAATAAAATATTTAAAAAAAATAAAAGGGGGCTGGGGATGTGGCTCAAGCGGTAGCATGCTCGCCTGGCATGCGTGCATCCCGGGTTCGATCCTCAGCACCACATACAAAGATGTTGTGTCCGCCGAAAATTAAAAAATAAATATTAAAATTCTCTCTGTCTCTCTTTCTCTTTCTTTAAAAAAAAATAAAAGAAAAAGGATTTCACATATAAATGTTCTCTTAAAATTCTAGGGTGTGGGCTGGGGTTATAGCTCAGAGGTAGAGCGCTTTCTTAGCAAGGGTGAAGCACAGGTTTAATTCTTGATACCACATAAAAAACAATAAAAAATAAAAATTAAACTCTTAAACAACAACAAATTCTAGAGTGTGCTGTTATCATAAAATAACCTTGCTGCCCACCTAAGTACTTGCCTCAGTCATTTAAATATTTCTCACCCCTATTCTAAACCTTATTTTAGGAAATGGGTTATATGGGACTAAGATAGGAGAGATCATCTCTCTGAGAGGATGAGATCTAAAAGAATCATTCCCATACCTGGACTGGATGAGAAGTAAGGACTTTAATGCAGTTCCTAACCAGGAATCAGTTAAAACTTCAATTTCTGCTCTTAATCTCTGTAGTGCTTCCTTTCTCTGGGGACTGAGGAGGCCTTTGGAAACAAAAGTAGACAAATTTATCATTTGACATCATATACTTGCTGATACTGAAAAAGCAACTTACAAATTCAATTTAAAAATAGTTTGAGGTGGGGCTGGGATTGTGGTTCAGTTGCAGAGCGCTTGCCTAGCACACATGAAGCACTGGGTTAGATCCTCAGCACCACATAAAAATAAATAAAATAATGGTATTGTGTCAAATAAATTAAAGATAAAAAAAAGAGGAAGAAAGAAAAAAGAAATAGTGTGAGGCCCTGAACTAATATTTCTCTTCTTGGGGCAATTTTAGAGTAGTGCTATTCAAAATGCCACTTTGACTTTCTTCATCAAAATTTTTGCTAGGGAGCACAATAACAAGATCAGCTGGTAGAAACAGCACAATTAGATTCTGATACAAGCTCCTTCTTTCATCACCAACTCTATAAATATGCAAAATGAAAAACTATACTTAAGTAGCACTGTTTCAGAACAGGATATAAGGAACCAAAGAAGGAGAAATAAGTATTATAGCTGGAAGAGTTTTCAGCATTTCTAATCTCTTTCTAAAGAAATCAAAGCATGATGGGCAAAGATTACACAGTAACTTAAGAGCTTATGGTCTCAGGTAGTGTTTCCACCACCACAACCCTATGGTGACTTCAATTCCATGTGCCTCAGAACATGATAGTTAAAGACTCCAGGTTGAATAATCATTTTTCTGTACTTTACTCATTTCTGAAATAACAGATTGATAAGAAACTAAAACACTGCCTAAGACTACATAGTTAAAACAAAACAGAACTCATATAATAGAAGCATGTCATTAGACACTTGAGTTACAATATTTAAATAGCAAGTCTGGCTCAGAATTTTCTGTAGTGAAAGTTAAAAAAAAAAAAATACTGTGCTCTATTAACAATACTCCATAAAACAGAAGACATTTTGCGAGGAGAACTAGAAGTATAATTTATTTTCAAATTGATGGTTTCACAATGCAAGCCTGGAATTAGATGATGCTCTCATTTAACATTCTGGATAAAACAAACAACAAAACTAGTACAACATACTTAACTAAGGTATGATATGGCACTTTTGTTAAATTATCCTGTAACCATACATTTCTGTTCTCCAAAGAAGTCTCAGGGAACTCTGATAAAAGGTTGCATCACTTCATTTATGAAACTAAGTCTAGGAACTGAGGCAAGGAATGGATCATAGACTTAAGTTGCATATGAAATCCAACAAAACAAAGGCTAATGCATATAAAAGAAGAAAAGTAAAAAGACTTGAAGTTGCCAAAATATAAAGTATTGGCTGTATCATAAGAAGATATAATAAAAAGGGAAATCTGAAAAAAGGAAATTAGATTTCTAAAATCTGGAAGCCCATAATTTTTATGTAGAATTAAGAGGGGTTTAACAGGAATAAACCAAAATGAACTTTAAAGCTCTGTCTCTACTTTTACCATTCTGTAAGGCAACATAATATAGTACTAAGGGTCTTGACTAGAAGAATATATCTGTTGTGGTTTTAATTTGGAATGTCCTTCAAAAGCTCATGTGCTGAAGGCTTGGTCCCCAGTGCAGCACTGTTAGAAGTAGGGCTGTGCCAGGCACAGTGGCACATACCTGTAAGCCCAGCAGTTTGGGAGGCTGAATCAGGAGGATCACAAGTTCAAAGATAGCCTCAGCAACTCAATGAGATCCTAAGCAACTTAGTGATACCCTGTCTCTAAATAAAATGAGGGATGAGAATGTGGCTCAGTGTCCTTGGGTTCAATCACAGGTATTAAAAAAAAAAGTGGGGCTGTTGGGAAGTTATTGGATCACTATGGCTCTGACCATCATCAATAGATTAATCCATCGATTTATATATAAATGATGCATTGGGAGGTGGTGGAAACTGGGAGGTGGTACCTTGTTGAAGGGAGTGGGTTTTTGGGGGTGTGTCCTTGGGGGCTATGTCTTGCCCCTGGCCCCTTCCTCTGTCTCTGCTTCCTGGCTGTCCCAAGGTTCATCTTGTTCATCTTGTTCATCTTCTGCCATGATGTACTGCCTCACCACAAGCCCAGAAATAATGGAACCAGTCAACTATGGATTGAAACTCTGAAACTGAGCCAAAAAAATCTTTCCTCTTTTAAGCTGATTTTCTCAGATGTTTTGTCACAGTGATGAAAAGTTAACATAATACCTCCAGTCTATATAATTCCTGAAACTTCATGCAACATTTTTATGTGTGTACTTTTGTGGAAGATGGTTCACAGCTTTAAATATTTTCTCAAAAAGGGTACCTCACTAAAAAAGGAATGGCATGAACTACACTGGACCAAAAGTCAGGGGATGTGATTTGGCCAGGCCACTAAGTTGCTATGTGATCACAGATATGCTATTTCCTCCCCCTACTACCTCTATGATGAATGTTAATTTCTCAACTGCCAAATGAGATATTTAGATTTCTAATTTGAATAAAATATGATTAATTAATTCCAAATAACAGATTTTTAGGAATGACATTTGAAATTTTTTTTCGGGTAGAAATAATTTCCAAGGTCTTTCAAATTACAACACATTAAAATTGCTAACCTATAATCCTAGAGCTAGTTTTCCATCCACTACAAACATAGTAACTAGTTCTACTTAACTTGTCCTGATGGTTACAGAAATTAGCCCTCCAAAATCTGGCACCCTATTTCTATATTGACAATGGTTGTGACTCAAGAACAAAAACATGTTATCAAACATAATCTATGTAAATCATTTCCTTCAAAAAGTCATCTGTCTAAAGAGAACTTTCCAAATTGATGCCAAGAGAAATTAGAAATGAAGAGCTTTTCTATTATTCTAACTATTTAGTCTAATGTCCATTAGAAGTGCAGAGCTTCTTCCCCAAAGGGTTTTAATCACATCCGCATTTTTTTTTTTGACACAATACCTTTATTTTATTCATATATTTTTACGTGGTGCTGAGGAACAAACCCAGGGTCTCGAAGGTGTGAGGTGAGCGCTCTACCACTGAGCCACAACCCCAGCCCACATCCGCATTTTTAAAATACAGAATTAACAAACTGCTGTGGAATAAATTAATAAGCAGTTGCCAGGGTTATCTAAAGAATCCCTAGAAAGGAAAGTAGGAAATCAGGAAGAAACAGAATTAGACTGATTGTATGCCACACTTACCACCCACGTTGCTTTTATGCTTATCATAAATTTCTCTCACTTTACGGTAGCGGAAAGCCAGTTTTCTCATCCAGTCCACACCTCCCTGGACACCCACAGAGGAACCATGGCTACCACTGCCTCCTGAGCCACTGAAGCCATCTGTTGAGAAACTATAGTTGCTGCAAAGAGAGAGGATAATGAAAATCAAAATCTATACAGCATGGGATTTTTGGTTGAGTGCTACCTGGAATTCTCTCACTTATTCCTAATATCTGATAAATAAAGTTTATGGTTTTAAGAATCTTCTCACTAATCTTTGTATGTCGGAGTCTATCTTTAATTAGTCTTCTGTCTCACCTCTACTACTTCCATCAAAGAAAGGCCTGTGAACTGGGGTATAACTCAGCTCATTGCTAGATATAGTGGCACATTCCTGTAATCCAATGACTTGGGAGGCTGAAGCAGGAGGATTGCAAGTTCAAGCCTCAGCAACTTAGTGAAACCCTGTCTCAAAACAAACAAAACATAAAGGGATAGGGATGTGACTTAGTGGTAGAGCACTCTGGGTTCAATTAAAGAGAAGAAAAAAAAAGCAACAACTTAGTTCAACTCAGTGGTAGAGCTTATGTTTAGCATGCATGAGGTCCTGAGTTAAATATCAAGCACCCCATTCCCACTCCCTCTCTAAAAAAAAAAAAGAGTACCGAGAGGAAGGAAGAGAATTCAAGCACCAGCATTCCCTAGAGGTTGGCTTGGGGTGGAGCATCCTTTTCATTAATGCCAGAGAACACTATAGAGTGAAAAAAAGCAAAATATAAAATTGATGGATACAACTACGTAAAAAGAAAAAAAAATAATGGAAGGGGAAAAAAAATGGGAGGAAATAACCCAAAATACTAATAATGGTAAGATAATGGCAGATGGTTTTCTTCAGTGATCTGTTGGCTGGTTTAAAATATGTCCACAATTTCTTTGATATTCCCTTCTTCTAATTCTGCTCCCCTTGGGTACCAGCTATAATTAGAATGCAAATAGAATGTGGTAAAAGTGACAGTGTCAGGATTCAAGAGACTAGGCTTCTCTTGCTTTTTTTTTTTTTTTTTTAGT
>NW_026000082.1:33881915-33975448 GCF_001458135.2 Marmota marmota marmota | reverse complement strand
CTAATTTGGGGGGGGGGGGTAAATTATTATGTAGCAGACAATTAATATAATTATATAAACTGGGAAGAACTAATATTTCACAGTAAATATTTAAAAATGACTGGCAGAGGGCTGGGGCTAGGGCTGAATGGTTGAGTGCTTGCCTAGCATGTGTGAGGCACTGGGTTCAAACCTCAGCACCATGTAAAAACATAAATAAAGGTATTGTGTCCATCTACAACTAAAAATAAATTAAGAGGGCTGGGATTATGGTTCAGCGGTAGAGTGCTCGCCTAGCACGTGGGAGGCGCTGGGTTTGATCCTCAGCACCACATTAAAAAAAATAAAATAAAGGTATTGTGTCCAACTACAACTAAAAAAAAATATATATTAAGAAGCTGCTCTGAGCTTTAAAAAATAAATTAATTAAGGAAAAAAATGGCAGAATTCAAGATAACTTGGTTCAATCTAAAGTCAAAATGGCGTTCACTACATTAAATGTGAGATTACATATTAAAGTTGTCAAGACATAAAATAGGTAATTATTGGTTAGTCACATGTACAAAAGGAAAAAAATGGGGTTCAGAGTGGATCATAAAGTGCTTGACTGACAACCATGCTTTTTCTTAAAAGACTAAAAAAGTCTTGTAAGATTGATGCCCTCCATGGCTGTGCGATACATGATATGCACAACTGATGCTGTTCCTTAAAGTGAAATCTTTCAAGCTTCTCAGCACTTTATTAGGTCCTTACTAAGGTGATATTTCTACTTCTGCCATGTATTTGAGAATTCACAGATGGGATACTTAATTTTAGGGTAGTCACAGGAAAGAATACTTTAAGAGGGATAAAACATTTTTTTTAACCTTTATTTTACTCATTTATTTTTATGTGGTATTGAGGAACTGACCCCAGCGCCTCGCAAGAGCTAGGCAAGCGCTCTACCACTGAGCCACAGCCTAGCCCCAAGGGATAAAACATTAAGATAAATTAATACAAAAAGATGCAATAGTCTTTTTTCTAGTCTTTAAATATAAGAGATAAATTTTTGGATAATTCTTAGCTAGGACTACTAGGCCAGAAAACAGTAATCAAGAGAGAGAAATGAGGAGACTAAGCATGCATTTTGCCACTGAGACTTCCTTGGTTTAGTTTTTGCTGTAGTATGATGGCTAAAAATGTCTTTCCATAAGGTTATTCCTGACACCATCAGGCTCCTACAATTAGTTTCCTTGAAGAAATTAAAAAATTTTGATGTTTATTTGCATCTAAAACTACACAGTCTGGAAGCACACTTTATTCTGACTGAAAATCTGTGCAGAGATCTCTTCAATGCTGTTTCCTCATTCCATCACTGACCCCCTTTTTTGGGGGGGTTTGTAGGTGGACACATACCTTTATTTATTTATTTTTATGTGGTGCTGAGGATCGAACCCAGAGCCCCACATGTGCCAGGTGAGTACTCTATCACTGGGCCACAGTCCCAGTCCTGCTACCCACTCTTGAGGTCCTACTCAACTGCTACTCCACTGAGAAGGCCTTTCCATTTTTGGCACCAACTGTTTCTCTTACCCCATCAGAATTACTTCTCTGTTCTCCATCACATTTTCTATTGTCACACTCTCAAACTGTATGTCATAGTTAACTATGCTTGTTTCTGTCTCCTCTAATAGATTGTGAACTTTTTCATCTTTCTTTTCCTCTGAACCCAGACAGTATCTTGTACATAACAGGTGTACTGATGTTCAAAACATCACTGTTTATCACCTCAAGTCTTGGCCATTGTCATCAGAAGCCACATCTTCCACATGCACCTGGTCACATTCCTGTTAAAAGACAAAACACTATTTTAGTTAAAGGGTGGGAGCAGAAGTGCTATCACCATCATGACATTATAAAGTGACTATGTACAATAGCAGGATAATGAAATACCTCTGGTCTCTTATGTGTGAAGGATCACTCACATTTACCACCCCCTTTGCTGTACAACTTCCTTTACAGCCTGATATACATCCCACAGTCTTCGTGACATCTTCCTTAACTAACCCTTCTTTAATTTCTGCTCTTATCTCAACAGTTCATGAGGATAAGCATGAGCTCTTATAATATCAGGTGTGCTTATGTCCTACACTAGACTGTAAATCCTATTAAAGCAGGCTATTTGGGGAAGGACTTACATCTTAAATACCCTTTGCATTCTACTAGTCTTGTTCAGTGACCTTATATAGCATATAAGCAATTAATTTTTGTAGATGAAACGGATGCTGGTGGAATGTGTACCAAAAGTGAAAATGAATGAAACTGAAATTTACAAATTCAAATGTAAGTTTAAGAAGAGGTCACTTAAGCCAATCTCATATTCTAAAAGGGAAGTAAAATGATCTTCTTAGGATCATACAACTAGTGAGTGGCAGAAAAAAACAAGGAAAAAACCTAGGTCTTTTGTTTCTTAATCCAAGGCTCTTTCTACCAAGTATATGTTACTACTGACATAAAACAGCACCCATTGCCTAACTTTGTTGGTTGTACTCCTGACACCTCTAGGGTACCTACGTTAGAATCCTCTGGGGAAGTTTTTAAAAATGCATATTCTTGAGTCCACCCCAGACCTACTTGAATCAGAATTTCTGGGAGCGAAGTCTTAGAATCTCCATTTTTAAGAAGCTCCCCAGGTGATTCTTATGCCCCCTAAAGTTGAGAATCACTGACCTGGGGGGGCAGGAACACATTCAGGTCAAATTCTTCACAGAACTTTCAGTCCTGAGTGAGGACTATGTCTAGAAAATCATTACAAATACAATTTGGCAATAATTATTGTTACACAGTAGGTTTTCAATAAGTGTTTGCTGAATAAAAACTATGCTGTCCTAATTTATCAACATATGAAGTTGAGGAAAAATTAAAGCATTATGGAATTTAGATAAAAGCAGTAGAGTTTAGAGTCACATTAATTTGGGATGCTGGGGTACCGGGGATAGAACTCAGGGGCTCTCAACCACTGAGCCACATCCCCAGCCCTATTTTTTGTATTTTATTTAGAGACTCTCACTGAGATGCTTAGTGCCTCACTTTTGCTGAGGCTGACTTTGAGCTTGCAATCCTCCTGCTTCAGCCTCCCAAACTGCTGGGATTACAGGTGTCCACCACTATGAGTGGCTTAGAGTCATATTTTAATTTAATTTGCTGGAGAAATGGCTGTGGAATAGAACTAGATTGTATTTAAATAGAAGTAGGATTACTTTGTGTTTGTGAAATGTCATTTTATTTTACTACAAAATCTTCACTACTTTTTAAAAACTAGGTAATACATATTGTATACATTTCAGAATTCAAACACACAAAATGAAAAGTCTGGTCCCTCCTGTTTCTCACTAACCCTTTACCTTAGACAGATAACTATTAGTTTCTTTTATAGGATAACTGCTTTAACTGTGGCCCAGGATGGGAATATAAGTTTCCCAACTTGAAACTCACATTCTGGTCTTCAGACTCCAGGTCTGTGATCCTTCTACGATATTATTTTTACTTCAAAGGTAACTTCAATATCAAAGCCAAAAAAACTTTACCATGAAGCTCTCAGTGTTTCCTGATTTTCCTGGTACCTAGCTATAAAATGATTCTGTATATCAAGCTTAACTTATATATATGAATAATAAATGTGTAAAAATACCATGAGTTAGAGCAATCATTTACAGATTGGACAAATTAAGGGATTATCATTTAAGAAGGTATAATTGAAAAATGGTCAAAATACAACTGAGAGTACTAATCAAGCCCATTATATATATTATTTAATACTTATTAATAAACTGGAATATTGGTTTAGATTTCAGGATTTTCCCTGATGAGTTGGCATTTCCCTTAATACTATATCACTTCCAAATATGCAGACAAAAATGAAAAATCTGAGCCAATAAAACTGAGGGACTGAGGAAAGAATCAAGACTGTAGAACTTCAACCACGATATTCCTCTAAGACTACATATGCGTGTGGCTGCTCGCCATTCCAGCCTGACTCTGTATTACCTAGCCTCTCCATCCTTACTCTGTCTAAACATTTATCTTCCACATTCAACAGGCATAGGGTCTTCAAGTTATTGAACCAAACATCTCACTGAAGCACAGAAAAAAATTTTACATACTTACTTCTAAGTCATTGAAAAACAGATGTGTATCAGCCACTTCAAAAATCATTTCTTCCATTGTTAAACCTGAGCCAATCACTACTGTTGGGTCCTGGAAGACAATAAGAGAAAAAAGATACCTGACTTGGTACTCACAGTACTGGTTCATTTTCAAATATTTCAAAATTATTTTGGGTCAAGGCCAAAGCAACACAGGTCTATAACTGTTCTTCAAGTATTATTGATAATATTTCAACGACATTTCTAAGAATGTGGATTGTTCAATAGAGAAGATATTAGAAATGTCAAAACTTTAGTTTGTGGAAACTAATATTTTCATAAAAGTAAATGGAATATATTTTATACAGAGAATATATTTAAGAAATTTACTCACTGCTTTGCAGTTAAAATTGTATTTTTATCATTCCCTTTGGTGTTTTTTCCTCCACTTAAATTTTTTGGGAAATTCTCTGTTCCAGAGGAACTCCTAACTATTGCTAATATGAGATGCAATATCTCCCTGTCAAAAGCCGCCTGCCACATATGCAATATAACATCAGACGTCTGACAATTTCAACAACCAGAAAGTAAAGAAAGGTAAAAGAGTCAAAATATTTACAGGAAAATTAAGGAAAGCTGCTTTGAGATGAATCATGAGTCCTTTACTGAGAGTCTATATTTTTAAAGTCATCTTAGTAATATAACTTATGAGTTTATATCAGCTGGCCAGCCTAGATAGTAAGAGCCTGTGGAAGCACTCCTAGAAAAAAACGCAAGTGATGAGATAAATCAATTGGGAAGTGTGAGATAGCAAGGGAGGTAGATATTTTTATAAAATTTGTACACCAAAATTGAAAAATATGATTCTGGAGATAATTTGGCATAGAAATACAGTCCTAATCTTCTCAAAACAGCTAATTATTCTGCCAAAATTAAAGATTAAACAAATTAAGTTTTGTTAGATATATTTGTTTTTTTAAAAAGCATGCATGTATTTTAAGAAAGATATTTTATCTATATGCTTTATGTCTAACTTTTGTTTGGCTAAATGAAATGCTTGGTTTGGGTTATTAAAAATGACTTAAGGTGCTGGGTGTGGTGATACATGCCTGTAATTCTAGCAACTTGGGAGGCTAAAGCAGAAGAACTGCAAGTGCAAAACTAGCTTGGACAAACTAGCAAGTCTCTGTCTCAAAATGTGAAATTAAAAGGGCTTGAGATGTAGCTCAGTGGTAGATATACTTGTGTTCAATTCCCAGAACTCAAAAAAATAAAACAACCATGTAGCTGAAGGTTAAACAAATCATGTCTTTGCAAACAGAATCCTGAGAATACTCTGTTTTGAACCTCATTCCTATACTTTATAAAATGCAACTTCAACTCAAACAACTTCAGCTTTCAACACTGGTCCTAGGACTAGTATCTGGCTTTATCATCAACTCCACTTGATCATATAGCTTGCCTTGTACAAGCCATCTGGTGAAATTTTACATGAGAAGTTAAAAGCCAACAGGTAAGATGAGGTAGCAGAAAAAAAATATTTCTGCTCATATAGTCAGAGGAGGGAGTTATAACAAAAGACTACCCAAATTACCTTTCCATACTTCTGGGCATAGGATCCAGTAAGAAGGGAGTGAAAGATGATGATGGTTTCATCCAAGTCCCACAGAAATACCCGCTGAAGGAATAAAATATAAAGCATAATGAGTATCTTCCAGTAACAAGGAAAATACTAAAATTCATATATGACACAATCTTAAATAATGGGAACAAACTGTAAGTGGAATTAGAAAATACCTTGCGATGAATGAAAACACAAACACAACATATTAAAACTTATGGGATACAATGAAAGCAGTGCTAAAAGGGATGTTATAACTGAAAGTACACACATTAAAAAAGAAGAAATAGGGCTGGGGATGTAGCTCGGTGGTAGAGTGTATGCTTTGAAAGCACAAGGCCCTGGAATAAATCCCCAGCACCAAAAGGAAAAAGAATGATCTCCAAAAAACCACATTGTATACCTTAAGGGACTAGACAAAGAAGAAGAAAGTAATACTAAAGCTAGTAGAAGGAAGTAAATAAAGTTAAAGTGGAAACAATTAAAATAGAAAAAGAACAGAGAAAAGTCAATGAAACCAACAGTTGAATCTTAGAGAATATCTACAAAATTAACAACCTTTATCTAGACTGACTATGAAGAAAAAAATAGAAAACACCAAGATTACTAAAATCATTATTACTAATTATTAAGATTACTAAAAGTAGGAACACTATTACTGATTTTATATTTATAGAAATAAAAAGAATTATAAGAGGATACTGTAACAAACTAGGTAACTCAAATGAAATAGTCAAATTCCCAGAAATACACAACACAAGGTACGTAACTAAATCAAGAAGAAACAGAAAACCTGATTAAGATATATAAATAATAAGGAGATTGAATCAATAATTTAAAACATTCCAACAAATAAAAGCCTATTATGAGACAGCCTTGGGCTGTGTGTGTGTGAGCTATGGGCGGGCATTTGAGTACATGAGGGGACTGGACTGACGTTGCTGCTCTGATTGGGCCGTGAGACATATGTGTCCTTTTCCCTTGCTCTGCTTATGATCCCACACAGCACCTGAGATGGGTGTGGCCTTCCAAGATGTCAGTCAATTTGCTGACCGCAAGACATCACCAAGCAACCCCCTGAAACCCAATCCCTTGTCTTATTTGGGTTGAATTTTCTTGAATGTCTTTTCCCCCAATAAATAGGATGGTTTCAGGCCTGCTCTCTCTCTTCTGCCTGCCTCTCTTGCCTCTTCTGTGAGAGCTGGGGCAGAGGAGCTGTCAATGACCCCCAAGAAAAAGGTACTTTCTGCGTCTGTGTTGTTATTTAGTGCCAGCCCAATTTACCTGGAGTAACTCTGACTGATTTTGTCACGTATGCTGGCAAAAGCCCAGGACCTGATGGCTTCATTTGTGAATTGTACCAAACATTTAAATAAGAATTAGGGGGATGGGGGCATAGCTCAGTGGCAGAGCATTTGTCTAGCACATGCAAGGCCCAGAGGTTAATCCAGGCACCACAAAAAGAAAAAGAAAAGACTAGATTTAACACCAATCTTCTTGAAACACTCCTAATTTATGTAATGAGACCAACATCACCTTGTCAGACTACGTTTGTAAGAAAACTATAGAAATTTTTAAAACTTTTTCTCTTACGCCAATTGATGCAAAAATCTGTAACAAAATAATAGCAAACCAAATTCAGCAGCACATTAAAATAATTATACATTGTGACCAAGTGGGATTAGTTCTTGGTTCATTCAACATATAAAAATAAATGTAACATATTCATAAAAGATGAAAAGACACATGATAATCTCAATTGATGTAGAAAATACACTTGACAAAATCCAACATCCTTTCATGAAAAAAACAATTCAGTAAAGTAGGAGTAAAAGGGAATGTTTTCAATATGATAAAGGCATGTATCAAAAACCTACAGCTAAAATGATACTCAGTTGTAAAAGACTAAAAGCTTTATCCATTGGATAAGGAATATGTTAGAATGCTTTTTCATCACTTTCATTTAACATAGTAATGGAAGTTCTATCCAGAGCACTTTGGTAAGAAAAGGAAGAGAAAAAAAAAAAAAAAAAGACATCTCAATTGCAAAAGATGAAATATAGTTATCTCTGTTTTCAGATGACATAATATTATTTGTAAAAAATCCTAAGGAATACACAAAAAATTGAAATCAAATCAGCAGTATTTCTGTTTATAAGCAATAAATAATGAGAAAAGGAAATGTAAAAAGCAGTAAATATCATCAAAGAATAAAATACTTATGGGACTGGGGTTGTGGCTCAGTGGTAGAGCGCTTGCCTAGCCTAGCATGTGCGACATGCTAGGTTCGATCCTCAACACCACATAATAAATAAAAATAAAGTATCGTGTCCAACTACAACTAAAAAAAAAAATACTTGGGAATAAATTTAACCAAGGAAGCAAAAGACTGTATGTTGAAAACCATTAAGATATTGAAGGAAATTAAAGACACAAACAAATGGGAAAGATACACATGTTCACTAATTGGAAGACTTAATACTGTTAAGATGCCAATACTATACAAACCAATCTATAGATTTATTGTGATCACTATCAAAATTACCATAGAAAAACTCATCCTATGGGCTGGGATTGTGGCTTAACGGTAGAGTGCTTGTCTAGCAACTGCAAGGCCCTGGGTTCGATCCCCAGCACCACATAAAAATAAATAAATAAATAAAGGTATTGTGTCCAACTACTTCTAAAAAAGAAAAAAGAAAAGAAAGAAAAACTCATCCTAAAATGGAATCTCAAGACCCCAAATAGTCAAAACACCCTTGAAAAAGAACAAAACTAAAGATTCATGCTTCCTGATTTTAAAACTCACTACAAAACTTCAGTAATCAAAATAGTGTGGTGCTAGCATATAGACCAATAAAACAGAGCTGAAGCGAGAAATAAACTGTTGCGAATTAATTTTGACAAGGATCAAAAATTAAAAAATCATCCAATGGAGAAAGGAATTCGTTCCTTTGTTCATTCATTCATTCATTCTGCAGTGCTGGGGATCAGACTCAGGATCTCATTCATGCTAGGCAAGTGTTCTACCACTGAACTGCACCTCTAGCCCAGGAAAGTCTTTTTAACAAATGGTGCTGGAAAAACTGGACATCCACATGCAAAAGCATAAAATTAGAACTTATACAAATTAACTCAAAATAAATTAAACACCTAAGTTTAACAATAAAAATCTTAGAAGAAAATGGATGTAAATCTTCATAAGCATGTATTCTTACATATTATGCTAAAAGCAGAGCAATAAAAGAAAAAAATGGGACTTAATCAAAATTAAAAACTTTTATGCTTCAAAGGACACAATCAAAAATTGAAAAGCCTGAGTGAAAAGTGTAACTTGGTGTTGAGTGTCTGTTTTGCTTAGTATGCTCTGGGCCCTGGGTTTGATCTCCAGCACTGCAGATACATTTCTCTCTCTCTCACACACACACACACACACACCAAAAAAAAAAAAAAAAGGAAGAAAGCAAACCCAATAGGAGAAAATATTTTGGATCAATAATCTGGAATATATTAATTTAACAGCACCAAAAATCCCATTTAAAAAATGGGCAAAGAGCCAGGTGCTACTGCAAAAGCTGAGAAGCTGAGGCAGGAGAATCACTTGAATCCAGGGAATTTAACACCAGGTTGGGCAACACAGTGAGACTCTACCTTAGGGTGGGGGTGGAAGAGAGGGAAGGAGTTTAAAAGATCTGAATAGGTATTTCTCCAGAGAAAATATGTCAATGGCAAATAAGCATGTGCAAAGATGCTAAATATTATTAGACATTAGGGAAGTAAAAATCAAAACCACGATGAGGTATCACTTCACATCCATTAGGATGGCTTCTATCAAAAAAATGTGAAATAACAAGTGTGATGAAGATGTAGACAAGCTGGAACCTTTGTGAATTGCTGGTGGGAATGTAAAACTGAAGACAATTATGGTGGTTCCTTAAAAAGAGGAAGACAGAATATAATCAAAATTAATATTCCTTTGTGTAACCCAAAAGAACTGAAAAGATGGACAAGAGGGACTCAAATAGGTAACTGCACACAGTATTCAAAGAAGTACTCATAATAGCTCAAAGGCAAAAACCTCAAGTGCCCTTCAACAGATGAATGAATAAAACAAAACATGATACAACATACACACACACATATATACGAAATGTAATATTAGCTAGCCATTTAAAGGAAATGAAATTTTGACACATGCTACAACATGGACGAACTGTAAAAGTGTTATGCTTACTGAAATAAGCCTGACATAAAAGAATATATATTGTATGATTCCACTTACATGAGGTATCTAGAATAAGCAAACTCATAGGAGGAGAAAATAGAACAATAGTTGCAATGGGCTAGGAGAACAGGAGTATGGGAGATATGGCTTAATTGGTATAGAGATTTTGTCTAGAATCATGAAAAAGTTCTGGTAACATACAGTAGTGATGGTTATATAATACTGGAAATGTATTTAATGACACTGAATTGTACATGTTAAAATAGTAAAATTTTACGTTATGCATATTTAACTCCAATTAAAAAATGCGCAAGTTCTCAGTTTTCCCTAAGAAACGTATCAAAATTTTAGTTTCTCTTTCATGTTCCTTTGTCCCCACCCCAGGAATGAAAGACAACAGGCTCTAAACACGGCTTCACTTTACCTATGTCTTATGGCACCTATCTCAATGGACTTATATTCAAATATATCTTTTCCCTTTATTAAATAATAATTTTTTTAGAAAAATTAAAAACAAAACCCCACTATTATTAGAATTTTTTATCTTTCTAGTCTTTAAAAAAAAAAACATTTATTCTTTAGTTTTGGTGGATACAACCTTTATTTAGTTTTTATGTGATGCTGAGGATCAAACCCAGTGCCTCACACACATGCTAGGCGAGAGCTTTGCCTCTGAGCCACAATCTCAACCCCTAGTCTTTTAAAACACATGTCCATAATAAAGTCTCACAGTGCTTACAGGCACAAAATAAATCAGTGCCAATGTCAATAAGAAGTTACCAGATCTATTTGTGTGTCTCACAGAAACTTGGGTTTGAAGCTCTCATTTTCCTTTTAGATTTCTAAATGGAGAGCACTATGACATCACTTGCGGCTCCCTCTGTTTTCTGAATAAGATGAACTGTTCTTTCTGTTCTCTGGAATACAGAGAATTGTTTGTTCTTTCCATTAAAAAATTGCCTTGCTGCCTAAATCCAGCAAAGCTTTTTCAATGCTTTGGTGAAAAGCATCTGAAAGTGATATAGTAAGTTATGGACATGGAGAAACTTTGTTTTTCTTACCATTTTTCTAATTTACTTGGTCAATGCAGTTTCTTTTGCATAGGAATTAAAGAGCACACAACACACAACCACATTATCTCTGTGAGTTTCAGATATGTGTTTGATAAATTCAAGAAGCAAGAAAAAACAAAGAAAAACAAAAACTAGAATGAGTTTCTTCTCATACTTCCAATTCACTGTCTTGAGAAGAACTGGTATCAGCTTTCCTCTTGCCCCGGTTCTTGCTAGTCATGTTTTTCCTGGACTGATCATCAGCATCTTTACTTGGTGTAGTTTGGGACAAAGCTGGGCTTGTAGAAGCGTCTCCTGAAAAGAAAAAGTGGGACATGTACTGCCAGTAGTCACAGCCTATATGAACCAGAGCACGAAGAGGGCTGGCAGATTCTCTGCTCTTATGAGTCATAACTAAGGGAGAGAGTTTAGAAAACTAGACTTTATGTAAAGCAATCTAGGAATGTAGATCTAGGCATTAAGCACTTATAGTGGCTAATGTCATAAAAAGAGTCATAATCATGCTTTATATGCATGCCTTCTAAGTCCCTCAAAGTTATTTTTTGAGATAAGTTCATACTGTGTTGCCCAGGCCAGTCTCAAATTGCCCTCGCATTGAAAATAGCTGGGACTACAGGTATGGGCCACTCTACACAGCTCATCAAGTTAGTTTGCCAAAAAAAAAAAAAAAAAGCCCCTGTTAGTCTGGCCTGTGACTCCAAAGCTGGAGCTGGGATAGCAGGTCTGATACTGATTCTGATCAAGAATAGTATAGGCGGGATAGATATATAGGCCAAAGGAAACAGGGAGGAAACCAAGAGTCTTAGAGCATAATTGCTGCTCTACTACTGGATTACTGGATCAGGGTTTGCCAATTTGGCACAACTGACATTTTGGGCCGGTTAATTTTTTTGTTGAGGGGGATATCTTATACATTTTGGGGTATTTAACTAAGCAGTATTCCTGATCTCTACTCACTGGATGCCAGAAGCATCCCCAACCCAATGTGACAACAAAACTGTTTTCCATGTTGCCCAAAAGTTCCCTGGGGGGCAAAATCATCTCCAGCTGAAAACCATAGCTCTAGATCTATTTAATAATTTATAATACAGAAGACAGAAAACATTATAAAACATTCTATAAGGATAAAATAAATCACAAGGGGAAAAAAGATTGGGGGAATTTGTAGGCTGAAAGAGCTGGTAGGGGTTGGAAATACAGTATAGTCTTTTCATTGTTGCTACTTTTCTATTCTTAGTATCAGGCAGACATCAGCCACCCATGACTCATCACAGCCTGCTTCCAAAGTTTAAATACTCACCTAGGAAGAAAAGCCAAGAGCATGATGAAAGTGGCTGATATCAGAACAAAATTATCTTCCCCATCACCTGAAAACACCTTTTGGATTAAGTGCCCTTAAGCCAGTTTTCTGAACTGTGATACTTACCAGATGAAAGTCGCTGGGCTGCTGGAGCAGGAACCATGACATTAGGTTTCTCTGCCTGGTATGTGGTAGTTGCTAATGTGGTACTCTCAGCATCACTGTTAGTCTGGCCTGTGACTCCAAAGCTGGAGCTGGGGTAGCAGGTCTGGTACTGATTCTGACCAAGAATAGTATAGGTGGGATAGTCCTGTAGGCCAAAGGGAACAGGGAGGAAACCAAGAGTCTTAGAAAGAGCATAATTGCTGGATGTGGTGGCACACACCTGTAATCCTGGCAATCTGGAAGGCAGTGAGACAGGAGAATTGCAAGTTCAAAGCCAGCCTTAGCAACTTAGTGAGAACCTGTCTCAAAATAAAATATAAAAAAGGACTGGGGATGTGGCTCAGTGGTTAAGCATGTTTGGATTCAACCCCTGATACAAAAAAAGAAAAAAACCCCGAGAGCACACATATTAAATTTCTTTTTTTTTTTCATATTAAATTTCAACCAAAGGGTTCCTTCTTCCTCTTATTCATAATTATTTCCCTAAAACATTAATTTGACTTCTTGTTTTCTAATAGTCTCTCCAATGAAAACAATAACTTTAAAATACATTCTTTTTTTAAAAAAAAATTTTTCAGTTTTAGATGGACACAAAATAACTTTATTTTGTTTATTTATTTTTATATGGTTCTGAGGATCGAACCCAGTGCCTCACATGTGCAAGGCAGGTGTTCTGCCACCGAGCCACAACCCCAGCCCCTCAAAATGCATTCTCTAGAAACATGAGACCAGAAAAAAGAGCTGCTATAATATAAGGAAGGCCGAAAGGGAAGGTTCCTGTGTACTTTTATACATTACATACTATGTCCTTTCCAATTTTATGTACCGAATTTCTGCTAGAATTTTTAAACAAAAATGTCTATTCTTTAATAAGGTTATAAACCACTGCATTAAACGGCAGTGTTTATAAGGGCAAATTAACTTTAAAACGTATATACCCTACACTAAAGTTTCTTATTTCACAAAACTGATAATCTTTTCTTAAAAGTTTTCTTTAAAAATAAAAGTTTCCCTAAAATATCGGGAGGAAACTTTTGGTCATTTCACAAACATATATGCCAAAATTTATCAAGCCGTACAATTTAAATCAATATAGTTTGATGTCCATTATATCTTAACAGAGCTGTAAAATAAAACTGAGTGTGACACACCTTCAAAAAATTCCACTGACACTGATATTAGTGACAAATAGGACGACGCTAGTTGACCAAACTAATTCTTTTTTTTTTTTTTCCTATCTTTCTTTTCTTTTTTCCTCTTGCCTTAGTCACTGGAATTATAGGCCTGTGCCACTGTGCCTGGTTATGACTTAGATTCTTTACGCAACAGTATTATAGCTTGTGTGAATCAGAAAATGGGAACTCTCAAATTAAACCAACAGTAAAACCAAGAAAAAATTCTGAGCAGATAAGTAACTTCATAAATGGTAGCATTTGCAAAAAAATTTAATCAGTATTTTAAAGAACAGACAGCACAAGGGAAAAAATTGGAGATGAAATAAGCATTCAGCCACAGTAATTCAGTATTAAAAGAGGAAAAAAACCAAAGTAATAGAAATGATAGCAAAATAAAAAGGGAAAATTTTGAGAAATGGCTGGGTTAGGGAAAGGTAGGAGAAATGAAATGGAAATCAACCAGTCTGATTTTAGGACTTGGTTAATTAAGAGGAAAAAAAATAGTGTCATTGACAAGAATTCAGAAATATTAAGAAAAAGTAGTTATATTTCTGGAAGAAAAGAAGACAGAAAAAAGGGTAGAACAAAGGTCTTGTTCTAGATATGCTGAACTTAGGAAATAGCAAGATATCAAAGAAAAAGTAACCACCAATCAGCTGGAAGCCTGTAAACATATTGTAGCCCAGAATCTTCATCTTAGAGACAGTTTATCAGTATGGTTAAACACTCCTGAGGATGAAATTATTAAATGCAGAAAAACTAAATAGAGATGGTTCACATTATAAGATAGAATCAAAAAGAAGAGATGTGAATGCTTGGAGATGTAGCTCAGTGGTAGAGCACTTGCCTAGCATTATGTGCAATTGATCCCAGCTGGGAGGGGGGAGGGGGGAGGGGGGAGGGGGGAGGGAGGAGGGAGGAGGGGAGGGGGAGGGAGGCATGGATAGATTTATAAGAGATACAAAAAGAAACAAAGTTCCTATGAGAGTGCTAGGTACAAAACCAGAAACTCAATAAATATTTGTGGACTAAAAGAAAGAACAAATACAAGGACAGTGAAACAGAAAATGAACCAGAAAAGTAATGTTAATTGTGAGCAGAAAAAGATTCACAGAAGTGGTGATATCACTACAGAGAAAAACAACACAAAAACAAAACAACAATAGCAAACGTTCTAAAACACTGAAGATGTTACCAGTGATCTTGTAAGCAGAGTTAATGTTAACAGTGATCAAGACCAAATTTTAAGGAATTCCCAATGAAGTGAGTGCCAGGCCTTTTTGTAGGTTTTGGGGAATACATACATGAACAAAATAGAAAAGTAAATCCTAGCCTTCATGGAGCTTGTTGGGAGAAGATTAAGAGGTAAAAACACATACAATAGATAGAGCAGCAGATATAACCATATTCAGAGAGGCTTAATAGAGAATAAGAGAAACTGATGCAGCTTAAGAAGCCATCTAGGGTTCAGTTCTGAGGGCATCCAGAAAAAGGGTTCCATAATCCATGTTATTCCTGGTTGTTTCTTAGATAGGCAAACTGAACAGGGAAAGAAGAGAGAAAGAGCAAACTAGATGAACTATACTGTACCTGGTTTGAGATGCTGGCAACTGCTGCTGCTGGAATATTGGCAATTGTGGATGAAGTGGATATCAGGCTGGCATTTGTGCTTGAAGCTACAGAATTGAGAGTTTAAGAGATATTAGTTAAAGATACCATTTAAAAATCTATAAGACATTAAAAAATACATTGTCTTAAGTGAACACATCTACAAGGAGATAAGAAAACTAGCAACAGAAACAAATGCTCATTTTGCTTTTTTGTATGTCATACCTCAATTTAGACTTGATTAGAAACAAAACACTTCAAACGTCTTTCTGTTTCAACTTGAGTCTTCAACTCTTCCTACTAAAGTCCTAGAAGGATACATATACATTTCACAGCTCATACTAAAGATACTAATGAAATCAGAACTAACCCAGATTATTCCATTTCATCTCTCTAGAAGCTGAAAAAGGACTCACCTGCAGTGTGACCTACTAACCATCAGTGGAGCTCTGGTAAATCCTACACTATGATATTATCATTTACTGTTACTTGCCTCAAATTATGCCTTTTTTGATGCAAGATAATCATTCTGAGAAATAATGCTCCAAATTCTAAAGTGCTTGGAAATTACTTCTTGAGTTCTACTCAAATAATGGATTATTAATGAGGAACAAAAAGCACATCTGGCATTTAGAGACTTTATCAATGAATATATAAAAATTAAGAAAACATTAAATATATTCTAGTCAGGAGAAATGCATTTGGTAAACTACGTGGGCTGGCTGTCTTAAGACGAGGAATTTGGATTAAGTTTTACATTTTTTAAACATAGATTCTATCAGGAATTTAGAATTTCTCTGTAACTAGTAAATAACACAAGGACTTTTGTAAATGTAATGATATGAGATAATAGTTTTCAACTCTACTCTTTCACTTATCATAAACACTGATGCATGATTTCTACTGTAGTCATAAGTAATCCAAGGGTCCACCATTGGGTAGGGCTAACTGATTACCAACTCCATTAAGGGCAGTCAATAAGAAAACTTCTATTTAGAACAGGACTGGAGCCAGGCATGGTGGTACACACCTGTAATCCCAGAGGCCCAGGAGGCTGAGGCAGGAGGACTGCAAGTTCAAAGCCAGCCTCAGCAATTTAGCCAGGCCCTAAGCAATTCAGTAAGATTCAGTCTCTATAAATATAAACATAAAAAAGGACGGGGGATGTGGCTCAGTGGTTAAGCGCCCTTGGGTTCAATCCCAAGAAAGAAATTAAACAATCTTCAGTCCACTTACTAAATTGGGCTGGTTGTGAAAAACATTTGGCCACATACTCTATTATTCTTGCTAGGAATCTTAGTAACTTGATTTGCTAGTTGATAAGTGTCTGAGTTTTAAACAAGTACCAAGCTACAAATCAACGTTTTCTCCCAATAATAATGGCTTAGGGGATCTTGGCCTACTAACCTAGAAAGTTCAGGGTCCAATAACATTTTTCTTCTCCAACATAACCAAATCATTTCTAACATGTGTCATTCATTTATTCAGCAAAACAGTAAGTATATCAGGGTCTACTATGCACTAGAAACTTTTCCAGCCACTAAGGAATAAAATAGTGAGCAAGACAAAGTCCTTAAACTTATGGAGTTCAAATTCTAGTGAGGGATTGTTAGTTAATAATTAAGTAAGTAATACCTTTTAGTCCATGTAACTATCACTGAACTCTCATTAAACTCATCTAAAAGTGTGCATAAATACTGTATGTTCTATGTCATATACAACAATGACTAAAAGACCAGGGATTTTCAAAAAATGTACTGATTATCCTGCATATAAAGATATATAAAAATATGCTGGTCTCCACAAAACAAAACAAAACAAAACAAAAGCTGCAACAACAAATTATGTAACAAAAGTACAAAGTTAGAGAATAAAAAATTTAAGTGGTAGCAATTATTATATACCTAAAGGCTATCAGAATTCTAAATATCAATGGCATGGCCAAATGTATGTAGGTAGTCCTCACTCCTGAAAATGGAGCTGCAAAATCAGAAAAACAAAGCTTCTAAGAACCATGCCCCATTAGGTCAACCTAATATAGTCAACATACATAGCTTTGATCCAAAGGATGGTTACAGATTGGTGAGTGGCATGGCAGAATTAAGTGATATAGCCCCAAAGTTGAAAGGTTAACCCAAAGGGTAATGGCACATAAAAGTTTGTGTAAAATTTAGTTTTTACCTACCTGCCTAATTTTATGACATGTCACTCCATCTACCTTGCTCTGGCTTTCTCTGAGTTACTCAAAAAAAAAAAAAAAAAAAAGACAAGGTCTTTATCATTCAGCAACTCTGCAATATTGCTCTCTCTGTCTTGACTGTCTTCCCCTCCAGTCCTCCTGGCATAATGGCACTTCTCCTCAGCATGTCTCACTTCCTCAGAGATGCTCTCTCTGACCTTTTTATTAAAATAAGTCCTTGGGTTGGGGTTGTGGCTCAGTGGTAGAGTGCTTGCCTAGCATATGTGAGGCATTAGGTTCGATCCTTAGCACCCACATAAGAATAAATAAATAAAATAAAGGTTTTAAAAAAAAAAAGTCCTTTCTTGTTTTCCCAATCATAGCAATCTACTTCGTTTTTCTTTCAGAGCACATTTCAATCAGTGGTTAAGTGCCCTTATTTATTCATGTAAAAATTGTTTTTTTTTTCTCCCCTTCCTAGACTATAAGTTCCACAAAGGAGTATCTTCTTATTTTATTACTTTTAATGTCTAGCAAGGCACCTGGCATATGGTAGATGACACTCTATACATAGTTATAGGAAGCACTAGGTGTCTTGCATACAGTAGGTATGAGGGGCAAAACCACTATTTTCTGCTAGAGGTTGACAGTGGGTGGATTACTAAAACTTACTCTCAGTGTGTGACCAATACACCTGACCAAAAACTCATTCAATTCCTTTGAGACCTAGTAAAAACTGTGCATATTTGGTTAAAAGCGATTGTTTAAGTAGGTTGCTCATTCTCTCATTTATCAGATAATATTGAGTGCAAGTACTATTTCATGTGCATGAGTTGCATCAATGTATAGAACAAAGAAATCTGTCCACAAAGAGCTTAGTAAATCAAAGTAATTTCCTGAACAAGGTTTCTTAATGTTTGGAGTACAGATTTACAGCAGCAAGAAGTAGAGTATAGGATGATTTATGTGATAATGGATTAAAGCTAGAGAATTCAATAAGAACTCATGATTAATGTAACATAGACTATTATATATAGAAATATTTTTACATATGTGTACTTACATAGGTTAGTATAAATACATATATTTCTTTCTCTGTTAACTGAAAGAATCTTAAAGAAATGACACTGAACCAAGTGGAGTGGTGCATTCCTATAATCCCAGCAGCTTGGAAGCTGAGGTAGGAAGACTCCAAGGGAGGCATGCCTGGGCACCTTAGTGAGACCCTCAGCAATTTATTGAGACCCTATCTCAAAGTAAAACAAGAAAAGGGCTGGGGATGTAGCTCAGTGGTAGAGCTACCCTGGGTTCAATCCCTAGTACCACAACAACAAAAGAAGAAGAAGAAGAAGAAAAAAAAGACATCTGATACTCCAGTAGCAACAAGCATCCCTCATGCCCATATTTTGGTTTCTAATATCATCTTCTCCAGTAAGAGGAACCAGGTCTCCTTGGAGAAATAGTTGATTATAGGACTTGGACAGGTAATATACAAGATGAGACTGGAGCATCTCACAGTGCCAAAAATTAAAGAAAGTACTGAAAACAGAAACCAAAAAAATGGGGCTATGTAAAAAGGCATAGGATTCAACCAAAAGTGTTCCTGGTGGTTAAGCTGAAACAACAAAATACACTCAACACTCTCAAGGTCATCAAAAACAAGTAGAGTTGGAGAAACTGCAAAGTCTAGAGGAACCTAAATGTACTGTGGTATCCTACATGAGATCCTGGAACAGAAAAAAGACATCAGGTAAAAATTAAGAAAATCTGGGGCTGGGGTTGTGGCTCAGAGGTAGAGCGCTCGCCTAGCATGTGTGAGGCACTGAATTCGATCCTCAGGACCACATAAAGTAAAATAAAGACATTGTGTCCACCTACAACTAAAAAATAAATGTTAAAAAAATAAGAAAATCTGAATAAACTATATACTTAGCTGGTTCTTTAATTGTAACAAATATAATGTAAGGTGTTAATAATAGGGGAAAGTGTCTGCAGGGTATGTGGAGAGAGAGATGAAAACTCTCAGTACTATCTATCTATTCAATTTTCTATAAATCTAAAACTATACTAAAAATAACGTCTATGAATAAAAATGAAACAAAACACAAACTCCTGGTTAAAGAAAGACTATTGTGAATAGTTACCACAATAGTAAAGCCCAAAGACATTTAATAAAAGTTAAAATTAATTTTGAAACATCTTGATTTTGGCATTTGAAGATTATTAGTTAAGCCACTTCAGCTGAAGAAAATGACTAAAGGCAGAAACACATGGGTTCCAGACCCTTTAGGAAAAGACTAATACAAAAAGTCAGATCTGATCACTACCCTGGGGATCAGGAGGGAAAATAAGAAGTCATATCTACTTATTCAAAGATTTTTGTAAGTACACTAGAGCTGTCCTTTCTCACAACGGTACTACTGAGGTATAAACTTAAGAAAAGTTTTTTTTTTAAATTTTTTTTTTAGTTATATATGGACACAATATCTTTGTTTTATTTATTTTTATGTGGTGCTGAGGATTGAACCCAGTGCCTCACACATGCAAGGCAAGCGCTCTGCCACTGAACCACAATCCCAGCCCAAGAAAAGGTTTGATTCGAGTTAATCAAGCCAGAAGAGGATTTGACTTTGATGTAATTTCTTCAGGGAAGATAGGTTGCTATCAATGCTTTGGGACAGGATGAGTGGGTACTGCTATTTTGGCCACTTTTAACAAAATTGAGCCAGGGGTGGTAAGCAACTCGGGAGCTGAGACACAAGGATTATAAGTTCAAGGCCAGCTCAGCAACTTAGTGAAGCTTTCAACAATTTAGAGAGAACCTGTCTCAAAATAAAAAATAAAAGAACTGGAGATGTAGCTCAGTGGCAAAGTATCCCCTTGGTTCAATCGCCACACCAAAAAATAAAAAAATTAAAAGTTGATACACTGGGGCTGGGGTTGTGGCTCAGTGATAGAGTGTCTACCTAGCACATGAGAGGCCCCGGGTTCGATCCTCAGCACCACATATAAACAAATAAAATGAAGGTATTGTGTCCAACTACAACTAAAATAAATAAATACTAAATATTTTTAAAAATTGATACACTGTACTTGTCTTTATTGTTTAATGACTGAGCAGTTATTTAGATGGAAAGCAGCAGCAGTCCTGAATAACTACCCTTCATTACCATACTAAAGTAAAGGTAAGGTAGGGAGAGGTGGGAGACAGTGATAATGAGGAACCCAGGCAGTTCAAATCCACCAATAATATCCATATTCCTTTTTAGCCGATAGTTTTTCTTTTCTTTTTTTAAAAACAGTTTATTTTTATTGATTTATTTTTTTATGTGGTGCTGAGGATTGAACCAGTGCCTCAAGCATGTGAGGCAAGCGCTCAACCACTGAGCTATAACCCCAGCCCCTTAGCCAATAGTTTTTCTACTAACTTTTCCTTCAGAATAAATGGCACAAATTGACAACCTGATAGTTAATTTCTGCCTTATTTTCTACCATGTGTCAAAGTGCTAACAAACATTAAAATGGGAGGAAAAATAAATTTATATTATGTTAGTACAGGTTTTCAAAATGGGAGAGTTGATACAGATAAGATGATTTCAATACTGAAAATCTAACAACTGCAGTCATGATCTGGGGTCAGAATACCCAACTTATATCCTGTCTATATTATTTACTCTATGCCTTTGGACAAGTTACTTAGCTTTACTGTGCCTCAGGTTCTCCATCTGCAAAATGTGATTAAAACTACTTCCTTATTGTATTGTTTTAAAGATTATTTGAGTAAGTTGGGCATGGTGGCACATGCAGCAATCTCAGTTATTCAAGAGGTTGAGGCAGGAGGACAGCATATTCCAAGCTAGCCTGGAAAATTTAGTGAGATCCTATCTTATAAGAAGGGGGAAGGGTGCTGGGCATATAGCTGAGTGACAAAGTGCCTGTCTAGCATGTGTGAGGGTCTGTATTCAATCCCCAATACTAAAAAAACTAACATGAGTAACATCTATCCATTGCTTAGAACAATATCAAGAATATAATAAGCATTTACTGAATACAAGCAATTATCATTAATTGCAAAATGAGGGAAACCAGGTTAACTAATCGCAAGGAAAAATATACACTAATACACAATAAGAAGAGTGGTTACTGATGTTTAAGTTTTTTTTTTTTTTTTTTGTACTAGGGAGGAGGAAGAAGTAAATATAGCTATCAAGATAATCAAATTCAAGATACAACTAAAGAAGAGTTGTGGTTTTCCATCCTGGTAGAAAGTTATTAATATAAAAGAAGGGAACTCTTACTCTCACAATCAAGGTTTAGCCATGAGGAATATACCTATTTAGGAGAGATGTGGCTACTTATTAACATAGAGAAACATTTTATAAAAATGAAAAGGAAAGTAGGGTGCTGTGGCACACACCTGTAGTCTCCATTACTCTGGAGGCTGAGACAGGAGCATCACTTGAGCCCAGGAGTTCAAAGTCAACCTGGGCAACACAGCAAGCCGCTGTCTCAGGGGAGGAGGAAAAAAAAAAAAAAAAAGAAAGGAGGTAGTGAAGATAGACAAAGTCATGTTCTTGAGTTTTTCCCCTCTTTATTTGTTTCCCAGCTTAGAAATAAAGAAGTGGAAGAAGACTAAGAAGGGAATATAAAGAAAGAGGAAACTTGATAAATGACAGGAGGTAAACATAGTGACCAATTCTGTTCCAGTAGACCAAACAGTAGTTCCCACTAAACTGAAAGTCAAAATTTTGTTTAATTTACATAATTTTTTTTTGTCATCACCAAAATTCATATTTTAAGAATACCTCACAAAAGTTTTAGCTGTCTATCATTTATTCATTTAGAGTCCATTTGTAAGAAATAAAAAGCCAGGAAAAAGGAGGCAGATGAAAAGTCAGGCACATGGACACTACTCCCAGAATAGAGCAAGGACAAACTGTTTGCTCTGGATTTGGTAGGGTGGCAACTAATCCCATAGTGCCTTTGAGTTTTCTGTCCTCTTTCCTAATTGTTCTGATATAATTTATCACCTTTTAAAAGAACAACTAAGGAAAGTAAAGTTACATAGAGTTTAATGCTATGCTTTACATCCTGAAACAAATAATAACGAACTTTTTGAGCAAGAGAAATACTCTCACCAAGAAGTACTTAATGAAAACAGGTGCAACAAAGCCATAGCAGAAAAACAGCACGCAGCTCACATACCACTCGGACAATTCATACACAAGAGGTCAGCAAATTCAGACTTATGGACTCTTCTGTTCACTTATAGGATAAAATGTCACTGAGAACAGATTAGAACAAAATCAGAGAGGTTTTTTGGACACCAACATAAAAAAGGGAAGCTTCAAACTACTAAGCGGCTCACATCCAAAGGCTATACTACTTACAAACCACACTCTTTAGCTCTGATTTGCCTAACACAAAAAGCATGCACATATCACTCCTTTCTATTTAAGAATACAGAGCACCTGTATTATCCAATCTGTTTGGAAATACAGGTAGATTTAAAATTTAAAAAAACAATAATAATAATAATAATTAAATAACACACACACACAACCATGCCTATTTACCTTGAATGGGATAAGAATAATGTGCTGGGCTTGGCTGGCTTGTGGTTAACCCTGTAGTGCAGGTAAGAACACTGTGTTGACTTGGAGATGGAGTCTGAATTAAACCACTTTCAGGTTTCATACCTGGCCACAATGCACCTGAATCAGATAAATTGGACCAATTACAAACAATACACTGGGACTGAGGAGCATGGTTATGCTTTTAATTATTAGCCAGTAGGTTTAAAATCTAAATCTTAAAACAAAAATAAAATTTGCTTGTAAGAGAAAATGAAAGATTCTCCCACTTGTAATACACCACAAGCAAATACACTTTCAAAGAATTAGGAGATGGGGGTCATAAAAGCAAAACTCCTGCTAAAAACCCCAATATTTGTGTGTGTGTGTGTGTGTATGTGTTTTTACGTGGTGTATACACACACATATGTTCATTTCAATGATTAAGGGTAACTGACTGGGGTTCAGAAAGAGTTACTGACACCAAACTGGAGTATCTGTCATAAAGAGTGTCTGATGTTCATTTATCCAAATTGTCAAGGTGGCAGATAATTTGGACAACTTCCACCCAAGTTTAAAATCCACTTACCCATTAAATAAAAACTGAATTTTTCTAAAATATATTAAATACTTTTCTGTTTCTTAAGCTGATTATTTATAACCTTTTTTCTTCTGATTATACAAGACATACCTGCTTATTTTTATAAATTAAAAATATTACAGAAATATGTAACTGGGAAAAAAGTAATATATAATTCTGTTGTTTAACTACTTTTAATAGATTGCAGAAGAGTCACCCAGATTTCTTCTACACATGTACTAATCTTTCTTATTTTTGATAAAAACAGATCATTTTATATATACCATTCATAATTTACATTTCCATATAATATCTGAGAGGCATCTTTTCATGTCAGAACATACAATCTGTTATACCATTATTCATAACTGTTCCCCTTTTTTTTGTACCAGGGATTGAACCCAGGGGTACTTAATCACTGAGCCACATCTCAGACTTTGTTGTTATTGTAGTAGTAGTAGATGGACAGTATGCCTTCATTTTATTTGTTTTATTTTTATGTGGTGCCGAGGATTGAATCCAGCACCTTACATATGCAAGGCAGGTGTTCCACACTGAGCCCAGCCCCAGCCCCTCGTTTTTTACTTTGAAACAGGGTCTCACTAAGTTGCTGAGGCTGGCTTTGAACTTGGAATTCTCCTGTCTCAGTCTCCCAAGCAGTTGGAAATACAGGCGTGCACCATTGTGCCTAGCTCATTTTTACTTTATTTTTATTATAATGCTTCTGAGTGACTATCTTCCCAAAATATATTTAGTCTTTTCCTGCCTTCTTAGCAAGGAAGAAATAGTGAATAGATGTTTCTCGTAATTACTGTTACAAACATCAATATTATGCTGTGATATATAAATATTAGAGTAAAGGCTACTGTAATGTAAAGACATTTACTTAGTACTAAATAAAACTTACTAATAGTTCTATGATTTTTAGGTTCTGAGATCATTGTTTTTTTACCCAATGTGTTGCTTCTTTACAATTTCCCATCTTCATTTGCACCTCTTTTAATTTGCAATAACTAGGAAACCATAAACAAAGATTTTGTACATTACAGCCTAATGGTATCTTTTGTGAGTGAAATACTCATGATTACATAGATTTGGTGACAATTCTGGCTATAAAAAAAAAAACAAAAACCAATTGCCTAGTTTTCCCACTATATTCTGAATAGCTATGGTTGCTGGATCAAGTGTAGTTGAAGCTGATATTAGGCACTTTGCATGTAATCAGTACTAACATCAAATATGGCTTCATTAATCAACATTAATTAATTTCATTTACTCTTAATATGATAAGAAATCTATATTCAACTAATAAAAGCAATAGAAATACTTTAATAAGGACCTTTGCTTCTCCAGGGTGCTAAAATACCTCAGTACAACTTGGATTTGTCAATTCTGTTAATAAGAAAATCTAAGAATAGTAAAGGAGAAATGTGAAAATCTTGAATGGATAAAAAAGTGTGGCATATATACACAATGGAATATTACTCAGCAATAAAAGAGAATAAAATCATGGCATTTGCAGGTAAATGGATAGAGTTAGAGAAGATAATGCTAAGTGAATTTAGCCAATCCCAAATAACCAAATGCTGAATGTTTTCTTTGATATAAGGAGGCTGATTCACAGTGGAATAGAGAGAGGGAGCATGGGAGGAATAGATGAACTCTAGATAGGGCAGAGGGGTTGCAGGGGAAGGGAGGGGGCATGGGATAAGAAATGATGGTGGAATGTGATGATCATTATTATTCAAAGTACATGTATGAAGACACGAATTGGTGTGAATATATTTTGCACAACCAGAGATATGAAAAATTGTGCTCTATATGTGTAATAACAATTGTAATGCATTCTGCTGTCATATATAAATTTAAATAAATAAATAAATAATAATAAAAAAAGAAATGTGAAAATCTTAGGTTCACCTTGGAACATGGTTACTGCTTTGTCTCAAACCCTTAATGCATAAAAAGATGCATATTCTTTTCTTATCTATGAACTACATGAAATAACTTATCTGAGAAGATGGAATAATAATATCTTTAGTATGAATTAGGAGAACTGCCCCTTCCATTTATTTCATGGTCATTTAACTACACCTTGTCCAGGTCAGCCAGTCCTAAGGTAATATTTGCTAAGTTTGATTTTCAACAATAAAAATGTTTGAGGATTTATTTTTATTTACTTATTTATTTTGGGTACTGGGGATTGAACCCACAGGAGCTTTACTACTGAGCTACACCCCCAATCCCTTTTGTTTTTTGAGACAGCCTCACTAAGCTGTTGAGGCTAACTTTGAACTTGCCATCCTCCTCTGCCTCAGCCTCTTGAGTCACTGTGATTACAGGCATGTGCCATTGTGCCCAGTGAAGATATCATTTTAAAAACACGTATGATGTGAAATGCCAATTATCAGTAAAGAAAATAAAAAGGAGACACAGAGACAAGATGCGGAGGCAGGAAAGAAAGATGGCAGAATGGCAGACAGGACAAGATGCCAAGCTTTATTTATATCAATAGGTTACTTTAGGCCACTGGCATCATTAGCACATATTGTTCATTGTATTACTGGGCAGGTTACAGACTTAGCAACATTATGCAGCTTATTTATCAGTTACATACTAAGTTGCAATATGCAACCTTCGGAGCTCTGTGTAGCTCTCAAGAAAGTCCACTGTATAAAGTTACCGTTAGCAGGTTTAGACTCAGTGAAATAATGTGGTTGTCTAATAAGAGAGTTCCTTTATTCCCAGGAGCTGTGTGCCTGAAATCAAGGTCAAGGCTGATAAAGACTCTAACACAGTTTCCTCATGAAGGACAGTGAGTGATACAGCAGCCAGGCATCCTGTGTTTTTGCACAGAAGTTTTCCCAGCAGCCAGACATTTCTGTGTCTTTGCACAGAAACTTCCTAGCCACCAAGCATGCCACATTCATGAAGTTATCAGAGACCTCAATCCCAAACACAGAACCCCTACAAATATCAGTGCCTTAATTCTTGGTGGTTATGTATCACTCTTTTGGTAAGCAAATTACAATTTAAATGTCACAATTTCCTGATATATTGTAATCAATGTAATATCTTTTCTAAGTAGGTTTTGACCATGAGGTATTAATTTGTGAACATATTGTTATAGTATACTAAAGCAATATCTCATTAATAACAATGTATCAAGTGAGAATACTTTTATTATTAGTGTGTGAGTTAAATTTTATTTACCTATATTCAAACTGTACAATATTTATAAACTGGTCTCTCTTATAAGGGCACATGCATTTCTGGTCAGAAACACAATTAGATATTTAATATAAAATTATTTTATGAGAAACAGTTAAATAAAAGACAATAAAAATACTGCCTCCAGTATCACTGTAGTCCTGTTCTTCAGACACGTATATATCTTTCATTAAAGGCACCTTGTGCAGAATTCCAGTTAATAAGTAACATGACCAAATAAATGGTCTGACAATACAGAACTACTGCTTACAACAAATGAGAAAAACAAACTCTGGTTTATTGACTCTTTTTTTTGTCTACCAGCGACTGAACTCAGAAGCACTCAACCACTAAGCCATATCCCTAGCCCTATTTTATATTTTATTTAGAGACAGGGCCTCACTGAGTTGCTTAGCACCTTACTTTTGCTAAGGCTGGCTTTGAACTCTTGATCCTCCTGCCTCAGCCTCCTGAGCTGCTGGGATTCAGGTGTGTACCACCGTGCCCAGCCGGTATCTTGACTCTTAGTACACTGTGCCAGGAGTATGACTAGAAAGCTTTTCGAGCCCTTTCAGGCTTTGGTGCACCAATACCCTGCTTAGAGAGACTATAGAAAAAGTAAATCTATACCTGAGTGTTAGTCTTCTGATGCCCCAGGGTGGGGGCCTTATCATAAATTCTACCACTCTAATCTGATCACTCAGTTTATAGTATATATCAGAGTCATGGCTCTTTAGAAATTAGTTTAATTAGGAAATGAAGGACACACATGCTAGGAAAAAAATGTAAGACTATATTGGTTTGCTGATTCAATAACTAATTTGGCTGAACTATTTTATATACACTAATAGTGTAAGCTGAGTACTACTCCTGATTACAAAAGAAGTATCACAAAAAATATTACTAAGTGAAATGAAATGAACCATCCTTTAACATATCTCCAAATATTCCAACTCACATTAAATTTTTTTTAAGTAAATCAGAAGAGTGGCAACTAAGAACATATTGTATATAACCCTTAGAAATAAATCCTTTTCCTCACATAAAATTCTTCAGATCACTAGGAATTAAGACTTCTAATCTCTTTTTCTATTCGACTATCCCATCCAACTCCTATAATAGTTCAGAAAAGAAAACGATCAGCATTCTTCATTTTTAAAAAATATTTATTTTTTAGTTTTTAGTGGATATAATGTCTTTATTTTATATTTATGCAGTGTTGAGGATCGGACCCAGTGCCTCATGCATACCAGGCAAGCACTCTACCACTAAGCCACAATCCCAGACCATTCCTCATTTTTAAAAGATTATTTCTAACAAACCTTCCTAAAATTTTTTCTATTCTTTTCTCCTTTTTGTGAGAGGAAAAAACTTTTTAATTTCAGACATGATTCTGAGACCATGTTTTTGATACAGTTGTGAATTTATAAGTCCCTCTGGAATTAAACAGATGTAGGTTCAATTTTTACCCTGGGCATTTACTAATTGTATGACTTTGGGCTAGTGATTTAACCAAGTCTTAGTTTCCCTACCTATCAAAAGTGAAAATGTTACCACTTACCGCTTAGGACTATTCTGAGGACTAAATGAGACAATAATATATGGTGTAAAATTGCTTGACAAAGTAAGTACTCAAAAAATAGATTATTATAAGAGGTTTTCTCTAAGTCCTATTTACATCTGAAATAAAATAACAGACTAGCTAATCTTAAAATAGGCAGTACCAAAATCTTATTTTCAAAAGAAATGTTTTCTTTCTTTTAAGTGAACAAACTGCCAAAATGCAGGTATTAAAACCCAAGAAAATGTCTTTTAATGATACAGTAACTTTCAAAAGCACTACAAACATCTCTTTTTTAAAAAAACATTTTTTAGTTGTAATTGGACACAATACCTTTATTTATTTATTTATTTATTTATTTTTATGTGGTGCTGAGAATTGAACCCAGCGCCTTGCACGTGCTAGGCAAGCACTATACCTCTGAGCTACAACCCCAGTCCCATACAAACACCTGTTATACACAGCTCCGGAAAAAAAAAAAATCTGAGAATATGCTACATCCATTGTTCATGTTACCTCAACCTAAATATCTCTTCCCCAGTAAGTGTTATATATTACTTAAAGTCAAGTTAATGACTATCTGTCTCTCTCAATTACTGACAGAAGAATTTATATAACACAAGTCTTTCTTACTCCCAGATATTAAACAAAAACAAATCAAAAGAGCCTTAATTATCAAATTTTTTCTACAACATAAACAACATTTCGATGTTTTGTCCAAGATTTTTTTTTTGCAGTTGTAGATGGACAGAATGCTTTTATTTTATTTATTTTTATGTGGTGCTAAGGATGGAAGCCAATGCCTCACACGTGCTAGGCAAAGCGCTCTGCCATTGAGATGTCCCCAGCCCTCCTCTACGTTTTTAACAGAATTTTATAAATATATATAATTTAGAAATAAATGATCATAATAGATACAATACCTAGGATCTTTATGCACATGGTATTATGTTAGCCATTCCATAAACTGAATTCAGAGATAATGGGAATCTTATTTCATATACAACAGCAGGAATGATTAACTGTTCAAAAATGTTGTAAATGATTTGGACTTGCTCATAATAAATTCAAATCAAAATAGAGGGTAAAAAATGTGAAAATAATTACTTTATAATTATTAGCTGTCCAAAAATTAGCTTTAATATACACAAATAAAAATAATCACAAAAATATTCTCAGAGGGTTCTCTTTCCAAAAGGAAAGAGTCTTGGCTGGTTAAAAATATGACTAAGAAGCTGGGAATAGAGGCATACTCCTGTAATCCCAGGGACTTGGGAGGCTGAGGCAGGAGGATTGCAAGTTTGAAAACAGCCTCAGGAACTTAGTGATGCCCTAAGCAACTTAGCAAGACCCTGTCTTATAATAACAAATTTTTTAAAGGGCTGGGGATGTTGCTTAATTGTTCAGTACCCCTGGATTTAATTACTGGCACACACACACACAAAAAAAAAAAACACAAAAAAACACTCACTGACATAACATAATAAAAGACTATCCAAATGGGCCAGGAAAGATAAGAATGTAGAAATCAAAGGCAGGCAACAGTTAACACATCCAGAATCTATGTGGTGATTTTTGGAAATTTTTCTAATTCCCAGCTTGTTTAAATAAAGTCTACAAAGACATAATTTTATTAACATATTACATATTTAAAATATTTCTCTAAATTTTCTAACACCAGTGCTAGAAAAACAGACAAGGGGCAATAAAGCACACTGCATATAGCTATCAATTTACACACACACACACACACACAGAAAAATCAGCATAGAAATTAGGTGCCCAAAAAACCTCAAATTAACGTCTGATAAATCACTCTGATTTTCAGTTCATGTCCAAGATACCTAAAACCAATTAAAATAATTCCCTATGCACATGATAAGGTTATAGAAAATTGGAGATTTTCTCGTTTTAAGATGACTTTTGGGGGGCTGGGGATGTGGCTCAAGCAGTAGCACGCTAGCCTGGCATGCATGCGGCCCGGGTTCGATCCTCAGCACCACATACAAACAAAGATGTTGTGTCTGCCGAAAACTAAAAAATAAATAAATATTAAAATTCTCTCTCTCTCTCTTAAAAAAAAAAAAAAAAGATGACTTTTGGTTTAGCAGGACATTTGATCAGTTTGGGGCTGGGGTGAGCATAGACGGGAAAGAGAGAAATTGGCCAAAACCAAAAAGCAAAACCCCACCAACCATAGAGTATTTTAGGAGGCATATTTTATCTGGACATTAAGACTACCTGAATTTTAGCTGGGAGCAGTAGCGAACACCTGTAATCCCAGTGGCTTGGGAGGCTGAGGCAGGACAATTGAGAGTTCAAAGCCAGCCTCAGCAAAATTGAGTTGCTAAGCAACTCAGTGAGACCCTTCTCTAAATAAAATACAAAATAGGGCAGGGGATGTGGCTCAGTTGTCGAGTGTCCCAGTATTAAATAACATACAAAAAAATCCAGACTACCTGGTTTGGGCAGAAAATTGGCCATTTCAAAATATACTTATGCTTACCTAACTATGGTACCATGCTATATATAAAATAAGTTAAATCAACAGTAATTCTTCAAAGAGCTTTTCAAACACTTTAAAGATTTTAAGCTTCAGAGTTAAACTTTGGAAGTAGCTAAATTTTTGTGAGTGAACAAATGAGTATTGGAAAACAATTTTATATTACATGCATTAAACATCTTGTATACCCAAGTTCTGAATAAGAACTCTGTAAAAGATGACACATCTTTCAGCTTCCTGATTAGCCATGCTTGCTTTTTGAAGCTTCTGGAGTATAAAATCAACATTTGTAGAAATTGCTTATAATAGAATGCCTTACCAAAAGGAGGTAGTCCATATGTTTGTGTTGCCTGAGGATAGACAGCATAGGGTTGAGACTGCTGTAGTGTCTGGTACTGAGTCTGCCCAGGGTAAGCAGTTTCCGAAACAGGAACCGACAGGATATGTGCATAAGGTCTGGAAAAATTCAAGAAAACAAAAACTTTCATGAAAAATTCAAGAAAACAAAAACTCTGAGTTATTTTAGTAATAAAAAATAGATAAAATAATTAATAACACTAAAGTTAAAAAATCAGAAATGAGACAGCTTATCTGCCACATAAAATGGCTCTTATGGTCAGAAAGCTGAATGCTTTTTTCTTTTTCAGGTTCTACTACATCCACCTAAGGAAAAATTTTATGGAAAACTTAATACTTTCAAACATCCTTCCAAGTTCCAATTATTATCCTACAAACATCCATGATGTAGTACATAAAAGGCACTACGTGAGGCGAGGCACAAGAACTAAAAATATTTATGCCCTTATTTATGTCTTCATACAGAGTAAAATCCTAAAATAATAGAAAACTAGATAGAAAAGAATTGGCAATTGGATCTCATTCTCCACCCAATTCCTTGGGCTAAACTAAAGTTCTGAGAAGGAAAGTTGGACTTGGAGAAGAGGATGAGGCTGATTGAGAAAAGGCAAACGAGGGGGGCTGGGGTTGGGGCTTAGTGATAGTCCACTTGCCCGGCATGTGTGAGGCACTGGTTTGATTCTCAGCACCACATATAAATAAAGAAAATAAAGGTCTATCAACAACTAAAAAGAAAGAAAAGGCAAATGACCATATCAGAAAACAAAGGGTAGGGGTGAACTCTAATATTCTCATATCAAGCTTTATAAAATAAGAGCCAGGTTAACTAATAACGTCTAAGAAATCTCAGTTAAGACTTTATCTCCCCACTGATATTTAAGTAAGAGCAATACCATCACTAGTTGGTGGCAACCAATCAGGAATCCTTAAGGATTTGAATTCAGCAGGTAAGTCCCTGGGACTTCATACACTGGCTAGCTGACCTGTCATTTCATCCATGCAATTACACTGAATGTTTGAGTATCAGTTACTCTATTTGGTATATTATGATGTACTTCCAATGCAAGGAAAAAATGTTATTTGTATTATTATTGTATTATTTATGTAATAAAAACAAAATAAGGGTGGAAGGTATATGTTGTAGCAGGGGAAAAGATTTTTTGCAACTTTCGAGGTAAAGGACAATAAGGGAAGGCTACAAAGAAATGGTATGTGAGCTGAGCAGATAGCATGTACACATAATCAGGAGAGAAAGGGTGTTCTAAAAAAACATTTTCTAAGGATGTTTCTAAAAAGAAACAGTATTCTAGAAGGAAAAAAGCCCTGGTACAGAGGAAGGAAAGCAAGGGTTTCAGTCTCTAAGGAACAAACACTATATTATTAAGGCAAGTATATTGAGAAGAAAAGTAACGAGCAAAAGACAGAAAGATTGGGGCTGGAGTTGTGGCTCATTGGTAGTGCGTTCACCTAGCACGTGCAAGGCCCTGGGTTCGATCCTCAGTACCACATAAAAAGAAATACATAAAAAAATAAAGGTATTGTGTCCAACTACAACTAAAAAATAAATATTAAAAAATAAAAGAGGCAGAAAAATAAAGCAAAGCCCCTGGTTAAAAGAGTTCAGACACATCTGAAACAACTGGGAGGCACTAAATTGCTGAGCAAAGGAGGACAAGGTCAAAGCTATTCTTTAATAGAGGTTAATTTGACATTGTTTTCTAAAATGAATTAGAAGGAGGTAAAGCTGCAATGGAGGTCCAGTTAAAATCACAATACAATGTTTCTGATATGTAGTAAGGAGATCTGAATTAAGATAGAAAGCACAGCTAATAAAATGAATGTAGCAGGTATGCAAATACTTTATTTGGCATATGTAACATATTCATGACTCAGTGGACCCCAAGAGACTGTATTCATAGCTAGATCTGAGCTCAGGAAACAGTTCAGATAATAGTTGCTATTCAAGTCATATGGGAACAGTCTGAAGTATTAGTGACCTTGGATGGATTCATTTTCAGAGATAAGAAAGATCACAGGGGGCTGGGGTTATAGCTCAGTGGTTGAGCGCTTGCCTTGCACATGTGAGGTACTGGGTTCAATCCTCAGCACAACATAAAAATAAATAAAATAAATAAAGATACTGTGTCCATCTTAAAAAAAAAATTGAAAGATCACAGTATCCTTTTTCATGTGTCTGCAGATCTCAAAGCTCAAATGTGTTTTTATATTTATTATCTAATTTCTTCATAATAATCCCACAGAATAGGTTTAATCATCTCACAGAGAAAACCACATGAAAATGACTAGGCAAGGCCATTAGTGTTAATATCAGATTAGAAACAAAAAACTCAATGAGTTGACTTTTTAATTAGTTTATTTTTAATACAAAATTCAAAAGGAAAAATGGGCACAACTAGAAAAAAAATGCCAATTTCTTTTTACAACTCTCACAGGGGCACCTCTCACCATTTCTTTATGTCTCCTATGTTTGTAATGCATAAGAATATACCCTGGCTTAATAAGCATACTTATACTTGTCTATGCATGCATAGGTCTATCTCTTCACTAATTCACAATTGGTAATTTGGTATATATACTGTTCTGCACCTATCCATCTTGAAATGATTAACCTGGTTGGTCTTAACGCTGACCTTACCTTACCTCTTAGTGACTTCAATCCACCAAATCTATCTAACTTTAAGCCCAATTCTACTCTGAGGACATTCCTCAAACAAGGAAATGAACAGAGATTAAGCTGAGAAGTCCCAAACCGGGGCCATCTTGAGCAGATTTTTAAATTTCTGGGTTAAGGTAGAGGAAAGAAAAGGATCACAGATCAATCAGTAGTATGTTTTGATCACTAACAGTATTTTCTTTTTCTTTTTTCTTTTCTTTTCTTTTTTTTTTTTTTTTTTTGGTGGTGTTGGGGATTGAACCAAGAGCCTTGTGCATGTGAAGCAAGCACCCTACCAACTGAGCTATATCCCCAGCCAACTAACAGTATTTTCCATTTTCAGTGTCTACTCATTTACAGTGGGTTCCTGTGTAACAGTAATCTATTCCACGCAACTATCTACCTTTTAAAAGGATGTTGTAGCCAGGCATGATGGCACACGCCTGTAATCCCAGTGGCTCAAGAGGCTGAGGAGGAGGATCCCAAGTTCAAAGCCAGCCTCAGCAACTTAGTGAGGCCCTAAGCAAGTCAGTGAGACCCTATCTCTAAATAATATACAAAAAGGGGTGGGGATGCAGCTCAGTGGTTAAGTGACCCTGGGTTCAATACCTGGATTAAAAAAAAAAAAAAAAAAAAAAAAAAGGGTTTACATAGATTATATTTAGAGGAAACAGAAATAGGAATAAAGACAGAGCATGAGAAGTGAAAAGGTATACATATATTTCAAAAATAATCATTCAACTTACTTTGCAGAATACATTTGTGAGGTATAATCATTGGATGAGCGAGGGATGTAATCGGTGCATGTCATAACTGAAAAAAAGATAATATCACCAGGCAAAAAAGTTAGAACATTTCAAAAATGAAATGGAAAAACTGCACATTCCACTGCATAGTCGTTCAAACTAAATTAACAGAACACAGTTTGGATATCACAAAGTTTGAAAAAGACTGTAGCAGAAAAATGCCACTTTTGTGTTTATAGACCTGTTTGTAGACTTTCAGAGACAATGAAAGAATTGAGAATGTGGGGTGACAGGGGTATGGAAAAGAGCCAAAGGCTGATTCCAACTGATTTATATCTTTACCAATCAATGATCTAAAACCATAGATAAAGTAACCCTCTAAGCTCTCAGCTGTGCTCAGGAAAACTTAAAAAGCAAGTTTGTATCCGGGAAATCACATTATGCTTCTTCAGCTTATTCATTCTCTGGGTGCTTATTCTATTCTTAGTAAAAGACGATAAGAATGATCTCCAAATCTTTGGGGGGAAGTAACCAATTTTATTAGAAAATTGTTGTTACTGTTGTATATAAAGAATGGTAAAACAGATGCAAGTACAGTACTGTTTTTTTTTTTTAATGTGCATAGTAAAGGCTTTGTTTACATTTGGCAAAGTAGAGACAGACTTAAGAAACTGATGTGATATTCTGATAAACTGTCAGGTATAAGTGACTTTACCAGGTGGTATCTCTTGACCCCCATGATTTTACATTGAAAAAGCTGCTGTGAAGCTATGACCCTTATGATTACATCTGAGATAAATGTTGTAAATATTTGATTCAAGTTTGACAGGTAGCTATATGCCATTCATTAGGCACTATTTCAGTTCACATTGTAGGCAGTTACATTGCAAAATGCTTTCATCAGACTCCTGAACTATTCAAGAACTTCCTTCAACAACAATAAAAGAAGCTATTCTATTGTCAACAGGGACTGGAACCAACTAAGTTTGTATCTAGCTAGGTTCACTGAAAGAGTACCTGAACCCAAAAGGAAACCCCAGTCAAGAACAGACAAGGGACCAATTCTTGTCCAAGGGTTAGGGCTGTAGTTCAGTGGCAGAGCGCTTTCCTAGCATGTGTGAGGCACTGGATTTGATCCTGAGCACCACATAAAAATAAATAAAATAAAGGTATTGTGTCCAACTATAACTAGAAGGATTTTTTTTTAAAAGAGTAAGGCAATCAATACCTGTGAGCTTATTATAGAAGATATTATCCAATGTCATTGTTTGAAGTCTTTAAAAATAATTATTGGACACCTGAAGGTGATATTCATCTATAATCATCATGTCAAAAACGAAGGGGATGGGCTGGGGTTGTAATTCATTTGGTAGAGTGTTTGCTTTGCATGTGTGGGGCCTTGGGTTTGATCCCCAGCACCACATAGACAAATAAATAAATTAAAGGTGTTATGTCTGTCCACAACTAAAAAAAATTTTTTTTTAATGACGGGGAAGTTTTTAAAACCCATCACATATAATGAAAGGTAAGATCCTTTGACTTCTACATGGTTCTCACTGTGATGACACGTACTTGACAAACTCAAAACTTTATTCCCTTCAAATTTAATTTAATCAAAACATTCTGGGAAAATTAGGCCAATTTTAACTCTCCTAGATAATGAATAAAGCTTGATCTCGGCAATACTTGGGAATCATGAAAGGATTATAAAGAGTCAAGGCATAATCTATCATTATGAATAGGAGGAGAAGAGAAGTAATATGTTGGCTTAGAGTAGAATATCAATAGTGAGCCAAGGCTTTGATATACACTCTGAAGACACAACTAATGATGTTCTGATGGGTTTGGGTGTAGTAGGAAATAAGGAAAACAGAATTGCAGGATGGTTTCTAGGTTTTTAGTTTGAGAGCGATGAGACAGTGATACCTCTTCCAATGATGAGCCAGTCTAGGAGATGAACAGACTTGATGGGAGCTTGAGGATAAAGCTCTTCTTCAGACATTTTAAGTATGACTTCCCTTTCAGACATCTAAGTAGAGATCTCAAAAAGGCAGTTGTATATTTAAATGAAATCAGGGGAGATTGGGGCTGGGGTTGTGGCTCAGTGGTAGAGCATTTGCCTGGCACGTGTGACACTGGGTTTGATCCTCAATATAACTTAAAAATAAATTATTAATATGAAGATATTAAAAAATTTTTTTAATCAGGGGAGATATCAGACTGGAAATATAAAATTGGGATTCATTAATAATCTATTATATGTTTAAAGTAATGTAATGAATGGGAGGTTTCTGAAAGAGAAAAGATGGCAGCTTTAGAACTAAGCCCTGAGGCCCATCAGTATTCAGCATTCTGCATGAGGAAGGAATGACCATCAAAGGAATAAGATAGGAGGAAATATGGTGGGAGGCAGAACATAAAAGAGATATTTCTACTACAACTGGCAATAAGAAAATAACAAATGACCTTGACAGGAGAAATCTCGCTGGAAGAGTGGGGACATGAAGCTAAATTGAGTAGGTTGAAGAGTGAATGGGAGATGAGCAAATAAGGGCAACTCTTTTCAGAGCTTCTGATATGCCACAAAACAGAGAGAAAGTCTTCAACTAGTATAAGATGTGAAACCCCAGGGGGTTTTATTAGTGTGTGAAGATGGTAAATACCACAGCATATCTCTTTACTCTCCGGAAGGATTAAGAAGAGAAAAATATAATGATGTAGGAGTGGTGGGAGAATAACAATAGTACTAAAGTCCTTGAGAAAAGTGAGACAGGTCGGACTACGGAACACAAGTAAAATGATGTACATCAGACAGGAATAAGAATACTACTTCCATTAAAACACAAGGAAGCAAGAAAATAGGCAGATTTGAAGATTTGGTGGTGGTGAGATAATAAGGGAGTTTCCTGACCATAGCTTTTATTGGAGAAGGCATGATCATTCAAGAGTAAGGAAAAGTGAGTATTGGTTCTTTGAAAGAAGCGGTGTAAAATATTTAACAGAATTTGTTAAGGAAATGTAGGATTTCAAAGCACATTGGGTGCCCACCTGAAGTTCTATGACTAGAGTGCAAATAGTGACTTAGGTACATAATTCTATCCAATAATGTTGTTTGTGTACATTTTATGGGGAAGGTAGAAAGTTGGGTTAAATTAGGACTGGAGTATAACAAGGAGAATAAGGGTAAGAAAAGGGTTTATTATTAAAAGTTATTGAAAGTTGCATCAATAAAAATATGGAAAAAATAAAAGTGATAACACACAAAAAAAGAAAGTTATTGAAAGTATATGTAAGGGAGATAAAAATAAAGGACCGAGAAATCTATGCTCAGTAAATAGGAAAATTAAAACAAAGAGAGATGAAGGGTACTAGCTAAGTAATTGACATCTATGTTAAAATCAGAGAGCTATAAAAGTTTGGATGGAGAAAAACAAAGAGGATCTAGTCTTTAAAGAATAAAATTGCTTGAAGTTCAGTCTAAGGTAAAAAGAAATGGGAAGGAAGGTATAGATAAAGACTTCAAAGGAACAAGAGTTTTTGAAGGAAAAATGAAGAGAGCGGGGTGTGGTGGTGCATGTCTGTAATCCCAGTGGCTCTGGAGGATGAAGCAGGAGGATTGTGAGTTTAAAGCCAGCCACAGCATAAGTGAGACCTTGTCTCTCTAAATAAAATACAAAATAGGGCTGGGAATGTGCCTCAGTGGTTGAATGCCTCTAAATTCAATCCCCAGTACCAAAAAAGAAAAGAAGAAGAAGAAGAAGAAAAATTATTTGGAAGGAGCAAAAAAGACTCAGCTTATTTTCTGGCTGTGGTATGAGATTTTAGAGAACAGGTCTTTTTCTGGGAATTAGTATACTCAAGAAATCAGAGGAAACACTTCACTAAAGAGTTTGCCATATATACCAGACTGACCTAGTAACTTCCTGAAAATGAAGATTCCCCATTCATATTAGACCCACTGAATAATAATATCTCTGAAAGTGAGCCTAGAATTCTGTTACAAACAAGCATTTCAGAATGATTCTTATGTCTTATGCTAACAGTTTAAGAACCACTGAAATAAAATCAGCTTTGAAGAAATAACATATAGAACTCAAGATAAAAAATTTTTAAAGCCATGCCTTTTTTTTTTTTTTTAAGGAAAGTTTATAGGTTGACTGTCTTAAAAGATATTTCCAAAACTAGTGCCTTTTACAAAAATGTCTGACACAAATTTATTCTTTTTTAAGTATGTGATAAAATATGGAAGAGCATAGCTATTTAATTTCAGGAAGGAGTACTTGTCCTGGGGAGAAAAATTTAGCGGAGTGAGTGAGTTTGCTAGACAAAGCTATGTCTCTATAAGAAAAACACAGAACACTAGCTGGGTGCAGTGGCACATGCCTGTAATCCCAGAGGCTCAGAAGACTGGGGCAGGAAGATCATGAGTTCAAAGCCAGCCTCAGCAATTTGGTGAGGTCCTAAGCAACTCAGTGAGACCCTGTCTCTAAATAAAATATAAAAAAGAGCTGGGGATGTGGCTCAGTGGTTAAACATTCCTGGGTTTAATCAAAAGAAAAAACAGAACACTATACATTTTTGGGAGGTATCTAATACATAAATATAATCAGGAGAGTGAAAATTGGTACATGGAGGGTTTATCTTATTAAGCTGGATCTTCCTCAGGGACCATTTATTTTCCTGACTAAGACTGATAGGTAGGATCACTTGCTTTTATTAGAAAGGCAGAAAAATACGAAGTCCTCCAGAGGAGCCATCAGGGGTAGGCCCACAAACTTTTCTGATTTGGGGCAAAGCACTATTACTTTTAGAATGTCCAACCTCAAAACAAAACAAAACAAAAGTCACTGAATATGACTGCTTGGGTAGGAAGATTCCATGTGACTTTTTTCAGCTGGCATGTTAATAAAGTTTATAGGAGAGCACAAGTATGCACACACAAAAACTAAGAGAACCTTCTGGATATTCTAGAATAATCCAGCAATTAGAAAAAACCAATTATACAAGAAGAGTATTACTTGGTTATAGGAATGCCTCTTCCATCATGCATAGTACTTACTTTCCTCTGACATGGTAAGGTTTGAAGCAAGGCTCGATGTTTCAGGTTTCTGGTCACTGACATCCGGGCTGCTTACTTGACTGGGAGAACCAAAATGAATACATTAGCCCTTGGTTGGTTTGCTGCATTGCTAAAAGTGATGAGATTAAACCCATTTTCCTCCTAGGCCATACAAGCAAGAAGCAAGGCAAATCTTCCTGATATCCTTATTTGTGGTTTATAACAACTACATGAAAAGAGCTAGGGCCAAGGCTAGTACCCTCAGTATCCTACAGTTCTTTCTCATGGTCCTAGACACAAGGCGGGGGAAATTACACACACACACACACACACACACACACTTATCTATTTGGTACTGGGGATTAAACCCAGAGGTGCTTAACCACTGAGCCACATCCCCAGTCCTTTTATATATTTTATTAGAGACAGGATCTCACTGAGTTGTTAAGTGCCTCACTAAGTTGCTGAGGCTGGCTTTGAACTTGCGATCCTCCTGCCTTAGCCTCCTGAGCCACTGGGGTTTACAGGTGTGCACCATCACGACTGGCTACATACATTTATTTTTTGTGTGTGTATGTATATGTGTATGTGTTTCTATTTGTTGTTACAACTAGGACCAGGCACCTTTTTTTTTTTTTTTTTGCAGTGTCTGGTCCTCAAACATGCTAGGCAAGTGCTCTACCATTGAGCTTCATGTTCTAAGCATTTTTTAAAAAAACATGTAGGAAAACAAAGAGAATTTTTAAAAAATATATATATTTTTACTTGTAGATGGGACACAATATCTTTATTTATTTATTTGGTGCTGAAAGATAGAACCCAGTGCCTCACATGTGCTAGGCAAGTGCTCTCTCACTGAGCCAAAACTCCAGCCCCAAATTAAGAGAAATTCTAAAAGGTAAATCAATGTGAGCTGGGAGGATATGTCATTATGTTAGATACTATAATGCTGGGAAGAGCCCACTGAAATTCTGGAATGGAAATCATTCCAACTTGAGTACCTCATAATGTTTCCCTTTTCCTCCTACTTCACATCCAACTCCCTAGTAGTGCCCAACTAGTTAGTACAGCATTATGATTAACAGTAAATATTTCAGAGCAAAACTGCTCAAGTTTATATTCCACTCTTCCATTAACTAGCTCTATAACCTTGGATAGGTCAAAGTAGTTCTCTTCACTAATTTTTTGAACTGTCAATGAGAATAAAAATAGACTCCACTTCATAGGGCTGCTATGAGGATAATAACTTAATATCTTAGAAGTACTTAAGAGCAAAGCTAAAAAACAGTTATGTACAATAAAACGGAACTGTTATTATATTACAACTTCTTTCCAGCCCAGGCGCCCTTCCCATATTCATGCTCTCTAGAAAGAAATCTGCTTTGCTCTTCCACACTCTAAGAAGAGATAAAGGATGAAGTACCATAGCCTCCATATATCTGGAAAGATAATCTTGACTAAAAATCAGAGGTTTGGGTAGTTTCTACATAAGAATATTTAAAGCTCCCATGTAATTTTTGAAACTCACCTCTAATACTGAAGTATTAATAAAAAAAGGTTTTTTTCTGGCATATTTTGAATGTTTAGTTAATTTTTTCTTAGTTGTATTTATTTTTAAAGCTAAATCCTTCAATGAAGTTTATTTGAAGTAGTTTTATCAGTGTTTTCCCAAATTGCTGAATCATTATAATTATCTGAATTGGTAAAAAAATGACTTTAGCCCCATCTCATACTTACTTAAATAGAATCCTCATGGGGAAAAGCAAAAAACTGGACCAGAATTTCACATTTCCACTGTTACGACTAGGGTATCTTCTGTGTGTACCTGGATAAATCTAGGGTTCACTCCACTGTTGAAGACTATTTCTAGATGGAAGACTATTTCCAGATCATGTATCTTACAAGTGCTATTTGTACAGCCTAGTATATACTGAGCCAGTTCCTAAGATCCTTTGGTCTTATAAACTTATATACAGCAAAATCCCCTACATATTCAACTGAGAAACTACAGACTAAAGAGAAAAACAGTACCAAAACAGTAAATTAACTATAGCACATAAGATGAAACATGTTCTAGAGATGGATGGTGTTGATGGCTGCATAACAAAGTGAATGTACTTAAGGTCACTAAATTATACTCTTAAAATGGTTTAAATGGTAAATTTTATACTATGCAAAATCATAATTTTTTAAAATGAAGGAACAATAAGAGATCATTACAGAAAAAGGCAATGGTGGGAGGTTCTCAAGTACAAAGAGGGTTAGACTTGGATAAAAGCAGGAGAATTAAAGCCAGGCATGGTGGCACTCACCTGTAATCCCAGCAACTCAGGAGCTGAGGCAGGAGGATCACAAGTTCAAGACCAGCCTGGGCAACTTAGCCAAGTACTGTCTCAAAAAATAAATAAAGGGGCTGGGACTGTAGCTCAGTGGCAGAGCACTTGCCTAGCATGTGTGAGGCACTGGGTTCAATCCTTAGCACCACATAAAAATAAAATAAAGGTATGCTGTCCATCTACAACCACACACACAAAATAAATAAATAAATAAACAGGGCTAGGGGTATAGCTCTCAGTGTCATAGAACATCTCTGGGTTCAATCAGAAAAAACAAAAAAGAAGAATTAATTTCACAGAGAAAGAGCACAGAGTATCTATAGAATGAGGTACTATGTTAGACAAATGAGGTATTCCTATCTAATTGTCCCGATTTCTCTTTGAATTAGGGAGCAAAATCCACAGCCAAGTGAATAAGCACAGTGGGAAGAAAAGGGAAATGGAGGGAGCAAAGAAAGTAAGAAAGATAATTTTAAAGACTGGTAAATCATATACTGGGAATGCTGTGTACATGCCTAAGATGTAAGCATGAATGGAAACTAAGACTAGTCAGTACGGTTTTGTATCTTTCTCTTATAGTGTTAGAGTAATTGAGAATATACATAGAATAGGTGGATGGTTTGGTTTAAGCAAGATTGTGGCTTTGCTAGGCAAGTATGATACAGAAAAAAAAGAAAGTTAAGAATGTCTACAAGGGACTGATTGATTACAGTATTAGATCTTATAATTTTAAGTAGCATAAGGAAGAAAGTGAAGTTCTTTTGAGGAAAAGGGTATAGAGGTGATAGTAAAAATGTGATAGATCATTTGATTGGAATGTGAGACATCACATGGCTAGCATGGCAGTTCTGGAAGTGAGCTGGAATCATAGTGGGTGGCGGTAAAAAAAAAAAAAAAACAGGATTCTTGAAATTAATGTCTTAGAAGTGATGCAGTTACTGACTGTCCTAGTTGGTGGACAAATAATAAGAGATAAAACCTGTGGAAACTGAAAACCATGGTGCCATGGAAGTCAGATCATGAGGTGCAAAGAAACTGCCTCTTTCTATAGAGGTGATAAAGTTATTGACTAAGGCATCTCAGTCCCATTTGATAAAGCCAAACTCCTTGGATTTCCCTTATTTTGGCTCATGCTTCCTCTTCTGTAAACTGTACATTTGTGTGAAGAATACAGCATTTTTCATTTTTATCGTCAAGTCTCCTGAATATAGTATAGTGCCTGATGTGTGTGTGTGTGTTTTGTGTGTGTTTATTACATGAGTTCAGTATACACTGTTGAATAAATAATAAATGCATAAGAAAAATAAAATCAGCACATGAATTTTGGGGAAAAGTTATTTTGGAGGGAAATATTTTTGAGATGGGCTCTTGCTATGTTGCTCAGGTTGGTCTTGAACTCTTGAGCTCAAGTGGTCCTACTGTAGAGAGAAATTTTAACCTTAAATAAATTCAAAATGTGAAAGCTGCTGGTAAGAATCTTAAAAAAGGCAGTAAACCCAAATGCCCATATACTAACCTACATATGAAAAAAAAAAATTAAAGTAGATCATTAAAAAGTAGATCTATAATCCTAGCCATTCAAGACACTAAGGCAGGAGAATCACAAGTTTGAGACCAGCCCGGGGAACTTAGTGAGACCTTGTCTCAAAATAAGAAATAAGAAATTCAACTTTACATACCTTAAAGTTTGCTCTCCTGGTTCCTGCATCTTGGCTTTTTTCACCTGCAAAAACAAATATACAAACAAACTGATGCAGTAGTCTGTTTTTGAAATTACCTAGCTGTTCAAATAAAATTGGCTCTCAGGATCCTTAAAGGATTAGTTGCAGAACTCTTCATAGATACCAAAATCCACAGATGCTTAAGTCCCTCATTTAAAATGGTGTAGTATTTGTATATATCCTATGTATATCCTCCTATGTACTTTAAATCATGTCTAGATTACTTATAATACCTAATAAAATATAAATACTATGTAAATCACTGTTATATTGCTTAGGGCATACTGCCAAGGAAAAGTTTGTACATGTACAACACAGATGCAATTTTTTCTCCAATATTTCCAATATGGGGTTGGTTGAATCTACAGATGTGAATCCCAGAGACACAGAGGGCCAATTATATATTAATTAATAATACTAGAGGATAACTGTTTCATTTTGTTTGGCTTAGATTTATTTATTAATCCTTTTTACTTTTTTGGGGGGAGGTGGTGGTACTGGGTGTTGAACCCAGGGTCACTCTACCACTGAACTACATCCTCAGCCCTTTTTTTTATTTCGAGATAGTGTTTCACTAAGTTGCAGAGGCTGGCCTCAACCTTGTGATTCTCCTGCCTCAATCTCCCAAGTAGCTGGGATTATAGGTGTGCATCACCATGCTAGGCTTCAGCTATTCTCTTAAAAAAAAAAAAAAAAAAATCTTTGTTTGATTTATTTTTATGTGGTTCTGACGATCGAACCCAGTGCCTCACATATGCTAGGCAAGCACCACCACTGAGCCATGACCCCGGCCCTCAGCTACTCTTCAGACTCAAAGTGTTTACCAGGAGTTTTACTCAATGTAGGATGTTTACCAGGATAAAGTATTCAAATGCGGATAAAAACTAGTTGGTTTTACTTTGTAAAGACACATTTTACTTAAATTATTACTAGATTACCAGTAATTAAAAATTTTTTTTTTCATACAACACTGTCTTTTCTTCCATATTTCACTTTTTCTACTTCTCTGAGGTGAAGGCATTTCCATCAATAATTTAAGAGTCCGCAAATGAAAGATCAATGATTAAAGCTAATGAATTTCCCTGTTTTCATATTATAGAGTCTAATTTTAGAGCTCTCTGGTAAGAAAAATTGTTTGTAATAGAAACATGCTTAATATGGTTAGTCATTCAAATTATGAATATTTAAAAGTATTTGGAGGTAAAAAAAGAAGACAAAAACTCTACTAGTTAATTTAAAAAATATCTGGTGAAAACAGTTATTTAATATGATTAACATTTCAGATAAGGTAAATAATAAAGACAAGGCCCCAAAATTTCTCATTATGAAGATATACAATTCCAAAGTAAAATAAAATTAACCATTTTTGTTTTGTTTTTTGCTTATGGCATGTTAACTTGTGTTATATTTAATACTGTCTTAATTTTCATAGTTGTCAAGAAAGGAAAAAAAAAGGAAGAAAAAAACTTCTGAATTTTTTTAAATATGATTCTCTAGTTGTTGATGGACCTTTATTTTATTCATTTATTTATATGTGGTGCTGAGAATCGAACCCAGTGTCTCACACATGCCAGGCAAGTACGCTACCGCTGAGCTACAACCCTAGCCCAAAACTTCTGAATTTAAAAACCAAAATTATAGAGGCATTTTAAGTAGAAACCAAAACCAAAATCTTGAGGTAGATAAATCCTTACCAAGCATGGTCCAAAAGCAATAAAGAAGAAAACAGAAGTGATTACATAAAAATTTGAAACTTTTGTATGATAGTAAATAACATAAACCAACTAGGTGCTTTGAAGGATTCCAGGATGGTATGCAGGCTGTGACCAGAAAAAAAAAAAATCTAATTATTATAAATGTATAACCTAATCTCACTGGAAGGGATGGGAGAAAATGAGCTGACCTAAGTATATATTAATTACAAACTGTCAAACTAAAGATGGGAAAAAATTCTACTTTCTAGATTATTCACCCGTCAAAATTTCACGAATTACAAAACATCAACTCTTGTTACAATATTCCATCCTTCCTACCTGAAAAGGATAGTATTTACATGAGGTCAGATAATAATGTACTTTTCCAATAGGAAGATAAGTTTATTTTTAGTGTACCCAAAGATTATTTTTACTATCAAAGGAAAGTATTTATGAGCTGGTTGATTAAGTAACCAAAATAGTATATAGTCTCCACACAAAACAACAAACAAAATTTTTTTTGTGTGATGCTGGGGATTGAACCCAGGGCCTTGTGCATGCGAAGCTGGCACTCTACCAACTGAGCTATAATCCGAATCCTAAAACAAATAAATTGAGAAAAAAGAAAATTAGAGCATTCAAGAAATCTGATTTATTATAGAATAAAAATTTAGCCAATCAACTTACAAAAAAAAGTCTTGGAGCAAAACGAATTAAAAAAAAAAAAAAAAGTCATACACCACATCACAATGTTTCAGTAAAGGACAAACCCAGACTGAATATACAGCAGTGGTCTCATAAGATTATACAGAGCCAAAAAACTCCTATCACCTAATGACATTGTAGCGACTATAATGGTGTTTGTGGATGCTGGTACAAAGCCCTATAAAAGTATAACATGCCAATTATATACAATACTTTATACTGAATAATTACAAACAATTATTTCACTCGTTTACATATTTACTCTCATAGCAGCTCTTATCCTTTCCCAAACTGGTAAATACCCTATGATAGATTCTCCAATGTTAAATATTTATAAAAGGAGTTCTGGTCATAGTCATCCTATATCATTCATTCAACACAGCATTTTCTACCAAGTCTTCCTGATAATGATAAAAAAAAATACAGCCCTTGATCTTCAAGAATGTATAGTCTAATTGAAAAGACAGATAAGAAAATGGGTCATAAAACAATGAGATTAAGGGTTCCTATAGAAATACAAGGTGCTATAGAACACAGAGAAAGGGTACCAAAGTCTTTTTTATCAGGGCAGGTGGCCAGGGAATATAGGACATAGTAAGGTAGAAAGCTGAAAAAACTTCTTGGAGGAAATGTTGTTTAAGACAGTAGTTTTAGGGGCTGGGTGAGGGCTGGGGTTGTGGCTCAGCAGTAGAGAGCTTGCCTCGCACATTTGAGGCACTGGGTTCGATCCTCAGCATCACATTAAATAAATAAATAAACACACAAAATAAATAAAGGGATTGTGACTATCTACAACTTAAAAAAAGTATAGTAATTTTCAAGAATTTTTTTCTGACTCTGCATATGGACAATATATTCCCACTAGTTAACACTGCTAATAACATTCTGATTTTAATTCAATTGAGGACTTGAGGGATATACTAGATTTCAGCAGGAACTTACATCCAAAGTGGGAGGAAATACACTAATTCACATACAGGAAAGAACAAGTGTAAAAAAGGTTCACGGGAAACAGAGAACATAAAATGCACTAAAAATTCACTATAACTGGGAGTAATGAGTCTGAGGGAAGGGATGGTAAAATTAGGTAAAACCAGGTAAATAGAAGCCTACTTGTGAAGGGCCTTATAAACCAGATTAAGGAGTTTAATGTTATTTTGAGAGTATCAAGGAGTCTTCAAGTATTAGCAAGGCAACATGATCCATTCTGAATTTTAGAAAGATCATTCAGATAAAGTACAGATGGAAAATGAATAGGAGGGGAATAACCCTAAATGTAAGAAAATCTGAAGAGGCTCTTGCATTAATTTAGATGAGAGGTGGCCTAAAAATAATTCCCAGAGTGAAGATCACACCTGGACTGTGCTGGTTCTACTTGATTATCATAAATATATTTTTTTTAGCTCTGTGCTAATTTCAGAAATCAGAAACAAAATTGTTTAAGTCCATGAAGTAAAAAACCATTTGTGTATATATAAGCATACATGAAAACATATATAATGTATCTATTCATACATACTTCCACTTACCTAAGTGGAATCTGATAACAAATGAGGAAAAAAAAACCCTTCATCTATTTAATATTTTTTATGCCTATACAAACAGGACACAAAACTGGCATCCTTTAGTTACAACCTCACAATAAAATAAAATGGATGATACCTACACCTACTTTCGGAGGAAGTGGCACTTCTATTAAGTAATGTTAACAGGCTCACACTTAGCTAATAATAATTAAAAAAAAATAACTTGAGCTTAAATAATTGTTATCATAAGCAACCTTCTAAAAAATGCAATAATCCTATTTATAGACGGGGGATACTCTGATTGAAGGTTGTGCAGTCTCTGCTTGAAAAGTACAGTATATGGAGCAGTACTAGGCCAAGCACTATGGCACAGCCCATAGTCCCAGCTTCTCAGGAGAATGAAGCAGGAGGATCAAAAGTTTGAGGCAACTTAGTGAGACCCTATCTCAAAAATTTTTTAAAAGTGTTGGGGATATACGTTAGTGGTAGAGCATCCCTGGGTTCAGTTCCCAGTGTCAGGAAAGAGGGAGGAAAAAAAAAAAAAACCTAAACAAAACTAAAAAAGCACTGCACCAAGTCCGAAAATATCTAGGGACTGGAGACATCACTATGGGAAAGTGCCTGCTTAGCATGTGCAAGGCCTGGGTTCAATCCCCAGGATCACAAGAGGAAACAACCAAACAAGAATGACAAAAATCTTTATACTGCAATTTACATAGTGAAAGTCCCTAAAGAAGTCATCTTATTACCCTTTGATACTTAAAAATATGATTTTTTCTATCTTTCTAGTGTCACACATACTTGATCCATTCATATCCTAAAACTTGAAGCTATCAATTAATAGAAAATTATATACTTAGAAAATGATATGACAATTACCAGAAACTAAGTATGTACAAAGGTCTAATCAATAATCTGCTTTAGAATGTTGTCATTAATCAGCATTAAGCTAGCACTACTCTATAGCTTTCAATACCTAATTCCTCTCTGCTATTGCTTTTAAATAAAAAGCAAATCAAAACAAAACAGTGCAACATTTCTTTATATTCAGTTTTAAGACCCTTTTCGGAGATAAATGCTGGTTTGGCAAATGTTTGTAAGTTTCAGATCTATGGAATTAAAACTTTCATCATGAGCCTGGAGGATTAAACTCATTAGGTGCTTGCTTATAAATATAAAACTAAAATAGTTTTTAAAAAAAATTCAGTGGTCTGGGGTTGGTGTGGCTCAGTGGTAGAGTACTTGCCTAGCATGTGTGAGGGACTGGGTTCGATCCTCAGCACCGCATGTAAATAAATAAATTAAATAAAGCTCCATCAACAACTAATAAAAATATTTTTTAAAAATTCAGGTATATTATCCTTTACAGTTTATTCATTATTTTCCTTGACAGAGAAGACAAAAAGAAATATGAGGTTGAGTCAGTCTTTCTTTCTTCACTGGTTGTTTCACCTCTTTCTTCTCTTTACTCTCCAAGCACCACACACAGATTTAAAGGTCCTTTTGTTCTCAAAGAGTGTTCTCCACACTCCACTTCTTTTCTATGTTTTAGTTTAGATTATACTTTGGCTAAATAAAATCACATAGTACTTATTTTGTCTATGGTAAGTATAACTAATTTCTCTTTTTTAAAAAGTTGAATACAAAAGGCATGAATGCTTTTTAAAAAATCCAAACTAAACAGATGTGTACAGAATATAAATATGTGGATTTACTCTGCCCCATACACTGATATAATCAGTATCAAATTTGGTATACAACCACCTAAAATTTTTTCCTATGCATATATGCCATTTTAAAACTTGAATTCAAGTAGCCACAAAGGGGCTTGTGGTAGCCACAAAAAATTTTTTTAATGCTTCCAATTTACCAGGAATGGTCTTGTTTACATCTCTCATCCCAAAACCAAGTGTGGTTAGTGTCCCTCTTTTACTCTTCAAAAAGTCTAAGTTTGGACAATAGTATGAGCTGCTTCAGAGAAGTTGAGTCAGATAAAGATAGGGAGAAATGACTGAGTGATTTAAAGTAAGCAGAATCACTCCTGTTTGCAGGGAGATGAGGGTTGATCAATAATAAAGAATAAGTGAGGTTAACATTTTGCTGTGAATGCTAACCTGAACAAAATTTTTAGGTAGAACATGCAAGTAGAAGAAAAACAAGTGGAAAGGAATAATTCAGTAAGAAGAGTAAAGAACAACGAAATTAAAAACCCCAATATATTTGTCTTCCCATAGCTCTTTTCTGTGTCCTGACTGACATTGGTGCTTCCCCCTATGGGCCGAGGGGCATGCTGTACATCTTGTTTCCAGGAAAACTATGTATAATACTGGACTTTTCTTTAAGTGCCACTGACCCTTTCATGCTGTCACATAATCACCTTTATAAATTTAGACCTGTGTACCAATCAGTAAGAAAATGATGCACCATGGCAATAACCATTTACAGTCAGCAACAAATTTATTTTAAAGTACTTCAATTTCTTACCTTCCTCTGAATTAGTTGCTGCATATCATATTATAGAAGTTGAATAAAATGACAAGGAAATGAAGCAGAGTAGAAGAGATAACCTGTCAGAAGGTTAGCCTTATTCTCATTACTTTAAATAGGTATGGAGTAACTAACAACAATACCATTTCAACGGTATGTCAACACTCATAAGTACCTTGAAAATGAGTAATTTTGGTCTTACTATAGTAAATACCTAATGACACAGTTTTATTTTGTACATTTATTACTAAGCTATTTGTACCAATGGTGCGTATCCTACATACACAGCTCAGGATGTTTTTTTTAAATGGGATACCAGGTGATTTGTTCTACATATATATTGTGCAATGTTTAAATCGGGCTAAACATATGTATCTCCTCAAATATTTATAATTCCTTTGTGATGAAAACTTTCAAAATTCATACTTCGAGCTTTTTGAAATATGCAGCACATTAACATTATCAATAGTCACCCTGCTGTTCAAGAGCACAACAGAACTTCTTTTTCCTATCTAGCTACACAAATAACTTACAGCTCCTTGATCAGCCTTTCTCCATCATCCCCTCTCCACCCATGCCTACAATATCTCCAGCTGCTTCTAACCTACTCTTCATTTCAATGAGATCAACTTTTTTATAGTGCATATATCAGAGAGCTCACAAGGCACTTATTAGGATGATTTTTAATCTTATTGTTTCCCTGATTATTGATGTCCCACCAAGGATAAGAAATCACATTTAAAATGTTTCAAAAGGTCTTTTTATTAGTTGCTTATGTCTTCAAAGTTCTTACTTACCTCAAACAAGAAGGCTAAAAGAATAATGGCAAAGTAATAATCATTATTCAATTCTTAACATAAATAAAAATATATTAAAATATTTCATTATTTAGGTGGAAGTGAGTGTATGCCCTTTTGTGATGTAAAGAATACATCTAGATTTTGAGCAACTAATAAAAAATTTTAAAAAAAGAATACATCTAGAACACACACAAAAAAATACATTCTATTATCTGTTTTCAAAATTCATATTTTTGTAGGTTGGATCTTCATAAAGATAAGTAAATGAGACACAGTAGCACACACCTGTAATCACTGTAGTAACTCAGGAGGTTGAGGCAAGAGGATCACAAGTTTAAGGCCAGCCTCAGTAATTTGCAAAACCCTGTCTCAAAACTTTAAGAGAGATGGGGATATGGCTCAGTGGCAGAGCACCCCTGGGTTCAGTTCCCAGTGCCAGGGGGGAAAAATGAGTAAATAGGCACTACTCCGTATTCTCTTCTGCCTTTAAAATCAAAAAGCCCACTCAGGATAGCAAATCAAATCTGAACATAAAAGGAAAGACTGTAACATAAACTCATTTTGAAAGAAAAACACCCCTAGGCTGGGAGTCTAGCTTAGTGGTAGAGTGCTTGCTTATTAGCACATGTGAAGCCCCTGTCTGGTTCCATCCCAGCACCACCAAACAAACAAAAAAAAAAACAAACAGAAAAAAAATCAAAACAAACAGCAACAACAGCAAAACCACATTTGCTTCATATTATTTACGTTAAAAGGTCAAAAAACAAAAAGAAGCCATGACAAAGCAAAAAACCCATATTATTTGGAGACACTTAAATTTTTAAAGAAGTTAAGAATTCAATCTAGTCTTTAGGGTCTTATCTATCTTAAAAATTACCTAGTGATCAAATTATACTTTCCTCACTACTACTCTTTTAAAAAATTAAGTCAATTAGGGAAATTTAGATAAAAATAAAATTTTCTAATGGAAATAGTGATGTCTCATTGGTAAACAGACATCCTTTTCTATTTTTAAAAAACCGTAACAGTAACCACTGATTTGTTAAAGAAAAATATAATACAATATTCACTTTGTAATGCTGAATTTTCTGAATAATTTCTTGGCACTAATTAGCCAAATATGAGTTTAAAAACATATAATATTGTTTTCTTAGAGGGAAACTAAGAAGGAGTCTTTCCCTTATTTTCATTTTAAATTTGGAATCTATAACTGAGTAATATTTAAAATCTCTTAAAATTAGCTCCCCTCCTCTCCCTCTCCAGTGCTGGGGATTGAACTCGGGGCCTCATACATAATAGGTAAGTACTCCACTACTGAGCCACATCCCAGTCCAGAATTAATTCTTCTACAATCAATTTTAAATTGTTAAAGGAAATACTTACTGGTTGCTCTGGTAAATCTTGCTCTTCTTCCATGAGGGCTAATAGTTCTTTACTATAATTATGTGACTGGATTTCAAGTCTCTTTTTCCACAGTCTTCACAATCTGCTTTAAAAAAGAGGGGAATTCAAAGCTTTATATACTCTTAAAATATTATCATTGAGGTCATCAGAGAATAATTTTTTTAATATTTGCTACCCCAAGCTTTCTACATTCGTTCCAATCTCAAAAATCTCAAACTTGCACGTGGCTTTTCAAACTGACACGCTGCACCAAGTCAAGAGAGGTGTACACAATGACTTTTATAATACCTTGGAAAAGCCGACACGTGGAACCACTTTCGCTGGTTACTATAGTGCCTAATGAATTAAACATTTTACAATGACAGCCATGTGCAGATAATAAAATAAAATTTTTTTTTAAGGATTAGAGTTACATTTAAAATGATAGAGACTGGCCTAGCAAGTCAGTATGTTATGATAACATCTAACCTGCTTTAATGTGGAACATTTACGTAACTGTTAACACAGACACACAAAATCACTGTAAATAGGGCAAACTGGAATATCAAATAAATTCACAACCAACTATTTGTCTATATGTAGTGAATTTAAAGAAAAACTTAATTCTTCTGGATATTAATAATGAAAATAAGTAAGGTGAAATCTTAAATATTTGAATTCAGGAAAAATAATCATGTAAAGCTAGGATCAAATTAAATTCTGAACTAATGAGCTCCCACTAAATATACTACTTAGTAAATTATTTAAGTAAAATCTTTATCTTTTCAGACTCTGCTCTTCCTGTTTTAATTTTCAAAACAAATAAAAGAAAAAAAATTGGATTCTAAGCCCTGCATTTAATGCCACCTTTCTATGCCCTACTGACAGGAGACAGAAATTTAAAAACTAAATATGTTATAAAAATGAAATACTCCATTTCTATTTAACTAAAATAAGAATGGCTCACCTCCCAAACAGATGTGATTGCTTATGCTCTTAAAGTCGCACCTGCTTTCATTTCTTCTACTAACCACTACATCCATAGAAAGTTGAAGTAAGAATAGAATCTGGTAGAAATAATGAAAATAGCTGGGTGCAGAGATGCACATCTGTAATTCCAGCTACTCAGGAGGCTGAGGAGAAGGGCTGCAAGTTCAAGGCTAGCCTGGACAACTTGGGAAGACCCTGTCTCAAAATAAAAATTACAAAGGGCTGAGTATGTTGCTCAGTGGTAGAGTGCCCCTGGGTTCAATCCCCAGTGCTGAAAAAAGAAAAAGAAAAAAAATAATGAATAGATAAAATAACATGAAACAAAAAACTTCAATTGTGCCAGGACCACCATTCTATTACTCTATTTTGCTGTAATACACTTCATTTTACAGCCACAGTTCAGAACAGGAAAAAGAAAGAAAACATGTGTAAAGGAAGCAATTAGATGACACAGCATTACTCCCTGCCCTGGTCTAGAATGTCAAAAGAAAATTAAAAAAGTTTAAAGGTCAGAAGTACTCAATGCACTCACGTGTAGCTCATACCCAGAGCCTCAAAAGCTAAGTTCTCCTACTACATGACGCAGATAGTGCTGTAGAATTACAGGGCAAAACTATAGCCCACAGAAAGATCTTCCCTGCCTTGTTTTGTTCAATTCTGAAAAGCATAATCAATGTGACCATGAAATGGATTCACAATTATGAAAGATTAAACATTTTTGTTCTACTAGTTTATTTTATCTTAGTTTTAAATTGAAATATCTTCGCCTACAGGATTATAGTACTATCCAAATGTACATTACATACATATATAATTTCAACCCCTACGAAAGTAAAACAGGGCCAAAGCATTAGGGAAATGTAATAAAGCCTTTAACAATTCATTTGTTGAATTTTTGTGTGACCAATTCCTATCTACACAAACAGTGATTAAACTCCATGTTTTCCCCAATTAAGGGACATGAAAGTAAAACTGCAATCTCTAATTTCTACATTTTTTTTTTTTAAATAAGGAAGATGGGAGAAGGGTAATAAAGCCCATCTCTGGGTTTATAAATAAGGTTCTCAATATGTGCCCTAATTTTGTTTTTAAGCACAAAAACTAATTTATTTTAAAAAGTCTGAGCAACATTAAAATACAACATGAGAATATGGGATTTGTAATTGGTGTAAAGGGGTTATGGGTTCTAAAAAGTAAGGAACAGTATCTAAATAGTGGGGAAATAAATGTTCAGACTATACAAAAACTAAATATTAAAATTTCAAATTTTGTTTTTTAGATGTAAAATAACACTGACTTTATAGAAGAGAGGAATATGTTATTTTTCTTGAGTACATGGTCTATGATAGATAGTAAAACAACTTTCTTTATGGGAAACATTAGAAAGTATTCCGTTCCCCTCTCTTATTTTTTTCTTTGAAAATACGCACCCTTTGTTGTTTCCATCTTAAAATTTATCATTATTTTCTCAACTTTTTAATTTAGCGCAATAGAAAAGGCATAATTTTTTTAAGAAAATAACTTAAAAATCAGGCTTGATGCCTTAAACTAACAACCAATGATTTTAATCCTTTTAAACACAAAAAAGCAGTCTAAAAGAAAGAATATGATTTATCACAGAATCTCCTGGAATTCTACTGGCCACATATTTGATTAGTTTGCAAACATACATTTTGGTCCATTTTGTGTATAAAATGTATCACTGGTGACGAATTATGTAATTATGTAATTCTATCATAACATCCGTCTAAAGACTACTTTTCATCAATACAGTATTATCCTTCCTTTCAGTAATTTGTAATCTGAAACATAAGAACATACTAAATATAAGAACACAATTTTATTCTCATTCTTGATCAATGTGGTAAAACTTTTAAATTTTATTTTGTGGTTCTAGGAATCAAACCTAGTGCCGAACTTCAGCCACATCCCCAGTCCTAAAACTTCTTCTAATATTAAGATTTTACATCAATTTTTGCAAGTAACATGTGCTATGCAATCAAAAGTCACATTCACTAGCAATGAGATGAAATTGTTGTGTAATGTATACACAATGTTCCAGTACTTGATAATAAAAGTTTTAGTGTTCTCATTTCAATGTTAGTTCTATAGTTTGTTATTTATTTTACCATTAATGAAACCTGACATTATTCTACATTCAATGAGGTTTTCTCTTACAATATCAAATACTACAATGGTGATGATTTTTTAATTAATTAAAATGAATATAATCAAACAGTCAAATAGTTGGTGAAATTACAAAACACACACAAAATTAATTTTTAGTTATGTACCTTTAGAGCATTTAAATTGTAAAACTTTTCCACAACTTTTTCAATTTCAATTTTTACTACTGGTTTCTAAATACACTTGTTTTATCAACTTTTTTGGAGATTGACCTTGTCAGTATCTATATGGCTTTATAGACAGAAGTCAGGGAAAATATAAAATTGAGAATAGAAACAGTGTTTCTTAAGACTTCACATTTTCCTACCTGCAAAGGTTGACAATGAAAAGAACAAAAAATGGTTTGATTAAAAAAAAAAAAGTCATACAATTTTATTTTGAGATGGGGTACATGTTGTTTGGGTTGGGCAATATATTGTTGCCCTGGCTATCTGAAATTACTGGGCTCAAGAGATCCTTGTGCTTCAGCTACCGGTGTAGCTGGGACTACAGGCATAAACCACTAAGCCTAATTTTAAAATACAGTGCAATTTCACATGTTCAAAAATAAAGGAAGATCCTTTATAAAAGGATAAAATAAAAGCTACAGATTTTATGTTGACTCCTTAGACAATAGAAGGAAATAAATCATAATGAATATTTTATTTTAAAAATCTAATAAGATTTCTACTTTAGAATACATGTTTTGTACCAGCTTCAACACATAACTAGTAATTACAAATGGCCACAAGTAAGAACTCAGAAATTTATGTTACTTGGATATGTTTTTATAACTCTCAGTAAGCTTACTAATGGAAAGTGTGCATACATATGTGTGTGTATGTGTGTGTGTGTGTGTGTGTGAGAGAGAGAGAGAGAAGAGAGAGAAGAGAGAGAGAAGAGAATAAGGATCAGATTGTTTTTGGTGAAAATAAAATGTATATCATGCTTAATTACAACTTCAACAGAATTGTCTAAATAGGTAAAAGTGTCTTAGAAGGAAACTTGCATGCAACTATGAGTGCAGAGATGTTCAGTGGTAACGAAATATCTTTGATATAGTCCAACATGAAAAGCATGCAGCCCACAAATTTATCATTGGCTACAATTGTATTTTAGAAGTTCATTTACTACTATTCCAAAGTGATTTTTAGAATGCACCAAAGAAAATGCTACAGGGGTTTCCCTGGGAAAAATTAACAGCATCCTTCTCAAAAAAAAAAAAAAAAAAATATATATATATATATAGCAATAATAGTTATAAACAATAATAGGTTGAAGAAGTATCAAAAAATGTAGTGTCATCACTTCACTTTAAAAAAAAATTTAGTTACAGATGGACACAATTTCTTTTATTTATTTTTATGTGGTGCTGAGGATCAAACCCAGTGCCTCACACTTGCAAGAAAAGTGCTTCACTACTGAGCTACAGCCCTAGCCCATCACTTTAGCTTTTAATTTGTATTTTAAAGTTTTTTTGTTTTTTAAGATAGTAGGTTTGCCTCAAAATCCTGGGCTCAAGCTGTTTTTCCTGCCTCAGTCTCCCAGGTAGCTAGAATCCTGCCACCATTGCACCTAAGCTATTTATTAATGTGAGTTATTTTGGGACTTAAAAGAAATCAGTAATTAGTAAGTGACTACCATGACATCCTCAAATATACTTTGTATACTCAATGGTGAAGCATTTGCTTAGCATGGAAGGGCCTGGGTTCAATCCCCAGTACAAGGAAAAACAAACCAACCTATTTCTATGGCTTTAAGATGGTCACTTCAAATATTGTTATTCAACAATTACTGATTTATTCTAAGGCATGTATTAATGAATTCATAAACAAGTATTCTGATACCCAAAGGTCCAAACCTAAAACCAAAAGACAGCAAGCAGTTCAAAATAAATTATAATTTAAAAATTACTAGGAAGCCTTATAAGACAAAGGCAGAAAAGATGTCAGGAAAATGATTTCGACATGTAAGAAAATATTTCTGTAGTCACTTGTGGAACAGTGCTTATTACCAGAGTTAGTAGGATGATACTAAGTAGAAATTTGGGTTTCATAATCTACAGAATATATACATTTTCAAATAAGAAGAAAGGTTTACTGTACCTACAGATTTCTTAATGCAAATTAAGATAAAAATAACAATAAACATTTTGGGATAAAAAGAGAATAAAAGAGGTCAAAAAGGAAGACCTCTGCTGCCCTACACTAGTCTTTAAAACCAATTATAGAAGGAAGGATAAGAAAATTAGCATTCACTGAACAAATACACCAAGTATTTTTACCTTCACTGTCTCACTAAATTTATCTCCACAATTATGCTAAGACACAGGTGGTATGTTACACATAGGACATCTGTAAAAAATTTTTTTTTAAAAGTCTGTCCCAGAAAAATATCAATAATGCTCAAGACTGAAGTGAAAATACTTAATAAAGAGACTAGAGAACAATAATAGTTGCACATTGTCAATGTACCTAATGCTACCAAATTTTATACTTAAAATGGTTAAAATATTTAGTTTTATCACAATTACACACAAAGAAAACCCAAAAGACATTAGAAAAGTCAAGTCCAGGATACATTCTAGAAAGTACTTGAAATAGGAAATAAATGGAGAAAAACTGATATTTTAAAAATACTGTCAGAAAGACTCAATATCAATATGGAGAAAACATACCCACATCACATACTATGATCAATCCAATTATGTACAATGAATTCATGCCATGAAAAAAACAAGTAAAAGATTAAGAGAGAATAACAAATGCAAGCAATGTCTATAATAATTACCATAAACAAAGCTTAATATCTATAAGATAAACCAAAACAATTCAACATTTGCTGATTATCTATCAAACAATGAACACAGAAACCTATCAAAGGATACAAAAAAGGTAAATAACCTAAAAAAATCCACTCAGCACTTAAGAAAAAAGAACCTCACTACCAAGTGAAGAAATATGAAGTGTAGTATTTTTAAATTTTTTTTCAATCTTTTAAAGACATTTTTATTGAGGTATAATTTACATACAGCAAAATTCACTTTGGTGTGTGTGGGAGGGGTAGTAATGGTAAGAACTGAACATAGGGCTTTGTGCACACTGGGCACACACTGAGCCATATCCACAGCCCCCCAAATTCACCTTTTTTTAAATTTAAAAATATGTATTTTTTTTAGTTGTTGATAGACCTTCACTTATTTATATACAGTGCTGAAATTCAAACACATGTGTGAGGTAAACGCTCTACCACTGAGCCACAACCCCAGACTCCAAAATTCACTTTTAAAGAATATACCTCAATGAAGTTTGACAAATTAAAATATATTTTCATCCCCCTACCAAATTCCTTCAAGTTCCTTTGCAATCAGTTCCATTCTCCAGCCCTAGTTCCTAATCTGACTTTGGTTCCTGTAGATTTGCTTTGCCATATGTCTTAAAAATGGAAACACACAGTACATATGCAGCCTTTTGTGTCCGGACTCTTTCTTCTAAGCATAGTGCTTTTCAGATTTATTCATGTCATTGGATAGATCAATAGTCCATTCTTTTTACTGTTGAGTAGAATTCCATTGTATGGATGTATCCTAGTTTGCTTTTTGTTTTGTGGTACTGGGGATCAACCCATTGTGTGTGTATGCGTGTGTATGTGATGGATGGGTATTCCACTGAGCTACATCCCCATCCCTTTTTATTTTTATTTTAAAACAGGGTCTCACTACTCTGTTGCCCACGCTTGCCTTGAACTTAAGATGCTCCTGCTTCAGTATCCCAAGTAGCAGGATTATAGGTGAGCACCACCATGCCAGGCCTCAATTTGTTTATTCATTTATGAGTTAAAGAACATTGGATTGATTATAAAAATTGTAGTATTTTAAAAATACTACTTTGTACCTATCAAACTACCAAAAATAAACCTAACAACAAAATCTAACGTTATAAGCTATAAGAAGATAAAACATAGACACAGCTATAAAAATCACGGGTATCTTCAGATTGTTCCCCAGATAAGAGTACAAAAGGTCATAAAACTTGTTACTGCTAACCTAAGTAATTATGCTTAGATATTTTCCCAAGAATTACACACAAGGGGGAAAAAAGCCAAATCTGTTTTAAAAGTAATATAGCTGGTCATAATGGTACACACCTGTAGTCACAGCTACTCAGGAGGCTGAGGCAGAAGAATCACTTGAGCCCAGCTGTTTGAAGCCAACCTAGGTAATACAGCAAGATCCTTTCTCAAGCAAAACAAAACAGTGTAAGTTTGTTGTTCACCAAAATGGAAAATTAAAAAACAACAAACATGTATTCAATGGTTTAATTATACTCTAATTCAATTGAATATTTTATATTTAAAACACTTATTTCAATATAAGCTTATTTAGAAGGTGAAAACGTTAAGTTTTGACATTATTTTAACAACAGCTTACATATAACTTGATAAAAATCCAAAAGCACCTAAAATTGTATATTCAAATGTTTATGTAGAAAATTGTTTAAGGACATGTTAAAAATGCTTCTAACAAGAGTGTTCAAGACATTAAGCTAAAATTGAATATAAATTCTGAAATCTTATCTGAACTTTTTCCTCATGAAAAAATTTCAACTTTGAGGAATAACAACTTAAAGAGCAATGATGCTCCTGTATCCTCAAAAATCTTAAAAGAAACTCATAACAATAATACAGGCAGGAAGATTCATATGATTTTCTTCCTCTTATTTCTCTCATAAGAAATCAAGTTACTTAAACACTGTACACAAACCCAGGGTTGCTTCACTTTATGATTCTGAGCTAAAATATTGAACTTCCAAAAGTTAAAAAATTTGCTATTTGAAGAGAGCTCACATTTGGTTTCACCATTCTAGACAAAATTTTCTCTTGCAAACATAAGAAAATACATAACATAACATGCTACAAGGAACTCATAGTATTGTAGATTGTTGGTGGTCATCATTATTTTAGAGTTGAGGAAATTAAATCCAAGAGATGAAGACACTGGCTCAGAACCTGTTAAGCATCAGAATCAATGGCAGATTCTGAGCTCCCTTGTCTGAAGCTCTTTCCCCCCTTTACACAGAATTGAGCAAATGGCCCTCCTTTTTGAAAATTATATTCCTAATATTATTACAGTAGGCTGCTTATTCCTTTTCTTTCACTAAATTTCTATTCTATGTTACATTTCTTGATCTTAGGGTATAACAAATCTGTAAAGTTTTAAAATGTTTTAAATTTATAAACATGAAACTTCTTTTCCAATGTGTAAGTTGGCACTTGAAGGACCTCCTAAAAATCCAAAAATGAGATACTTTTTAAATTAGTTATAAATTCCCGAGGAGTCTAGCAAAAAACAGTTTGATTTCTCTTTACAATCATAAATCCTTCATTTATTATGTACAGATTTTTATTTACTGCTAGTAAATTAATTTTAACTACAAATTATATTAAAATAAATTATTATACAATTTCTAGGCAAAAGCAGGCATCATGTTTTCACAAAAACAAAATCTCTCCCAACCCACTAAAACCTGTTACTGGTGAGAGATCCCTACTTTATTATTAATTAGTAATTAATGAGTTCTTCAAAACTATTCCTCTTATGACCCCTATTTATGACTTGTAAATCTGGCAGTTTACAATTCCGTTAAAACACTTCATTTTACCTTGGACCAGGATTCCCGAAAAATCCTTATCTTAAATTTCACAATAACAAAGACAGACCCCTTTAGTCTTCTTTGTATCTAATAGCACACAGCAGGCGTTCAAAAGGCTCTTGATTTCTGTAAGTATTTACTCAGAATCAGTTCAATATAAACCTGGCATAGTGGCACATGCATATATAATCCCAATAACTCTGGAGGCTGACACAGGAAGATCACAAGTTCAAGGCCAGCCTCAGCAATTTAGTGAGACCTTGTCTCAATTTTTTTAAAAAAAGGCCTGAAGATATGTGCTCAATCCCCAGAACCAAAAACAAGCAAACAAACAAAAGCCTTCAAAATATTTAGAGGCACAAAAACTCAAATCTTCACTTTTCCCATTTTCATCAGGGATGCCTAAGTCATAACTTTGATTCTTTACAATGTTAAAACTAATTCAAGTAATATCATGTTGAAACCTGTGTTAACTAAAAGTTCCCTTCAAATATAAACAAAGAAGAAAATATTTCAAATGAATTTTTTTTTTTTGTGTGTGTGTGTGGTGCTGGGGATTGAACCCAAGGCCTTGTACATGTGAGGCAAGCACTCTACCAACTGAGCTATATCCCCAACCCCTCAAATGAAATTTTAATGTCACATGAATAATAACAAGGGATCATACAAACTACTTACTCTGGGTTAAGAGCCCTTACATTTCTCCCTTTTAATTGGCTAAAGTTTTTAAATTAAACAAGAAAGAGAATGCAGCAAGAGAAGGAAGAGAGGAGAAGAAAGGCAAGAGGACAGAGAAAGAGGTTTACTGAGGGAGAATCTTCTTCCCCAAACACATACACATAGCTATCACAAAATATATTTCCGGCCAAAGATGGTCCACATTCTAATGTCCAGAGAGGTGAATGGTACCTTACTTTGGAAAAGTGTCTTTGAAGATATAATTAAGGATTTCGAGACAAGATTATTCTGGATTATCTAGGTAGGTCCTAAATGCCATTACAGGTGACCTTATAAAGGAAAGGATATAAATATAATACACAGAGAAGAAAAGGCATGTATAGATGAACAGACTGGAGTGATAACCATCAAGAAATGGCAAGCAGTCTCTTCCAGAAGCTGCTAGAGAAAAGGAACAATTTCCCCTACAGCCTCTGAAGGGAGTGTCACCCTGCTAGCACCTCAGACTTCTAGCCTTCCCAACTTTGAGAGAATTCATTTCTGTTGTTTAAAGCCTCCAAATATGGCCCAGTGACTCAGGAGATTGAAGCAGGAGGATGGCAATTCCAGACCAGCCTCAGCAAATTAGCAAGACCCTGTCTCAAAAAAGGGCTGGGATGTAGCTCAGTAGTAGAGCACCCCTGGGTTCAATCCCTAGTATGGGGGGTTGGGAGGCATGTCCAAGCTTGGTAATTTGTTTGTTATAGCAGACACAGGGAATTAACACATTTAGCGAAAAAATTTGTATTTTTGGTTTGTTTTTTGCTATTACCTCTTTGCCTGGGATTGTTGGCCACCTCCTGGCCATTGAATGAAATACACAAGCTGTGAACAAAGGTGGGAAATGAAGAAAAATATGTAAAGAAAAGAGAACATGAGTGTACATACAGTTAAAAAGGAGCTTCCAAACATTAAGAAAAATGGGATGAACATAAAACAACCAAAAACTTTCCAATTTGCCTCTCTAATAGAACTGTAAAATAACTCCAAAGTTAGCATTCTCCTGCTTTCACTCTGGGTTAAACCCAAATTTAAGCAGTAGAAGAAATACTCAAGTAATAGAATACTTGGCAGTTATGGGTTCTTCATGGATCTTGAGAAGTCTTACAGATATTTCCAATGTCTTGAGAACAAATTCAAGAACCATTACTTATAAGACAGCACTTAATATCGAGATATATAGATAGATAGATAGATATGTTTTGTGAAATAAATTTACTGCTAGAGTTAAATCTCAAAGATACATGAGTACTCTTTTCTGGTTGCTCTTAACCACCAATCTTAGGCAAACTATGGTACAAGATTAAAGACTATATTTTTCTAACTTGAAGTTCATATTTTGTTTTGAGTTTTACATAACTTTCATATTAGTCACCTTGCCATTCTCCACAAAAGCAGTTACTAAACATTTGTTAATTCTGTAACACTGCTATGCACTGTACTAAGAATACTGATAAAAGCTGGCTTGTAATCCTAGTGACTCAGAAGGTTGAGGAAAGATGAATGTAAATTCAAGGCCAGACTCAGAAATTCAGTGAAACCCTCAGCAACTTAGCAAGATCTTGTCTCAAAATAAAAAAAATAAAAAGGCCTGGAATGTAAATATAAAATGCCCCTGATTCAATCCCGTGTTTCCAACCCCCATTACACACACAAATTATCTATTGATAAATATGCTTGTGATCCCAGCTACTCCAGAAGCTGAGGCAGGAGGACCACAAGTAAGAGGCCAGCCTGGGCAATTTAGCAAGCTCCACCTCAAAATAAAATTTAAAAATGACTGGGGATGTAGCTCAGTGATAGAGCATTTGCCCAGCATATGCTAGGCCCTGGATTCAATCCTCAAGACCACAAAAATAAACAAACAAACAAACAGATCAAAGGATGGTACTAAATAATCAGAATTCTTGTCATTAGAAAACTATGACTTTTCTACAATAAATGACTTTTTTTTTTCGCATGTATTTCTTTCTTTGGAACTATGTTTCTTTTTTGTCTGTCTTGAATAAAGCCCTAAAATTCTTTCTAAACAAAATATCCATAGACTATATTGAGCCAGAAGAAAAACAGTGAAATAGAATCCATAGCATATTATGCCAAGTTATAAAGATGTATTCTGAAAGAAATAATTATTTTTGGTCACTATGTGTCAAAAATTCATGTCAGTGTTGAATATACTATTTAACTTAACACCAAAATGTACAGATCAAAACAATGAAAACATAAAGCATTAGCTAATTTCATCAACAAAAGCAAAGTAAATGTGAAGGGTAATATTTAGGGATTTACTAATTTTCTTGGGGAAAAAAAAAAAAAAAAAAGCTCCTAATTGAGGCAATTTTCCCAGAGGTTCTTTCTACTGTTTTCTGGTTGCCTAAATAAGAGGATCCAATCTAGAGGCTAGCAATCCCAAACTCTGGAATCTCCTCAATGCAACACAAAAAGAATGATACAAGCTCATTCATCAAAAGAAAAGTACAGCCATAAGCAGAACTGGAGAAGCTGAGACAGGAGAATGAAAGCTCAAGGCCAGCCTCAGCAATTTAATGACACTCCAAGCATTTAGTGAGACTCTGTCTCAAAAAAAAAAAAAAGTACATGATATTCAAAGCACTGTGAGATAGAGAAAACTAAAAAAAGTTTCTTGTAAAATACAGAATCAAACAAATATCTTATAAAATCAGTTATAACATGTTACAGCCAGAAATTAAAATTAAAATAAAATTACACTAAATGCAAAGTGGTATCCTGAACTGGATTCTGGAATAGTAAAAGGGCACTACAGAAAAAGTAGTGAAATCTGAATAAAGTCTGGAATCTACTAAATAGTAATGTATCAATGTTTATTGACAAATGTGCCATGTTTAAGTCAGATGCTAACAAGAGGTAAATTTGATGGGAATAAATGAAGGGTAAAATTTCTATCTTTGAAAGATTTGTGAAAATCTAAAACTTTTCCAAAATGAAAAACTTATTTAAAGATGCTACTAACAAACCTAATAGAATGGCTAAAATAAAACAGACCAAGTGCTGTCAAGGATGTAGAGCAATGAGAACTCTGTACATCTGGAACAATGTACAATTAGAAATTGTACTCTGCTGATAGGAATGTAAAATGGTATAGAGCAACAATTATGGAAAACAGTATGGAAGTTCCTTATAAAGGTAAATATACTTTTACCGTAAAACCCAGTAATCCCACTCAGAGGTATCTACCTAAGTGAAAGGAAATCATTTAGGTAGATATGTTCACATAAAAACCTCTATTCAGTGAGTGTGTTTCAGTGATATATATATATATATATATATATATATAAATATGCCAAAATTTGGAAATAATTCAAATATCCTTCAAACTGGTAAACAGATAAATAATCTGTAGTATAGCCATACAATGGACTACTGAAACACAATTTACAGAACAATTTAGATACATTATGCTAATAGAAGAAGCCAGACTCAAGCCTACATGTTTTAAATTCCATTTATATGACATTCTTTATATGATATTATTACAGGAATATAAAATAGATCAGTGGTTGCCAGAGGATCCAATCTAGAGGCTAGCAATCCCAAACTCTGGATTGCTAGGGATGGAGGAAGAGTAGGCTACAAAGATGCAAAAGGGAAATTTGGGGGGATGATATAACTATTCTGTATCTTCATTGTGGCAGCAGTTACACAATTATAAGCATTTTTGAAACTCACATATGTATGCTTAAAGAAGAATTTTCTGTATGTAAGTTATACCTCAAAAATTATAATGAATTAAATTTTTAGGAAGAAAATCACATATGAAATTGATAAAATTCTATGACTGGCCAGGCATGGTGGCACCAGCAGCTCGGGAGGCTGAAGCAGGAGGTTCACACACAAGCCAGCCTCAGCAATTTAGTGAGGCTCTGAGCAGCTTAGCAAGACTCTGTCTCAAAATAAAAAATAAAAAGGGCTGGAACTCGGGATATGGCTCAGTGGTTAAGCACCCCTGGGTTTAATCTCCAGTACAAAAAAAAAAAAAATGACTATAATACAAATAAATAAAGTTATAAACACAGCTGGACCAACAGTTTTTAAGTACAGAGATCTGACATGTTGGCTAACAAAATTATAAACAGTTGGGTCAACAGTTTATTTATGAGTACAGAGATTTGAAACACTGGCTAATAAAATTATAAACAAACTTGGATCAACAGTTTATTTATGACTAAAGAGATTTAAAATGTAAACTATATTACCTGATATCATCATAACAGAAGAGTTTTCCATTAGACAGATGACTTAAATAAGGTCAAATTTTATAAATTCTTATTATTTTAAATGTGACTGTAGTGACAGAACAATTCTACCACTTTAAATTATTAGAGACCTATACAACAATCATTCAGAAACAATTACACCTAAAGCAGATATTGATAATCACTTAAAAATAGAAAAACTTAGATTTCTCGACTTCAGAACTGTGAGATAATAAATTTGTTATTTAAGTCACCCAGTCTGTGGTGACAGGGCAAACTAATATAGTTCTCATATTGTCCTTTAGTTCTTTAGATATGGTTTCCTTTAGTTAAAGTCTTTGCCTAGTTAAGTCCAATAACTGGGCTTTCTCAGGGACAGTTTCTATTACTGCTTTATTTCCTAAATATGCGCACATGTTTTATTGTTTCTTTGCAGGTCTTATAAAATAAAACTCTTCTGAAGACCAGGCATAAATAATATAATGTGGACAACTCAAGAAATCAGATTCTCCTTCTATCCAGTATTTGTTGTTGTTACAGCTTATTGTTTCTTTCTTTTAGTAATCTGAACTAATTATAGAAAGTTTGGGTTCTTTGTCATATGTAGTCATTGAAGTCTCTGCCATTAGTTAGTGGTTACCTAAGAGATTTCCTTAGGGTGGCTGGAACCAGTAAGTCTCCCAGTCTGTACTGATTGGCTCCTAACACGTTAGGGCACACCTTTAACATAGTCAAACAGTTTCTAACTGTGTTAGCCTTCACTTGCTGCTTGCATAGAACCTCAAGATCAACCACAATTGACAGCTTAGGGCCTTTTTTGGTCTTTTTTAAGCATATTTATATACAGCCCCACACATATGAACAGTCTTCTAGATTCCCAGAAATCTAACAGTCTTACAAATTCCCTTAAGGTAATCTCATTCCCCAGCTTTTCCTTTCAGGTTTTTGAATTAGCATGTTGTTTGCCCAACTGTTACTCACCATCACAGGCACTAGAAATATTAAACACTTGCTTTTAATTGTTTTCAGGGAACATTTGGAGGGGATGGGGAGACTGTTTATACTGGGTGACCTTCAAGTCAGGTCAAATATAGTTGGTCTTGTGAATGAAGTCTTTGAAGAAACCAGCAGATTCATAAAATAATGACAATTCTTGAGGAAAGGAGCTTTAAAGAAGCTCCAGATTTATTCTGTTCCTTCCATTGGCTAGTTTTTACCAGGCATGAGCTGTCAAGCAAGAGAATGAAATGATTTGATTTACATAGGCTGAATGATATGTGAAGAATAGACTTTAAGGAAATATATACCTTGCCTAGGCAAATTGTTCAATGTGTCTGAAAAGCATTTCCCTGGGCTTTATCCAGGGACAAACAGATGCTCAACACTGAGAGCAAGGGCCAGGAAACTGATGAATTCTCTAGATACTCTTCCATTCTTCATATGTGTCTACTTGGAGTCTGGTACATTTCTGAAACTTCTACATAAACTTTCTGCTGTGAATTCTTCACCTAGTTTCTCCATCAATCCAATCTGTTTCCTATTTTTCAAAAAAAAAAAAAAAAACAAACATTTAAATCTCATCAGTTGAAGCCAATCTTTCTTGATTTGACATCTTTTGTCATCTTTTAAAAGTTAACATACAGAGCTGGGATTGCAGCTCAGTGGTAGAGCATTCACCCAGCCCGTGTGAGGTGCTGGGTTCAATCCTCAGCACCACATAAAAAATAATAAACAAAATAAAGGTATTTTGCTCAACTATGACTAATAGTTAACATACCTACTCAAAATCCTTAGTACTCATAGTCATGCAGAAGCAGACACAAACATCCAGGCAATCTATACACGGCTGGCCTCCCTTCAAGGTTCCCTTTATAGTGATCCTAAGAGAGGTTTCCAGCTTCTACAAGGCTTCCAACAGCATAAAACACATGTCTATGGCAAAAAAAAAAAAAAAAAAAAAAAACAACCCATCACCTACACTGCAGATGCCCTGATGTACTTTTGACTGATGACTTTAAGCCATTACCATGCTGGTCTGCTCCCTCCATAAATAAACAGGCCAGCCAACTGACTGTGGTAAAGTTGGTGAATTCTTCTGGCTACTTTATTTGGGAAGCATGACTGACTAACATGTCACGGTATTGTCAGCTGTAGAGATATTTATAGTAACTTTACACTTAACAGAATACATCAGAACATACTGAGAAAGTTATATATATAGACTATACCAAAATCTTAATAAGAAAGATATTTTATCAGGAATAGAACTATTTTTATAATTTTTAATATTACTTCTTAGAAAATCATCCTTTGAAGTAATAAAAATATCCTTAATAAAAATTAACACAAAATTTTGCCAGCAGTGTTGCATACCTGTAACCCCAGTTTCTTGGGAGGCTGAGGCAGGAGGCTCATAAGCTCAAGGCCAGCCTCACCAATACAGGGAGACTCTGTTTCAGAATAAAAAAATAAAAAGAACTGGGGATGAAGCTCAGTGGGAAGGTGGCCCTGGGTTTAATCTGTAGTACCAAAATAATAATAATACAAACTTTCCATCACAAGTTTTCAATAATAAAATAGAGAGATGAGCTTCACAGGAAAATATTCCAAAACCATAGCAAAAAAAAAAAAAAAAATACTGAGAAGGGGCTAAGGTTGTAGCTCAGTGGTAGAGCGCTTGCTTTGCATGCATGAGGCACTGGGTTCAATCCTTGGCATCACATAAAAATAAATAAATAAAAATAAAAATATTGTGTCCATCTACGTCTAAAAAATATTTTTAAAAAATATTGAGAAGGAACTGTTTAATCTTAATTTTCTGTTACAAAGTGATCTTAGTAATAGCTCAACAGTTCTACTACATTCCTTCCAGTACTCCTCAGACTTCCCTTCAGTTTTTAGTCATTTGTCAGTCACAGAACATTAGAATTCCTCTAATGTTTAAAGATCCAGACTCCACAGAACTCAAAAACTTGAGAACTTATTTGGAGATTCTAGCAGGGGAGCACAGCTACTCATAACCCCCTCAACCAAAGAATGGTTCTCCTCTATTGGGGAAGGCCATACTCTTTGTCCCAGTGCACAGCTTTGAAAGGAAGGCACATGGAGAGGTGACAGAGGAAGGGAACACCCTCCTAGCCAGCCACAACAGCCAAATCAACCCTGGTGATCAATGGGGTGACAGATGTTGCAGCCAGATTACCCTCACATCCCAGACTCCACAGAACTCAAAAACTTTGTATCTTCATCCTTTAATCTGTGAAGTCAACATTTTTAATAGGATCACATTATTTTTTATGTGGGTGTTGTAGCCTGGACATGAGATATATTCCAACATAAATATCTTAGAAATGTGTTGCTTCCAGTTATACAGAAAAAAAGTACCACATTTCATCTATTTTCTCACATTCTATATATCTATTTATCTTACCTACATGTCAATCCTATTTGAAATTGAAGAACATCTGAATATTTACTATGTACTATACTAATGGCAAAACTAAGTCTTTTGAAATTATATAATTTTTAACTGTCAAAAGAACCACAAATCTAGGTTCAGTTCTCTTACTAATGTTATACTGCTCTAAACTTATTTATTTCTTTGAAAAACCTATAAAACAAAAAAGCTATCATTCATAGTTTCAGTACTATCAACTCATTATTTTACCTTTTTCAACAAAATTCATCTAGGCAAGAAGCAGATTTGGCAAGCATAAGGAATTTTTAGAGCATAAACTCTGGGAGTGGGCTGGGATTGTGGCTCAGCGGTTGAGTGCTCAATTCGCATACGCGGGACCCTGGGTTCGATCCTCAGCACCACATTAAATAAATAAATAAATAAATAAATAAATAAGTGAAATGAAGATAATGTGTCCAACTACAACTAAAAAATAAATATTTAAAAAAAAAAAAAAAAAAAAAAAAAAACCTCTGGGCGCCAGACCACTTAGGTCCATACTAGCTCTGCTATTAATGAATGATATAGGATCTTCTTCTTCTTTTTTTTAATCTAATGTGTTTTTTGAAACATTACCTTCATTTTATTTATTTTTTATTTTGTATGTGTTGCTGAGGATTGAACCTAGTGCCTCACACATGCTAGGCAAGCACTCTACCACTGAGCTACAATCCCATCCCTGGTATAAGATCTTAAAACTAGTTATTTAAATTTCTTAGTCCTCACTTACTTCATTGGTAAAATGTGAATAGTAATAGTGCCTTTCTCATAACTTGTTATAAAGACTGCATAAGTTAATATCTATAAAACTTTTAAAGTAGTGTAAGACACATAATAAGCATGATGTGGTATTTTGGTTTAGATATTAGGTATCCCCCAAAAGCTCAAATATAAGACAATACAAGAAGTTTAGAGGTGAAATGATTGGGTTATGAGAGTCTTAACCTAATTGGTGTATTAATAAATACCCTGATAAGGATTAACTGGGTGATAACTGTAGGCAGGTAGTGTGTAGCTGGAGGAGGTGGGTCCCTGGAGGTGTGCCTTTGGGGTATATATTTTGTCCTTATTGAGCAGAGTTTTGTCTTTGCTTCATGGTAACCACGTCCTGAGCCACTTTCCTCTTCCACACCCTTCTGCGGTGATGTTCTGCTTCACCTTGGGCCCAAAGCAGTGGAGGTGGCCATTTACAAACTGAGACCCCTGAAATGGAGAGCACTAAATAAACTTTTTCTCCACTAAAATTGTTCTTGCTAGGTATATTGGTCACAGCTACAGAAAAACATAGGCTAAACAGAAAAGAAATCTGGTCTTCAGTGAAAATCAACCCATTAACTAGTTCCTATCAGATTTTTTCCAAATGGCAAAATATTAGAACTATCAAGGATAAGGTCCAAATAACAGGAGATTCCTATGAGAAAATAAATAAATTGGGCCTGTACGCCTGATAACTTCTGTCACTTGGCTTTGATTCCAAAACTCTACATAAGAACTTTCCAACCAGGTCCTAAAGAAAATATGTTTTCAAACTCCTGGGCTTATCATTAAATGTCAATCACATCCTATTATTCAGCAAATACACAGAACTCATCACAATCACAGTCTCAGGAGATCCAACTGTGAGTCAATACTATTAATAGCTAACATTTATTTATTTATTTATTTATTTATTTTTGAGAGAGAGAATTTTTAATATTTATTTTTTAGTTCTCGGCGGACACAACATCTTTGTTTGTATGTGGTGCTGAGGATCGAACCCGGGCCACACACATGCCAGGCGAGCGCGATACCGCTTGAGCCACATCCCCAGCCCCAATAACTAACATTTATAGAATGCTTTTTTAATGGGCCAGGCACTGTTCTAAGTACTTCTCACATAATACTATTTTAATCCTTTCAAAATATATAAAAGATAGATATTATTTAGTATCATCACCATTTTACAGATGAGAAAACTGAGGTAGAAAGATTAATTTGCCCAAGGTTATACATATTTAGTAAGTGACCAACCTGGGATTCAAGCTCAGGCAGGGTAGCTTCAAAGCCTCAACATTCAAACCATAACTTGCCTCATAATGGAACAGCACAGATAACATTATTGATTTTAAAAGCCAAATGAGCTGAAAATGTGTGATATGCCATGCTAGAGTCACCAACAGCCAGGTAATGAGAAAATACTGAAAAGAAGGCAAGTTTTCTTTATTCATTCTCTTCTCTCTGATCTCCCAAGTGAGTATGAGTTAATACAAGTAAAGTGTTTTAAATAGTGCCTGGCACATAGTAAGCACTCATTAAGTGTTAAGAGGTGGTACTGGTAAAAATAGTAGAGTATGCCTACTGACCCTGTCTCACTCTAATGGCTAGGACAGACTAGGATAGCTATTGCTATCTCTTTGTCCCTCTGATTTCAAGAAATGAACTGAGACAATAAATAAATGCAGTCTATCATCACAAACCTCAATAATGTTACTTTAGCCTGACCACAAACACAAACTGTTTCACTCCTCATTCCTCTTTTCTTGGTTTACAAAACCTTTGGTGGAGCCAGGAGAAAAATAGAATAAAGCAGCTTTATAACTGCTTGACTAGATGCCAAAAACAGAAGCAAGATTTGTGAAAAGCAACTGAATGGGCCTAAATATTGACTGTTAGATGGAAACTAGCAAAGGATTCTAATGACAGAAGCTTGGTATAAGACTGAATATTTTCAAACTCATAATTCTAGATTACCAGTTTTTATGTGCCTAGATCTGGTAAAGTGATGACAGGAACAGTATCAGGATAATAACACCTCTTTCTCTCAATTGTTTACAATTTTTTAGGCTAAAAGCTTTACGGACAACTTAGTGAGTCCCTAAGCAACTCAGTGAAACCCTTTCTCAAAGTAAAAAGATTTTTAAAAAAGGGGGTGGGGAGGGCACGCACCTGGGGTTGTGGCTCAGTGATTAAGCACCCCTAGGCTCAATCCCCAGTACAAAAAAAAAAAAGAAAAAAAAAAAAACCTTTACAGAATCAGAATCAAAGTACATTTCAGGAAAGAAAACAAGCAAACAAACAACACAAACTAGCAAATCAAGCATTTCAATTCCCAAAAGACAATGTTAGGAAAAAAAACTAGCAGTCACTAGAAATGCTGTTGTACTGTACTGCATTATTAAATTATCATAGCAACTTAGTGAATGAAGACCAGCAGTTGGTTTTAAATGAAATACAATATGACAAAATACAATAAAAAATATTAGGAACTTGAGGTATACCTCAGTAGCAGAGCGCTTGTCTAGCGTGCATAAGCCTGAGTTTGATCCCTAGTACTCAAAACAAACAAAAATACATATATACATATTATAATGTACCATCAGTAGTAAAAATAAATATGGTTTCACAAAACTTGTTTCAATTTTAAATACTAATATGTACATATATGAGTACTAACAATGTAAAATGCATCTTATAGTAAGCCATGTTCAAAAAAACTTTAAATCACTTTACCAAAAACAAAAAACTGACCTGTCAAAAAAAATAGGAAAATACCACTTCAAACTATACACAAAGGTTTGGTGGTTCTATAAATTATAGTTTTATTTGAAGAAAGCCTCTGAAAGAGAACAAAAGGGAAAACATCTGTATGTGAATCAATAGTTCAAGATTTAGTCCTAAACACAAAAAAAATTTCACTTAAAGTAAGTTACCTACACTAAAAATATACTAACAGGAGGGCAGGGGTGTAGCTCAGTGGTAGAGAACTTGCCTAACTTGTATGAGGCCCTGGGTTTGATCAAATACACACACACACACACACACACACACACACACACACACACACCCCTAAAAGGCGATATGGAAATAAGATAAAGCAAATACTTTCAATTCATCTATTTAATGGCCACCAAATATGAGACATGACTATTCTCTGCCAAGCTCTAGTTCTCCCAAGAACACTTAATCTGTCAGTATTATCTCATCACTGCTACCTAACATATAGCCGAGGAAGACCAAGAAAAAGCAGATTTGAAATTTTCTGCTTTACATTATCACAAATGTTCCCTAAATTTGACATCTTTAAATGTAAAAAAGAAAAATTCAGTAAGGTACCAACACAATGATTATTAGGGTTTTTATAATATAAGACATTTATGTACTATTTCTTTTTTTTTATACCTTTATTTTATTCATTTATTTTTATGTGGTGCTGAGGATGGAACCCAGGGTCTCACACATACGAGGTGAGCACACTACTGCTGAGCCACGAGCCCAGCCCCTTATGTTCTTTCTTATCCTAAATTGTTCTCTAAAGTCTGACATATTCCAAGACAAAAATTCGTACACACGTATTTTTAGATCATGCTGTCAGCAAAGTCAGATTATCAAATTTATATCATCAATCTAGTCAGAAAACATTAATATCACTGTGTTAAAGTTTCCTCTTATTTTGAAAGGGGGAGGAAAGTAACAGATGAAGCTGACCTAAATCTTCTTTAAGTAGTATGGAAACTAAAGCATAAAGTATAATCCACCTAAGAGCTAATCATTCTAAAAGTACTGACCACAACAACCAACCAATTTTCCTAAACTCAGTAATTGCTACATTATTAAATTTCAAATGAAAGAAAACTATTAAGAATTTAAAAGACAAAATAGAATCAAACCCTCTTATAAAAAAGAAAATTTACTTGAGCAAAAAAGTTGAATGTTTAGGCAAAGGTAAAGGACATCTAAATCCCAACAAGTAAGTCACCACAGCAAAGCTTACTTTTTTCACTTTTCATAACAAAAGCCAAGGGGGGAAAAAGTCAAGACAAAAGCTACTATTAAAAAAAATGTGTATTTAATTAATATCTGAATTAATAAGAGAAGTTAACAAATAAGACTTAAAATAAGTAGTATTTCTAATCAAGTGTTACTCCTTACTAGAATTATAATTTTTCTGTTAACCAGATTCCATGATTCTCAACTCTTCAAAATATTCAGAAAAATAATGTATTATTATCTGAGTACAAGACTAATATAAAATCATCTTCTTCCCCCAGATAGCAATTGAAATGTTTTCATTTGAAATAATAAAGGCACAAAATAATAATACAATATTATTAAGCTCTAAATGGGGGTTATTTGCATTTTTTAGTTTAATGAGGACCTGGTTTTGGAAAAGTTTGGTTTTCTTTTCTTTTTTAAAAATTTATTTATTTATTCTAACTAGGTATATATGACAGCAGAATGCATTTGGATTCATTGTACACAATTGCAAAAGTTTTCTTTTTCCTAAAGTAAAAATAAAAACACTATTACACTAATTAAATATATTACTACATATTACTGTATTTAGGACATGGTAGTCCAAAAAGATGGTGTGATTAACTTTTGCACAAATTTTCAAACCTGGAAATGAGACCAAAGGTAAGTCAGAAATTTCAGTTTCAGCCTTCTGTTATCATACTCAAAAGTTGTTAAATTCATTTGAGAGAACGTTAAGACTTTAGCATTTAAAGACTATTATATATTTAATATTCTGCAGATCAAAGAAAGTAAAAACAAATATATGTGTACACACACACATATGTATGAAAACTTTAAGGGAGCATTTTATTAAAAACACTGCCTTTTCACTGTATAAGGTCCCAACAACTCAGGAGGCTGAGGCAGGAGGATTGCCAGTCTCAGCAATTTAGCGAGGTCCTAATAAGCAAGTTAGTGAGACCTGACTGAAAATAAAAAATAAAAAGGGCTGGGATGTGGTTCTGAAATACCCCTGGATTCAATCCCCAGAAGCAAAAAACAAAAACAAAAGAACACTACCATTTCTCCAAGAAACTCCAAAGTAATTTCCATAAGATAACAATATTAAGAGGGGGAGGGATTTGATCAGTTTGCTTTCTAATATATGTTTTTTGAAATCAGAGAGAAATACATGTAGTAAAGGTTTACAATTTGTCTTAAGTCACCACTAATAAAAAGATGAGGTAAAACCTTCCTCTAAGGTTCCCAACCAAAAGGAATATTATTTTGTGTTTCAGAGAAATTTGATTTTCTTTAAACCTTAACCTATAAAGAAGTAACTGAAGTAGTAAACCTTTGTACAAAAAAATATCAGAAAGACTAAATTCAAATTCAAATCTAAATTGTTATTTTGGGGCAAGTTATATAACCTCTGTGTCTTAGTTTTTTCATATATAAATTGAAGATAATAAAAATAGTACTTACTTCATAGGAGTAAGAATTAAAAGAGTTAATACATAGGGCTGGGGAGGAGTGCCTGCCTAGCTCAAATGGGCAATGCCAGTTGATCCCAATAACTAACACACACACACACACATACACACACACACAGTTAAAATAGGTAAACTTTTTTACCACTCTGGATTTTTACAGTTCAATTGTAAAAAAGTTTCCCAAATGAAAATTATTTAATTGTACCTATAAAGAAAGAACATGATTTTATACTTAACTATGATGCAGATTCACACAAAAACCTTAAAACCCACAAATGATGAGAAATCACTGCTTTCAAAGCAACAGAAAATTATAATATCTAACTTAAAAATTACATGCCATCATCGCTATAAAGAAGTGATACTTTTTCTCTGGTCCTCAGCGCTTAAAAAATATATATTTAGGATTATATTTTCTTTTTAGGCACCAGGAGCAAAAAAGAAAAAAAACACTGAGCAATATCCCCAGCCCTTTTTAAAAAAAAAAATTTTTTTTTTAGTTGTTGATAGACCTTTATTTTATTTATTTATATGTGGTGCTGATAACTGAACCCAGTGCCTCACACATGCCAGGCAAGTACTCTACCGCTGAGCCTCATCCCCAGCCCTCTCCAGCCCTTTTTATTTTTTGAGACAGGGTCTTGCTAAGTTGCTTAGGTCTTAAATTGCTGAGGCTGGCCTTGAACCTGTGATCCTCCTGCCTTAATCTCCTGAGTTGCTGGGATTACAGGTATGTGCCACTGCATCCGGCTAGGATTTTACTTTAATTGTAATTAAGTATTATGTTCTTATATTTAATTCTGAAATGAACAATACGAACAAATTAAGAATTTAAATGCAAGGTGGGTGTGGTAGCAAACTCTGTAGTTCCTCCTACTTAGAAGGCTGAGGTGGGAGGATCATTTCAGTTCAAGAGTTCAGGACTAGTCTGGGCAACATGGTGAGATTCTATCTCAATTTAAAAAATTATGATTCAAATATAATTGTCAGTCCTATAGAATGTCATCTAGTTCATTTGACCCTAGCCTAAATATGTATATTGTAATTGACAATATACAAATTATATTTTACTGAAAAAAAATGTATTGCAGGGCTGGGGTTGTAGCTCAGTGGTAGAGTGCTTGCCTCACACGTGTGAAGCACTGGGTTCGATCCTTAGCACCAAATAAAAATAAATAAATAAAATAAAGATACTGTGTCCATCAACATCTAAAAAACATTTTAAAAAATGTATTGCAGGGCTGGGGTTGTGGCTCAGTGGTGGAGCACTTGCCTCATACAGGGGAGGCATTGGGTTCAATCCTCAGCACTACATATAAATAAATAAATAAAGATGTTGTGTTCATCACTAATAATAATAATAATAATAAGTATTGCAAAGATACAATAGTTATTGATAATTATTTTCTAGGGAGGAAAAAAAAAACCTAGACCTAGCTGGTACAAACATTAATAACCAAGCTTAAAAGTGCATCCAACACTACCTGTAGTAAGATCTTTTTTTTTTTTTTTTTTGGTACTGAGGACTGAACTCAAGGACCACTGAGCCACATCCCCAGCCCTATTTTATATTTTATTTAGAGACAGGGTCTCACTAAGTTGCTTAGTACCTTGCTTTTGCTGAGGCTGGTTTTGAACTCGCAATCCTCCTGTCTCAGCCTCCAGAGCAGCTGGAATCACAGGTGTGCACTCGGCTTGTAGTAAGATCTTTAAGATTTTAAATGCTGACTGCCTTGGGCTGATCTGTTAACTTATTCACAATAAGTCAGTATTACTTAAACTATACATTTCCTTTTCTGATTCAAAATGTTTTAAGGGGAAAACAGTAAAGACAAATGAAGTCCTGTTTTATGTTTTTTTTTTAATTTACCATGAATAACAGAAAATATCTTAATTAATTCTACTTTTAATAGGTAGCTATCTTAGGACTTAGTTGATGGGACTTAAAAAAATCAGGATGATGATATGTTCCATTATTTATTGTTTTCTGACAGCAAAGCACACCTATCAATAGAATAATTTGAGCCATACCTACTATACAGGAGCATGCACTTGTACTTTATTCAGAAGATAAAGTCCACTTATTTTATTTTCTACTTTACTATAAATATAACAATTCAACTCTTTGGTATAAACCAATTAGATGACATATTGCAAGAAGAAACTGTTCCTAATATTTTAAAATATATATATTTCTATTTGAGCTCTTCTTCCATTTAAATCATGCATGAGCTAAAATATCCTCTAGTTATATGTAGTACACAAAAATCTTTCAAAAGAGGATGAAGTCATGAAGCAGCTTAGGCAGATCACAAAAACCACAATACAGCAAGGTACAAATGGTAAGGACATGTTGGAGGTATATTTTGTTTTCTAAATATTTAAAGCTGTATTTTCCTTAAAACACATCACAGGAGGGCAGCAGAATAGAATAGACAATATGATTGATGTATGTACATTCCATGTATATATTATATGTCAAAATACATTCTGCTGTCATGTATGACTAAAATAAACAAATAAATAAAAATTAAAAACAAAAAACACATCATAGGGTCCAAGGACAAAAATTAAAAGATGTAAGATGAAGAAGAGTACTAAAAAGATGGTAAAAAAATAACCAAAAAATTATCAACTCAAAATAAACAACTAATATGCAGAAATGTATTTTTTTAGTCGTCAATGGACCTTTATTTATTTATATGCGGTGCTGAGAATCGAACCCAGTTCTCACACATGCTAGGCAAGCGCTCTACCACTGAGTCACAGTGCCAGCCCCAAAAATGTGTTTTAAATTAAGCTCCTGAATTTACAAACTAAGACTTTACCAAACTAAGTTAGAAATGTCTATAGAAAACTAACAGTGAGCCTGGCACAGTGGCATACACCTATAATTCCAGCCACTCCTAGAGCAGAGGCCAGCCTGGAGTACCTAATGAGTGAGACCCAGTCTCAAAAAGAGCTGGGAATGTAGCTCAGTGACAGAGTGCAGGGATGGGGGGTGACACAGGTACTAAGCTGTCTCCAGTGATTTGGAAGGGGCTGGTAGTTAGGTAAGAGGCGCAGGCTTCTCAATAAACAGTCTAGTGTTCTAGACTAAGACCAGCAGCACAAAAACTGCTACAGTGAGAATGTAGAATGCTCACTTCACTTCGTGGGTTTTATGCAGAATTTATATCATAATAGGCCAAAGTCATTTCAGAAGACAAAAGAGAAAGAGAATCCTAAAACTTTTCTATTTCTACTTCTGCACAAAACAGTTTCCTTCCCTAGTCCCTCTTTAAAGGCAAAATGATTTTGGCACAGATTAAAAATCTGTGTCATAGATTTCTGATCCTAATAGCTTCATTCCTATGACATAAACATTTGAAATGACCAATTAAATAATATACTGTGTTCTCCATCCTACAGCTTCTGATATAATTAAAATTCATTACTCTAGTGAGTGTATATACAGGATTTCTTTACTTAAAAACAAACAAAAAATCTTGGGCCTGCAAAGTGGCGCACACCTGGAATCCCAGAAACTCAGAAGGCATCCAAAATTTGAAAATGGCATCAGCAACTTAGTGAGACCCTGTCTCAAAAATAAAATTTAAACGACTGGGGGTATAATTCAGTGGTATAGGACCCCTGGGTTCAATCCCTAGTACTGGGGTTGAAGGTTGCCTTGGGAAAAAATATCAATTCTTTTAAGCCCTGATTTCCTTATGGGTAAAATGAAGGGTATGTTTGAACTCTGTGGTTTCCTGAAACTGTAAACTGGAGAAATCTATATAGGTTTAAACTTAGTCATGCTCAAGAAATACAAAGTTCCGAAATGAGAATGGATGAAAGATGGTCTGGCATCAACACAAATATGAGTCTATCTACAGAGTTGCCATGGCTTTGGGGAACAATATTCACAAACCTAGAGGTAAGGAAGCAAATGGAGTTAGCCATACTCATTAGGGTTAGGTTTTTAAAGATGGGAAATGATGGCCAGTTGAAAACAAATAAAAGCTAGTTTCCAGTGCAGATGCTGGGGAGGACGTACAAATTTCTAATGGGCTTCTCTCAGCAGTTACATTTTGATAGCCAACCAAAAGGGTTCTTCTTTGTGGCATCTAGCCTAAGGAGGCCAAGTTCCAAAGTCCTTTGCTAAAAATAAGCAAAGGTAAAGCCCAATTTTAGAATAAATTAAAGTCTATTTTGCACACTCATATGTATATGTATCATGTAATAAGGGAGAACTCCGCCAACAGAAAAGCAGATACTAATGTTGTATTTGTTCTGTTCACATTTAAATACTAAATTTTAGAGTGTAATTTATATGATTACAGAAACTGATCACACACAAATGAAAACCTTTGCAATCAAATGCTAGACATACATCATTAACGCAACAAAAATAAAGATTATCCAACTCCTGTACCTCAAAATGTACCTTAGACAACAAAATTTGAGAAATAGGATACCAGCCATCATTAAATCCAGTTCTTTCATGTTATAGATAATTTAAAACCTCCAAAGAAATTTAAGATAGATGACAGGCCTCAAAGTGAAAAAAAGATATTTTTAAGACTAAGGTGGTAGTGATAAAGAAAAAACACGTTAGAACATTTTAATATGAAAATTATTGTAATATGTGACTTACGAAGAAGAAAAACAGAAAACACATTAATATGATAAAAATGAAAAAAAAAATGTATAAGAAGCAAAGATAAGGATACACATCTGCACACTGCATTCAAGTAAAATTACTTTGAAATTACCATAGTGAACTCTTTCGTCGTGGCAGTCACAAAAAGACATCAAAATTTTTGACAATAAACCTAAGTTTGAGGCTAACAATCTCCCACAAACTCCTTCTTCTGTCATAGCACTGTCTGCAAAGTAAAGCTCATGCAGTACAAGAACTGACCGTCCCAGAACATCCGCATTTTTGCCTCAGCTGTGCACATCCACTCTCCTGGGATAGCGAACACAAAACTGACAGAACTTCCTCCTGACTTGTCAATTAACAAGATCACACAAGCCCAACCGCCAGCAGAACCGTGTGCCTGCCACCTGTTAGCTGCTCTTGAGAGAGCCCCAAAACCGAGCTCCAGCAAAGCACTGGGAACGCCTTTGTTGTTCTCTTAACTACGGAAGCTATCAGAGTTCAGTCTAACCCCGCGCCTGAAAGCAAAACTTCCCCCAGGATGGGCAAGTCTTCCAAGGTTGGGGCTTTGACAAAGCCCTCCTGTAGCTACGGCGAAGCACAAATGTCATCTGCTAGTCCCAGAAGGGGGTAAGGGTCAAAGGTGAGGAAAGTTGGGAGACGGATATCTAGGATTCTAAGAAAAGCTCAGTTTCGCGGGGGAGGAGGATGAGCATAACGAGGAGGTGGGCCGTCCCGCTGGGTGAAAGAACAGTGAAATCCCGGCTCAGGGGTCGGGGAAGAAAGGTGCTAAAACGAGACTAAGAGGAAAACGGAGAGACAGTGGATCAGGCGAAAGACAAGAAACCGAGTTTAAAAGGGATGGTTAGGCTGAGGAAAGAAAGGCTAAACTGAGGTGAAAGAGGCGAGGCCAGCGTGAAGGAAAGGGCCGAGATGAAGGAAGCATAGCAGAGACAAGGAACAGGCAAAGAGACCCCCACCCACAAGGTCCAAGGCAGAACTCTTGACCCGTCTTCCTACAGGATGTATTCGACTGACTGCGCTCAGACCCCATCGGCAGCGGAGACTCACCCAAAGGCTGCAGAAGCCCCACAACAAGACATGGGGACCGGTCCAGACCCACGGTAGAACCAGCACAGTGGAGGAAACCGCGGCGTTAGCGTAACCCGGATGCGCATCCTTAGGAACCGGAAATAAGCGACCAGGGTCACCTCGCAATCCACACCCCGTTCGGACCAGAAGCCCCTGGGCGCTTGTGTTGGGCCTCTGGGGGCGGGGAAGTGCTTAGACCCTGCCCACTCCGCGGCCCTGGCGAGCCCCGCCCCTGGTCACGCCCAGTTCGGCGCCCTGGAGTCAAGTAGCGAAGGCTGAGCTGATCCTAGCTGCACTGCTAAGCCACAGTAACCAGTTAAGGAGTACTGCAGCCCTCTTTTTCAAGGAGGTCTTTTTAAAATGCGCGTCATCCCTGCCTCCCTAAAGGGAACGTGAGGAGAAATGCTGGATTTAGAAAAACTGTGGGAGTTAGAATGGGTGGGAAGTTCGGGAAGACGCTTGGAGGCTAGACCAAGATGATCTTTTTTATGCCCATAGTTTATTCCTAATATTGCATTGAGCTTACAGTTAACCTCAGTTCATGCACATTGTCTTCAGAAGCAAAATTTTTAAATTCTTCGTTAATTTTACATTACAACCCAAATATGGACAAAGGGCAAGGTTGAATTCAGGTTTTGAGGAGATCCGAAGTATATTCAATTTAGGAGACCCTCTTTAAGAAAAAGAATCCAAAATTACACACACAGTATTAGATATAGAAGTGAGTTTTTTTATAATAAGAGAAGAAATCACATTTTTTTTAACTCACAAATTAAAAATCGAGAAAAAAGCTCGGTGTGGTGGTACATACCTGTAATCCCAGCTACTCAGGAGGTTGAGGCAGTTCTGGGCCAGACTGTCCTGTCTCAAAAATAAAAAGGGCTGGGGATGTAGCCCAGAAGTACGGTGCCCCTTGGATTTGATCCCCAGTACCACCAGTAAATAAACAAATAAATAAATATTTTAAAATCCAGAGGAAAACCAATACTTTATTATCTTAGTGCTTCTTATATCTCTCAAATACATTTATCTACACTTTTTGGCTGTATACTAATTCCTCACCTCTTTTAATGACAATTTACTAAGAAACATCATTTGGTAAGATCCTTCACTCCTCTTTCTCACACCCCACATCTAATTCATCAGCATCATCTATACGAGCTACTTTCAAAAATCTGTCCAGAATCTGTCCATTTACTGTCTCTGTTATTATAAGCCACAAACTGTGACTCTGAGCATCCTATTTATACCCTTGCCCTCCCACATCTGTTAACACAGTAGCGATGATTGGAGTTCAATCCCAGGGCTGCAAAGGCCTAAGCATACTGTATTCTAATTCCAAAGAAAGAACTTGGAAGACTGGACAAGAGGATTTGGATTTTACACAGTCCAGGGTGGCAGGCAGGCCAGCATAAAATGGATGACCACACTGTGCCTACAAGCAGGGAGAATATATGAAGGATAACTTGCATGCCAACTAAACATGTGGGTTTTTTCAGAGGTTTTAGGAGCACATGACTTTACTTCACAACCAAGGTCATCCTGTTTTGATTCCCATCTAAAGATTGGAGATAAAAGAAGTGGCCAGTTTCACTCCTCCTTGCCCCCCTCAACACATTCTTGGGAGTCCTTCTTAGTTTACCTTCAGAAACAACAAGCCATTAATACTGATTTAGTGATTACCCCAACAGGTGGGCTCCTGTTAAAACCTTAGTCAGATCATGTCCCTCTTTCAATGAATTCCTGTCTTCGAGTAAAAACCAAATGCTTACGCTGATCTACAAGACCCTCAAGATTTGACACCCCGCCCCCAGTACACCTCCATTCTGTCATCAGTCCGCTTAAGGCAAACTGGCCTCTTTGCTGTTTTTCAAACCTGCAGATAGGCTCGGGGCCTTTGTACTTGCTGATTCTTGTGCTTGAACTGCTTTTCCCCTGCAAACACCTGCACCAATTCACCCTGTCACTTCATTTATGTCTTTATTCAAATATCACTTTCCCAATGAGAACTTCCCTGACACTATAAACACTATCATTCTTCTTGTACCTTCTACCTGTTTCCCACATAATTTTTCTCTAATAAGTGTTCTCCCTCCAACAAGTAGCTTATAAACTTGATTTAATGTCCCTCCCTCCCCAGAAGAATATGAACTCCACAAGGGCATCTATGTTTGACCATTTTGTTCATGGAAATAGTTAGCACCAGAACAGAGTCTGGCACATTGCAGGTGCCCCATAAGTGTTTGTTGAATAAAAGAATTGATTATTCATTTATTTGGGGGCAAGTTGCTCATTAATTTGTTTTTGCTGTTGGAAAACCATGTAAACTTAGCCACCAACTCCACCAGGGGGAGACCATGAGCGTACAATGGGACATCTTCAGAAAGGTTATTCCTGAAGCATTTAGGGTACATAAACATGATTCTAAAACAGAGCTATAAAGAAGCTTGCAAATTCCTCCCCAAAGCAGAGAAGGCTGTAGCAATTAAAAACAAACAAATAAACAAAAACCTTCCAATGCCTTTTACAGTCCTTTGAGAATAAATTCTAAGCTACTTGCTATGGTTTCTAATAGGCCCTTCTTGGCCTGCCCTTCCCAGCTTTCAAATGGCATGTCCAGGCTCCTTCCCCTCACACATCCTGAGCTCCAGTCATGCTGGTACTTTTTTCTCTTTCCTTCACAAACCAAAATTTTAGCCTCAGGACCTGCTATTCCCCATCTCTCTCTCTCCCCAACCTTCCAATGCATGGTTCTTTTTTTTTAAATATTTTTTTAGTTATTGATGGACCTTTATTATTCATTTGCTTGCTCAGAATCTAACCCAGTGCCTCACACATACTAGGCAAGTGCTCTACCACTGAACCACAACCCCAGTCCCCCAATGCATGGTTCTTTATACTGGTCTCAGTTAAATCTTACCTCTGAAGGTCTCCCCTCATTTCCTGTCTGTCTTCTTTTTCAAGTAGCTCCCTTGTCCCTTCTATATATGTTATTCTTTTTAAAAAATATTTTTAGTTGTAGATGGACACAATATCTTTGTTTTATTTATTTATTTTTGTATGTGGTGCTGAGGATCGAACCCAGTGCCTCATGCATGCGAGGCGAGGGCTCAGCCACTATGGTACAACCCTAGCCCCTGTTATCTTTCTTCATGTTCCTATTGCCACTTTCAGTTATCTTGTTTACTTGTTTATTATCTGTCACTAAAAAGTGGGGTCTTTATCTCTCTTGTTCATTGCTTAATTGGAAGCACTACATGAGTGATTGGCATATAGTGGGTGCTAAATAAAGAAAACAAAGTAATTACTAACATTTACTGAAGTTTTTACTATGTGTCACTGACTTTACATAGAAAATATATAAGTGTTGTGGTTCTTTTTCAATTTTCCCACCAAACTTGGAAAGTATTATGATAATCTTCAGTTTACAGGTGAGAAAACTGAGACAGGCAAAAGTTTTGTATTCCCTAAGACCGTACTTGGGAGTATATTTAGGTTACCATTACTTAATAAACTATCTTAAAATTCAGTGACTTGAAACTGCACACCACTCTATTATTTCCTTTGTTTGTTTGGGTTTTGTTATGTCGTTCTGGGGATGGAACCTAGGACTTTGCATATGCCAAGCAAGCCCACTACCACTAAGCTACACTCCTAGCCCAACCACTGTCTTATATCTCACATATTTTGAGTCAAGAATTTAGTCAGTGCTCAACCAAGTGATTCCTCTGTTCAACACAATATCAAGAAGAGTCAGTAATGAGTATTCTAGCTGGCAGTCTAGTAGGCTAGTCTGGAGGGTCCAACTATGTCTCTTACTTATGACACTGGCACTTAAAGGGAAGGACTGAAAGGCTCATCTCGCCATGTGGTCTCAGAGCCTCGCCATGTGGTCTCTTCATCAAGAAAGTTGAATGTCTTACAGGACAGCTGATGATGTCTCCAAAGAGACAAGTTGCAAACACTGTCATTCTTTTAAATCTGTCCTGGAGAATGGCATAGCATCACTTCCATCCCAGTCTATTAGTTAAAGCAATCATAGAGCTCACCTAAACTCAAGGGAGGTAACATATACGCCACCTGTGTTGGGTGGGATGTCAAGGAATATGTAGTCTTCTTCCATCACCACAAAATATTTCCTTTGCCCCCTTTCTCTGATTCTTTTTTTCTCCCTAGGGCTGTTGTCAGAATAACACAGATTTATTGCCGTTTCTGAAATCTTTCTGATGTTTACCAAAAGAGTTTCTGAGAAAACATTCATTTTGGTCTGAATCTCCCTGCTTTTTTACCAACTACTTTGTAATAATTTAAGCTCTGAAGACAGAGTAAAAAATAAATAAAACAAACCCTCATGGAGTTCACATTCTTATCAATCCACAGACAGAACATGGTGTTGAATATATGCAGCTAAAGCTCAACTGAAGCTCATCATCCTTTTTCATTTCATTCTATGGAGCCTTTCCTAAACTGTAGAGGAAGTGCTCACATTTCTTTTCTTTTTTCTTTTTTTTTTGAAATGAAATTTCTATCTGGGTGTGGTGGCATGTGTCTATGTGGTCCCAGCTACTTGGGAAGCTGAAGCAGGAGGATTGCTTGAGCCCAGGAGTTAGGGACCAGCCTGGCAACATAGTGTGACCCCATCTCAAAAAAGGAATATGTAGTCTTCTTCCATCACCACAAAATATTTTCTTTGCTTTATGCAAAGCCCTGGGTTCAAACATTTTTTTTCCTCAGGCTCCAGATACAAACTAGATATTGTCAATTAGATGCTCTTGGGTAAGATTTTCAAGGTAGAGTTGAGGAAGAGGCATTTTCCTCTCTGTTGCCTATTTCTGTTGGCCTTTATGATCATCAGTAGAGACATGGGGTTTTCTATAGCAGGATGTCAGTTTCTAGTCCTCCTCCACGAGTTGATTTTTTTTTTTTTTTTGGTACCTGGGATTGAGCCCAGGGGCACTTAACTACTGAACCACATCTCCAGCCCTTTGTTTTTTATTTTGAGACAGGTCTTGCTAAGTTGCTTAAGGCATCACTAAGTTACTGGTGCTGGCTTCAAACCTTCTGCTTCAGCCTCCCGAGCTGCTGGAAGCATATGATTTTCTTGATTGTCCTCCCAGACAGTACACAACAGCTCCACAGCTTTCCAGGACTGAGTGGACATGCTGAGCTCCCTGGCCATAAGAAAACCAAGAACAAAATGCGTTTTATAGCAGAGGACAAGACTTAATAGCCATAAACTACTTAGACACTTAGGAAGCAGCAATCCTAGTGCACTAGCTGCAAAAGCAGTCCCTTCAAAGTCAGGATGGCTGGGTCCATTCCTTGTTCCCTAGCAATGTTTGGCTATGAAATGGGATTAAGAACATTTTTCCTGATTTATGGTGCACTGTAAGCTGTATAGTACTATACAAATAAAAGCTATCATTCTTAATTACATCAGTAGCTCTCAAAGTATGATCTGGATTTCCCCTGGAGTTTTCAAAATACCATCAGGGAGTAAATTAAAACAAAACTGCTTTATGAATCAGGCTTGATGGTACACACCTGTAATCCCAGCTACTTGGGAGACTGAGGCAGGAGGATCACAAGTTCAAGGTCAGCCTGAGCAATTTAGAAAGCCCCTGTCTCAAAATTTTAAAAGGGCTGGGGTTGTAACTCAGTGGTAGAACAATTGCCTACCATGTGCAAAGCCCTGGGTTCATTCCCAGTACCAAAATAAAATAAAATAAAAAATAAACCTACTTTACTGCTTTAAAAATAATACTAACCCAGGGGTTGGGGATGTAGCTCAGTGGTAGACCACTTGCCTGGCATATGTGAAGTCTTGGGTTTTATTCCCAGCACTGCAAAAGGGAAAAAAAAAAACTAGCCCATTATTTGCCTTTTTCACTCATTCTTTCAAAAACATGGAGGTGCTTTCCAAACTATATGATGAAGTCCTTACTGATGAAAGTGATATAACTTGTAAATTTTTTGTTTATAAATAAATTCTGACATTGTGGAAAGACAGAAATCTGTCCAATCCATATTAATGGCATAGCTCGTTTACAACATGTAACCCATATAAACAAAAGCTCTTTGGGGTCCTCAGTAATTTTTAAGAGTTTTAAGAGATGCTGACGTCAAAACATTTGAGCACTCCCGCCCAAGGTCACTGTGTTTACTCATTCTTGTACTATCTGCAGTGGCCCCCACTTTGACCATTTCTGGATGCTTCATTCCACACGCAGTCATACCGCTGCCGTGTCCAACCCTCTTTTACTAGGATGCCTTTCTATTTTGATTAACACACTTGCGACAGAATCTTCTTGCACAGATGTCCGATAACAGCTGTCTTGGCACAGCCTCAAACATAACTGTGGTCTGTTCTCATGAACAATGTTAGACCTGCAGACCAGTCCCTCGCCTTGCGGCTGCTAAATTATTCTTTCTGGCTGGACTCATCTTGTTACCTGGTTACTAACCCTGCCTTTACCCTACTGAGTGCTAGTCTGACACATAGCCTCCTGTTCCTACTTTTGATTTCCTTTCTGTTCAGATGACCCCTTGCTGTGGAGGTCATTTGTCAGCTGCCCACAACTAAGCTGAGCCATCCCCACCCTTATCCCTGTCCAACTCCAGAGTGTGAGCTGGGTCAAACTGAGGTCACTTGGAGGCTTCTACCCACCAGAAAATGGATTAATATTTGCTTTTAAATATGGCTACACCTTCCCCCAAGATTGCCATTGTCTGTGCCTTTATGTGCTGTAATCACTTAAAACAAACACTGTTAGCAATGGGTATTTCTTGTAGATAGAATTAAGACAATTAATTATTATATGTAACTGCCAAGGTTGGTATTTTTTTGGGGGGGGGGTACTGGAGACTGAACTCAGGGGCACTCGACCACTGAGCCACATCCCCAGTACCCCACTTTTTAATCTTTATTTTATTTATTTTATTTTTTATGTGGTGCTGAGGATCGAACCCAGTGCCTCACATGTGCTAGGCAAGTGCTGTGCCACTGAGCCACAACCCCAGCCCCACCCAGACCTTTTTGAATTTTGTCTAGAAACAGGGTCTCACTGAGTTGCTTAGTGCCTCGCTTTTGCTGAGGCTGTCTTTGAACTTGCAATCCTTCTGCCTCAGCCTCCTGAGCTGCTGGGATTATAGGCATTCACAACTGCCTCCCCATTCCTGGAAAGGGTTTTTTTTTTTTCCCCACCTCCTCCTCCTCCCTCTCTTCCCATCTTCTTCTTCTTTTCCTAAAGAAAGTATGTACAGTGATTGAGAACGAGACTCTGGAGACAGAGTGCATGTTTGAATACCAGCTCTCCCCCTGATAGTTGTGTCCCATTTGATAGTTGTGTTTGATATTGTAAAAAGACACAAACATGTTCAGTCTGTGGACAGGTCAAGTAATCTCTTAGATCAAATAATCTCTCTGTGCCTCAGTTTTCTCCTGGGTAAAGTAGAAATTTTTTAAAGTAGCACTATTGAAAGAAAAAGAGAGGGAGGTTCTATGAGGATTAATATATGTAAAGACCTTAGAAATGTGCCAGATAGGGCTGGGGATAGAGTATAGGGGGGAGCACTTGCCTAGCATATGTAAGGCCCTGTGTTCAATCCCCAGCACCACCTCCACACACACAAATTATGCCAGATACATATAATATATAAGTGATTAAAAATCAGAAAAGGGCCAAGCACAGTGGCTCACGTCTGTAATCCCCAGCAGCTCGGGAGGCTGAGGCAGGAGTCTGAGGCAGGAGGATCATGGGTTCAAAGCCAGCCTCTGCAAAAGCAAGGCACTAAGGTTTCACTGAGTTGCTTAGCACCTCGTAGACATATTTTATGTCTCTAAATAAAATACAAAATAGGTCTGGGGATGTGGCTCAGTGGTTGAGCACCCCCGAATTCCATCCCCAGTTACCCTCCACAATCAGAAAAGAATGAAAACTATGAAATTTCCATTATTTATTTATTTTCTCTTTTTGGCACAGGGGATTGAACTCAGATCTTGGGTGCTTTATCACCTAGCTACATCCCCTAACCTTCCTTTAAATTTTTTACTTTGAGACAGTGTCACGCTAAGTTGCCCAGGCTAAAACTTGCCAAGGCTGGCCTGAATCTTGTGCTTCAGCCTCCCAAGTAGCTTGGATTATAGGTGTGTTCCAGGGTGTCTGGTGCTTTCATGAGTTTAGGGATATGGGGGAAAGTTATAATAAACCTTAAAGTCCTGATTTTCAATAGGAAACTTGAGGTGAAACACTATTAACCTAAGGGCATTAAAGAATGCCAACCGCTGGATTATCTGTCTCCTTTGTTTAGAAAGATTAAGAAAGAAGGTTAGTGAATCTTTATATGAGAAGAATCATAAAATTTAAGCTAAATCTAAATGAGTTCTGAATCATGTCATTGTAAGAATAGTCTGCTTAATTAAAGAGAAAAAGAACTTTTCTGTAATATAAATTACTTTTTAAAATGATATTATATAAATTACTTTTTTAAAAGGTAGTATTTACTTGAAAGCTAATAATTTTTATTATAAGAAATTACATTTTTTAAAAAAAATTACATTTTTAAATTAATGTTTGTGACAGAAAATAGTGGTTATTCATTTAGAATGGTAAACTGCTAGGTGTAGAGGAGCATGCCTGTAATCCCAGGGACTCGCGAGGCTGAGGCAGGAGGATCTCAAATTTAAGGCCAGCTTCAACAACTTAGCAATACATTGTCTCAAGATAAAAATTAAAAGGGCTGGGGATGAAACTCAGTGGTAAAGTATTTCTGGGTTCAACTCCCAGTACCCAAAACAAACAACAGAAAGAAAGTAGTAAACTCTGTTTATTACAGTATTTACTCCAACTTGGTGACAAATTAAACTCTTGTGCTCTTGTGACCTTACCTTACTGATCTAAATATAATTAAGTTGGCCAGTATAAAAGTCTGGAAAGATTCTCTTAAACTTGGGAATAGATCTAAATACATTCCTTCAAGTGAAGAAAAGTGATAAGAAAATAAGTATAACAGTAACAAATTAAGGCTGGGCTGTAGCTTAATGGTGGCGAGCAGGCTTAGCATGCATAAGGTCTTGGGCTCAATTCCTTATCACAAAAGAAAAAAAAAAAAAGCAGTACAGAAAATGAGATTTTATACATGCTACAACATGAATGAACTCTGAAAATATTATGCACAGCACAGACAAAATTTCTAGCATGAGAAATCTACTGCTTTTATATGACAGTTTAATATTTTCCAGGAAAGAGACAAATTACAACTGTGAAATGAGTTGTGAACCATAAAACCAATAAAAAGCATTCAGAGTGCGCAAACGCGAGGCGAGACAGGAATTATATTTACTCCCTTGAATACACTCCCACTTTCCTCCCAAAGTAGGAAATGGGAGAGAAAATAGAAAAAGATTCTCTGGTTCCCCTGAGTAGTAATCTCTCAAAAATATGCTGCTATTTATGGAGCACCCATCCTTCCCTGCCCCATGTTAACCCTTCACGTGCATCCCTTCACCGAACCTCCCAACGACACAATTAATTATTATCTAATAATATACTATACTAATATTTGAATATACTCAGATTATCTCCACTTTCCAGAAAACTGAGGCTCAAGGTTGTGAAATCACTAAGCCAAAGTCCCAGAAGTCACAGCGTGAGACTCCAGCCCTGGGGTAGCAGCACCAAGCAGCTCCAGCTCCCTGAGGCTTAAGCCCCGCCCCCTGAGGTTCCTGAACCAATCCGAGAGAGGCCAATGGATATTGACCAAGTCTGCTTGTCTCCACCCACTCTGGACTCAAGAGCTCCCATAGCGCTCAACTGCTGGCTCCTGAGGCACCTGATCTTGCCTGAAGGACTGGTTCTGGGTGAGCTGTAGCCACTCTGTGTCCCATCCTCCCAAGATATGTCACCTGCAAAGTACTGCTTCTCCAGGTTAGCATCATCTCCAGGTGCTAGGCTTCTCCCACTCTCGTTCACCTTGACTTAGTAAAGCCTGATGGTTAAATGAAGCAAGGAGTCTTAGGGTTGAACAGAGCTTCGTTCCAGTCTCTCCTTCACCATTTCCTCTGTAAGATTCTTCATGTACAAGGTACTCAATCTAAAAATAGGGATGGTAAATGCTTCAGATTTGGATGTGATTTACCCCTCAAAAGTTCATGTGCTGGAAAACTGGAAAAAAAAAAAGGTTCATAGGCTCAATACTGCATTGAGGTGTTGGAGCCTTTAAAGAGGTGGCTAGTGAGAGGAAATTAGGTCATCGGGGCTCCACCCTCCTAAATGGATTAATACTGATCTCTTGCAGAGTGAGTTAGGTCTCAAGATAGTTAGGGAGTTAGAAAGCAAAGCCATCCCATAGGCTTAGCCTCTTCTGCACACAGCCATTTCCTTTTCTGTTCCTTTGTCATCTGTCACAGCCAAGGTGGCCATGCCAGGATGCAGGCTCCCTGCAATTTGGATCTTCCATCCACCCCCAAAATCATAAGCCAAATAAACGTCTTCATTTATAAAGTACCCAGTCTCAGATGTTTTGTTGCAGCAACACAAAATGGACTAATACAATAGTCCTGCCTTTTTAGTAGGATGGTTGTGAGAATAAAATGTACTCATCTTTGGAAAACACCTGGTAGAGTGCCTGGCACCTTGTAAGCACTCAATAGACAGATTTGTCATTCTTAGGACTTTCATTGTTATCCCTGTGCTATAGCTATCCAGACTCTCAGTCTCAATTTTCTGGTTTGAGGCCTACACTTCATGTCTTCTCTTATCAGTATTTCTTCTCTTCCCTTCATATACACACACACAAAAACACACACCGCACCTAAATCTCTCCATATATAGATATGTGTCTCTGAATATATGTGTATATCTATCTATAGATAGGTGTAGATATAGATATATATCTGAATTCAACCCTGGAGGACTCCCACTCACTGATGGGTACTTCTTCAACTATACAGACTTCCCAGAACCAAAAATTTGACCAGCCTGACTTTTCAATTATTAAACTTATTTCAGGTGGACATTTGATGCAAAGCCCACCAATTTTTATCTGAACGTAGGTGGTAGACCCTTGAGAGAACCGATAAAGGATTGGGGGGACACAGGGTGGGGCTAGAGCCTGCGCTCTTGAGTCAGCTGAGCCTGATCTGGAACTTGCAGGCTGCGAGGCAAGGATATACTACTACACATCTCTGAACCTCCATGTCCTCAGCTGTGAAGTGGAGAGTCTCACCATTAACTCGCAGGGGTGTGATGAGGATTCTGTGGGACAATGCTGGAAATCCCACGTGCCCGGCACAGAATAGGCATGGATGATGTTAGTGTCCTTCCTCCAGCAGCCCATCATTGTCTTGAAATACTGCCAACAGCATCCGAAAATAAAATGCCTCACTTCTAAGGAAATAGCAAGGCTCTGTTTTCCCTGTTGTCCCCTTGACTTTCCACCCCGTAGTCACTCCCTCCTTTCTCTAAAGCTTAGTCATTCTGACACAGAAAGGCTATTCCCAGGGACACAACCCACACACACGCCCAAAGCAGCCCTGCTCAAATGCCACTTGGTCAGAAGCCAGACTTGCTCTTTAGAAAAACACATCAGAGATCTGGGGACTCAGCTCAGTGGCAGAGAGTTTGCACCCACAGGCCCTGGGTTCAATCCCCAGTACTGCAAAACAAAAGAAAACCATGTTCACCCTGGGCACCACCACCTCGGGGAAAAATTCTCCAAGACTTTAAAAATTGCAGTAAAAATGATTCATGAGTTAGAGAATAGGACTTCTAAGGAAAATTACAGAATCTAGATTGTTTGGGTTTAGGAAGTAAAGGCTGGAGGGGACAGGGCTGGAGAGGCGCTGCTGAGAAACCATATTCAAGGACGTAGAGCCAGCTTAGCCTGGTGGCCCACACCTGTAGTCCCAGGTGTTTGAGGGGCTGAGTCAGGAGGATCACTTGAGCCGAGAGTCTGAGGCCAACCTGGACAACCTAGTGAGAGCGAGACCTGGTCTAAAAAAAAAAAAAAAAAA
>NW_026000082.1:33782910-33881890 GCF_001458135.2 Marmota marmota marmota | reverse complement strand
CTAAAAAAAAAAAAAAAAAGAGGCAGAATCAAAGATTCCTAGTAAGTACATGCTGTATGCTGTAGATTGGGAGGGAAAATGGCAGAGCATCAGAAGGGTCTTGGGAAATCCACTGAAGCAGGAACAGAAGATGGGGGACGCTTTTTATTTTTAAATCTATTTACTTATTTGTATGTAGTGCTGAGGATCGAACTCAGTACTTCACGCATGCGAGGCAAGCGCTCTACCACTGAGCTACAACCCCAGCCCAGGGAGACCCTTCTTAAGACAAAGAATGAAAAATTATAAACACAAAATTGCTAGGGTCTTTCAGGCTTAAAAGGGTTTGGGGAAGGTAAGGGATCCTGAAGTTGAAGCTCTGCTGACTTCCCAGTAAATTTACCTCTAACCAGGAATGTGACAAGTGGCCTGGTCAGAGGGCTGGGGGCGTAGGTCAGTGGGACAGGACCTGTCTAATATTCATAGTTTCCATCCCCAGAACTGCCCCACCATACGCACACACACACACACACACACACACACTATGTGCTGGTAACATGGATTTGGGAAATGGTTTCAGTTTGCCTGTTCTATAACCCTGACTAGAAACTCCTTCTCTCCCATCTTCCCCTAAATCATGCCTAGTTAGTCTGCAAAATGCACACAAGCCTGCCCTCCTTCCAGGAATCCTACCATTTGTGACCTTCCCCACCACAGTGACGTTGTGCCCCACCTTCGTGTGTGCACCTGTTACACACTCTGCTTATCTGTGCCATTCCACTTGTGTTAGTTATTTTTTTTTTAAGAATTTTTTAATATTTATTTTTTTTTTTTTAGTTTTCGGCGGACACAACATCTTTGTTTGTATGTGGTGCTGAGGATCGAACCCGGGGCGTACGCATGCCAGGCGAGCGCCCTACCGCTTGAGCCACATCCCCAGCCCCTTGTGTTAGTTATTTATTGATGTGTACAAATTCCTCCAAAATGAAGTAGTTTTAAACAATACAGGTTCATTGATTCACGGTTTCTATGGATCAGGTATCCAGGAGTGACTTTGCTGTGACCTTTGTCAACCTAAGGCCTGACTGGAAAAGATCTGCTTCCTAGCTCACATGGTGATGGTTACAGGATTCAGTTCCTCTCAGGCTGCTGTATTAAGGTCTCAGTTCCTCAAGTGCTGTGGGCCAGAGGCCTCCCTGGGTTCCTAGCCATATGTAGGCCTCTCCATTAGGCGGGCGTGGTAGCTTTCTTCATCAAAGTAAAGATAAAGGGGGAAGGGATGTTAGGTAGACAACTAGCTGTTGCCCCCTTTACATAGGCATGGTCACCTCACTCCTTTTAGTCCCATACCTAGATGGCTCATCACCTGCCAGGCCCCTGAAGACATTTGACCTTTCAGTAGTGGCTCAGGGTTGGAAAGTAGGAAAGATCATTTCTCATCCTCTATTATCCATTGTTTTCCTATTTCTTCTAGCCAATTAAAAAAAAAAAAAAAAAAACTCTTCCCAAGATGTAGCAGGGTATATGGCTGCCAAGCTCAAAATCACATTTCCCAGCCTCTCTTGCAGCTAGTTGGATGTGACCACCTAACTAAGTCCTCATCTTCAGAAAATGAATAAAATTGATATAAACATCATGTCTACATCTTAAATAGAAATTATTCGCCATCTATTTCCTCTTTTCATTTTTCTGACAAGATGGAGTGTGGATGTATCGATGGAAGCATGTTTCCAAGGAAACAGCAAAGCAACATGATAAGGAACCTGTCTGCATCTCTAAGTGACTACCTGTAGCAGATCCACTTACCTCCACTGACCCGGAACCACTCCAATGCTTAAAGAGATAAAGCAACTAGAAAAACTAGAAAAACAAACAAAAATAAAAACAAAAACAAAACTTCCGGGCAAGCTCTGGGAATTCCACCTGCAAAAACGTCTTGTTTCTCTAGGGTACTTCTCAGGGTGCAAAAGAATCGCCCGGAAGCGTTGTTAAACCACAAAGTGTTGAGGACTAGCCCTGGAGTTTCTGATTCAGTAGATGTGGGTGGAACCTGGGGTTTGGGATGTCTAACAAGTTCGCAGATGCTGTTGCTGCTGGTCTGGGGATCACAGTAAGAGAAGCTCTGGTCTAGGGGAAACACGTGAAATGACTCAGCGCCTCCTGCCTTCCATCCTGGGGTGTCTCCACTTCTGGTTCCAAAGTCTTAAGAAAATCTATTTGACCCAGGACTGAGACATTCCTGTGGTTCTGTGATTGGCAGCCCAGTGAGTATCACCTGGGGTGGGGTGGAGGAGGTTTCCCAAAAGAAGGAAATACTGGACATACAAAACTAGATGTCCTCAAAGTGGTAGCTGGACAGACTTTCACCATCTGGAGCAAGGTTTGCTGCAGCAATGTCTCCTCTCAGAGCAGAAAGCACCAGAAGACAGAAGGGGTTGTGGGGGAGAGATTGCGCTCCTACAGATGATTTATCTCTACTCAAACTCATTGTGTTTTTCTGCCCAAGAGAGGGGATTCCTGCCCCTTAGAGGCCTGTCATCCATTTCCCATTCTGCTTTTGGTGACTATGGGCAGTGAGAGGAGGCAGGAGACTGTGTAAGTCCATCTTGACCAGTTAGGCTGCCACCCAGGACAACAGGTCATCATGAGTATTATAGATTTTCTCAACCTTGCAGATAATGACACCAACAGATAGTTCCTAAAAATCCGGATCATCTTATTTTCACATCATATTTTCTATGCTATAGGAGAGGAGATACTTCCTTCTACGCTCTTAGGTCCCTGTGGATAGCCTCAGAACTAAACTGACATAAGAGAATAACAGTAGAAAAGGGTACAAATGTATTTAATATTTTTACATGTCTTAACACAGGAGTCTTCAGAAGGTGGATGAAGACCAGAAGAAGTCGTTAGGCACAAAAGCTTTTATTCATTTTTACACAAAGAATGATAACATTATAGCAATATAACAAAAGAAAGGGGATTGGGCTAGGGGCAGTAAATTGTGGGACAATGACCAGAAAATATCTGGAGGAAAGTAATGGAAGATAAGAGTTATTTTTGGTTTGTTTGTACAGTTCTATTTTGGTGTCAGTCTGCAGTGTCTAGCAATGACTGCTCTTCTCTTCTCAGACAGGGAAGGAACCTTTCTCAGAGAATCTTTCATGAGATGCATTCAGGTGGAAAGGAGGAAGTCAGAGAGCTTTTCCTGAATCTGTTTCTCAAGGGCCTTTAGTTCATCATAATAAACATGTGAAAATGACACATTCTGTGGTAGCATGTCCTAAACCCCTTTACTCACAATTTCCCTTCTGAAAAATTCTGTACCCTGGTGGCACACACCTGTAATCACAATGACTTGGGAGGCTGAGGCAGGAGGATTGCAAGTTTGAGGCCAGCCTCAGCAACTTAGTGAGAACTCTGTCTCAAAATTAGAAGAAGAAGAAGAAGAGGAGGAGGAGGAGGAGGAAGAGGAAGAAAGAAAAAGGGCTGGGGATGTGGCTTAGTGGTAAAGTGTATCTAGAATCAATCCTTGGTACAGGGGTGGGGGGTTGGGGAGAAAGAGAAAGAGAAAAAAAAAAAAAGAAAAATTCAAAACAAAACTTTGTTACCCTAAGAGAACAAGCCCATAGTTATTTTAGTCGGGATTGTCATCCATCAGATTTTCTTAAGATGGGACCACTTGAGCTTATAAACCTACATGATGGTTTAACACTTAAACATGAGTGTGTTAAAACCATCACATTAATATTTACAGAGCAATCAATGTAATACACCATACTCTAAGAATAAATGGCAAAAACAACATGATTTCTCAATAGACATATTAACAACATTTGGAAGAAAGTAACAGCACCCCTTCATGACAAAAAACACTCAACAAACCAGGAATAGAAATTTTCAGTGTCTCAAACTGATAAAGGACATCTACCAAAACTTACTGGCTTAACATTATTCTTACTGGTGAAAGACTGAATGCTTCCCCCTGAGATGGGTTGTTAAGATTAATGGTTGTGGGTGCGGTTGTGGCTCAGTGGTAGAGCACTCGCCTAGCATGTGCAAGGCCCTGGGTTCAGTTCTCAGCACCACATAAAAATAAAATAAAGATATTGTGTCCAACTACAACTAAAATAAAAAATTAAAAAAGATTAATGGTTGCTATCCTCTGGAAAAAGGGGAAACAGGAACTACAGGGTGATGGGTCTGGGTTTCTTTTGGGGATGATGAAAATGTTCTGAAATTCGATGGTGGCGATGGTTGCAACACCTTCTAAATGCATATACCAAAACCCACTGAAGTGTATGCTTTAAAAGGGTGAATTTTATGGTATGTGAATATATCTCAGGGGCCTATAGCTGGAAGGAAAAGAAAATCCCATAATTCCTGGAAGCTTATTTGGGACAGAAAGAGAATCAATCATTTGTTATTCTATTGTCTTTCACTTAAAAAAAAACTGGTGGCAAAGAGCCTAAGAATATTACTTTGTTAAGGGAAAACACCTGTATTTTTCATGTTTCTGTCCCTTCTTTGTGATGTTAAAGAATATGTAAGATGTTAAAAATAAATGTTGGTGAAGATGTGGGAGAAAAGATTTATTCATACATTGCTGGTGGGACTGCAAATTGGTATAATCACTATGGAAAGCAGTATGGAGACTCCTCAGAAAACTTGGAATGGAACCACCATTTGACCCAGTTATCCCATTCCTTGATATATACCCAAAGGACTTAAAATAAGCATAGTATAGTGACACAGTCACATTAGTGTTGATAACAGCTCAGTTCACAATAGCTAAGCTGTGGAACCATCCTTCAACATGGATAAAGTGGATAAAGAAAATGGAATATTTGGGGCTGGGGATGTGGCTCAAGTGGTAGCGTGCTTGCCTGGCATGCACAGGGTGCTGGGTTCCATCCTCAGCACCACATAAAAATAAAATAAAAGGGCTGGGGATGTGGCTCAAGCGGTAGCGCGCTCGCCTGGCATGCGTGCGGCCCGGGTTCGATCCTCAGCACCACATACAAACAAAGATGTTGTGTCCGCCGAGAACTAAAACAAAAATAAATAAATATTAAAAAAATAATAATAAAAAAATAAATAAATAAATAAAATAAAAGATGTTGTGATCACCACAAAAAAAAATGGAATATTACTCAGCTATAAAGAAGAATGAAACTATGATATTTGCTGGTACATGGATGAAAGTGAAGACTATCTTGCTAAGTGAAATAAGCCAATCCCCCAAAACCAAAGGCCAAATGTTCTCTCTGATAAGTGGATGCTAACACACAATAAGAGAGGGAAGGAAGAATAGAAGTTCAGTGGATTAGACAAAGAGGAATGAAGGGAAGGGAGCGGGGATGGGAATAGGAAAGACAGTAGAATGAATCAGACATCACTTTCCTATGTCCATATATAAATACACGATCAGTGAAGTTCCACATCATGTACAATCCCAAGAATGGGATTCTAATTAGAATAAGTTATACTCCATGGATGTATGTACAATATGTCAAAATACACTCTACTGGCATGTATATCTAAAAAGAACAAAGAAACAAAAAAAAAATAGTTAAGATGCAATGGACTTGCTCCTTTGTTTAGAAGGGCACTTCAATGAGCCTCTGTCGGTTACCTTCAGCCTGTGATTTAGCCTGAAGTCTGGGTCAGAGAAGAAAGTATTGTGCACTCTAGAGAAAGAATTTGAGAAGTTGAGAGCTGGAAGCTAGAAGGAGCTGGAGAGAGGCTGAAGGGGGTGGATGGTAGCAAGATGATTCCCGGGGAAGGATGTGACCAGAAAGAAATTCCTTTTGGCAGGAAAGGCCCATTAGATTTTAGGACAGTGACAATTTATATAGTCAGCCCTCTAGATCCGCAAGTTCTGCATCCTTAGATTCAACCAACTGCAAATGGAACATACTCAAAGTGAAAAACCCAGAAAATGTTGCTGACATATCGTAGTTAGGCCAACAACATATAAATCTATACAGAACATACATAGACGTTTTTCTTGTTGTTATTCCCTAGACAAGACAATATAATAACTATTTACATTAGTATTTACATTGCATGAGGTATTGTAGGTTATCAAGAGATGACTATGCAAATATAATAGAAGATTATATGCAAATATAATGCCATTTTCTATAAGGGATTTGAGCATCATGGACGGGTGTCCTATTGATCTGCTATGATACAGGGATGACTGTGTAGCTCTAAGTTGGTGTTGATACTGTGTGTTGGCATTCTCCCTTTCTCCCCCACATCTCAGTAGAACATGCTAAGTGTTAGAGATACTTGGAGAAATGAAGAAATCAGGAATGTGCCCAGAAGAGACCAAAAAGGCCTGTGAGAAGCCCTGAGGTTGTAGCTCAGTGGTGGAGTGCTTGCCTGGCGTGTGTGAGGCACCAGGTTCGAATCTCAGCACCCCCATATAAATAAATAAAATAAATAAAGGTCCATTGACAATTAAAAAAAAGCATTAAAAAGAAAAGATATTGTGTCCATCTACAATGAAAATTAAAAAAAAAAAAAAGACCTGTGGGGGAAAAATAGTATCAGAAAAGCAGGTTAAACGGTGAGAAACAAGCTGTCCCTTGGCCTAGGAGGCAGGGGTTCTGGGTGGTGTGGGGTGGGGTGAGGATGGGTGTCACCCCATCATCTCCTCATCCCTTGCCAAAAGCACAGGAAGTTGGAGAAGAGGACTGGAGGGCAGGTTTTTGGCTACATGTAATTTTAAAAACCTGATTCAAAATTATTTAGTCAATATAATAAAGAAATATTATTTCATATAACAAGAAGTCCTAAATTAAGCTTCAGGGTTGGCTAATTCAGAAGCTTAACTGAGCCATCGAGTGTCTTTGACTCTTGCTGCTCTGTTACCCTTAGCTTGTTGGCTTGGCTTCTGGTCACCTCACATCCGGTCATCCTGTTTGTATATTAAAGTGAACTCCTATTGGTGAAAATTCCTTTGGTTCAAATGTCAGAAATCTAACCTAGACCAGCTTAAGAAAAATAGTCCAAAGAGACTTCAAACATATCTGGATCCAGGAGAGTTTCAGAGCTCTCTTTTCTTCCTTATTTCAGGATTATTTGATTCTGTTTGGCTTCACTTGTGACAGGCAGCAAGATGGCAGCTGGTGGTCAAGCCTTCATGCTGATCTCAGAGAGAGAGAGAGAAGGAGAGAGTGATTTTGTCTTTTAATGTCCATATAAGAAGCAACATGAAGGGACTCTGTTTAACTCACAGACCTGTCCCTGGACCAATCACTGGGACCAGTAAGTAGAGAGCCTAGATTGGCCAGTCATGGATCTTTTGAACACCCCTGGAACTGGGAAGTCAGGACCACTCAAACTACAAGGACTGAGCTGAATTTGTGTGTGTGGGGGGGGATGTTTTCCCATAGATAGACAAGCCAAGCAACAGAAAATGTGGCTGCCACTCCCCAGATGGCTTTAAAACCTAAGGATAGCCAGGTTCCAATGCAAAATGATGCTAAATGGACACCTTCCAAGAAACCAGAAGGAAAGAAGGAAAGAAATGTGGCTTTTTAGCCACTCTATGCTTTCCAAAGGCTGAAGAGCTAGAAAGTAGCATAATCTGGACTTAGAGTTGATTTTTGGTTCCAAAGTCTATGCTTTTAGCACTGGGGTGATTGTGTGTGTGCGTGCATGTATGTGCGTGTGTATGTACTGGGGAGTGAACCTAGGGACACTGAGCCCTTTTTTATTTTTAAGAAAGGGTCTTGCTAAATTCCTAAGACTGGCCTCAAACTTGTGATCCTCCTACCTCAGCCTCCAGAGCTGCTGGGATTATAGGTGCTATTACACCTGGTTTAAGGTGACTGATTGAAGGCAGAGAGGCCAAGACTGAGAGGAGCTGTACTATTGTGACAAGGAGAGGTGCCCGGAGGGTGCTGTGGAGAGCACTTACATCAGTGTGGAAGAACAAATCTGGGGAGCCCTTCTGGAGGACTTGATATTGTGATTGATCCTTAAAGGACTACAGAAATGTGTCCAAGAGGGTGAAGGAGAGAAGTGAGAAGGAAGTTGGTTGGGTAAGTAGGGAAAGCCAAGAGTTTCAGCTTTGGACTGTCACTGTTTTCATGAGATGGGGACTTCCTCGTCCTCCCTGGCTCCTGTCTCCTCCCAGCTCTCTACCACAGGCCACTGCATCACTATGACCCATCAGTTTTCCACTTGGGGGTTTTCCAGAAGCATCCTCACAGTAGTGGGATGTGGCCAGGGTTCTAGCAGCCTGCTCTTTGTATGACCATTAGCTAAACACTTTCCCTCTTGGGAATGGAGCTCCCTTATTTATAAAATTATGATGGGTAAATTGACTATAACGATGATTGCCCTGTAACTACACTAAAAACCACTGGTTTGTATGTTTTAAATGGGCAAATCCTGTGGTATGTGAATTGCATCTCAATAAAACTGTTTTTAAAAACAATTGCAGTGGGCTCAGTCATGAAGGAAGGTGACCTAAGGGCTACAGGGCTGCCACAATCCAGGTCTTATTACTCTGCAGCCATGTGACCTTGGGCACAGTACTTTATCTCTTCAAACCTCATTTTCCTCCTCCTAAGAGGGGAATTAGAGTCCTATTGTGCAAGGTGGAGTAGATGGTTAAGGGCAATTGCAGTCTGAGGCTGGAGCAGCTGCTGGCACCCTGGCTCTATCACTGCCTCTGCTTCCTCACTCGTTAAATGGGGATGAGAGAACTACTTCATAGGGTTGTTGGTACCTATAAGATACAGGCATATATGAAGTTTTTACAACTATGCTTGGCACATAGTTCAATAAATAGTAGTAGTTTATTATATCTATTTTATATCCCAGATCCTGTTTGGGCTCTCTGTGACAAGGTGTAACTACCTACTCAAAGCTAGTACTGAATTTCCACTCCCCAGGACTGAGTATTACCTGAGTATTGTCTGAACCTTATCCTCAAAGTACTATGCAATTTGGGGTGAGGGGGTTCTGATAGCCCATGCTCCTCTTTTTTGAAAAATGCCCTTCCCATAGAGATGGGCTCCAATAACACTCAGCCATAACTAAATGGGAGGGGGTGGATCCCTCACCCAGGTTAGGGCAGTCAATTTATCTCCCCCAAAAATGTAGAATTAGGATTCTGGGATATGTTAGCAAGTGGTGCTGGAGCTGAGAAGTGACATATCTTTAGGCTGGGGCAGTCTTTAGAGTCAAATGAATATCAAGAAGCCAGAGAAAGAATCACAAAATAGATTTATAGATAGAAGAGCAGGATAGAAGAGCAGGGTGTCAAGGAGACTGGATATTCACAACAGCAGCAAGAAAGCCTTGAGTTTTGTTTTCACAAAAACCACTGCAAATTTTTGTACAGAGAGACAACACAATCTTATTGCTTTTTGTAAAAATGGCTCTGGCTGCTCTATGAAGCAGGGACCGTGGGGGAAGGCAAGGGAAGAAACAGAGAGAATGTGTGATAGTGCGGGCCCTCGTGGTGGCCACCAGGACTCGGTGGCCAAGAAACTCTGTAGCCTCTGAGGGAGAAGATCAGAGAGGTCCTCTCATGGATTCTTCCTTGGTACATTTTCTGTTTCTATAACAAAATGCCTGAGGCTGGAAACTTTATAAAGAAAAGAGGCTTAAGGATGGAAATGTAGCTTAGTGCTTGCTTAGCATGTGCAAATCCCTAGATTTGATCTCCAGTACTGAATGTTCTGATATGTAGATGCTAACATGCAATGGATTAGACAAAGAGGAATGAAGGGAAGGGAGGGGGGATAAGAATAGAAAGACAGTAGAATGAGTCAGACATAGTTTCCTATGTTCAAATACGAATACACCAGTGGAACTCCACATCATGTACAACCACAAAAATATATATGTATAATATGTCAATATGTCAAAATATGTATAATATGTCAAAATACATTCTACCGTCATGTATAACTAAAAAGAACAAATAAAAAATAAATTTAAAAAAACCCTCAGGCCTCACATATGCTAGGCAAGCACTCTACCACCAAGCTCCATCCCCAACCCGAGCTTACAGTTGAAGACTGAAAAGTCCAATAATGGATGGCCCCATCTGTTCAGCCTCTGGTGAGGGGCCCTCCACTAAGTCACATCATGGTGAGAGCACATGGGACAGGGAGAGATCACATGACAAAAATGGGAGTCACGTAGGGGCTGGGGTTGTGGCTCAGTGGTAGAGCGCTTGCCTAGTACATGTGAGGCACTGGGTTCAATTCTCAGCACCACATAATAAATAAATAAAGATATCTTGTCCATCTACGACTAAAAATATTTTTTAATTTTTTTTTTTTTAGTATTCGGTGGACACAACATCTTTATTTTATTTTTATGTGGTGCTGAGGATCAAACCCAGCACCAAGCACATGCCAGGTGAGGGTGCTACCGCTTGAGCTACATCCCCAGCCCTAAAAATATTTTTTAAATGGGTCATTTATACTATCAATATTCATCACTACTCAAGAGCATGTGTGAAAATTCTGCTAATTCTGACTCAGAGAAATTCTGGGGGCCAGACCTTTTCTTTTATAATAATTCACTTTTTCAGGAACGACCTGGGTCCCTTGAGAACTACATCAGTGCCTTCCCGTGAACTAATTGCCTCTTACTGCCCCTCTCCTCTTAAGTGTTCCACCACCTCTAACACCACCACACTGGGGACCAATCCTCCAGCGCATAAAGCTTTGTGGGACATACTATATCCAAACCACTGCAGACCCCAAAGCATTTCATTCATTCAACAAATTTCTTGAGCATCTTTTACATGCCATGCCCAGATATAGTGGCAAACAAGGACAGTTTCCTGTTCTTACGAAAACAGTAAACCAGTAATAAAAACAGTAAACCAGTGGGGAAAACAGTAAACCAGTAAATAAAAGCTAAAATGTCAGGGAATTATGTCTACTATAAATATTTAAAAAGAATGAGCAGCTGGGGAGGGATGGAGGTGAGTGAAAGGGCAGTCATTTTAGTCTGGCTGTTCAGGGCTGAGCTTTCTGGGGAGGAGATAAGAAGTTACAGATGAGATCCCCAGGATAGAAGAGCAGGGTGTCAAGGAGACTGGATATTCACAACAGCAGCAAGAAAGCCTTGAGTTTTGTTTTCACAAAAACCACTGCAAATTTTTGTACAGAGAGACAACACAATCTTATTGCTTTTTGTAAAAATGGCTCTGGCTGCTCTATGAAGCAGGGACTGTGGGGGAAGGCAAGGGAAGAAACAGAGAGAATGTGTGATAGTGCGGGCCCTCGTGGTGGCCACCAGGACTCGGGGTTTTGGAGGGAGAGGGAAGAGTGGGAGTTGGGATCTATTTTGACGGTTCCAGTTCCTGCTTCTGGTTCCTCATGAGGCCTGTGTACATCTTGCCCCTGAGTTCATCCGATTTCCTCTTTTTACACTCCTTTCAAGTTTCCTTCCTGCTTGGGCTAGTAGGCAAGAAGGGTTCTGGTAGGAGAGACTGAACGCATCCTGGCTAGACAGGCCGGCTTGCCAGAGTGGTCTAACTCACCATCCAGGGCAGGACAGGCCTCAGGTTTTATTTTTCATTATTTTTTTTTTGTAGGGGGTTACTGGGAATTGAACTCAGAGGCACTAAACCACTGAGCCACATCCCCAGCCCCTTTTTCTGTATTTTATTTAGAGACAGGGTCTCACTGAGTTGCTTAGCACCTTGCTTTTTCTGAGGCTGGCTTTGAACTCGCAATCCTCCTGCCTCAGCTTCCTGAGCCACTGGGATTACAAGCGTGCATGCGCCACGGCGCTCAGCTGCCGCAGTCTGGCTGGGCACAATCAGGAGCCACTTGTCAAAAGAAACTAACTTTATTTTTAGAACCACACACGCCAAACAAAACAGCCTCTCAGGAAAAACCCTCAGAGCCTCAACTGCCACCAGCGGCTTTCCACAAACCTCTCTCTCCCACACAAGCTTCTCTCCACCTCCCACAATCCTCCTGCTCTTGAGGCCGATTGGCTGGGTCACGTGGGCGGAGCCAAAAAAGTCCCCCAATGAGCAGCTCCGTGGTCTGAAAGGGCAGGGAAACAGCCCAATGAGCATCACCGCAGAGGAGCCAATCAGCTAGATGTTGCTGGGGCAGCTGTGACCCAATCATCAGCTGGCAGCTGGAAGTGTGCTGGGGCCCCTTCGGCTGTGGCTCTCAACACTCAGCCAGGCCTCAGTTTTATTTTTCTAGAGTTGGGCAAAGTGTTTTCTCTTGTGCGTGATACACACACAGTAATTAACAACCTCCTAAGGGATTTTTTTTTTTTTCCTTTTTGGCAGGGAACTTAGGAAGTAGTCAAGGAAAATTTACTTTATGATGTGAGGGAAATACTTATGATCTGTTATATGCCACCCCCAGTGATGCCTGCCACACCAGATAAGAGGTGCCGATAACAGTATCAGATGCCCAAATATATAAAATAATGTGGGCCAGGGCTGTTCTAGAAGCTTTGCATATGTCAATTCATTTAAGCCTCGCACAGCCCTGGGGAGTAGGCTGTCACTGTTCTTATTTAACAGATGAGTTAGCTGAGAATGTTTCCGGTATCTAAAATTGCAAAACCAGAATTAGAGATGTAGTTTTGTGGCACTTGCCTAGGACATGCAAGGCCCTGGGTTTGATCCTCAGCACTGCGAGAAAAGAGAGAAAAAATAAAATCACAGAACTAGTAGTGGCAGGTAGGCGGTCAGCTGAGGTCTTTGGGATGCATGCTCTTAGCCAGAGTGTCTCATGCTCTACTGGTATGTGGGTTGGGAGGATTCTTTGTTGCACAGGACTGTCCTTCTCTCTCATAGAGGTGAGTTTAGTAGCCATTATGAACATTAACTCAGTTTAACCTTCTTGGCAGCACCATGCATTAGGTGTTGTTACGTGATCTTTTTTGTGTGTGTGTGCCAGGGATTGAACTCAGGAGCACTTAACCACTGAGTCACATCCCCAGACCTTTATTTTTATTTTTATTTTTTGAGATAGGCTCTCACTAAGTTGCTTAGGGCTTTGCTAAGTTGCTGAGGCTGTCTTTGTACTTGTGATCCTCCTGCCTCAGCCTCCTGAAGTACTAGGATTACAGGTGTGCACCACCATGCCAGGTTGTTGTTACATATTCTTTTTAAAAAATATATATTTATTTTTTAGTTGCACTTGGACAGAATATCTTTATTTTATTTATTTATTTATTTATTTATTTATTTATTTATTTTTATGTGGTGCTAAGGATGGAACCCAGGGCCTCACTCATGCTAGGCGAGCCCTCTCCTGCTGAGCCACAGTCCCAGCCCAGTTATATATTCTAATCACCATTTTACAGAAAAGAAAATTAGACACAGGGAGAAAAAAATAGTTTACTCTGACTTGTCCAGCTCATGATTGAGGATTCAGCATTTGAGCCCAAGAGTTTGCCTCCAGGTCCTATGCTTTTAACCATTCTGCTATCCTACCTAAGGGTTAAGAGAATAGATAAGGGGTGGAATGCCCTTGAAATAGAGTCCAACAGACCTTTCACATACAGCTCAGGAGTTCAAGAGAACCAATCCAGGCTGGAAAGACAAAGATTTGCAGGAACCAGAGTCCCTTCCCTTAGGCAGGTTTGGCCAGCAGCAGATGAGGGATGTCTTAATCCATTTCATGTTGCTGTAACACAATACCTGAGGCTGGGTACTCTACACAGAAAAGAGGTTTATTTGGCTCATGGTTTTGGAGGCTGGAAAACTGAAACAGCACAGTGCTGGAGTCTGGTAAAGTCCCCTACTCTCCATTGCATCACAACATGACAGAGAAAATAGAGAAGGAAATAGCTGGGTGCAGAAGGGACCATGTGTGTGTGTGGGGGGGGGAGGGCTGAGAATAATCAAGTGACAGTCAGGAATGCACAGCAAAGCCAAGCCCAAGGAATGTCCAGAATGCTGCCCTTCTGGTTGGTACCTTATCTTCCACAGCTGTTTTCCTCCAGCCCCTCCTGCTGCAGCTGTTCTTCCCATAAAGAACATCCTGGACCCTCTTTACCTATAAGTCTGTGCCTTCATACTCTTCGCTATATGCTCACACATGGCTTATGGCGGTGCTAATATTGGCACCACTGGAGACAAAGTCAAATCTTCTAACACTATAATCCCACCCCAAAAACAATTTAACAAAAGCTGGAGGTCAAAGGACAGGAGACGGAGTTGGCTGCCCTTCCTGACCCTGTCCCTATTAGCCAGTCATACATCATAGGCAACAGTGTCTGAAAAGCAGAAAAAGCAAGAGCAGGCCATTGCCCAAGACACCAGTCAACAGCTTTAATTACAGCTCAGCTGCGAGGCCCTGGCCCTGACCCCTAACTCTGTCTTCTGATTTCTGTTCAGCCTTTGAATTTGTGGAGGATTTTGAACTCAGACTCTGCTCTGGTTCCTCTTCCTCCTGCCCACTTCAAGAGGACCACCCCATCCAAGGTCAGTAGTTAGAACCTGTGTCTTGATTAGCAATTATTTGTTCACAAGTAAGAGAAACCAACTCAAGCTAGTACAAAGGAAGACTGTATGCTGAGAACCTGGGGGTTGCCCAGAGTCCAAGGCAATAATAGCAGCCATATAATAGAATGTGGAAATGGCCTCTGTTTCCTTCTTTCCTTTTTTGTCCCAGTACTGGGGATTAAACCCAATGACACTTTACTACTGAGCTACATCCCTGGTCCTTTTTATTCTATATTTTGAGACATGCTATGTTCCTGGGCCGTCTTTGCTCAGCGTCTGATCGATATCAGTGACCAGCAGCTCTTGACAGTTTCCTGTTCCCAGATCCGATCACCAGCACCATGTGATACCTTGATCTGATAATAGCCTTCTGAAAAGCTGTGAGGCAAGGGAGAAATTAGGTAGTTGAGAAATAATGAAGATACCGAATTCCTTTTCTCCTATAGTGGTGTATGGAGAAGACACTGCTCACTAAGTTGCTGAGGGTCTTGCTAAATTGCTGAGGCTGGCCTTGAACTTAAAATCTTCCTGCCTCAGCCTCTTAAATTGCTGGGATCATAGGCATGCACTACTGTGCCCCACCAACTCATTTAATCTTCAGAAGACCATGCAAGGCATGATATGTGGAATTATCTCACTTGCAAATGGGCTTAGAGAGCCCGAGATACTCTTATTCAAGTTTCCACAACCAGAAAGCAGCTGAGCTGGGGTTTAAACCTAGGAGGAGAACCTACATATCACCTGCTCTTTCTTCCACACTATGCTGCCTCTGCCCTGAAACAAATTTAGCACCTCCTTTCCCCAGCCTTTCTTGGTCTTGGCTTAATTCCTCCTCCTGCTCCCAAGACATGTTTTGGCAGTGAACTCCTAGCAGACAAACCTGTTCCCTTAGAAGATGACTTCATCTCATTCCTCCCCTGCCTTTCAGATAGAGAAACTGACTCTTAACATCTTCAACAATTTTCTAGAGGAATTCAAGTTTCTCCTCTGAATTGTAAAGTCATGGTACAGTGTACCTTTGAAGGCTTTTAGAAATTGATCTAACATTTTATCCCATGTTTATCTCCAGCTGTTAAATAGTCATCACTTCCACATTGCAGACCTACCAGAGTCAAAGCCAGGGGAACTGAATGAGATACATAGAAATGATGTCCCAGAAAAGAGAAGCAGCAACAGTTGACAAGAACAACATCCTCAATTTTCAAGATATTCACAGAATGTGTGTATGTTTTTTCTTTCTAAGTTCCCTCTTCAAAGAAACTATCCCACCCCAGTTCCAATTAACTTAATGGCACGCCCTAGTCATCTTTTTCTATTAAAGGGACAAAAATGAAGTCAGGAGCTGGAATTGTGGCTCTGTGGTAGAGCACTTGCCTCGGAAGCATGAGGAACTGGGTTCGATCCTCAGCACCACATAAAAATAAATAAATAAAAATAAAGATATTGTGTCCATCTACAGCTAAAAAATTTTTTTAAAGATGAAGTCAGCTATGAAATCCCTTATAAAAACTAAAAATGATTATAATAGTCATGGCTGGCAACAATATGACAAAACCACTTCTTACATAATTTGCTGCTAACATTGTAACTGGAACAACCCTTTTAAAAGCAATTTGGCAATGTATTTTAGGAGGCAGGAATCCCTCTCTTGGAGTTTTATCTGAATGAAATCGTATTACATAGGAAACCAAGTAATGAAAACTTTGATATATCAAAGGTGCATTACTTTGATATACAGGTGCTTACATTGGGACAGGTCTCACAATAAACTCAGCCCAGGTGACCTCATTTAGTCCTCAGCACAATTCTATGAGGTGTGTGCTATTTTACCTCTCATATACCAAATGGGGAAACTGAGGCTACAGGAAATGACATCATTTGCCCATGGTTCAACAGAGTTGAATCTGTTGGGTTCTGTTGAGCAGCTGGGTTCTTAGAATCACATGCTATGTTCCTGGGCCACCTTTACTCAGTGTCTGATGGCTATCAGTGACCAGCTGCTTTTGACAGTTTCCTATTCCCAGACCCAACCACCAGCACCATGCTGATATCTTGATCTGATAATAACCTTCTGAAAAGCTGTGTGGCAAGGGAGAAATTAAGTAGTTGAGGAATAATGAAGATATGAATTCCTTTTCTCCTATAGTGGTGTATGGAGAAGCCATTACTCAAGCTTCTACAAAGTGCTAAGTACCCTAGATGGGTCACCATTAAAACCTAGGGAATCATTTGTCTCTCTGATAGATGTGAAAACTGATACTCAGCTCAAAGTCACACAGCAAATAAGTGGTCACAGTCTCATAGCCTAGCCCAGCCTGTCTCTTTCTAGAACTCAAGGCTGTCTCTTTGACCAAGACTCACACTATAGTAACCAAAGTCAACTTGGGCAAGGAACATTGGCTGGTGGAGATGGGAGGATGTTTGGCTGCTGGGTCTAGGGGTTACTGACCCAGCTCCAGAGGCAGGTCCTGGATGGGAAGTCCCAGGTTTCGGATCTAAGGAGTGGAGAACTTGGTGTGGGCTCAGCAGAGACTTAACTGACTCAGCTAAAAGAAGAAGATAGTATGCAAAGTCTAAAACTATATTCAGCATCAGGTGGAGAAATAAATAGACAAACTGAGGCAGAATCCCAGTGAAGGACCAGGCCAGGGCTGGAGATGTGTCTCAGTGGTAGAGTATTTGCCTAGCATGGGCGAGGCCCTGGGTTTGATCCCTGGCACCACAAGAAAAACAAAATAACGACAATGATAACAAAATAAAGGACCAGGCCAGCATGACAGGAGAAGGCTAAAGACTGTGATTTGTGGGTCTCCAGGAGCACCCTCCAACACTTTAGGACCTTTCCTATATCCACCACTTCTTTCCCCAGAAAAGAAAAGGGACAAGTTCTAGGACAATATGATTCAGTTCTGGGGAATCTCACTCCTATTTGTCAGCTGAGGGACAAATGGATACAGGGTCCGGAACCATCCACCCACTTAACCATACTTCATGCCCTCGCTGGCTCAAGGGGTACGTGAGCTGACAGAGGAGTCCCGAGGGAGGCACTGGAAAGGCTGAGGAAGCTGGTCCACTGTAGGAAAATGTCTCTTCAGTGGACTTCTTCTCCACCCTGGAATATTATCACAGGAAACAAGAAACCCTGTCCATGCCTCTTGCCCCCTGTCCTCTTACGTTAGTGACACACCTTTTCCCTTTCTCTTATGGTTCTAAGAAGACCAATAAAGGGAGAGTGCTGGCAGGGGACCTAGGAGGGAAACTGGGTAAAGGTCTCTGTTTTTCCTACAAGAGCTGCTGTGCCCTGAGTTACTTCCCAACAGTAAGAAAATCTAGAGTGGATCAAAGATGAAGACTTCCTGCGGGAGGCCACCTCAGGATCAGTGACTCACTCCCTGGAATGTAGAATGAGGTGTCAAGGTGAGTATTCTGAGAAACCTGTCAGAACAGATCAGACTCACCTTTGAAAGAGGCCAAACCAAGCTATAGGCAAGACCACCCACACCAGAAGCACCATCTCCCTGCCTTGGATCCAGCCTGGCCAAGGCAGATGAAGGCGGACAATCTAGACAAGAGGGACAGGAAGAATGGGGAGCCTGAGAATATTGAGCACCTGCGGTGTGCCCAAAATTCCACGCATCTCAATGAGTACTCACTATCCCCTAAGAAGTCGAGATTCTTAACTTTCAACGTTTTACAAATGAAAAAAGATATTAACTCAGATATTCCATTGGTATCAAAAGTTCACTGAAGTGACCTATTCCCCAAAAAAAGTAACTTGGGGAAATAAGGGAAATTTATTTTTTAAAGACCAAAGGGCATGGCCTGGAATTCAGACACTTCAATAACGAGAGATGCTTCATACTCACCAGGTGTAAGGTATTGTTCCCACACTTTTAATTCTTAGGGAAACTGCATGAAGTAGATAATAATATCATTTCCATTTTATAGAGAACTAGGACCTAGAGAAGTTACATGACTCACCCAGGGTCACACAACTAGGAAGTGGCAAGGCCAGCCAGCATCTAAACCAAGGTAGTCTGGGTACAGAAACAGTGCCCTTAACCATTATATCAAGGGTTATATCTTGTGTGTGAAAAGTAGCTGGGCCTAAGGATAATCTAGAGTGAAGGCTTTATTCTCTCCTGCTATAATCAATTCTCGGGTGGAAAATAGCCATAACCAGCTTCTGGGTTCCTATCTCCTCCACTCAAAAGGCCAGTCAGACCCAAACTGGAATTCCAAAATCCTGAGCAAGGGACTCTGATTGACCCATTTGGGTCAGTCCCATGCCCCTGGTCCAATCAGCCAGGTTGGGGGTGGAGGATGGGGACAGTCACACTACAACAGAAGCCCCATCACAGTAAATATATTGATGTGAGAGGCAATTACCAGAAAGAAAGGAAGATTGCACTCAAGTGTCATCACAAAGGAATTCCACCACAGGAAGCTGAGTCTCAAGAAGGCTGAACAATTTGTGCTCAAGATCACCCAGTAGTAAATGAGGAAGCCTGGATTCTATCCAGATTGTTTTTGTTTTTGTTTTCTCCAATCCTAAGTTATTTGCTCCATAACACACAGCCTCCCTACAAAAGGTGAGAAAACTTTGTTAGATGAATAAGGTAAGATCACAACCCAACTTCCATTCAACCAATATCCAGCAAGCACCTGTTATATATCAGGCACTGTTCTGGGCACTAGAATTACATGATGAACAAAACAGATAAATATTCCTTTTCTCATAGAGCTGACATTTTAGTGAATGCACCTTTGCTGGGGCCCCAGATGGTGTGACACATGAAAAGAAAAGAACTTGGATTTTAATGTCTGCCACAGGTGCTGCCTCCTTTTATTTGCACGAATTGTTTTCCTGTGTTTTCCCCACAGTCACACCCTTTTGTCATGAAACTTTGCTATGCTTCATTGTTCTAATGTTGGGCTTAATCATGTGACTTGATTTGACCCATAGGGTATTAGCAAATGCCATGTGCTACAGTTTGGATGTTAAAGTTCCCATGTATTAAAGGTTTGGTCTCCAGGGTGATACTTTTGGAAGGTGGTGTAACCTTTAGGAGGTAGCTTCTAGTGGGAGGTCCTTAGGTCATGGGGGGTGTGCCCTCAAAGGGGCTTTTGGCTACTGGTTTCTTCTTCCTTATCTGCTTCTTGGCTCATGAGGTGAGTGACTTGCTCTACCATGTGCATCCGCCATGATGTGCTGCCCTTACCAGGGTCCCAAAACAGTGGAGCCACCTGATCTTGGATGGAAACTTCCAGAACCATGGCCCAAAATAAACCTTCTCTCTCTCCCTTAACCCCCTCTTAGGTATTGAACCCATGACCTCACACCTGCAGGCAAGTGCTCTACCACTGAGCCACATCCCCAGCCCAACCTTTTCTCTTTATAAGTTAATTGCCTCAGATATTTTGTGTTATAGTGACAGAAAGATGACTAATACACCTTACAAACTGGGGCTATATAAAGCACTTGTATGGGGCTGGGGCTGTAGCTCAACGGCAGAGTGTTTGCCTAGCATGCTTGAGGTACTGGGTTCAATCCTCAGCACCACCAAAAAAAAAAAAAATGAACAAATAAAATAAAGGCATTCTGTCCATTTACAATTATGAAAAAAAAAAATAAAAGCACTTGTATGATAGGTTTGCCCACTCTTGTGCCTCTGCCATACTTGTGGGATCATATCAGACTATTCTACTGGAGAAACAGAGTTGAGATACCAGCCAAGGTCAAACTAGATCAACCAACAGCCAATCAACCTCTACACATATGAGCAAGTCCAATCCAGACCAGGAGAGCTGCCAAGTTGGCCATCAAATGAGCAATACATGTTTACTGTTCCATGCTTCCAAGCATGTGATTATTCCAAGCTATGTACAAATAACACTTCCCCAACAATATTTTTATCAAGTACATCAAGATGGCCCATTCACTAAAGAAACCATATTCTTTTTTTTTTAAAGAGAGAAAGAGAGAGAGAGAGAGAGAGAGAATTTTTCAATATTTATTTTTTAGTTTTTGGCGGACACAACATCTTTGTTTGTATGTGGTGCTGAGGATTGAACCCGGGTCGCACGCATGCCAGGCGAGCGCACTACTGCTTGAGCCACATCCCCAGCCCAAGAAACCATATTCTTCTTGCCCTGCAGTACTGGCCCATGATGAAGGTTGATTCCATCAGACTCCCTGTCCTGAGAATTTTGAGACACTCAGCCTAGATAGGAGATCCTGTTGAACATTGCTCCTCATGGTGGTAGTGGCAGCTACAACCTGGGGCTAGACCTTTCAGCTCTCCTTTGGTTCCTCTCTGCTCCACTTACTTCTTCAGCTACTCATAAATTCCTTGATCCCCACCTACATACTTTCAATAAATTTTCTTTTGCTGAAAACAGGCACTGATGATGTCTTTTGTGTTCTATCTACTAGTCAAGTTTCAGGCCTGCTGCCTACCAGTTGCACTGTCCAGAGGCTTGATGGATAGGTGAACTCCCAAGAAGTTCTTTGGCCTTGATGTCACCCAAGAACCACAGGACAATGGTGTCTGAGCATTGGAAAACAAGCAGATATATCTCCTTGCTGCTTCTAGGTAGCAAGAGTCTAGTCAGGTAGTCTGTGCTGGGTTCACAGGATGCTCCCAAATGGAGCATTTGACTCTTTGAGCACTCGACTCTGACTCTTGAGGGACAGTCTTTAAAACACTGAGACAGCTGAAGTGGTCTCAGTGGGAATAGTGACAGTGACAATGCTAGGGGCATTGTCCACTGTCCTCCAAGTCCATGTTCCACCTTGCTCCTGGAACATGGACTTGGTTAGCTGCCCACCCTCTTGCTTTCTGAGCCTGGTTCACCTACTTTCCTTTCGATCCTAGAGTTCATTGGTTATTCCTTCATAAGTTCAATCACAGAATCAGTTTTAGTTGTATGTTTCCCAAAATGACTGGAATATTAAAAATGGCATCCATTTTACAGAGAAGGAAACCATAATGGGTTGTAATTTATTTACTAGTCTAGACCTCTGTTGGACTAGATTTTGTGCTCTTTGAGGACAGAGGCTGTATGATTTATTGCTATTGCCAGCTCCCAGGACAGAGTCTAGCAGTGAGAAGGAACACTTCACGTTTTGGAAGGAAGGGAGAGAAGCAAGGAAGGAAAGAAGAGAGCAAGAGAGATGGGGAGGAAGGAAAGAAAGAAAGAAAAAAATGTAAATGGAAGAGAAATAAAAAGAGAACTTATCCTCTTTCCTCTGAGGCCAGGAAAACCATCAGCCTCTTTAGATTTATTTCCAAAAGCTTGAAGAAGCAGATGAGGTTTCTAGAGCTACATGCCCAGGAATGGCAGAGTCCCAAATCTTTTCCCGTCCCAGAGGAAAGGAGAGTGAAAAGATAAAAGGGTTAAGTTTTAGAGTCAAATCCCCTCTGCTTGCTGTATGAACTTGGGACAAGCCTCACTGTTCTGATCTGAAAATGATCATGTGATCAAGATTCTGAGGATTTAGTACTGAACAGACATGGGCCAAGTCCTTTTCCCCCTGTAGCTTACAGATTTATAGAGGTTGTATTGAGGAGAACAGGCATTAATCCGATAAATACAAATTCCTGAACAATTAGAATTGTGTAAGTTAGGTGAAATACACAGTATTTAAGGTCTGTAACGGAGCCTAGCAACAGGGTACAGTGAGGGGATTTGATCTAGTCTGGGAAGTTGAAGAAGGATCCATGAAATAACCATAAGAGAAGAGTTGGAAGTAATCTGACAGTGTCTTAGCAGGTGGCACAGACTACACAATGGCTAAATGGTAAGAACTGCAAGTTTGAGGGAAAGAAAAAAGGTAGAGAGCCCCAGAACACGATGGAAGACAGGTTTGAGAAAAATAGGGAGCGATCCTTCAGAGCTTTAAGGAAGAGTTTTGATTTCTCTCCAAAAAGGGTTAGGCCCTCTTAGAGAATTACTAATTCCTTGGGTATCTCCCATGTAAAGGTGAGATACACACGTAAATAAACTTGTTTCTTTTTCTCTTATTAATCTCTCCTTTTTTTTTTTTTTAAATAAAGCTCTGTCCTAGCTAAGAACTAGGAAGGGTAGAGAGAAAATTCTTTTTCTCCCCTACAACTTCCATCCCATTGGCCAGAACTTAGTCAGGGGGAACTAGCTACAAGAAAATGTCATATTCTGGTGGCGAGGTACATGGCTACTGCTAATATAGAAGTTCTGTAATTTAGGAAGAGGGAGAGAATAGATATTAGGCCACTAATCACTACAAATAATTGTTCATGTTTTATGATAAAATAATAGTCCTTGACAGATTACAAAATGACTTTCTCTCTATTCCCTCCCCAGAACCTGCTAATATGACTGTGTAGTAGTTATTGTTGTTTGCATTTTTACAGTTGGGGAAACTGAGATTCAGAGACAGGCAGATATTACCTAAGGCAAAACAACTAGGAATGGCAGAACTAGGAGACAACTTCAGATCTAAATCCAAAACCCAAGTTCTTTCCCTTTTCCCCTCTGGCTTTCCTGAACTAATTTTGACGTCTGCTATAGTTCAAGGTCATTTGTGGTAAAACATTCCTAACGTTAAGAACCATTATCAGGCCATATGATCAAGTATAAACAATGAAACAACAGACCTCGAAGACCTTCAACCATCTGCTTCCTTTTCCTCTCCCCGCCACCCACCCTCACCCACCCTTCCCAGCTCCTCTGTGCCCACAGTGTACACAATAAGTGTGTGTAAAGTTACTTCTGGGACACTGCCTCTCTGGCCAACCTCCAGACGGGGCAACACTGATGCCAACTGTGGAGATGGGGGAAGGGGATCAACAATAACCTAAAGAGAGGCAGCCTCCCTGTCATTCAAGAGCAACCAATGCCCCCATCCAGTGCCAAATTATCCCTCTTCCTCCAAGAGGGATGTTGAACCACGACACAAAGAAAAGACCACTGACTCCAATTTTAAACCAAATTAAAGCAAGCTGATATTGTGGACATAAAGAGAGCTGGCCAGCAGCTTCCTCACCCAAAATTTCTGGACTTGAAGACAGCCCCGCTCTCAGGGAAGAAAAGGTTTTTATAGCACAAAAAGTTGCAAAGGGGTGTCTTGGGAACTTACAGCTAATAGGGTTCTGGCAAACGGAATACAAGGGCAGAGAGTAGATTAATGATCTACAAGCATGGTATTTCAAGGTAGGGAGTAATTTCAGATCCCAACATCAGAATTTATGTGGCGCCACTAAGGTTTCAGAGAGGGTTGTTATCTGGTCAGGGAGAACAAGGATTTATGAGGTGCCACTAAGGTTTTAGGGAGGGTAGCTATCTGGTCAAGGAGAGCCAGGCATGGGTGAGTTCAGAGCACAGGCAGGAATTCCCAACAAGTTTAGAATTCTCAGTATTTTATAGTAAAACAGAAATTAACTTTTCGTGACTTTGTGACGAGATGACTCCCAATCTTAAAGGGAATTAGACTGGGTTCATCAGGATGAGAAGGGAATTAACATTTATTATACATACTTTTCAAATAAAAAAAAACTGAGGCTCAGGACATGAAATGATTTGCCCGGGATCACACAGTATGTGACAGAGCTGAAATTCAAATTATAATATCCCTACTATCAATTATTTTGGATATACAACCAAAAATGGAATTACTAAATCATATGGTGAATCCATGTTTAATTTTTTGAAGAACCACCATACTGTTTTCCACAGCCACTGCACCAATTCTCGTTCCTATCAACAGTGCACAAGGGTTCCAGTTTTTCCACATCCTTACCAAACTTATTATTTTCTGTTTTTAATTTTGTTGACATTTTGATTTGTTTTCTCATAATAATTGGTGGTATTAAATATCTTTTCATGTGACTTTTAGCCATTTGTCTAACTTCTTTGGAGAAATATATATTCAAATCCTTTATCTGTTTTTTTCTTTTTAATGTCAAGTTGTTTGGGTTTTTTATTAAGTTGTGGGAGTTTTCCATATATTCTAGATATCAATTCTTTTGTTTTCTAATATTTATTTTTTAGGTATAGATGGACACAACACAATGCCTTTATTTTTATGTGGTGCTGAGGATCAAACCCAGGTCCCGCCCACGCTAGGCAAGGGCTCTTCCGCTGAGCCACAATCCCAGCCCCCTAGATATCAATTCTTTATCAGATATATAATGTGCGAATAATTTCTCCCATTCCATGGGGGTTGCCTTTTCACTCTGTTGATAATGTTCTCTGATGCTCTATCCTCCCTTTCAAGGAATTTATTCATCCAGACATGGTGGCATATGCCTGTAATCCCAGTGACCTACGAGGTTGAGGTAGGAGGGTCACAAGTTCAAGGCCAGCCTCAGTATCTCAATGGTAAAATGCATCTGGATTCAATCCCCAGCACCAAAAAAAAAAAAAGGAACTAATTCATCTTTTCCATTCAAAGATCACAATCCCCTGATTCATATATGTGGCAATTGTGACTTCTTAAAACACTCTCTGAATGTATGTAGAAAGACCTGGGGTGTCAAATAAAAGGAAAGCCTGACTAGTCACACTCTGTTCCTCTCTACAGTTTCACATTCTAAGGAAAATACAGGGTTACACAATATTAACTTGGTAAAAAGAAGCAGGGCCCTGGGTTTATGAACTGGAGTAAAAAGGGAGGCTGTGTGGAGAACACACAATCCATTAGAATAGATACAATGTTTACTATTTTTATTCTGGGCCACACATTGTCCTGAGCAATTCTAATTTCACAAAACCATTTATTATGTAAACAGTGTAATTATTCCCATATTACAGAAAAAGAAATAGGCCCAGAGAGGTTACATAGCTTACCCCAAATCATAGGCAAGCCAGAAATGGAACCCTGACTCTGGGCCCCAGAGGCCATTGTATTTGACCACTCTGTGACACTGCACAGGCTTTAGAGTCAGAATTAATTCAATTCCAGTTCAAATGACTTTTGAATACCTGTTTACTCTTTAGTCATTTGAGAGAAATTCCAACTGAAACTAGGATTTAACTTCACACCTACCTGCAATTTGAAAGTTGGAGAATGCCAAGTGTAGGGAGGGACACAGGGAAAGAGAAACCTTCATGTAACTATGGAAGAGTCCCTGGGGGACTTCAGCTTGCATAGGGAGCACAAGAGACCTCAAAGTGGGAGCCAGAAGTAGCAAGATAGAGGCCCCCACTAGCTGCTGTTCCGTAGATTCCTGCCCCAGCACCCACCAACCTATCTAGAGGAACTGGATGAGAGTTACATCACATGGTCAAGAGGGGAGGTGAGAAGGGACACTACTTTCTGAGGAAGATCTAGGTTTCAATATTATTCTGCTACTTACCAGCTTTTTTACCTTTACCAATCTCTGAGCCTAATTTTACCCATATGTAAAATGGGCATGAAAATAACTATTCAGTAAGTGCTCAGTGAGACAGGATATGTGAAAGAGGCAAGCAAATAACTGGGGCTCAGTGGAAAAAAATAGGCCCCCTCCCTTCTGCACACCTGGGAGGTAGCCACTGTGTTTTATTCAGTCAACTCGGGTCCTTGTTCATTTTATTCTTTAATGTTGATAAAACCACCTATCTTTCAGGGAAGGTATAAGGTTTCAGTGAGATAACAGATTAAAAAAAAACTGTTTTGCAGGACATGGTGGTACACATCAGTAATTCCATCTGCTCAGGAGGCTGAGGAAAGAAGATCACAAGTTTGAGTCCAAATTGGACAACTTGGCGAGACCCTGTTTTATTTTATTTAACAAAATAAAGCTAAATTTAAAAAGTGGGCTGAGGGTGTAACTCAGTGGTAGATGCTTGTCTAGCATGTGCAAGGTCCTGGGTTTGATTCTCAGAACTGCAAAAACAAACCTATAAAAGGCACTCCACAGGTGCCTTTTACAGGTTTGGTTTGTTTGTTTGTTTGTTTGTTGGGTACTGGATGGATGGATGCATGGATGGGTGGTGGTAGGATGGCTCACTGGCAGGATGTCAGGAGGATCATGATTTGTTCTACAGAAATATATACTCTGTACAAAACCAGGTGCTTTACAAGAGGGTTTTGTTGTATCTCTTTGCAGCCTTAGGTCTTGAGCACGGATTTAACATAGATGAGTAAAAATATGGTATAAACAAACCTGTTCTAGTCACCATGATCTGCACTTACTACACTAGTATCTGTGATTCATCCTGATGAAGCCAGGTCTGTGTGAGCCAACAGTTCACCAACTGAGATCACACTGGTTTCTTGGGTCAAAGGATGAGATAGATAGGGGGATGGTGTGTGAATTGTAGGGTGAGCCTTTCCTGACTCACAGGGCATCTTGGAAATCCTAATTGGTGACGTTTCATAAAAAGAATTATAACTCAGATTTTCCCAGCACCCCTGACACTACTGCAAGAAGAAAGAGATACAAGTGAACAGCCAGCCCTGTTTTTGCTGCAGTTCCATGCTGTGTAACTTCTGTGATAACTTAGCCCCTCTGAGTCCTTTATTCCCCCTGCAAAACGAAGGAGTTAGACACCACCCCCCAGCTCTAAACTGTTCTGATCCTCTGAGAATCCTCCACATTGTCCATTAAAATATGGACTTTGGAACATATATTAAATTTCTTCCCCATTTGTTCCCACAGAGTCTCTTTAAACCCACTTGAAGTGCATGCATGTGTTTACTCTACACCCTGGGGAAGTCACACTTTTTGGAGACAGGCAGGTGTGAGAAACTGGATACATAAATGATTAAAATCTAGTTCCTGCACCACAAGATAGGGATGACAAACATTAAAATGGATTGACCTCAATAATCATGATAATTAAGGTCTATAAAGTTGGGTCCTCCCGGCTCTAAAATGTTGCCTGGAGGAATTTGGGAAGCCCTTAGGAGGTGTTCTAGGATGTCACAAAGAAAAGATGCCTCACAACCAGGCAAAGACTACAGGATGAGTAAGTGTGGCTGTCCTGGGGTGGTGAGATCTGGGCTGGGGCACAGCTACAACCTACTACAGTCATTCCACAGTGTCCAAAGGAGATTGATTCCAGGACCCCCACAGATACCCCAATACACAGACGTTCAAATACCTCAAATAAAATAATATAGTTGTTGCATATAATCTCTGCACATCTTCCCACATGTTTTAAGTCACTCTAGATCACTTATAATGCCAAATACAATGTAAACGGTGTATTAAGTAGTTGTTTTAGCCTGGCACAGTGGTGCACGCCTGTAATCCCATTAGCTGGGTAAGCTGAGACAGGAGGACTGTGATTTCAAAGCCAGCCTCAACAAAAAATGAGGCGTTAAACACTTCAGAGAAGACCCTGTCTCTAAATAAAGTACAAAAAATAGGACTGGGGATGTGACTCTGTGGTTGAGGTGTTCAAACCCTGAGTTCAAACCCTATTACCCATCCCTTCCCCCAAAAAAGTTGTTTTACTGTACATATTCGGTACAGATGCAATTTTGTTTCCAAATATTTTCAATCTGCAGTTGGTTAAATCTGGGGATGTGGAACTGATGGATATAGAGGGGCAACTGTATACTCCTTCTAAGACCATGGCCCCAGGGTGGACATAAGATCCTCACCTGTGTATTGGACAACATCCTGGGAGAAGCAATGGGGTAATCATAAGTTACCATGTTATGAATATCAGTTGTTTTTTTATTGAGCAATTACTAAATGCAGATCCTGGGCACTATCCACATGACAGCAGGGTTCCCTGAGGTATGCTATACAAGTCACTGGGGCATATGTGGTAACTTCAGATAGAACACAGAGAAACATGTTTCCTAGTTATGTTTTCATGCTTACATTTACCTTCTACTTGTGGCTGGTGGCATTTAGTTTTCATTTTCAATTTTAAGTTTTTTCTTTTCAATAAACATAAGTTCTAAAAATTGACTGCAGGAAAATATTTATTAAGTAAACATCCAGGTGATACAGCCATACTGCAAACATCGCAAGAAGATATGCAAATGACTGACATTCAGGAAATATTGTGCAGTAGCAATAAACACTTACTTCATTTGGGACTTTTTTGGTTGCAAGTAACAGACCCTATTCAGATTAGATTAAGCAAGATAAGAAAAGGTATCCTGACAAGGGAATTTCATAGGACACAAAGGAAGGAGTACAGAGGATAACCAGCAGGCCCCTGGAAGCGCTGTCCCCTCTTCTCTTCAGGCTCCTGTGGTTTCTCTCTGCACATCTTCTCTTGGGCAGAGCCATTTTCTCTACTACACTCACACGGTGGCCACCCCAGCCCCTACATCCACAGATGAACACACAGACAAATTCACAGCTCCAAGGTTTGCATGTCTTCTTGCAAAGCCTGAAACAGCATCCCTGAATCTAGTGCCCACCTCTCATCCTTTCAGCTCCAACTGGAAGACTGAGGGGGTCAAGTTCTCAGAAAAGGGGTGACTCTGTTTTAAGCAGTCACTCTGATCAAGGGGTGTCTGCCTTAACACTCACTGCTCATAACCCAACGAGGTAGGGTTTACTCCACAGGTAACAATGAAGAGGTAGAAAAGTGAGTTCCTGGTCCCTTGGCAGGAAGTGAAAAGCCAAAACTGTCTATGTGATATGTGATACCGTAGTTCAAATATGTGATACCGTAGTTATATGTAATACCATAGTTCAAATATGCTGCTCTAACCACCTGGTCACCATCAGCTAGGGTCCAGCCCATAGCTACTGTCCCCAAAACAGGTTACTGACCAAATGGGAGACATTTATCAAGATCAGCAAACCAGTGCTTGCCTAGCAAAGCAGAAACAAGAGTCCCAGCTTCATGGGAACACTGGCTTCAAAGAATGAAGATTTCTTAGAAGGACTACAAGGCTCTAAAAATCCAGAGAAGCCTCCTTCAAGCCCTTGAATCTAAGGCTACCAGGCTCACACAACAGGTACTTGTCTCAGGGTAAGATTTGAGTCTCTTTTAAATATACTTGCCAAAAATCATAAATAGGTATCCAGAGATCCTCAAGAAAATCTGACCCCTGCCAGACCTTAGGACTATAATCGTCCCTTCCACCTCCTGGAGACTTGATTGGGAGGATCCTCCCAGAGACCAAGCAGGTTCCTTCTATGCAGAAACCTCTGGCTCTTCCTAGCCTAAGTGCCTGTTTCAAATAGAAGCCTCTGGACATCAAGGTGCCCTGACCTGGACAAATCCAAATTTTGTGGGGGTGGCTGCTCCACAGAAGGTATTTAATTAGGGGCTGTTTGGGGGGCTTTGGTGGTGGGGGGTACTGGGGATTGAACTCAGGGGCACTTGACACTGAGCCACATCCCCAGCCCTATTTTGTGTTTTATTTAGAGACAGGGTCTCACTGAGTTGCTTAGCATCTCACTTTTGCTGAAGCTGGCTGTGAACTCATGGCCAGGCCTAGGAGCTGCTAAGACAGAAAGATGGCTGGGGTGGCCATCTTTCTCCCCCTCACTCAGAGCTGACTGAGGCCCGAGGTGAGGCCTTTGCAGAGAGATACATGTGCCTCAGAAAACAGGCTCCCATTCTAGTTTTTTATTGTTCATGTTTTATCTTCTCTGGTTGCCATTGGGACAGGCTGCTGTGTGAATCAGAAGATTCCACTGAGTCACTTCCCCTGAGAAATGTCACAAAGGCCTTTTACCTGTGGGTGGAAAGAGGATGGCACCATCCTACATCAAACTCTGCCCCAAAGATTCTCCCACTCAGCAAATCTCTTTCCCAAAAACCCACTTTCGTCTTTAGCACTTGGGAGTCATTGCCCAGAGCTTTAGGCTGTTGCCCCTGGGGGGAGTACTGGGTGGCTCTGACTCTACCTCCAAAGTCAGAACCTGGCTCCTAGACCCATCAGACTCAGGGGCTCAGCATAAGTTCATCAGCCAAAGTTAGCATAGTATGTGCCCAAAAGCATATGAGGGGCTCATTCTAGCTCTGGCTTTTCCAGCAGTCCCTTGCTGCTCTCACCCCTGCCTGAGTGAGGTTGCCTCCAAGCTTAATGAGTTACCACTGCCAGGGAGTGGTGACCACAGCAAATATCCCTTCTTCCTCCAGCTCAATCCAGGATATGGATAAAAGAGAAGATTTGGGGCCTGACCCCAACAAGCAAGGACTAATTTTTGAGAGAATCCACAGGGATCTGGTTAACTGGCATGACCACATCGGTGCCTGTGTCAGTAGTGACCCGGGAGCATTTCCGGCTGCTGCGCATATTGTAAAACTTTTCAGTGAGGTGTTTGCGGAACTTCTTGGTGAGGAAACAGTAGATGACAGGGTCTAAGACACAGTTGGTGCTAAGGAGGCAGAGGGTGACCTGATGTGCATCGTTTATAGCCTGGTGGAAGTAGCTGTCCTGGTAGCCCAACTCAGCCAGGGTCCAGGGCAGCTGCACCACGTGGTGGGGCACGAAGCAGATGATGAACACCGCCAAGACAGCGCAGACCATCCACAGCGCCCGGCGCTTCACTTGTGCATTGTGCTTCTGCTGCACGGGCTGCAGGAGGAGCGTGCGGATAATGACCAGGTTGCAGAAGAGGATAATGAGGAAGACCAGGAAGAAGCTGAACACGATGAAGATGTGGATGACAAGGACCGGCACGCTGCCCTTCTCATAATGCTCAAAGCAACGGGTGATGTTGCCCGAGCCGACCTTATCCATCACTATGTTGGTGGAGTCCAAGATAAGGAAGTAGGATGCAGCGGCCACAATGAACACCCAAATAACCAGGGACAAATAGATGCCACGTTTGCGGGTGGTGGCCTGAGCAGTCCTGATGGGCCGTGTGACTGCCTGGAAGCGGTTATAAGTGATGACTCCAAGGAAGGCCACGGAGCAGTAGGTGTTGATGAAGAAGAGGCAGCCAGCCACATTGCACAGAAATTTGGGTAGAATCCAGTTGCCCTGGTTGTAGTAATAGATAATCCACAGTGGCAGGGTGATCAGGAAGAGCAGGTCAGCCACAGTGAGGTTTAACATGAAGATCTTTATCTCATTTAGTTTCTTGGAAGGATACAAGTGGGCAAAGACCCATAGCACATAGCCATTGGTAATGACCCCCACCACAAAGATGATGCTGTAAATAATTGGGAAGAGAATGTATCGAAACTCGGAATCCACACGGGAGGAGCCATTTGGCTCCATTGCTGTAGGCTGAAAGGGTCAGCTGATCATAGGGTCCCGGGTGTGCCTGAAAGACCATACAAAGGTACTGGTTAATAAAGAACCAAGAAAAGTCTATCCTGTTTCATCAACTCCAAGATTCCCTGCTGTGGTCTGCAACAATGGTGTCCCCTCCAAAATTTATGTTGAAACTTCATCCCCAATAACATTAGGAGGTCTAGCCTTTGGGAGGTGACAAAGGTGGAGCCCTCATGGATAAGATAAGCACCCTTATGAAAGGGTTTAGGGTTGAAGGGTACAATCTTTCTTGACATTTCCATCCCTTCTACCATGACACAGTGTTCAAGACGCCATATTGGAAACAGACACCACACCTCAACACACAGAATCTTTTTTTTTCATTTATTTTTTATTCTAATTAGTTATACATGACAGTAGAATGCATTTTGACACATCATACATAAATGGAGTTTAACTTCTTCTCATTTTTCTGGTTGAACATATAGAATCTTGACCTTGAACTTCCAGCTTCCAGACCCAAGAGAAATAAGTTTCTGCTCTTTACAAATTGCCCAGTCTCAAGTATTTTGTTATAGCAGACTAATACATTTACATATTCTAATTTTGCATATTTTTAAATTCTAAAATCAATGTCATCTTCCAAATAATTGGCAGCATTTTTTTTCTTTCTACATAAAATAATGTTTTTATGAATCTATTTCCAGTCATAAAATCCATAAAAATCCATATCACAAAAAATTTTAATTTTTTTCTGATAAAATATGAATATTTTTCTATAGACAGAATTTGAAATTAAAATTTTGAGACCTCCCAAGTATATAGCACTATGGGTGTATGCCACTATGCTTGGCAGAGGGCACATTTTATGTTGCTTCCCCCGCAGCAAAATTGCTAGCTTCTACTCTCCTGGGATCTTTTCCTTTCCTCAAGGTAGTTTTGCCATCTGATCTCGAAGATCCAGGATGATAGTTCTCAAAGGGCAGGCCATAGAATTAGGGATGGAGGATAAGAATCCAGGAGAAAACTATTTTCACAATAATACCAAGGCATTATTTTCCTTTCCACTGTGTTGACATTTATACTAATCGTACAAAAGCAATGGTAAGCAAAACTGCTGGCTCCTTAGCACAAAGCAAGGAAGTGAGACCAAACCGTACTAGGAGTCATTGTATTCTTCACAGCCATGGACTGGCAGTGTAAAAATAATTGAAAAAATAAATAAAAAGTTAATTTGACTTTAAAATGTCCTTCATAGGGGCTGGGGATGTGGCTCAAGCGGTAGCGTGCTCGCCTGGCATGCGTGCGGCCCGGGTTCGATCCTCAGCACCACATACAAACAAAGATGTTGTGTCCGCCAAATACTAAAAAATAATAAAAATATTAAAAAAAAAAAAATGTCCTTCATAGCCAGGCATGGTGGCACAGCCTGTAATTCCAGCTACTTTCAAGTCTGAGACAGGAGGATGACTCGTTCAAAGCCAGCCTGGACAAATTAGCAAGACCCCATCTCAAAATAAAAAATAAAAAGGGCTGTGGGTGTAGCTCATTAGCAGAACCCTTGCCTAGCCTTTGCAAGGCCCTGGGTTGGATCATTAGTACCACAAAATAAATAAATAGATTAATTAAGTGTCCTTCATAAAGTGAGGAAAGTTCTTATTTTGGTCAACTTTAGTATACATCTTTAATATTCTGTGTGTAAAATGGGAAACACACATGAAAGACCTCTATAGCAAATGGAAACAAAATGATGGTCAGCAAACAGCACTTCTCTGATTGTTTGAGCTGTGAACTGAACGTTCTTTATGGGTCGCCCTTCAAAATGACTGACAAACTATGGTTTTTCAGATGTGGGGAATTGGCAGACATTTTCTCATATATAAATGAAGGAAGCCTGTCACCTCAAATGATAGGATTAGTTGTCAATGGTGAAATTTGAGTGTTCAAGGGACAATAGGAATTTTTTGTATCTACCAGCTTGAGCTTCCCAGCTTTCTAATACTTAAATAATTTTCTACCTGGGGTATAATTCAATGGTAGAGCACAAGCCCATGAATTACATGAGCCCATAGGTTCAATACCCAGCACCAAAAAATAAAATAAAAAAAATTTTCCAAGATTGCTGGAAATATTAACAAATGCAATTTTTATATTATATAATGAAAGGCTGACATTAGAAGACCTGCGTAAATCACTGAGCCAATATTTTTCTGAATAAAATTATGTGTGGATTAAAGATCCATTCAAATGGCAAGATAAACCAATATACTATAGTGTAAAGGGTTTCAAAAAAGTTACAGCTGGGCACAATTGTGCACACCTGTAATCCCAGTGGCTCCTAAGGCTGAAACAGGAGGATTGCAAGTTTGAGGCCAGCCTGGGCAATTTAGAGAAACCAGTCTCAAAAAATAAAAAATAAAAAGGGGATGGGGATATAGCTTAGTGGTAGAGTCCCCCTGGATTCAATCCCTACTACAAAAAATATATGTAAATAAATGAAAGTTCATGAATATGATTCATGTCCTACATTGTAACTAATCTTTAAGAAATTACCATTTGTGCCAGGTGCAGTAGTGACACTCACCTATTAACCTAGTGATTTGGTAGACTGGCAGGAAGATCACAAATTCAAGACCAGCCTCATCAACTTAGCAAGATCCTGCTAAAGAAAAAATTAAAAATTTTTTAATTTAAATTTAAAAACTTAAAAATGGCTGGGGATATAGCTCAGCGGGTAAATTGTCCCTGGATTAAATCCGTAGTACAGGGGCAGGAGAAAAGAAGTGCACAGTGCACAGTTATATGAGGGCAGATTTCTTCACGTACTTCAACCCAAACAACACATCTCAACAGACAGAATGTAGAAGCAGATATGAGGATCCAGCTGTCTTCTGTTAAGCCCGATTCTAAAGAGGTTTATATAAAATATAAATCAATGCCACTCCTCTCCTTAAATTGTTTATGTTTTAGAAAATCTAGTTATTTTTCAAAAAAAAAGTTATGTTAATATGGAAGGAATTTATTCATGCATTTTTAATTTTTTAAAAATATTTTTTAGTTGTAGTGGACACAATATCTTTATTTTATTTATTTATATGGGGTGCTGAGAGGCTGGGGATATAGCTCAGTTGGTAGAGTGATTGCCTTGCATGCACAAGGCCCTGGGTTCAATCCCCAGCACCACAAAAAAAGAAAAAAATAAATATATGTGGTGCTGAGGGTCGAACCCAGGGCCTCACAAGTGCTAGGCGAGCACTCTACCGCTGAGCCAAAACCCCAGCCCCATCATAGGTTTCTAAATTTAAAAATGAAAATGTTTAGAATGTCTTAGCTTTCGTTTTGAATATGGTAAATATTGATGGATATACTCTATATAAACCAAAACTTTCTGGGGGCTCTCAATAATTTTTTTCTCATGTCGTGTGCACGGGTGTGGGTATGTGTGTGCATGCATGTCTACCTGTCTTACTGGGTATTGAATCCAGGTCTGACCCAAGCTAGGCGAGTGTTCTACCACTAAGCTACATTCCCAGTGTGCCCTTAATAATTTTTAAGGATAGAAAAGACTCCTGAGAGAGCCAGGCGAGGTGGTGCTTGCCTGTAATCCCTGTGGCTCAAGAGGCTGAGGCAGGAAAATCAAAAGTTCAAAGCCAGCCTCAGCAACAGTGACACGCTAAAATAGGGCTGGGATGTGCTAGTGGTTGAGTGCCTCTGAGTCCCTGGTACCCCCCAAAAAAATGATTGCTGAGAGATTTGAATATTGCTGCTCCACAGTCTCAGCTCCCCTTTCCTTTAAGCCCTCACCTGGGACTCTCGTGCTGTGCAGGACTCTATCTACGACAAGAACACACAGATGGTCAGCTCTGAGAGACCTCAGGGTGAGGGCAGCCCACAGGGCAAGGCGCTTACTCTAGTTCTTTGGAGAAGTCATGTCCCTTTCCCCCAACCCACACAGGAAGTGCCTTCCTCTTCTTTGGGTTTTCCTTCTTCTTTGGGCTCTGGCTCAATAGGGTGAGGGCAACTATTTCTGGAAATATTTTTAGGACATCATGTGTCTTGCCCACTGTGCCAGGCCTGCCCACGCCTCAGGGCCAGGGTGAGGGCAAGGCAAGTAAAGCACTTACTGGGTGCAAAGTGTAAAGCAGAGCACTAAAACTTCAGTAATCAAGAGGAAAAAAAAATGTTTTTTTTTTTTTTAGTGCTGGGCACTCTACCACTGAGCTACATCCCCAACCCTTTTTATTATATTTTATTTTATTTTACTTTTCCCAACCCTTTTTATTTTGAGACAGGAGCTCACTAAATTACCCAGGCTAGCCTTGAACTTGTGATCCTCCTGCCTCAGCCTCCTGAGTAGTTGAGATTATAGGTATGCACCATTGTGCCCAGCTGGGAAATAATACTTTAATGCAATATTTTTAAAAATCAAAATGAGTATTACTGATTCTCCCTTTTCCCTGGCACTAATTGGGATCCTGTCTTCACTTAAATTTTTTATAATTTGTTCATCATGAATTTTTTTGCATTAATTTTGATTTTTAAAAAAATTTTAATACCACCATGTGAACATGGTGTACACACTGATTAGCCCAATTCACCTGCCCAGTCACCCATTCTTGGATTCGTTAGACAAGCACTTGGGGCTCCAAGACCTGAGCAGGGTACTGAGGCCTCAGAGAACAGTCCTTGTCCCTGCCCCTGCGTGACTCACACACCATTTTGCAAGAGAGAGATTCAGAGATAGATAGATTCAGTGATAAGTGCTCTGATGATGGAGGTGGCAGGTGTAGTGGGAATTCAGAGAAGTTGTGCCCAGAGCAATCTTAAGGGTGAGGAATGACCTGGGATGAGGGAAGCAGGAGAGCTGGCCTCATGAAGGAAGAAGAATCCCAGGTAGAGGGGACAGTACATAGTCCTGCAAGAACAGAAGATGTACCTTGTTCTGAGGAATTTGAGACCTTCAGTTTGGTGAAAACGTAAAGTCTGAGGGAGGTAAGGAGAGAAAGGGCTAAAAAAGTAAACACTGGTCAATCAGGAAGGGTCTTGAATGTCAGGCTAAGTAGTAAGTACAGAGGTTCCTCCACCTACAAGGGGATCATATCCCAATAAACTCACCATAAGTTGAAAATGGCATAAATGAGTATTCATTTGCTACATCTAACTTAACTTAGCAACAAGTACACTATAGAGTCTTGGTGATTTCCCCCTTGTGATCACACGACTTCCAGGGAGCTGTGGCTCACTGCCATTGCCCATCATGAGACAGTATTACTGATTCTCCCTTTTCCCTGGCATTAATTGTGATCCTGTTTTCACTTAAATTCAAAATCTGAAGTATGTTTTCTACTGAATACACATCAATTTTGCACCATTGCAAGGCTGAAAAAATCTTAAATTGAGCCAGCGTAAACCAAGGGCCATCTGTACTCTATTCTGCAGAAAATGTGGAGTCACTGAAGGATTCTGAGTAAGGAAGAGAAAAGGCTGGACCTGAGTTTGGGGAAAATGGCTTTGACATCTCAGCTATATAAAGAATAAACTTTAAGGGCTGCAGATGAGGGGCAGGGAGACAACACATAGACAGCCACAATTATCTGAAGAGCCAGAGGCCTGGTTCTGGCAGAGTGAATAGATAGAAATGGATAGTTGTGAGAATTATTTGGGAAATTTGATGGACAGACATGGTGACAAATAGGATATTGATTGAGAGAAAGGGAGTAATCAAGGAGAACTGCTAGGTTTCTGGGCCAGATGACTGGGGCTCTGGTGGCCTGTCTCCATGGAGATGATACTGAGAAGGAATAGCATAGAGGGGTGAGGAGAATGAATTCATTTAGAGACATCACATTTGGGGTGCCTCTGAAACATTTAGGAAGATCAAGTTTAAACTCCTAAGAGCCGAACATCAAAGGAATCAAAGGCAGAGAAACCTATGGAGACAGCAGAGGTAGGTTGGAGAGGCTGGAAGAGAACCAGATCTACCATGCCGGAGATCTAAGGGAAGAAATTTTCAAAAGCATGAGATCAAGTGGTCAACAATGTGGAAAGCTACAGGGAGACCAATAAACAAACAAACAAAAAAAACACCAAACACTGAATGTGGCAATATAGAAATCCATCTTGTGTGATCAGAGTGCAGCTTCTAAGGCTGAGCTGAGGAGTGAGTGAGAAGAGAACAAGGGGAATGTCAAATTCTCATTTATGAAGTTCAGTTGAGTAACCAAATGCTGGGTATGGACCTTGTTTGGATCCTGATTCAAATAAACCAATTGGAAAAAAAAAACAACCCTGTTTTTTAGACAATTGGGAAACTAAAGAACAAACTAAATAAATATTAGAATTAAGATATTAGGTGGGTATTGTGGTGCACACCTGCAATCCCAGCAACTCAGAAGGCTGAGGCAGGAGGATCGCCAGTTCAAGACCAGCCTCAGTAATTTAACAAGACCCTGTCTTAAAATGAAATTATTAAAGGGGATGGAGATATAGTTCGGTGGTACAGTATCCTTGGGTTCATCCTCAGTACTGCCAGAAAAAGAAAAAGAAAAGAAATTAGCACCAGGGCTGAGATGTGGCTAACCTGAGTGAGATCCTGGGTTCAATTCCCAGCACCACCCCCAAAAATATTTATGTTAATTATGTTATATATGATAGTGAGGTTATGATTATTTTTTAACTCCTTACGCATTTGATACACATACTGAAGTATTCATTGATAAAATTATATACAACCTGGTATTTGCCTACTCCAGGAAATATGGACCTATATGCCAACCTCCAGCTCAAAATCGGCTTCCCAGAAACCCCACCTTGAAGAGTGGACATTCGGGTTTGTCTCACTGTGGAGCCTCCCCAGTCCACATGGCCCCCACAGGAGGCCCAGGAGAGATGGGCTTCTTCCTTCCAATTACAGGGCCAGAATCAGTGTGGGGGTCCTTGGTAGAACCCTGACTTTCCCAAAGCTATTGCCCTTGGTGCCCACAGGACCCATCACCCTGGCTCGTCCCATTTCTGCTGCCCCCTCCGTTCAATCCCAGGTTCCTGGGCCCCATGTGACTCCTTCTCCCTTGGTCTCTCCTCCCTTAGTGCCTAGTTGCACCTTGTTGATCAATAGAACTTTGAAGTCATCCAAAATGAAACCAGTGTGTCTCCTCTGGGGTTGGGGCTCACACCTGTGTGCTTTTATTCTTGCTATTTCTCTGCCTAGCACATCCCTCCCTCCTTCTCTTTGCCTGGCTGACTATGGAACAGCCTAAGATTGTTCAAACCTAAATTCCTCTAGATCATTTTTCCTCATTCTTCCTGCCTCCTACATCCATGTCCCCACCCCCAGGCCTTTGGGTTTCCCTCACTCATGGCTTTTTAATCTTATTGAAATTGCCTGCATGTGTCCTCTCTGCCTTCCAGAAGCAGAGACCAAGTTCGTTCATTCACCTCACAGTTATTGACATCCTGCTGGGTGAGGGTACTACTCTGGGAATACTGCAGGAATGAAATAGATGAGGTTTCTGTTCTCAGGAGTTTATTCTCTACTTGGGGGAGTAAACTAAAAATATGCAAAAAGAGCTGAGGGTGTGGTTCAGTGGTAGAGCATTTGCCTAGCATGTGGGAGGTCCTTGTTGCCATCCCTAGTACTAAAATAATAAATAAATTAATTAATAACTTTTAAAAGGTAGAGAGATAAAGAAATGATTTCAAATTGTAATGAATTCAATAAAGAAAAAAATTTTAAATGGTGACATGATGAAGATTGGGAAGAGGGCTGCTTTCAGGAGTGCTCTACCACTGAGCTACATCCCCAACCCTTTTTGAGATAGGGTCTCTCTATGTTGCTCAGGCTGGTCTCAAACTTGTCATCCTCCTGCCTCAGCCTCTTGAGTAGCTGGCATAACAGGTTGTGCACTACCACACCATGCAGAGAGCTGCTTTAAATAGAGTGGTCAGGAAAGGCTTCTCAGAGAAGGTAACATAAAGGAAACCAGAGATAGATTTACCATGAAGTCTGTGGCCCTTAAGTTTCCAGGACCCCTCCTCGGTCCTATATATAATAACGTATTTGATATCTTTTCTTCATAGAGTTCCCCTACAAATTTTATATGCTTTAAGGATCTGCAAAGCCTGTACTTTACCTGGGCTGAAATTTAAAAAGTGAGAAGGAATAAGTCAGAGGGCAATCTGGAAGAAAGATATTCCAGGAGAAAGGATGTGCAAAGGGCCTGGGTGGGAATAAGTCCAAAACATTCTGAGGTAAGGATGAGTTTATCATGTTTAAGGAACTAAAAGGTTAGTGTAGCCCTAAAGGAGTGAGAAATGGGAACACTGAAATGTGATCAGACGGCAACAGGCCTAGGCCCAGTTTGCATCTTGTCCTGTGATCATCTCAGAGTTTCTGGAGTGTTATTGAGCAGAGAAGTCATACCATTTGCCTGGCATTAGCTGCTGGGCAGAGAATAGAGGGCAGGAGGCAAGAGTGGAAACAGAGAAACAGACTGTTTGGGAGGTAAGACGTTGTGGTGGCATGAACCAGAGAGTGGCATTTCCAATTCCTCTCTCCATCCCCAGCACTCAATAAGAGCTTTGCCAGAGTAGGAGTTTGGGAAATATTTGTCCATTGAGCAAATACCCAGCAACCCACAGGATTGCCTGTACTCCCAGAGCAGCTGCCTGAGTAGAGCGAGCCCTCTACCACTTTTTTACCTAAATAGCAGTCCTTGGACCAGCAACAGCATGTTAGAAATACAGAACTCTTGCCCCACCCAGATCTGCTGTTTCAGAATCTGTATTTTAACAAGATTCCCAGGTGATTCATATACACACCAAAGTCTGAGAGATAATTTGCTCAACACAGACCAGCTAGAGACTTGTTTGATCTAACACTGTCCATGGCTCCCCATTGCCCAGAATAAGTCCAAGCTTCTCTCCCATCTCATCTCCCACAATTCCGTGCTAGTCATACTCTACCCTAGCTGTGCTGAACTTCTTTTCTGCTTCCCTAAAAAATCCTTCTCTTTTATGCCTTTGCACAAGCTGTACCCTCACTGAGAACTCCCTTTGCCTATTGGTCTACCTAGAAAAATCTTACCCTCTCTGACCTAATCTAGAGTGCTTCTACCAGATGAGGTAGCACATGCTTATAATCCCAGGGACTTGGGAGACTGAGGCAGGAGGATCACAAGTTCAAGGTCAGCCTAGCCAATTTAGCAGGACCCTCAGCAAATTAGTAAGATTCGGCCTAAAATAAATAAATAAATAAAAAGGCTGGGGATGTAGCTCAGGAGAACGTTTGCCTCACTTGCACATGCCCTAGGTTTGATCTCCAGTCCTGCAAACAAACAAGCAAAGAGTGCTTCCTCTGGGATGCCTTCCCTGATTGCCACTGGCAAAATGGAGTTGCCTCCTTGTCTAGGACACTGGCACTGGGCGCACTGTTCAGCATAGCCCCTGACACAATACATTTTAAATATTAACTTCTATGTCTATTTCCTCACCAGAATGGAAACTTCTTGAGAACAGGGACCAATCTTTTTCATCCCCTTACCCCCAGTGTCAGGCACTAGGGAAAGAAAGAGGAAGGAATGAAGGAAGGAAGGGAGGGAGGGAAAGACTAAGCCTCCAACAAGTATTCCAGGGATCCTGACACAGTCCCTCTGGGGGAGGTACACTGTGGGTGGGTGGGATGGGAAGAACAAAGCTCTAGAGGCAGAAAGACCAAGGTTTCTTCCTGGATTACCATTTACTTGCTACGGGATCCCAGGCAAGTGAACTCCATCTTTTCATTAGTAAAATCTTATAATTTGTTAAATGGTTCCATATGTGTGAGGCCCTGAGTTCAATCCCCAGTACCACAAAAAATAACCAACCTCCAGGAACAGTGGCTCACACCTGTAATCCTAGTAGCTCGGGAGGTTGAGGCAGGGGGATCACAAATTCAAAGCCAACCTCAGCAATGGTGAGGCACTAAGCAACTCAGTGAGACCCTGTCTCTAAATAAAATACAAAATAAGGCTGAGGATGTGGCTCAGTGGTTGAGTGCCCCTGAGTTTAATCCCTGGTTACTCCCCACCAAAAAAAAAAAAATCCAACCAACCTAAAAATGATTCCAAAGATGAATTCAAAGTGACTAGAACAAAACCTGGGCCCCAAATAACCAGGTCTTCCCCTCCTCATTGGCCCAACAGCTTGGAGCCAGGGGAGACTTTGGTTAACCGCTTGACCCAGGAACTCTGACCCACATACTGGCTCTCCCACCAGCCCCAGATAGAGCCTCCAGCTAATGCCAACAAAGCTTTCAAAAGCTCAGGAAGAAAACAAGCATTTGGAGGGAGAGGTGGCTCAGACCACTCAATTTAACACATGGGCACAGTTCCCTGATGGATCAAAGCTGGGCAGCTGGCCCGAGCCCTGTCCTCAGCTGGGGGTGGGACAGGGAGGCCATAAATATTCATGGAGACAGAAGAATTCTAATTCTGTCATCCGGATCTCCCACCTTCTGCCCTGCACAGCGTTCAGCCCCCATCTCCAATGGAAACATTCCCAGCTCCTATGAACCTGGAGAAGGGGCTCCCATCCACTGATGGACGGTCAGACATGAGAGACCATCAGGAACTGGGCAGAAGAAAATATGTGCTGGTTAATTCCACAGTGTAGACTGTGAGTCTGGAAGTTGGATTCACCATTCAGGCCAGTCCCTAACATTGGGGACAGTTGAGGTCAAGAATAGAAATGTCTAAATATTTATAAGCTATAAGACAGATATATCCAAATTCATCTACATTCCTTATATTAGCAACTCCTTACAGCCCTGCAGGCCTGAGAGTGCATTCACCAGTTGAATTTGAGCTAGAAGCTGGGGCTGGGGGGACACATACAGGTTCCCTATGGGCATACCCACTTGTATTCAAGAACCTCTTGCTCTGTAGGGAGTATGTGGTTGAAGGGGAACCTGAGTCAGCTCACCTAAACTCAAGGCACTGAGTACCATTTACCAGTGAAATGTAGACATTTCTTACTCATAATCATATTTCCAGCTCAAATCAGCTTTGCAAGATGGTTTTACATCCATTTTTTTTTCAAATAAAATGCCTATTTTTCCAGGGGGAAAAAAGTGAAGTTAGAGAAGAAAATAGACTTTTGCATAGTCTCAGAGAGTGACAGACTGGACATCTTTTTCATTTTATATATNTTTTTTTTTTTTTTTTTTTTTTTTTAGTGTTGGTACTGGAGATGGAGCCCAGGGTCTTGTGCATGCTATGCAAGACTCTACCACTGAGCTACATCCCCTGTCTTTTTTATTTTTTATTTTGGGACAGGGTCTCACTAAATTGTTGAGGCTGGCCTTGAACTTATGATCCTCCTGCCTCAGCCTCCCAAGTAGGTGGGATTACAGGGGTGTGTCACCACACCTGGGGATTTTGAACTCCAAAGACCATCTTGACTCTCCTAGGCCAAGGTGTGGTCCCTGCTAGAAGCCAACAGCTCTTTGGCAACTCCTTCACTTATAGGCTTGTCCTGTGGCCCAAGAATAGAAGTTCCAGATGCTATAAAGCCCCAGAAAGAGATGCCTTTGATCTGGGACCTTGATTTTACCTTTATAACCTGAAGTCAGAAAGGGAAAAAGGCAAAAGGAAGATAGGCTCTGCTCTGTATCCACCTGACTCTTGCCTTGCATCAGAGCTGGGATCAAATTCTTCTTCAAACAGTAAACTCACTCTGTGACCCTGAGTCTCCATTTCCTCATTGACAAAATGAAGATTTGAAAATGGACCTTTAAAAAAGGAGAATTAGGGGCTGGGGATGTATCTCAATGGTAGAGCACTTGCTTCACATGCACAAGGCACTGGGTTGGATCCCCAGGATCCCCAGCACTACCACCCCCCAAAAAAAGAAAGAATTAGTTTAAAAATAAAATTCCATTTACAATAGTATTAAAAATAAGCCAAGCTGGGTGCTATGGCACATGCCTGTAATCCCAGCAACTTGAGAAGTTGAGGCAGGAGGATCATAAACTCAAAGCCAGCCTCAGCCATTTAGGAAGACCCTAAGCAATTTAGCGAGATCCTGTCTTTTTTTAAAAAAGGGGGGGGGGATTGGGCTGGGGAATGTTGCTCAGTGGTTTGAGGCCCTTTGGGTTCAATCCCTATTTAAAAAAAAAAAAAAAAGAGCAAGGCCCAGTGGTGCATGCCTATAATGAGACTGAGGCAGGAGGATGGCAAGTTCAAGGCCAGTCTCCCCAACTTAGTCAGACCCTGTCTCAAAATAGAAGATAAAAAGGCTGGGATGTAGCTCAGTGGTAGAGCACCCTGGGTTCAATCCCCCATGCTGCAAAAATAAAATTAAATACTCAGGAATAGGCTTAGTCAAGGACTGAAGCCTTATACACTGAAATATACAGAACATTATGAAAAGAAATGAAAGGCAACAGAAGACCATTTCCAATTCTCCTCCTTGGAGACCCCACCTTGACACCAGGTATGCATATTACACTGATGTGACTCAGCCTCCACTCAACTGGTCTAGGAAATCCCCATAGAATTGGGGGACCTAGAGCCTAACCAGGTTCTCTCCTGCTCCAGATACCCAGGTGGCACCTGTCTGTGAGTCACTCTCCCTCACCTTGCTTCCTGGAATAACCTGGGCAGGGAAGAGGGAGTGAGGAGATGCCTCCATCCCTGGGCCTCCCAAGCACAGGGTACTGGCTTTTGTTATACCAGGAATTGCAAGCACTTCTTCCCAGCCTGGAAGTCCTGGGTTTTGCTGGTGCCCTCAGGGCCAGTCCAGGGCCTAGCCCAGGGGAGGACATGGAGTACAATCACTGTCCCTGAAGAGTCTGCTCTCAGCTCTCTTCTTTCCTGGTTGAGCCTCTCCCAACTTTCTTCATCTACAAAATGATGACAAAAAAACCTTCACAGGGTAGTTGTGACAGCCAAATGAAGCAATTTGCTTAACAGCCGGGCACTCTCTTACCTACTGTTCTCAGAAACATGTGTTAATAAGCAAATCAGCTATATACCAAGCTAGTTAGATCTCTTTTGGAAGAAGCCAGGGGTGGTTGGAGAGAAAGTACCGCAATTGGAATTGAGGGTTTGGGTCTCTGGTCTCAACAGTGTCATGTACAATCTCAAGTAAGTCTCTTGCCAGCTCTGAGCCTTGGAACTTTTATCTGCAAAATGGGGTGCCCTGACTACCTTGAGGCATTGCTGTAAAAAGGAAGTAAGATTATGTGGGGTGGGGTGACAGAGAGTTTGGTAAACAGTAAAGCATTGGAAAATTGAAATAGACTTTTCAAATCAGAAAGGGCACTGCACATTTCGGTCATCAGCCACCTGAGCTCAGCTCCAAATCTGGGCCCTAAGGGGGCATAAAAAAAAAGAAAAGAAAAAGCTCTCTTCTTTAACAAAACCTTATTCACAGGCCTGGGATGAGGAGAGGGAAGTCCCTGGTCCCCACAAAAGGACAAACACAGGATCTCAGTCTCTCGTCATATCCCTTTTCTTCCCCAACACCAATCAAGAAGAAATCCAGTTCTGGAGGCACGTTTTATCATTAACACCATGGACTAAGGATCTCTTACCCAAACCTTCATTGATCAGATTGAGAAACTAGGGGTTGCCCAAAGTGACAACAGTGTCAGGGTTGGATCGGGGCTTGTGGCTCACTGCTCATTCTCTACAAACTACAGCATACCACTTTATCATCAGGTGTTCAATGAATGTTATTGGTATGTTCTTACTACATGCCAAACTCTACTAAGGGCAAGGAGAAAACAAATTCCTAAGGCATTTCCTTATCCTAAAGCATTTACAGTAAGAATTACAGTGTCCTTATTAGCAGTGCATGTTGGCTCACATTAGTATATCATTTTACAATTAACAAAACACTTCCTACCCAGCTTCTTACTTCGTCCTCTCCACAAACCCAAAAGATCAGTATTTTAATCCCCAATCTGCAAAAAAGGAAAGAGGCTCTTGAATTATCCAAGGACCCAACTTGTCAGCAATCAAAACTCTGGGTACTCACCAGAGGCCCACAGCCAGTCACCTCCAGAGGTGACTTCCCTTTCTGGCCAGGTTGTCGGCTCGCAAAGAAAGACAAATGTCTCTTTCTTTAGCTTTCCTGGCAGAAACCAACCTACCCCATCCCAGGTTTTAAGCACCTGGGACACAGCTGGGCATTTAGTTAGAGGTCATGAAAACCGCCTGGTGTTTAAGAGAGAGCCTGCTGTCCCTCAATCTTCCCTTCATTCCAGGTGAGTAAGCTCTGATCACTGGCCCCATAATTGGACTTTCTGACAATGAAGGAAAGGAGGTGCCAGCCTGAGCTTTGTCACTAGCAACCGAAATATCATGGCAAAACTAGTGGTGGGCCTGGTCCTTCGTACCAATATGCTGGTTATCTTCATCATCCCCCAGAGAAACCCAGCATTTTGTGAGTCCCTAAGTACCCAGCCCTGTACAAGACCCTTCCTCCTCTCCTGATAATCCCACCAGGGAGATGGCATTGGCCTCATTTAACAATTCAGGAAACTGCACAGAGAGGGGGGTATAACTTGACCAAAAAACACACAGCTAGTAAAGCAGATAGCATTCGGCTTCCTAAATCCAAGTAGCCCCTTCTCATCACCATCATCACCTCCTAGTGAGTCCTCTGAGGTCACCTCAGCTCTGCCTTGGTCTCAGAATACAAAAGAAGTGTGCTGGGCTCCCTGAAAAAGTTTGGTCACAAGATGTTCTTTCTGGGCCTAAGAAAGATGCCAAAGTAGTCCCTTAAAAACAGAAACAGTGGGCACGATGGCACATGTCTGTGATCGCATTGACTCAGGAGGTTGAGGCAGGAGGATTGCAAGTTAAAGGCCAGCCTGGACAACTTAGCAAGACCCTAATGGAAAAATCACAGAATAAAAAATAAAAAGGACTGGGGCTATAGCTCAGTAGTAAATTGTCCTGGGTTCAATTCCCAGTACCAAAAAAAAAAAAAAAAAGAAAGAAAAGTAAAAACAGAACCACCCATTTGCAGCCAGTGGGCACAATCTTGGCCTCCTGAGGACATTTTCATAAACTTTCCCCTTTCCCAGCCGGACTGGGACACCCCCTTACCTGTCACAGGACCAGTCATTAAGCCGAGGAGCCTGTCTCTCTGGGTCTGGGCCCTAGTTCCAGCCTCTATGCCGTCTTCTGGCAATTGCAGAAGTGAGGAAAAAGAACATATCACTGCCAAGTCACCCCCAGGAGGAAATGCAGTGACCCTAGGGCCTCTTCGACAGATGCCACAGGAACCTCCAAGCTGACCCACCAAGGCCCTGGGCACTAGGCAGAGCTTCTTGAGGAGCTAGGAGCGGGGTAGAGTGTGGGCAGCTCCGCAGGACCAGAGAGGCAAGGCCAAAGAGAGAGAAGCAAGAAAAGTATGAGGGGGTGTGCTCAGGAGAGACGGAAGAGTGAGAAAGAGGAAAAAGGAGAAGAGACCAAAAAACACTTAGCCAGCGGGGAGGGCGGGAGGGAGTCAGGAAGGAAAGGAGAGGGCCGAGGAAGAGATGGAGGGAGAAGGACAGAGGGAGGTAAACAGAAGTCCAAGAGAGGAATGAGGGAGCAAAGAGCAAGACCGAGGGAGTTAAGAGAGAGAGAGAGAGGTGGAGTGTGTGCCTGCAGATACGTAAGTGCTCATCAGTGTCTGTGTGTCTCAGTGCGGGGAGAAATTGAGAGCCAGGGAGCAGGAAAGGGAGCGGCCACCAGGATATAGGAAGGATGGGAAGAGGGAGCTTGAAGCACTACTGTGGTCAGCAGCATGATTGGACAGGGCAGCCCTGGCGACCAAGAAACCCTGAGGCCCCAAAATCCTTGGGGACAGAGCACTGCAGAGCTCAGGGGAGGGCCCTGAGCTGGAGATTGGCAGCAAGACAGTTCATGGAGAATAGTGTGGGCAGTTGAGAGGGTGAACACAGGTGAACTTGTGTCGGGGGGTGGAATTTGGGGGTAACAAAGTTTCTAATCCACTTATCCATGCATTTATTCAATCAACCAAGCAACATTTACTGAGAAGCCCTTGTGGTGGATACTGTCTAAGGAAACAAGTCCCTCAAATATAAGCTTATCCAATACTCCCTTGAGCAGAGTGGGAAACTGTGGCCCAGAAAGGACCAGGTCTCACAGTGAGGCAGGTGCAAAACAGTCAGGAGTGCAGGGTCCTGGCTCTTGATTCAGTGTCCAGCCTCAGCTCCACTCTGGTTGTCTGGGCTTGCCACTTCCTACTGTTCAGATCCCTTCTCCTGTTCCTTATCAAAGCCAAAAATGGCTCCTTTGACAGGTGTTTCAGCTCTAAAAACCAGAGCCAAAAGTCCAGTCATTCTCCCCAGCTCCATCCCCATCACAGGAAGACGCACTCAAACCACCCCCCACACACACTTGTAAATACCATCATGGAGATGATCACTCAGGTGCCCATTCTACTCTCCCTGTCACTCGCATCTGCCCCCACACACCTCCTTCCTCATTCTCATTCACCCACACTGTTCCACACATTCTTCTTAGGTCCTGAGACACACCCCAGACCTCAGTCAGAGATCTCCAAACAGGCTCAATTTGGTCGTCTCTCCTTGTCTCTCTTGCTCAAGGGCCCTGAGATGCAACATGACCTGGTCTGTTTGCTGCCTTTAACCTTCATGCAAACTATTTCCCTGGAAGATGAGGCCCCAGCTCTGCTTCCCAACCTGAATCATCCTTCCCCAAATGGCATTGTCTCCTCAGCCCTCCTTTGGCCTCCAAGACTGGATCAGCCAGCCTCCATCAGCCAATCTTCAGGACTCCCAGCTCAAGGTCCAGGACTGTTTGGCTCAGCCTGTTTTCCAATAGTCCCTTCCACATGTATACATGTAGCAACTGTGTATCAGGATCTTTTTTGAAATTAATAAGCAAGGTAGGCCAGGAACCGTGGCCCACCCTGTAATCCCAGAGGCTTGAGAGGCTGAGGCAGGAGGATCATGAGTTCAAAGCCAGCCTCAGCAACTCAGCAAGGCCCTAAGCAACTCAGTGAGATCCTGTCTCTAAATAAAATATACTAAAAAGGGCTGGGGATGTGGCTCAGTGGTTCAATCCCAGGTACTGGGGGGGGGGGGAAGCAAGGTAGGTAGGTGGACGTTACTACAACATTTTACAAATAAGGAAAGTGAGGTCAGCTCTTTCTTTCCCATGCCATAGCCATTCTGATAACAAATTCTATCAGCTCTACTTTAAAGTATATCCAAGTTTGAATCTAATCAAACCTCTAGATTTAACCTAAAGGGACAGAGGAATAAATTTGAGGGCCCCGCAAGGAAGCAATCAGCCACACCCAGAATGCAGGACGTTCTATGGAACAATGGATCCACTTATTTCAAATAAGTCACATGAAAACAAAAAACAAACAAAGGAGGGCACTGTTCCAGATAAAAGGGACATAGGAGATACAAAGATCTGAGACAACACACGGCTCTTGTTTGGAACCCAGATCATCAAATCAACTATAAAAGGACATATGTACCAGGTAGGGTCCTGGACAGAGACAGCACACCCACAGTGGGCAATTGGGGACATAGGGCTTCTCTCTTTCTCCCTTTTCTTTTTAGAGAGATGTGGACAGGGCCAGAGACCCAAAGGAATGGTGTAGTCTTCAGCAGCTGCCAAGGATGAGAAGCCTGTGTCATAGCACAACTGAGAAGAGGAAGCAGCTCCTGGAACCCGAAGAGGGTGGCTGTCTGGGGAGGTCCACCTGACAGGAGCTGTGACCTTGGGTAGAAAGCTGCTGCCGACCCTTAGTGTTGCAGCAGGAAGGGAAACAAGAAATAAATACCCCCACTGCTGTATTCTTCCATCTTGTGATGGCTTTCTCGTGCCTCGGTTTGGCTGACTCTTACAGTCAGCTTCAGGGGTAGTGTGAGATGGAACGTGGAGAGTGAAAGATATGGAAAATGACAATCCCTGGGGAAAAGGAAAACATAATCCTTTCCCAGTGACAATGAACCCCAGAGGAAGAAGATAAGCTTGGGACTTTCCATCCTTTCCCAGCAACACTTTTACAACCTGTTTCCTGACTGCCCAAACACACACGTTCTGCAGAAGTCTCCAATGATTAAGTCACTCTCATTGTAACCTATAAAATGCAGACCCCTCTTGTAACTGGGGGCCATTTTCTATCCCCAAAATGAGCCCCTCCAATGCCTGGCTGATTGACTCTGCAGCTTAATAAATGGCATCACTGAGTCTGTTGAGGTATGCTCCTGTCTCTGTTACTTGTGCAGAGAATAGGTCTGGAGGACGAAACAAATTGTTCAGGGCACAGACATACTTGAGAAAATAAGAGAAATTGAAATATAGACAGTATTTCAGATTATTCTAAAACATTACTATTAATTTTATTAAGTGAAAATGGTAGTGTGATTATATAATAAAATCTCTGTATGTGCACAACACGCACACACACATATGGAAATATATATATGGAAATATTTAAGGATGAAATTACAGAGATTTTCTGTAAAAATATTACAGCAAATTAAGAAGAGGGCTGGGAGCATAGTTCAATGGTAGAGCAATTACATAGCATGCTCAAGGCCCTGCATTCAATCCCCAGCACTGCAGAAAGGAAGGAAGGAAGGAAGGAAGGAAGGAAGGAAGGAAGGAGGAAGGGAGGAAGGAAAGAAAGAAGTAAAGAGAGAAAGAAAAGAAAGTAAAGAGAAAGAAGAAAAGGAAACAAGGAAGAGAGAGAGAGAGAGAGAGAGAGAGAGAGAGACACCAGGCATAGAGATACATGTCTGTATTCGCAGTTACTCAGGAGGCTGAGGCAAGAGGATTACAAATTTAAGGCCAGCCTTAGCAATTTAGTTGGCTATCTCAAAATAGTTATCCCTGTTTCAAAATAAAATTTTAAAAGCCTGGGGGGTGTAGCTTGTGGTAGAGTGCCCATGAGGCCCTGGATTTGATCCCCAGGAGCCCGCCAAAAAAAAAAAAAAAGAAAAGAAAAAGAGAATTCTAGCAAGAGAGAAGAAGAGAAACAGAAAAGAAATAGAGAATGTTGCTGAACATTGATAATTATAGAATCTGGGAAACGTTATTATAGTAGTCTGAATAACAGACTTAAAGATATCAGGTCCTGTGGGCTGGGGATATAGCTCAGTTGGTAGAGTGCTTGCTTCTCATACACAGGCCCTGGGTTCAATCCACAGTACCACAAAAAAAAAAAAAATTAACTACCATTTGACCCAGCTATCCCACTCCTCTGTCTATACCCAAAGGACTTAAAAACAACATACTATAGGGACACAGCCACATCAATGTTTATAGCAGCACAATTCACAATAGATAAACTATGGAACCTAGATGCCCTCCAGTAGATGAATGGATAAAGAAAATGTGGTATATATACACAATGGAATATTATTCAGCATTAAAAGAGAAGAAAATCATGGCGTTTGCAAGTAAATGGATGGAGTTGGAGAACATAATGCTAAGTGAAGTTAGCCAATCCCAGAAAAACAAATACCAAATGTTTTCTCTGATATGGGAGGCTGATTCATAATGGGGTTGTGGGGAAGCATGGGAAGATTAGACAAACTCTAGATAGGGCAAAGGGGTATGAGGGAAAGGGAGAAGGAATAGGGGTAGAAAAGACGGCGGAATGTGATGGACATCATTACCCTGAGTACATGTATGAAGACATGAATGGTGTGACTCTACTTTGTATACAACCAGAGATAAGAAAGATTGTGTTCTATATGTGTAATATGAAATATAATGCATTCTGCTGTCATATTTGACAAATTAGAATAACAAATAAATAAATACATTTTTTAAAAAGATATTAGGTCCTAACCCTGAAACCTGTAAAGATTACTTTTTATTTTTTGTTCAATTTAATTGATTGATTGATTGATAAATACTAGGGATTTAAGCCAGTGGCACTTTACCACCAAGTTACATCCCAGCCCTTTTTATTTTTTATTTTGAGATAGGGTCTCCATAATTGCTGAGGCTGATCTCCAACTTTCTTTTCTCTCTCTCTCTCTCTTTTTTAAATATTTTAGTTGTTGGACCTTTATTTTATTTATTTGTATGTGGTGCTGAAAATTGAACTCAGGGCCTTATCCAAGCACTCTTCCACTGAGCCATAACTCCAGCCCCTGATCTCCAACTTTCCATCCTCCTGTCATCAACCTCTCAAATCACTGGGATTATAGGCATATGCCACCACGCCCAGCTAAATTAATGATCTTTCTTTTTTAACTTTATTTTGTTTATTTATTTTTATGTGGTGCTGAGGATCGAACCCAGGGCCTCCCACATGCTGGGTGAGTGCTCTACTGCTGAGCTATAACCCCAGTTCCTAAATTAATGATCTTGAGTGGAAGAAACTACCTTGGATTATCCAAGTGGGCCTTCTTCATACAATCACAAGTGCCCACATGAGAGAGAGCCTGAGGGAGATTTGACACAGACAGAAGAGGAAAATGTCATGTGGCCACAGCAGCAGAGTGATGTGCCCACAACCCAGGAAATCCAGCAGCAACCAGATGAGACAAGGACTGGATTCTGCTGTAGAGTTTCAGGAGGGAGGATGGCCCTGCTGTGATGTCTTCATTTTGGCCCAGAGATTTTGGACTTCTGAATTGTCAGAGAATAAATGTGTGTGGTTAAGCCATCGAGTCTGTGGGAACTCGTTACAGCGGGTACAGGAAACCAATACAGGTGTGTAGAGATTTATCATACTCTTCTCTTTGTGTATATTTGAAATTTTTCCTGATAAAGTTGACCTTGTGTGTGCACAACTCATAGCACTATCTATGAAATAGTCTTGCTAAAAAAGTGCAAATAGAATCAGCAAGTTCAGGAGCTTGAGTTGTGGCTCAGTGGTAGAGTGTTTGCCTAGCGTGCGGGGGGCACTGGGTTCAATCCTCAGCACCACATAAAAATGAAATAAAGATATTGTGTCCACTTATAACTAAAAAATAAATAATAAAAAAAATCAGCAAGTTCAATCACCACTTTAGAGAAAACACAGAGAGGACCAGGTTGTTGGGACACACCCAACAAGCTCAGACAATAGAGAATGCTACAGAACAGACAATCTCGCTTCTTCTGCAAGTAAATTCTAAGTGAGAAAAAAAGGTGAAGGGAAACACTGTAGATGAAATGAGAATTAAGAAACACAGCAACCAATTACTACATTTGAATGTTTTTTGGATCCTGATTCAAACAAATAGAAGAAAAAAAAGGAATTTATGAAATGTGAACACTTTTTGGACGTTCAATTATATTGAGATAGTAATATTTATTATTAGGTATGTTAATTGTTTCACAGTTACATTAAAAAAAGAATTCTTGTCTTTTAGAGAGACACACAAAACATATACAGATGAAATTCTATATTTGGGATTTGCTTCAAAATAAGATGGAGGGCTGGGGATGTGGCTCAAGCGGTAGCACGCTCGCCTGGCATGCGTGCGGCCCGGGTTCGATCCTCAGCACCACATACAAACAAAGATGTTGTGTCTGCCGAGAACTTAAATAAATAAATAAATAAATATTTAAAAAAAAAAAACAAAATAAGATGGAACACACTTCAATGGAATAAAATGAATAGATTATTGTTGAAACTGGCCGAGGGTACATGGGAATCCATTATACCATTAAGTGCATTCTTGTATGTGTTTTCAATTTTTAAGATAAAAACCTTTATCATTGTTTGTTTTTTAAAACATTTCAGCACTTGTTTGGATTTTGGAGATCAAAACAACAATGGAAAAGAAAACTGCCTCAATGCTATAATAATGGATAATGGGCTGTAATTTCCTCTGAGAGCATCTTAGTAGGAGGTTAAGTGCTATATTTCTTTTTTTTTTAAATTTGTTAAGTGCTATATTTCATTCAATGTCAATGGAAGTGAAAATGATGTCCTCCGGAACATTAATTAATGCCAGAAAAGGGACTACAATAACAATGGAGATATTGACATTGAAGATGTAATGTAAAGTTTTGAATCAACTTGTTTCAAAAATTCAAAATTTGAGAGTATAAAAAAGCACTATTTAGGGGTTGGGTATTTAGTTCAGTGGTTGAGAGCTTGTTTAACATGCGTGAAGCCCTGGATTTGGTCCTCAGCCCTGGGGGAAAAAAAAGGCAATATTTATAAAATAATAAATTATTTCCTAAAATATTTAAGTGTGTGGATAACTAAAGGAATAAATTAAATATTTTAAGTAGGCATTTGAATATATCAGTGATTCACAGCCAGGGCTATTTTACACTCCAGAGGATATTTGTCAACATCTGGCCACAGTAGCAAGCAGGGTGTGTGTGTGTGTGTGTGTGTGTGTGTGTGCATGAGCTACTGGCATCTGGTGGGTAAAGACCAGTTTTATGGTCTGAATATGACGTGCCCCTGAAAAGCTAAAGTTAGGCGATGTGGGAGTGTTCAGAGGTAAAATGATTACATCATGAGAGCTGTAACCAAATCAATGGATCAACACATTTAACAGATTAATCATTTGAATAGATTACTGAGTTATAACTGTAGACAGATGGGGTGTGGCTGGAAGAAGTAGGTCACTGGGATTGTGCCCTTAGGGATTATATTTGATCCCTGGCTTTTCTCCTTCTCTCTCTCTCTCTCTCTCTCTCTCTCTCTCTCTCTCTCTCTCTCCCCTTCCTGGCCACCATGAGCTGATCAGCTTTCCTCTGCCACGCCCTTTCACCAAGATGTTCTGCCTCACCTCAGCCCAGAGCAATAGCCATGGCTGACCATGGACTGAAGCTCTGAAACAAAATAAACTTCTTGACCCCATGTCTTTTAGCCAGGCATGGTGTCTCACACCTGTAGTCCCAGTACTCAGGAAGTTGTGTGTGTGTGTTTTTTTTACAATGGTGGGGGATTGAGCCCAGGGCTTAACACGTGTTAGGCAAGAGCTCTACTACTGAGCTATATCCCTAGCTCTCCTCTGAGTTACTCTTGTCAGGTATTTTGGTCACAGTGAAGAAAAGCTGACTAACCGCTAGGGATGCTGCTAACAACACAGAAGAGCCCATACAATGAAAAACTATTTGGCTCAAATGTTAATGAAGCTGGGATTCATTCTGGACTGTAGTCTTTATATTCCTAAGAGTTTATATATTCAGATGGCCTTTAAAAAAATCTCTTTGGGGGTATTATCATCAAGAAAATATGGGGCCGGGGTTGTGGTTCAGTGGTAGAGTGCTTACCTAGCACATATGAGGCATGGGGTTTGATCCCCAGTACCACAAAATAGGGAATTATTTATTTTAGGGATTGCCCAATGTTTGGTTCACATTTCAAAGATTTCCCCATCAAATTTAAACTTGTTGGAAATTTAAATTAAGTTTACTTTTTTTTATGTTGTTGGGGATGGGAAATTTACTTTAAGTGAGAGATGAATATGAATGTAGATAGATGGGTAGGTAGGTAGGTAGACCACGGACCAGCAGAGAGATCCAAAATCTGATCACTTCTCACTGCTCAACTGCTGTGGTCCTGGTCCAAGCTCCTACCACTTCTCACTAGTTCCCTGCCTCCTCACTGGTCTTCTCTGCTTCTATCCCCATGCTCCCTAGCATAGCAGCACAGGTGAACCTCAATCAGATCATATCACTCCTCTGCTCAAAATCCTACAGTGGCTTCACCTCACTTAGAGGAAAAAAATCTTTAAAATGCCTGCAGGGCCCTGTAAGACCTGACTTCATCTCTACTTCTCAATTCCATACTCTAGTTGCTCTGATCTCCTGTTTCTTCCCTAACACACCAGAATCACCTGTCTTGACCTTTTGCACCTCTGCCTGGAACACTTCCCTGGACATCCAAAGTTCAGGTCTTTTCTCAAATGCCACTTTCTCAGGGAGGCCTCTCCTGACCACCCTAATAAACTGCAGTCATACCTCAACATTCCCCAGGCCTCTACGCTGCTTTATTTTTGTTGATAGCACTTACAAAACATCTAACATTCTATTTATTTTACTTATTTACTCACTTTCTGTCAGCTCATCTTAATTATAGCTCCTTGAATTTGTTTATTGTTATATCTCAAGTTCTGGAATTGTTGATGGTACATTACAGGTGTTAGGAAAAGTTTACTGAATTAATAAATAAGATCAGAGAGAAGTGACTTATCTAAGATAACACAGCAGGTATCAGAGTGGAACCAGGACCCAGATGCACTAAGCCCTATATCAGTCCCATCCCACTATTATAAAGCCTTGCTTCCCAGCCTGCCCTTAACCTAGAGTGATATGGACACTTAATTTTTGTGAATAGCTTTGTACTAATCTATAAATGAAAGATAACATGGGAGGAAGAATAGCACAGGAAAAAGAGCATGGGTTTTAGAATCAAAGGGACTTGAGTTCAAATCTTGACTGCCACCAACTCTGTATGAACCTGAGAAAGCCAGTTTACCTCCTCATGCTTCAGTTTCCTATTTGCAAAATGAGGATAATCATATAGATTTCTATACAACCTTTCTCTGTTGTGCAGAATATGAGATTTGCGGGGGAAAGTTTATAAAGATTAGAATGAAAAAGCAAATCATATGATTATTTACATAAAAAATTAAAGTAATTCCGTGGGAAAATTATTAGAATCGACAAAGAATTTCAACAAGATCTCTAGATATAAAACAACAGACAAAAGCAATCATGCTCCTATAAAGAAGTAAAAAACAGAAAATATCACTTAAAAAAGACATTTGTTATTTTATTTTTTGAGATGGGGTTTCACTCTGCTGCCCAGGCTAGTCTCAAACTCATGGGCTCAAGTGACCCCCTGTCTTGGCTTCCTGAGTACTGGGACTACAGGTGTGAGACACCATTCCTGGCTAAAAGACATGGGGTCAGTTTATAATTGCAAGAGAACAATTTTGGCTTTTTATTTCTTTCTATTTTTCTTTCTTTCTTTTCCTCCTTAGTCTAAGATGTGCAAGATATTGACGAAAAAAATTTAAGAATAATTGGAAAGTCATTAAATAAGAATTGAATAAATAGATAGATGTATCAGATTTATGCAGAACAATATTATAAACACACCAGTTGTCTCTCTTTTTGTTTGGTCCTAGGGACTGAACTCAGGGGCACTCAACTGCTGAGCCACACTTCCAGCCCTATTTTGTATTTTATTTAGAGATTCAGAGACAGGGTCTCACTGAGTTGCTCAGTGTCTTGCTATTGCTGAAGCTGGCTTTGAACTCTCATGATCCTCCTGCCTCAGCTTCCCAAGCCGCTGGAATTATAGGCATGCACCATTGCCCCAGCACCAATTCTTTTTTTGTTTGAACTCAGAAGCGCTTCAACACTTTACCACTTAACCACTCAGATATATCCTCAGACATTTTTAATTTTTTTATTTTGAGACAGGGTCTCACTAAATTGCCCAGGCTGACCTTGAACTTGCACTTCTCCTGCCTGGGCCTCTCAAGTCACTAGAATTAAAAGCATGTGCTACCACGTCCAGCAAGACATCAGTTCTTCCCAATTTAACTTTTTGCATTCAATGAAGTCCAATCAAAATCCAAATAGAGTTTTCCCAGGAACCATACGAACTGATTCAAAAATTCCAAATGAAAATTCAAAGTTCCAAGAATAGTCAAGAAATTTTTGAAAAACAAGGCTATAAGAAAAATAAGGATGTGATCCAACTTCCCCTATCACATGTGAAGTCTTCTTACAAAGTTACCAATGGACACAATGTTAGACATTAAGACAGAGAGACAATAACAAAAGAACAAACAGTCAAAAAGAATAGAATAGAGACCCCAGAAACAGAGCTCATCTATATGGAGATTTGACTCAGGTAACAGTGAGGATGGTATTCTGACCAGTCCCAGACCTGCCTCATCCCTGACTGAGCAGCAGCATCCAACCACCTTAAGACTTCTTGGGGGGCTGGGACTGTAGCTCAGTGGCAGAGCACTTGCCTGGCACATATGAAGCACTGGGTTCAATCCTTAGCACTACATAAAAATAAACAAAATAAAGGCATATTGTCCATCTACAATTACAAAAAAAAAGAAAAGAAAAAGAAAAGACTTCTTGGGAAGAGGTGGATCTGTGATTTGTGCAGGTGTTTTGTTGGTGTGGGTTGGGTGGGGTGGGGCAGGGAGATGTCTGTGTGACCACATGCAGTAGGTTTGTTTATGTGAGTAAGTGGAGGGTCTTCCGTATGGTAGTGTGTACATGTCATATGTCTAAAGATGTGTGTTTCATCCTGTGAGCTACAATATGGATCACATGTGGAGATACTAGGCCAGTTGGTGACAGTTTGTATATTCTGTTTAGTGAGGGGTCATGGGTTATAGAGATATATATATCTACGGATGATGAAGTTCTGTGTGTTATGTGTGTGAGAATGTGTTTTGTGTGTTGTATGTAAAGGAAGGCTACATCTATTGGTGTGTGGTTAGTGTCTATAAAGGGTAAGAAGATGTGTACATGTCTATGGGTGACAAAGAGAGGTTATATGTCCATGAGGTGGGGGAATAAAGGGAAATTAGAAAATCCAAACGTGCTCCAAGGACCCCTCTAAAACCTAAGCAGTCTTAAGGATTCTGGGGAGCAGCTAGACAAAATAGCCAAGCCTGACCCTCTCACCCAGGCCAAAACCTCTTACCTGAGCAACAGTGAGGACAGTGGTCCGGGAGGTGACAGAGAGGCTGAGGGCCTCTGAGAGTAAGTTTTCTGGATATGCTCCCAGGGAGCTAAGGAAGCGGGGTGGGGAATGAGGAGGAGGCAGAAGCAGGCCCAGTGCCAAGTGCATTACTCATGTGATTCTACCCTCCAATCTTTTTTGGTGGCCGCAGCAACACGAAGAGTTGGGGAGGACTGCCTGATGACTCTACTGGATGGGCAGGGCATCTCAGGCCAGGAAGCCAGCTCCTCAGGGCCCCAGCCCCAAGTTCACCAGAAATACCCGTATACAACCAGGAATTTGCACATCAGCTCAGCCAGCACTGGGCTACACCCATCCGATGCTGAGCCCCACTAGAAGGGCTGGGCCTGGTCTGGCTTCTCTTCTGTTGGGGAAAGGGAGCTCTTCAAAAGTCCAAGTTTTAATGGGCACAGTCCCAAATCCAGTGAGCCCCAACCCGACAGAAAAGACTCAAAGCTGTTTTCAGAAGACACCCCTGTCTGTGGGGGACATATAGTTTTGCCTGTAGAGGATCACATTCCAATGGGTGTGACATAACTTGCCTGCAGGTGCCCCCAACCAAGGAAGAGACAGCCCTGCCTTCAGGTTTGTCTAGTCTGTTAGGAAAGGAAAAATTCTGAAGCCACCTCCAGCTGGAGGGAGAAAAAGCCACACCTCACTCATGAGTTCAGTAGTTGCTCTGAGGAGTCCCTAGTCTGACCAAGGCAAAAAAATATTCCTAGTTCTGACAAAAGCCTAGGACTGATTCAGAATTCCAACTTTATACCTGTTCTGCCCTGAAAGCTACCGCCTATCTCTACTTCCACCATCTCCTCACCAAAATATCTGACTGAACTTAGCAGGGAGCAGAGGTGGAGGCATAGAGGAAGGGAAACTGGGCCATGGCACAGTGGACATTCTTAAATACCAGTCTAAGAATCCACTAGATTGAGATTTGATTGCCACCTCTTGTTCTCAGATTGAGTTCTACAATGAATATCTCTGAGCTTCTGTTTCCTGGGTCTATAACAGTGATTCATATTCCCTATATCATACCCAGCATGATGCTTGGTGCATGACAGGGATTTAGTCAATGAAAATTTCTTAATTCAGGCTGGGGATATAGCTCAGATTGTAGAGTTCTTGCCTTGCATGCAAAAGACCCTGGGTTCAATCCCCAGCACCACCACCAAAAAAAAAATCACTTAATTTACCTAAGCTCCTCCCTTGCACGGCAGCATCAGAGGTCAAGTACTTTCCCCACATCAGACTCAGCTGAAGAACTTCTTAAAACTGAAGGTTAGGCTTGGGGCACAGCTTAGTATATACAAGGCCCTAGGTTCAATCCACAACACAAGCGCACACACACACACACACACACACACACAAAGGCAGTTTTTCAGATTCCATTTCTGAACATTCTGATCCCACAATGCCCCCAGGAAATGAAATTTTATCAAGCACCTGGAGGATTCCAAGGTCTCAGTCTATGGCACAGAGCAGAATTGGTGGGACTCAGAGAAAGTCTGGGATTGGGGAAGAAGAGTTATATCATGTGGGGATTCTACCTTGCTAGCTCCACTTACCTATCTCCCACCTGGAGTATGTCTACACCACAGCTATGAAGATATTGACATCTCTGAGGGAACCTAGAGCTCTCCCAACATCCTATTTTGTGAAGAGTTGTCTGACCTTGCCCGGTAGTTCCAACCCGGCTGAGTTAATCTGGGAGCTTGTTAAAGATTCAGTTGTATCCCCCCACCCCCAATGCACATACACACACACACACACATACACACACGCACATCCTGAATCCTGAGCCAGAATATTCAGGGAAACCACAGAATGACCTTTTAACAAGTGTCCTGATATCCTCAGTCACCAGCTCTTTCATCTAATTCTTGGAAAGATACACCACACTGGGGAAGTGAGGCAGCCACTGTGTACGCTGCTGTGCCAGGCACCTGGTTTCCCTGATCTTCTCAGTCCTCAGGGCAACATATGTAAGAGATGAGGAGGCTGAAACTCAAGTTTCAAGGCTTGCATAAGGAATCTTAGTTCATACTGTAGCAGATTCAAGCTCCAGTCTGCAGTGGTACACATGTACTTCCCCAGCTACTAGGGGAAGGGAGGCGGAGGATCACTTGAGTCCAGGAGTGTGAGGACAGCCTGGACAGCAGAGCAAGACTCCATTTCAAAAGTGAACAAACAAACAAAAAACAGGGCTGAGGCTGTGGCTCAGTAGTAGAACACATGCCTAGCACAGGTAAGAAGCTGGGTTTGATACCCAGCACTGTTAAAACAAAAACTCGTCTGAGGTTTGTTCTTTTGCCAATAAATGGAATCTCACTAGAGTTCACAGGACGGAGTCAGGAGGGGTTGTTACCTTCATTTTGTCAAAGACGAGGCAGCTAAAGTCCAGCCAGAAGAAATGAATTGCCAGGGTCACGAAGCTAAATGAGTGACAAAGCAGATACTTCAGAGGGTGACTCCAAGCCCCTCTGTGCTCTTTTCTCAATACCTGTGGAGCCCTGAGCCCCCAATTCCAATGATAAGTACTGATAACTCCAGCAAAGGGTCCATGAACCAGATGTGCTAGGATGGGATTGGAAGGAAATGGAAAGAGGCAAATCCTGTTTCTCTGAGGTTCCACCCTCCAAGCAGGCTCAGACCCATCATCAACCTCCTACACACTTCCTTCTACCTCCACTGGGAGGTGAGAGGGGCCAGAAGGGTCACAGTCTGGTTGTGGCTGCCCTAAGAAGCAACTGAGGGGCCGAAGGCATGGGGGAAGAAGGGTCCAGGTGTCTGGACCACCAAAGGCAATGAGTGATTTTTTCAGTAATTATACTTTATTTTAAAGGTACAATTCCCACTTTACACACAAGGAAGTTGAAGCTGAGCTTATGTCATCACTGGTCCAAATGCCAAGATTCTCACCCTACCTGACCGGCTCCTTCCACTTCACCTCTGCCCAGGGGCACCTTGGCAGCAGTTGCCTGCCCAGTGGGAGGTGTGGAATAGTGACTTTGTTCCATTACTCATAGCAAACCACAGGAAGAATAGTGGTGTGGCACCTCTAGCTTCTCATTTTCTCTGGGTCAGTCATTCCTTCAAGTAGCCTTTCCTGTTAACCTCTTCATGGGTAAAGGGGATACAGAGCTGCCACGGCCCTCTGGAAGCAAATCTGGCCTAAGCTGCCTCAACTCAGTGCTCAACACACACCACTCTCCCTAGCCAGGTCATTACTAAAATGACTGCTCTGAGTGCCAGGCATGGTGGCATACACCTGTAATCCCAGCAACTCCAGAGGCTGAGGTAGGAGAATTGCAAGTTCAAGGCCAGCCTGGGCAATTTAGTGAAACACTGTCTCAAAATTTTTAAAAAATAAAGGGCTAAGGATGTAGCTCAGAGGTGGAATGGTCCTGGCTTCAATCCCTAGTACTATTTAAAAAAAAAAAAGACTGCTCTGAGCAGAATTCAGGCCTAGGACCTCTGCTGATCTTCCAGGTAGTTCTGTGGCCAAAATATGCCAGAAAGGAAATGGGAAGGCAAAAATATAGGCTATCCTCACTGCAACCCAAATCCCTTAACGTGTGTTTTGCCTCACCTTCCCTCACTTCTAAGCTCCAGGCACAGCAAAGGATTTTCTAGTCTATGAATGGGGCTATGCTCTGATCTCCAGACCTTTGCCTATCTGTTCCCTCTGTCTTGAAACATCTTCTGTCAGGTCCTCTCCACCTGTGCCAGGCACTAAGCTGCTCCTGGCAGACATTCATCCTTTCCTCCTTGATGACAAAACTTTACTTCATTGGAAACAGTAGGTGCTCAGTCCCAAGGAACAAAGTTCAGTCTATGGCCTGCCTTATTCCTTTGCTATGTTCTCAGCCAGACTTTCCATTAGAAGTGTCCAGGGGACCCATTTGCTGGCCACTGGGAAAACTGCTTCCCTGATGACTTCTGCTTAATAGCTATTATAAGATATGGAGCTGACACAACCTTCCTGCAACTGAGAGGACAAGCCCTCCCAAGAGGATGAAGAAACACAGTAAGAACCTATTTACTTGGTGATATTGTTGAATTTATGAAAAATACCTGAAACCATCTGCTTTAATGTCAAGTGAAACCTTCTCCTAAAATATTCCTAACAGACCAGCATCTGCTTCTGGGTTCCAATTTTTAAAATGGGTCACTTTCTCCAGGAAGCATTCTGTGACTGCTAAGATTAAGAGCTCCCTCTGGAGCGGTGGATGCCTATGTCTCTCCTGATCTGTGTGCCCCAACTGTGAAGAAGACAGCAGGATCTCCGTGATGCTCACCATTTTATTTCTAGAGTATCTGTTGAAGGGATATGCACACCTGTAGCTGATTCCTAGCACAGCCTTCTGGCTGAGGATGTGGCTCATTAGTAGAGCACCTGACTTCCAAGGAGCAAGGCCCTGGGTTCAGTCCTCAGCAACACACACACACACACACACAAAAAAAAAAAATCCAGCAGTCTTCAATCAAATCAGGAACTCGTCTAAATGTAAAACAATTTGCCAGGTACAGTGGCACACACCTGTAATACCAGTGACTTGGGAGGCTGAGACCGGATGATGGCAAGTTTGAAGCTAACCTCAATTGCTTAGTTAAGACTCAGCCTCAAATTTAAAATAAATAATGTGGGCTGGGGTTGTGGCTCAGTGATAGAGTATATTAATTTATATTACTAAAATAATACATTTTATTAAATGTAAAAATAAAAATATTGTGTCCACTTAAAAAAATTAATAAATAAAATAAATAATGTAGTTCAGTGGTAAAGTGCCCCTGGATTCAAACCACAGTACTGCCAAAAAAAAAAAAAAAAAATTAGGAAAAAAAAAATTAAAACTCTAGCACAACTGATGGTAAAGCTGTGCTCTTCAGGCCTGCTAAGCTAATAACCATGGTTGACCTCTAAGGAAGGAGTGGATTTAATAGCACCAACATGCTGGAAGGGTGTCACTTTGCCTGCCTAAAACCCATCAAATGCTGCTCCCTGCAGACTGCACTACCTCATGACACTTATCAGCCAGGTAGGGTGACTGAACACAACCTCTTTCTACCTTAATCTGGTACTAGTCAGAGTCACACCCACCCATTCATAAAAGGTTTGGACATGCTCAGCTGTACTTGAAAGGACAGTAAGATAACCAACTTTCTATTTTCTTGTGCAAAGAAGCAAATTAAAATTGTTATATCTTGATATCAGCAGACATCATGCCTTTCATAATCATTTTGTTTACTCATCTTTTGATACTACAAAAGGAAAAAGTCTTGTTTTGAATCACCCAGCTTCTCACACCTTCACATATCTTCTTCACTTCTCCCTTTATGCCCCTCCTGAGGGCTGATCCACTCTCATAGCAAGCAGAATGTCTGAGGATATACTATAAGCTGGATGCTTTCATCCATTGTTTTATTTAATCCTCGAAATGATCAATATCTCAGGCTTGGATGCTGTGGTACATGCCTAAAGTCCTGTGGCTACAGGGAGGCCAAGGTGGAGGATTACTTGAGCCCAGGAGTTTGAGACCTGCCTGGGCAACACAGTGAGACCCCTGATCTCAAAAAAAAAGGAAAAAATGACAACCATCAACTTGGGAGGCTGAGGCAGGAGGATGACTAGTTCAAAGCCAGCCTCACAACTTAGTGAGGCATTTAGCAACTCAGCGGGACACTGTCTTTAAATAAAATACAACAAAAGGGATGGGTATGTGGCTCAGTGGTTAAGTACCCCTGGGTTCAATCCCCAGTATCAAAAAGAAAAAAAAAAATGACAAAAAAACAAACCAAAAAAATCAGTATTCTCATTTTACACAGAAAAAAATAGTACACTGGCAACACCGATTTGCACTATGGTAGCTATTCTAAACACACCAAGGATAAACCTTCCCTAAGAGAAGCCACAGTCTTTGTGTGTGAGGTACTGGGGATTAAGCCTAGGGGCTCACACATGCTAGGCAAGCACTGAGCTACATCCCCAGCTCTCCTTTTGCAGGTGAAGAAATTGGTAGGGAGCTATGTATGTTCAACCCCAATTTCAGGACTAGAGCAAGCTAGACAAGGGACCCATCTTTGGAATAACATCCGAGGGAGAGTACATCAGTGGTTTGGGTATAAAAATTTATTATACATAAAGAATATTACCACTAACGAATGCAGACAGGCTAGGACACAATGGTACTGGATGGAAGATGGCTAGCTCTTTGGAACAGGTTTATAAGTGGCTCAGTGCTTCATGCTGATTGGTCAGTCAGACAGAAGGGCACATGCCAAATACAAGAGGACTTCAGGGCATCAAGCGACTGCTCTGTATGCCCACACTGCCTTCCTTTTCTGATCCGGGGCTTCAAGAGATGGCACACCCAGAAACAAGAACTGAGGCAAAGGGGCTTCCTAATGCAGCCCAGTCTTGTCTCTGAAGTCACAGCAACACCACTGTAAGCAATATGTTTAATTGGATGATTTCCACAAACTATGGAGTTTCTAACCATCACAATTCGGTGAAGTACAAAACATTAAGTTACAGGCTGTGGGAAAGAAGGCAGCACCAATGGTGGCACCTTCCAATCCTGGTTGTTCTAAGGGTAACGGGTGGGGGGAGTCTTTTTTAAACAGAGCCCCTCATTTCAATGTACAAAAGAATTATTCTGATCGATATTAAATTGTATTGAAAACAAAATGGACTAAAAAGCAAAACTATTCTATGTTGGGGTGGAGGTGGGAGGAAAAGAATGAGTCCTTCAGAGCAGGAAGGAGAGAGCTGGGGGAAGCTTCTGTGGCTGTGACCCAGGAGGGTCACTCACGCTGCTCCATTTTTACTTTCGGTGGTCTCAGGAAGGTCCGATTTTTCTTCTCTTTCTTCCCCTTTGTATTTGCTTGGAAGTTTCGCCAGCTGTCCACCCGACCATCTCGACTTTCCTAAGAAGAAAGAAAAAAGAAGAAGAACAAAACAAGTTTGAGGTGAGGACACTAGTTAATAAGAGGAAGGGCCTGACCCTGCCTTGCCATCTGCCCACCCTCTGTAGCTCAGCCCAGTTCAGCCCTCTGGAATAATACAAGAATAGAACAGAGCCAAGCTTTCTCCCACTTCCAGGGGCCCAGGAGTCTAATACCACCTCCCAGAAGCAGAGTGAGTCACAGGTTGGAAGAGAAGGGCACAATGAGTAATACTCATCACAATAATGAGGTCCTCATTTGTTGGAGACCTCTGGGCTAAGTGGTCAGCATACGTTCTCCTTTTTTTTTTTTTTTCTTTTCAGAGCTAGGTATAGAAGCCAGGGCCTGGGACATGGGACATGCTAGGCAAGTGCTCTACCACTGAGCTACATCCCCAACCCTAGCATATGTTATTTTTAACCTTTACTACAGTGTGTACTGCAACTAGCATTTCACAAATTTCTCTGGATTTCAGAAAGGTTAAATTGTTTTCTCAAAGTCACACAGCTAGCCAGCAGTCCCAGCCATTCTTTCCACTACACCTTCCTATTGTTCTCCTGAACTTGGATGAAGGCACCAAAGCCAGCTGTGCTGAGAGGGCCACAGAATCTATATCTTATTATCAAGGGACATGCTCTTTTCTTTCTTTTCATACATGGGACAGAAACAAAGTCATCAATTCTAGTTAACCAATGTAGCATTCCTTGCGACAAAAACACTCAGGGTCACTCCAGGGGAACTGGGCTGTACAAAATAACCACACAAGAGACACAGATACCTTTTTCTTTGGGGGTCCTGTGATGACTCCTCTGACCTTAAGGGTCCACAGAAAGAGAGAGTGAGTACTGAACCCTTTTATTGAGGTAAAGCCATTCAAATGAGGCAAGGGGTCAGGTTTCAGGAGTGTGAGTCTAGCTTTGTGATGTATCCTGTCAGCAGATTGACTGACATCTAAGAAGGCCACACCCAAAGGCAGAGCAAGAGCAGGGGACACACAAAGGGCATTTCCATGGAACATTCTATCCCAACAGGGCAAAGGGGTAATATCACAAAGGAACAGGTGATCGTAGCTCAATCCATGGGGCTACAGGAAAGACACATTCTGCTACTTTGAGGAGCGGGGCAATATCCAGGTCACTATGAAAGTGACTAACAGAGTCTGTTGCGATCACAGGAAGGAGAATGCCAGTCATTCAGCGAGAATGCCTCCCACAAACCAACCCTGAGTCCTAAACTGTATAAATGAAAGACCAGTGGGTGGAGCTATAGATCAGTGGTAAAAATGCTTCCCTAGCAAGTCACAGACCCTGGGTTCAAGTCTTAGCACTAAAAGAATTTAAAAAAAGACAAAGAAGGAAGATCAAATGATGCTACAACCCAGAAACTGACCAAGCAGTTTAAGTATATAACCAAGAATATCAAAGAAAAGTCAAGTTCAAAAACCTCAAATCTCAGCAGGAAAGACACAGGGGTCACAAGGACCTCAGTTTCTACTAACAGTCCTCTAGGTAGGGTACTACACTATGTTTACCCCCTTAAATTAAATGCACAATCTATTTTTCTTAGGCCCACTTTGCAGCTTTGCCTACTACAATCTCTAAAAAATCACTTGGGGATCCTCATTGCCCCTGCCAAAACTACAGAGCTTATGAGGTTGAGTCAGACCAGACTCAACCTCTACAGCTCCTACTCTTCCCCACATCCCCCATCTCCCTCTGTTTACCCTAGTCGGTTCTGGGAATGCCCCAGGAACCAAGTTTCCTTATCCTGAAATAAGAATCCCTAGCCACTTTAGCAGTTTACCTCAAAGTTTTTCTGCCATTCCCTTTCTCGTTTGGCTTTTTCTTGAGCTTCAATCTCCTCTTCCCTTTGTCGTTTCCTAGTGGAAAAGACATAAAAAAAATATTTATGTGATATTTACAAATTGTGTTAACTATAAAATTTAAGGTATGTCCCTATAGAAGCAAACATATAAAGTCAATCAATTCCTTAGAAATTTATAAAGATGGCTGTCTGGAAAGGGCTCAAAACATTTTTGTGAAGGTCTCATTCTAAACATGCAAATGAGACTGTGGGCAGGGGTTTGGGAAGGACACAGCCATCCCTGTTATAAAGAAAGATAAGGTAATCAAACCTGGCCTTTAGTAATCTAAAATGTTTGGTTTAGCCAGCAACAAAGTTATGTTGAGAACACAGACCACCTTATTTCAGAGAAATGAGTTTCTTTATCAAAAAGATCTCTGGACAACACCCAATTCTAAAATAACATATCACACAACCTCAACTAGCAAAATCTAGTTACTGCTGAACTCCAACCAACAATACAAAATACAGGAACCAAACTAGCCTCCATATTTCTGATGACTAAGTGAAATCATATATTAGTATAAATGATTACATTATACAATATTATATACTCACCAAAGTTGCAGCTACAAGTCCCATAAAAGGTTCTGGCCTCAGTAACAATGGCCTTAATTACCGTGCCTATTTTATTCCAGAAAGTCAGGAAGAAACACACAATACTTCTGAGTAAAACTAAAATCCCTAAAGGACAGGTCAATTTAGTATTTCCCAAAAGTCAAACAACACTTCTTACCACGGTAATTCAAAATCTTGGCAATTTCAGATAACTATTTTAGACAGCCTCTTAAATGATGTACTACTACCCAATTCCTTCATTAGGAAAATACCAGGAGACCAAAGTTAATTAATTTAGGCATAAGATATAGCTCAAAGGAATGTACAGATGTGTACCTTTCATGCATCTCTTTGGCTTCTCTCTCTTTTCTTTTAATTTCCAGCTCAGCAAAGAGTTTCATGGTCTGTTTATATACTGCTTGTTTGAACTACAAGAAAATTAAGGACAAAAGAAAATAAAATTAAGTATTTTACAACAACTTTGAATCAAGTACTTGCATTTGGAGCCCAAGACAAAAAGCAGATTAAACCCAGCAATGAAAAAAGATTCTTCAGAGAGAACCAGTCAACAATGCTGCTCTTAGAAGATAAATCATCTGTCAACCTAAGAGATCTTTCATCTTCTACCACACACACAGATGGCACCAGGAATCTGGCTCTGGCAAAAAGCTCTTAAAAGAATTCTACACTCTATTACCACCACTTGATGTTTTAGAGGGTACTCTCCTCCAAAGAACTTGTAAAAATAATTTTTATTTTTTTTTTTTCACAAATATTTTACAATTATCTACTCAGCCAGACCAAAGCTGGGCAGTAAGCTGGTTGCTATGAAACTGATAAGTCTCAAGGGTCTACTAATAAGGCAGAGCTACTTGTTACCCCTCCACTATAATCCCCTAAGGGACAAAGTCACCCAACATAAAAATCCGTATTTCCACCAAGCACTGTGGCATATGCCTGTATTCCCTGCAATTTGGGAAACTGAGGCAGGAAGATGGCAAATACAAAGCCAGTCACAGCAACATAAGGAGACCCTAAGCAATTTAGTAAGACTCTGTCTCAAAAATAAAAAGGGCTGGAGATGTGGCTCGTTCAGTGGTAAAATACCCCTGGATTAAATCCCAAGTAACCAAAAAAAGAAGAGTCCGTATTCCCCAGGTTTCCTGGTAGCTAGGTATGGCCCTATAACTTAAGTATTAGTTAGTCTATGGGATGCAAGGAAAAGGGATATATACAACTTCTGGAATGCTTTTTGAGGTTCTTCCCCCTTTCCTCTATTCTCCTGTTTGGCACATGGGTAAGCTGATGAGACAGACATCCTGAACTATGAGGATGGGGCAACATCCTTGTTTATAAAGCCAAAGAACAGAGTAGTCCAAGACCATGGATGACACACAGTATAGAGCTGCCACACCAGCAGCCACCCTCCCCAACACTATCATACAGGAGAGACAACAAATCTCTATCTTGTTCAAACTACCACCATTTTGTATCTCAGTTGTATGCACCTAACACAGTGACAAAACTGATAATACAGCATTGGGGAAAATACACAGGAGTGGTAGTTGTTGTTTCTGATGCTGAGGATCAAACCTAAGGTCTGATACCTGGTACACAGGTGCTCTACCTCACTCCCAGCCCACAAAGAGCCTTTTTAAAAAGTGTATTATAAGCCAGGTACAGTGGGGAATGCCTGTAATCCCAGCAGCTCAGGAGGCTGAGGCAGCAGGATCGCAAGTTCAAAGCCAACTTCAGCAATTTAGCAAGGCCCTAAGCAATAGTAAGACTCTGTCTCAAAATAAAAACAGAAAAAGGCCTGGGGATATGATTCAATGGTGAAGCACCCCTGGCACTCTAGCACCAAAGAATTAATAAAAAATAAATATTTTTTTTTAAAATTTAACTGAATTATATAACAGCCTTAAAGAATTTATAAAAATTACAGAGAAATAAGTGATTGCAAGTTCAAAGCCAACTTCAGCAATTTAGCAAGGCCCTAAGCAATAGTAAGACTCTGTCTCAAAATAAAAACAGAAAAAGGCCTGGCGATGTGATTCAATGGTGAAGCACCCCTGGCACTCTAGCACCAAAGAATTAATAAAAAATAAATATATTTTTTTTTAATTTTAAGTGAATTATATAACAGCCTTAAAGAATTTATAAAAATTACAGAGAAATAAGTGAAAGTAAGTGACCTAGCCCTTATCACACAAAGTTATTAATAAAACCTTAGTCCCGGGGCTGGGGTTGTGGCTCAAGGGTAGAGCACTTGCCTGGCATGGGTGAGGCAGTGAGTTCAATCCTCACCACATAGGAGTAAAGTAAAATTGAGGTGTTGTGTCCATCTACAACTAAAAAGTATTAAAAAACAAAAATAAAAACAACACACAATTCCCTCCCCACTAGCTTTATTTTTTTTTATTTTTTATTTTTTTTGAGAGAGGGTCTAAATTGCTCAGGATCTTGCTAAATTGCTGAGGCTGTCTTTGAACTCCTGCCTCAGCCACTGGGATTACAGGCATGCACCACCCCAGCTTAAACCCAGGAGCGCTTAACCACTGAGCCACATCCCTAGCCTTTTTTTTTTTTTTCCCTAAATTTTGAGACAGGATCTCACTGAATCTCTTAGGGTCTCACTAAATTGCTAAAGCGGGCTTTGAACTCATGATCCTCCTGCCTCAACCTCCCGAGCCACTGGGATTACAGGGATGTTACCATACCCAGATTTCCACCAGCTTTTAATTCTTTAGTTTCAGGAGTTCTTAAGAATAACTGCGTGCAATGGCCCACACCTGTAATCCCAGCAACTGGTTCAATCTCCAGTACCAAAAAAATAAATAAATAAATAAAAAGCCAGATGCAGTGGTGCAGCTTGTAATCTCAGTGACTTGGGAGGCTGAGCCAAGAGGATTGCAAATTCAAGGCCAGCTCCAACAAGTTAATGAGGCCCTGTTTCAAAATAAAAAATAAAAACAGCTATAGTTCAGTGGTCAAGAACCCCAAGGTTCAATCCCCAGTAACACCCCCTCCCCAGAAAAAAGTAGAATCTCCCTTAACCAATGTCCACTAAATAATCCATGGGTTATCTAAAACCCACTATTTTCTCTGCAAAGCATCACCTGAAGCACCATGAACACCCAGGACCAACAGACAGACATCTGTTACCAAGGGTTGGCTATATTCTTCCCAAAGCTTTCTACGCCAGCTATTAATTATTATAATAGCTACAGGGATTTAAATCTCAGAAATTGATGAATATAGTTATAAAATAAATGCTTATTTCTTTGAAAGATCCATTGCACTTGAGTTCTAAAAAGTAATTGCTGGTGAATTACATACAAGAAATCTGGAAAAGACTAAAAAATGAATCACATTTCTTGGATTGCTTCAAAAAGAATCCAAGTTTACAGTATACTTCAAAAGAAATTAAAAGTAGATAATATTTGGTGTGTGTGGCTTATACAATAGTCAACTGCAAACTCCAGTCAAAAGATGTACACCCAAAGTAGTAGTGACAGTCCTTCATCAGAGTAAGGTGAATGAATGTAAAATTATGTTTCAGTGTACAATTATAACATTTTAAGTTAAAATGTTTACAGCACATATGCATCTTTTTCAGGCCTCCCTCTCTTTAAACCCACCAATCAGTGCACCAAATCAAACAAGATAGAGTGGCTTTTCTCATATCTAACTTACCAGCTCAGGATCATCTTCCTCTACGTTTGTAGGTTTTCCTTCCTTCTTTAATTGTTTTTTCCGCTCTTTTACCTAAAAAGAATTTTTTTCATCAGAAGATGAGCACCCACACTTTGAGACTACCAATGAGCTGCACACATCTGATGTGTACACTTTTCTGTAGATATAGACATAACAGGAAGCTTACAGTAAGAAACAGCAAGCCTCTCCTCACCAAAACAAACAAACAAAAAACTTAGCAATGCAACTAAGGAAAACTAGGAACATTAGGTCCTTTCTCTAACCTCATCTAAAATCCAATCTACCAGAAAGGATGAGAGAGGATCTGGAGGATCAGCAACTCCTAAGACTGAGTCAGATCCACATAGCCTTTGCTACGCTGAATAGATTACCTGTTTACTTTTCTTGACTTGTGGTTATACAGTTACAGAAATAAAAACTACAACAACAACAAAAACACTGCTTGTCACGTTTTAGAAGAAGCTACAAAATTGTGGCATAAGTGTAAGTAGGATTTTTTTTTAGCATTTCTACAACTACATTCTTATTCCTTTTCACTGTGAAACTCCCTGAAACCAATAATTTTCACATCACATTAACTTATATTTTTATCACTTTAGCCACCACTGAGTCTTAAAAAATAAATCAAATATACCTATTCACACAAGATTGATACCATTGCATTAAATAACCTATTATATCATCCAAAAGTCAAGTGCATTCCAAGCTCTGAAAGGCCCTACTGCCACCTTGTGGTAAAGAAGTCTGAGGGTGACTTTCTTACAGGTAAAATACAAAAAGGAAGGGTTCCTTAACTACTACAACGACTTAAGGAGAAAAGGTCATGCACTTTTCTGATATCTACTAGGATTGGACCTACAGGTGCCATTTCCAACACATGACCAGTGGGCCAGTGGGATGCAGTTATGGTCCTTCATCTCTTCTTTAAATTTACTTTATTCATCTAAATTAAATTCTTCTTCTTCTTCTTCATTATTATTATTATTATTATTATTATTAAAGTTCTATTTCAGACTCCAAAGCTCTTCAAAAGGCAGGTCACATTCCACATTCACTCACCATTGAAACAGCTCTTATAACAGCCTTGAGATTCTTGCTCCAGCAAGTAAAACATTAAAGACCTTTCTTACCTCAAGCATGCCTCTTCCCATCACTTATAAGATTTATAAAATTCCCCAAAAGCAAAAAACAAAAACAAAAAACACCAGCCATATCTGAATTTCTTTCAACTGAGTCCTTTCCAACTCTGTTATTAACATGAATATGTACCTTCTTTAAAAACAAACAAACAAAAAAAAACTTTACTTAGATCCCCTAGCCAGCACTTCTCAAGTCCACGTTCCAAGCCCTTCACAGGGACAAGAACAAAAATCGAGAATCAAGCATCATATCACACAGCTGAATCACTTTTCTACTATGAGCGGAAATGTGGCAACATGTAATGAGCAGCTCTGTCCACAACACAGGACTGTTTGGGAAAGAGAGGAGCAGTATCCTAGCCATTCCTTATCCTGAGCTTTTCTCTTGGGGTGAATTTTAGCTTTAGGCACACACTATTCTTGACTACAACAGATCTGTGGTGGAGACCACATAAGTAGTCAGAGTAATGCTGGTAGGCACTACTATGTTACATTTACCCTCCTACATGATGCCCAAGGCTTGCTGATACTTCCTATAAACACAGCAGCACTATAAATACTTACAGTGTGTTCCACGTATTCTTTTCCTGCCTGAATTACATCCAGGGCCCTCTTCTTTTGTTCCTGATCCAGTAGCAACTTGTAAGCTTTGTCCACAGCTAATGCAAAACATTGAAATTAACTGTTTCTGCAAACACCCTCTGAAAATCTGAACTATACTCAGGCAGTGTAAATGGACTTGTGCTGTCTAAAAGCATTCCCTACTTTGTTAAATTATTTACTTGTTAAACTAAATTTTTTTTAAAAGCACTGATCTATAACAATAACCTTGAAAGCCTTTGAAAAAATTTAGTACACCTTCAAGGCTAAATACACCAGATCTAGATTAAAACTCAGAGATAAAATATTTCCTATTTTTTTATATTCAAAGAAAAAAAATATCCTAAGCAATAACAGTCTTGTTGGCACATAAAAGTTTTAACAATATTAAAGTCTACTTTTTCTTTTTTTGCAGTGCTGGAGATCAAACCCAGGGCCTCATGCATGATAGGCAAGCACTCTACCACTAAGCCACATTCCCAACCCCCAAAGTCTGCTGCTTAAACAGCAACATTAAACAACTGTTTTACTGAAATCCACAGCCTTTTCATGACCAGAAAATAAAACTATAACATTCTTTTTTCAGAACAAGGAACAGTTAGCTCCTAGCATTGAAAATATATTACTCAGAAGCAGGTAAATTTACAAATACCTTCAAAAGCCTTTTGTGCTCTATCAGCATCATCTTGATTTTTGTCAGGATGCACCAATATGGACAACTACAAGAAAAGTTAGGATCATCAATAAGAGAAACATTTAGTAACTCTTGGAATGCATTACATTCCCCTTACTACACAAAATGGTTAAGATACTATGACCAAAAAAGGCTCAGTAGGAAGCATTTTTAAAATTTTGACAAATCTCATCAAATGCCCTAAAATATTGGTCTTTAACAAAATTCAAAAAGTAAATGCACAAGTGGGAAACATTTACGCAAATCTGAGACCAAATGGAAGGCTAATATGAAGATGTTATAAAAATTCAGGGGAAGAAGGAAATCAAAAAGTACTATTTTGATCCTTATGCTGAGCACTGAGGGGGACAAAGCACGTCTGAGAAATCATCTTTCCTAAAAGAAACTTTTCCTAAAAGAACCCCTAGTATAAAATAGTGGGTCTCAGATCCAGTTACACGACAAACATCTTTTCAAAAATACAGATGTCTACTTTCCACCCTCTGACCTGAATATCTGGCACCTGGACTTCGTAAACCTCTATTACAACAGGTTTCAGATAATAATAAAGAATTATTGTTAATTTTGTTAGATGAGATAAGTAGTTGTACAAGAGAATGTCCTTTATTTGGGGGGGATATATACTGAAGTATTTAGGGGTGAAGCATCATGGTGTCTGCAATTTACAAATGATTCAAAGATATACAGTTAATGAAGTGAATGCTAGACATAGATGTTGGGTATATGAGTATTTTTGTTCTTTCTTTTTAAAATATAAAATTTTCATAATAAGGATTGGAGTTGTGGCTCAGTGGTAGAGCACTTGCCTAGCATGTGTGAGGCACTGGGCTCAATTCTCAGCACCTCATATAAGTAAATAAATGAAGGTCCATCAACAACTAAAAAAATATTTGGAAAAAAAATTCATAATAAGAAAGTGAAAAAAATAAAGAAAACTTACACAGATGATTCTTCCAGACATCTGTAATTAAGATACCTGACATAATGTTATTGACAGACAAAACCCAACTTTTTCAAACAAAGGAACTGTGTTAAGGAACAAAAACAAATAGGAAATTAGGCCATTATACAAAAGGGGGGGAGGGGAATATAAAGCTAAATTGAGCATTACTAGAGCCATAATCCTGTGGTCTAATTTCCAACTTAAATCACTTACTAGTATGAGACCTTGAGTCACTCATCTAACCTCTATCTGCCTCAGTTTCCTGCTCTAGAAATGGAAGAATATTAGGTACCTATATCTAAGTGGGTTGTTGTATGAATGAGATTAATATAAGTAAAGAAATTAGCATACTAGTAAATATTGACAATAGTTAGTATATAAGAGGACATGATAAACACCAAGACATTCTAAGTGCTTCAAATACTTATTCATGAATTTTACAAAGAAAGTAACAGGCATAAAGGTTTAAAGAAACTTGCCCAAGTTCACTCATACTGCTTGTGGGTGGTACAGTCAAGATTTAAACTAAAGTCATACAGCTCCATTGCCTCTCTTGTAAGGCCATATAATAATTCAATAAAAATTCTTGACTCTTAATGAGTTCTTAAATACATAAAAAGCTGTTTAGATTAAGGACTTGAATGCTTGCTTATTAAATTGGAAAAGACTGCTAATGCATTATATGAGGAAACAAGATTTTTGGAAAAGGAAAAAAAGTCAAATTTAAGTGCAGAGTAGAGCTCAGAAAAAAAAAAGTTATAGAGTTATATAATGGGAAATGACTGAGCAGGCAAAGATAAAAACAATTTTGGCTTAACAGTAGATCAAAAGATGACTATGAGTCAGCAATATGGAGAAAATTCACTGAAGAAGCAAACATAATACTGAATATTAACAAGCATATCATACAAAACTGAAATATTACATTCAGCACTGGTTAGGTACTATTAAAATATGAAATATATCAAAGAAGTTAGGGAAGGTTACCATAAAGTATAAAACAGAAAGCCCAAATATGTGGGGGAAAAAAGAAAAAAGAAATCCAGGCATTTTTTTTCAGGAATACTTAATGAATTCAGTTTCAGATAACATTGCAAATATCTTCGCAAAATGACTGATTTTAACTTTGAAGTATCCTTGGCATGAAATTAAAATATGATTAATGTATTTTTAAAAATAAATATAATAAAATAGAAAACCCTATTTGCAAAGATAAATTATAAGGAATATCATCATTCAACTCCTAGGTTATTCAGCTGTGAAAACTGAGACTGTTTTCAAAAAAGTTACTATAAAACTTTGTAGTTCAAGTCATTAAACATAAGAATGGCCAAGAATCAGAGGCTGGTAGATCTACTTTCCTGGGGAATTTTCAAAAAGAACTTTAAGTCAGGCAAGGTAATGTACACCTCTAATTTCAAGCTACATGGGAGGATGAGGCAGGAAGATCACAAGTTCAAGGTTAGCCTGGGCAACACAGAGAGACCCCATCTCCAGTTAAAAGCACTCTCAATGTTAAACCAGGTATTTCTTAGGTATCTATGTAAGTTGGGAGATAAAATTGAAAAATAAGACAGGCACTATGGTACACACCCGCAACTCACCAACTCAGGATGCTGAAACAGGAAGATCACCTGAGAGTTCAAGGTCTGCCTGGGTAACATAGGCAGATCCTTGTCTCTTTAAAAAAAATTATTGAAGATCGAAGTCTTAAAGATAAAAAGGTGTTATGAATCACTTTAATGTGTTCTCTCCTAGAAGACAGGGGATTTAGTAAGCATGACTCCATATAAATTCTACTAGTCTATTCTTAAATTAAGGGGCTGGAGAGATTTTCTTTGGACATAAAATTCATTCTATTCACAGGTAAGCTAAAGTCATTAAATTATTTAATATTTTTATGAGTTTTTTAAAGAACAGTTATCTAGTCTTAAGTTGGGGGAAAAAAAGTTTAAACTTTGGCCCAAAAGTATCAGTTTGAATCATATGTTTTACAGATTTTTCAAAAGATTCAAACTCTATTACAGGAAAATAGTATTGTACCTGCCGAAACCTCTTTTTTATTTCTTCATCTGTCACTTCCGGGTCTATCTGAAGAACCTGCAAGAGTCAAAATCAAAATTGTAAAAAGATTAAATAATTTATATTTGAGAGGTAGCCAATAATTACATTTAATAGAGCTGGGATATATAGCTCAGTCAGTGATAGAGCACTTGCCCAGCATGCACAAGGCCCTGAGTTCAATCTCCAGCAACACACACACACACACACACACACAGTAAAACTATAATCAGCATTTAGAACTGTACCCTTTGTTCTAGAACACTGACTGGCACATAATTCTAAAAATTGCTCAAGAAATACAAATGATCAAGTCAGTAACAGAATAAAAGCTATATTGATTTAAGGTTCTCAATTAAATAATGCTAACTTTCCATCAGAAAATTATTTACCTTACACCCAGAGACATATTTTGTTTTGTTTTTGTGGTGCTGGAAAGTAGAATCTATTTTCAAGGCAAGCACTCAACCCCTGAGCTACTCCATAGCCTTAGAGACATATTTCTATATCATGAGAAAATATATTTCTCCTTCATTTGTTAAGTACCAGCCATCCCACCTCCCCTTATTCTTTACAAATGTAAATAATGCACAGCAACTCAGAGAAAAAAATTACACCCTACCTGATTTTCATCTCAGTAAGAAAAGGTCACTTTGTAATTTACATAGCCCAATGACTCTCAACCCTGAGTGAACATGAGAATCACTGTGGAAACCTGTGAGCAATACATGGGACCCACTTTAGGAAAGTCTGATTCCAACTCTGTAGAGGTAGAGTACAGACAAATGACAGGGACATCTATATTTTTTGAGCAACACTGTTTCAAAAAAAACAAATTTCATCACTCTTCTCTAACCTGATGCGTTCTGGTGTTGACATTCCCTATCAAGGACTCTGACCCCATCACCACAAATATACTCATTCATTCAAATGTTTATCTTATAACTACTACCTGAATATATTCATATGTACTAGAAATGCAAAAATAAATAGGGGGAACTTTTTTATTTTGTTTTTATTTTTGTTTTTGGTGGTACAGATTGAACTCAGGGGCACTCTACCACTAGTCCTTTTTTCATTTTTGAGACAGGGTCTTGCTTAGTTGCTGAGGCTGGTTTCAAATTTGCAATCCTCTTGCCTCAACCTCCCAAGTTGCTGGAACTATAGGCATGTGCCACTTCACTTAGCAGGGGCACATATTTTAACTGCTATAGTAAGTGCTTTTTACAGAAGAGAGTGGTGTAAGTAGATGAGTTCGTAGTGTAGTCCATGGGTTTCACATAGCATGTTTATTTGGTATTTAGGGCCTGAGGATGGTGCCAAAAAAGCAGAGGTTAAAAAGAATGTTAGAAATACTGAAGAATAGGCCCCACTTCGGCCTGAATAAATTATAACAAACATTTTAACAAGAGTCCCATATGATCTGTATCATAGTAGAGTTTGAGACAGAGCCATAAGGAACGATGACTGAGGTAGAAATAAGTACATTCCAAAGTTAGTAGAAATGAGGATTGGTTAATAAGGAAAGCAAAGAGAAAAAATGAAAATAAGTCTTGAAATAAAAATACAGAACAGGGGCTGGGGATGTGGCTCAAGCGGTAGCGCGCTCGCCTGGCATGCGTGCGACCCGGGTTCGATCCTCAGCACCACATACAAACAAAGATGTTGTGTCTGCCGAAAACTAATAAATAAATATTAAAAAAAAAAAAATACAGAACAGAAAAATCAAAACTGAAAAAAGGTCTTCTAAGTTTAGTCAAACACTTGCAGGGTCTTAGAAATACCTGGCAACAAGTAATATAAAGATTTTAAAATATATAGTCCACCAACAGCCATAGCAACTAGTAGGCAATGAAGCAGAATAATCATTATTGCATTAATAAACTATTTTTTCCTAATCCTGGGGTTGGAATCCAGAGGCACTCTACCATTGAGCTATGTAGTCCTAGCTCTTTGTTTTTGAGACAGAGTTTTACCAAGTTGCCAAGGCTGACTTCAAACTTGTAATTCTCCTGCCTCAGCTTCCTGAGTCTCTGGAATTACAGGTGCACACTACCACAACTGGCTTTTAAATTAACAGACTTTTAAAGGGTATAACAGGAGCATACCCATTCTCAAATACTAGGCACACAATCAAGGATAAGGGAGAAGTGAGACCAACTACTTCAAAACAAAAATTTTCAAGAGTCAGTGTACCCACTGATATCTTCCCAAGGGAAAAAGATTTGGGGGCTGGGGATACAGCTCAGTTGGTAGAGTGCTTGCTTGCATGCACAAGGACCTGGGTTCTAATCCCCAACACCACACCACACCACACACACACACACACACACACACACACACACACACATAATTGGGAGTCACTCAATGGGAAGAGCAAAGCCATTTAAGATTACCAACAAGGGGAGGTTAACTTTACATACAAAAATATTCAAAGGAGAACCATTGGTTTTAGGGAAAAAGCTTAAGGACCCTAAAAGGTGTCCAAAGTGAATGATAAAAAATGGAAATTCTCTCATCTTCACAAAAAGGTCTCTAAAAAAAAAATTACAGTTTAGAACTAATCATGCCAAATGTACTCCATAAATCTTGGTAGGTTCTTTTAAAAAATATATATTATGGTGTATATTTGAGATTTGTAGCATGTCATGGGATACACACAGAGAGAAAAATGATTACTATAATGGGTCAGTTAAAAGCATAAAATTGCTATACAGGAGATCTGGGGGACAACTGGGGCCATTTGAGTGTGGATTATATGCTGGATGATGTCTTTTATTTATTTATTTTTAATGATACTGGGATTGAAACCAGGGACGCTGTAACACTGAGCTATATTCTTCCTTAGCCCCTTTTTAAAGGTTTTATTTTGAGACAGGGTCTTACTAAGTTCCTTAGAGCCTTGCTAAGTCGCTGAGGCTGGCCTTGAACTTGTGATCCTCCTGCTTCAGGCTCCCAAATCACTAGAATTACAGGCATACTGCACCATACATGCCTGATGATATAATTTAATCAATGTTTTTTATGTGTGGTAATAGTATTGTGGTTATATGGGACAGTATTATTGGTTTTTGTTTTAATTGTAGATGAACACAATACCTTCACTTTTATTTATTTATTTTTATGTGGTGCTAAGGATCGAACCCAGTGCCTCACATGGTTAGGCAGGCACTCTACCACTGACCCACAACCCAGCCCAAGTGTTCTTGTTTTGGGATGCATGCTAAGGTATTTAGTAATGAAGTGTTAGAATATGTACAGCTTGCTTTCACACATATGGTAAAAAAAAAAAAAAGAAGAAGAAGAAGAAAAAAAGACCCCACAAACACACAAAAAAGTTATTTTTCCAACTTTAATCATATATGCACTAATCACTGGCAACAAATATTCACCAATTGCCTTCAAAACTAATCAACTCACAATGGGCACAGTGGCACATGTCTGAAATCCCAGTGACTTAGGAGACTAAGGCAGGACTGCAAGTTTGAGACCAGCTCAAAAAATAAAGAATGAGACCCAGTCTCAAAAAATAAAGAGGGCTGGGTAGAGTGCCCCTGAGTTCAAACCCCAGCACCAAAAGCACACAAAACTAATTCAACCCTCAGTCTTGAAGAGTTGAAAGTAGCCATTAAATAGTGAAAATAAATGTTTTACACCTGTCACCCAAACCTCTTTGAAATCAATTTTCTATATTCAGTACAAACTTCAGAAGCACTGAAGAGGGCTAGATAGAGTAGAACATAAGATTCTAGAGTAGAACATAAAAAGTAATCCTGACAATAATGAGTAACACCAGGTTGCCAGTATGGCTCTAAGAAAACAAAGAGGTGCTAGGAGCAGAGATGAAACCTGTAATCCTAGCTACTTGGGAGACTGAGGCAGGAAAATCAAAAGTTCAAGGTCAGCCTGGGAAACTTATTGAGACTGTCTCAAATAAAAATAAGGCTGGGGATGTAATTCAGTGGTAGAGTATTTGCCTAGCATATGTGGAACCCTGGGTTCAATCCCCATCCCTGGGATTAAAAAAAAGCAAACAATTTTTTTGTGTGTTCCAACTCTGCAAAGGTTTATTGTAACTCCACTGTGCTTCAGGCTTTGGAGATATAGTAATGAGAGAGATGCAATGTATTGAACCTCAAAGAACTAATAAATCATCACACTGTGGGGCAGGAAGAAGACTTTACTGTGGCATTCAGATAAATTCCTGAACTCAATTACAGTAGTCTCCTTTGGGATCTTCAGGAATGTGGTCTTAGTTCACACCTGAACTCCCTGACCTGCTAATAATGTGTAAGTTCTGGAGTCTTGTAAAATAAATACCTTGAAATCCTAATACTGAACAGGATAAACAGAAAAGGTCTGTGGATCTGGCTGGTGGATCCTTACAATTTCAAAAGTAGCATCAAAGGACAGAGTACATCTAACCTTAAGGGCCTTTAGATTAAGAATAATCACAGAAACTGGGCTTGTGGCATACCTATAATCCCAGCTACTGGGGAGGCTGAGGCAGGAGGATCTTGAGTTCACAACTAGTCTCAGCAACTTAGTGAAATCCTGTCTCAAAATAAAAAATAAAAAGAGCTGGGGATGTGGCTCAATGGTTAAGCACGCCTGGATTCAATCTCCAGTACCAAATTTTTTAAAAAAAAGAAGAATTGTAGAGCCAGGCACACCTGTTATCCCCGTGAGTTGAGACTAAGGCAGGAAGATCACAAATTGGAGGCCAGCCTCCACAATTTAGCAAGACTATGTCTCAAAACAATTTTTTTTAAAGGCCGGGGATGTAGTTAAGTGGCAAAGTATCCCTAGGCTCAATCCCCAGTAATGAAAATAATAATAGTAACAACTATAGAATTCCTAAGAAAGATGCTTACATAATGGCTTAAAGAAATGTGTCCAAATAAAGAAATGGTAGGAAGGAGGGGGTGGGGTTATGGCTCAGTAGTACAGTGCTCGCCTAGCATGAGTGAGGCACTGGGTTGGTTCCTCAGTACCACGTTAAAAAAAAAAAAGAAAGAAAGAAAGAAATGGCAGGAAGGAAAGAAAAACACATGAACAATACTCCCTAGATAGAGATTTCTGCAATAAAACTCTCAGACTTCCAATCTAACTTTCCCAGTCTCTATCTGTTGCTCAGTAAGGACTATTGGAGGATGGCAAGTTCACAGCCAGCCTCAGCAACTTAACAAGACCCTAGGCAACTTAGTAAGACCCTGTCTCAAAAATTAAAAAAAAAAAAAAGAGTCTAGGGATGTGGCTCAGTGGTTAGCACCCCTGGGTTCAATCCCCAGTATCAACTAAAAAAAAAAGTTTCAGGACAGCCATCACTGCAGTGTCTCCTCTAACTAAAAAAAGACCAGTATGCATACCTTTGTAGAAGATCTGATTCATTCAATGTCTCAAGAGGTACTACATTAAAAAACAGAAGTCACAGATTTTTCTAATGGGCTAATAACACATAATTTTGAATCAAAAAGTAACTTTAGGGCTGGGAAGCTATAACTCAGTGATTTCAATCAACAGCAACATCCCCCCCCCCAAAAAAAAGCAACTTTGTAAGGCAATCACATATACTAACACATATACAAAGTAGCTGACATGTTCATATGAAACATAACAGACAATAGTTCTAAAGGACAGTCATAGAATCTTGCCTAAACATAACTTCACACCTTCCTGAGGATGCAACTTTAACATATCTATCTTCACATATTCAGAACTACTTACTATGCTCAGAACAAGAGCTATGAGGCAGTTGGTTCCACTTCTAGAATGATATCAACTACTAGTGCACTAAAATTCTAGCCTTTACATTGGTCCCCAATAATCTGTCACTTTTCATCAATCAGATGAAAATGCCAATGACAATTAGCCCTCTGTAGTCACAGGTTCTACATCTATAGATTCAATCAACTATATGGATCAAAAACATTTAGAAAAACAGCTGGGGTTGCAGCTTGCCTAGCATGTATGAGGCACTGGGTTCAAATCTCAGCACCATATGTAAATAAGTAAATAAAATAAAATAAAGGTCCATTGGCAACTAAGAAAATATTTAAAAAACAACAACAACACACAACATTCAGAATAAAACTGCATCTATATTAAACATAAAGACTTTTTCCTGTCATTATCCCCTAAACAATATAGTATAATGACCACTTAAATAGCATATATACTACAGTACAGAGAATGTGAATAGGTTAAATGTAAACATCACCCCATTACGTATCTCAGATTTTCCCTCTATGAATATTATGAATATAACAATATTCACTTTTCCACCTATAAGTATTATGAATATAACAATATTCACTTCAAAATTATATATAAATGTCAACAGTTAGAAGCTAGTTTGAACCTGTCACAATAAAGAAATTATTAAATATAATAAACTTTTTAAAAATGTTGTAAGAGGGCTGGGGATGTGGCTCAAGCGGTAGCGCGCTCGCCTGGCCTGCGTGCGGCCCGGGTTGGATCCTCAGCACCACATACAAACAAAGATGTTGTGTCCGCCGATAACTAAAAAATAAATATTAAAAAATTCTCAAAAAAAAAATGTTGTAAGAAAATATTTTTATAACAATATAATATAGCATAAAGTTGGGGCTAGGACTATAGGTCAGTGACGAAGTGCATTACCAAGGACCTGAATTCAATTCTCAGCTCCTCCAGCTCCCTCCAAAAAATACTATGAAGTGTATGATACTATTTTTAAATAAAACAGTTTAACAGGAGTGACTATATCTCTTAGATGGGATTAAACACAGTTATTTATTCTTGTTTGTTCTATTTTTTGCCTATATTTGTCAAGGCTGGCCTCAAACTTGTGATGCTCCTGCCTTAGCCTCCCTACTCACTGGAATTACACACCTTGTTTTACGAGTAGTTTAAATCAAGGATCCTAAATTTTTAAGGCTAGCTACCCCTTTACATCTGAAAATATTGTATATTTTGGTTGCTAATAGATAACGGAGGGGATAGGGCCGTGGCCCAGCAGTATAGCACATGCCTAGCATGTGTGAGGCACTGGATTCGATTCCCAGCACCAGATTAAAAAAAGGTAAATAAACAAAGGTATTGTATCCATCTACACCTGAAAAAAATTTTTTAAAAAAGATAATGGAGAACATTTCAAAGGCAAAGACCATCTCATTTTCTTTAACATGCTGCCTAACTGTGCTCACAGTAAAACTACTCAAGTTCAAAGACAACCTACCTACTGCATAAAGTTCTTTACTACAGAATTTTCTGAATCCCAACAGATACAAATTAACTGTGTGTTCTGATATAAGTCTGCCTGCAGATATCAGAGAGACCATGGCAACATCAATCAGCTCACCTCAAATGGGTTCAAGTTGAAATAAGAGGAACCAGGACGGGTCAATCTTTCAATCTGATTTTTGGACGTCAGAACTGAATCTCTCTTCTCTATTTGTTTCACCTAAAGAGGATTAAACAATTCATTAACCTCAATAATAAGCTCAAAATTATCTTAACATAATACTCAGTAACATGTTCAGCAAACAATTATTTATACATCTAGATATTTTACTAAACACTGAGGAATAACTACAACAGCTACTATTTATTGAATTTCAATAACATAATAATTTTACATGTATTTATTAATCTAAATAATCCTACTTGATAGGTATTACTATTATCCCCATTTTGCAGATAAGAAAATAGACTTAAAAAGGTTAACCAACTTTTTCCTAACTTTGTAAAAGTAGAATTTTTATCCCAGCGGTTTGACTCTAGAACAGGAATCAAACTTCTTTTTCCCTTTAAAAAAAAAAAAAAAGATTCAAAGAGTAAGACACTGGGTTCAATCCCAAGCACTGCCTTCCCCCCTACCCAAAAAAAGGATTTGAAGATAAATAAGTCATGACCACCACCCTCAGTTTCCACTCTAATGATGGAAGATTCACTTGTATATGTTTACACTTAATTTACAACTTTTTATTTAAAAAAATATATATAATGGTTACCATGAATCATGAACTATAAGGGAAGGAGCAAATAACTCCTCCCACATATCTCTAACAGAATTAGCAAAAATCCCTGTCTGGGAGACAATGCCAAGGAGAACAAACACTAGGTAGTCCTGAGGAAATATCCTAGGTGCCACTGTCAGGGTTGGAATGCTGGCTAGAATGAATCTCTAGTATGTTTTATAACATCTATGGTCAAAACAAGGTTGGAAAGAATTTCAATAACATAAAAAAGCCATTCCTTCTCACCATCTTCTCTCTTCACTTTAAAACAGAAGGATCACTCCTGTCATACTCTCTAATCCTCTTTCCCAGACTTATTTTCCTCACAATACTTATACTCATAACCCTTATTCCTACTTACATATTACACTGTATATGTCTATGGTCCTTCTCTACAGAATGCAAGCTTTATGAAGACAGGATCTTTTCCTGTAATTCACTACCATATTCCCAGAACCTAAACAGAACAGTAGTGCATGGTAAGTGCTCATTATATAGTGGTTAATGACTGAAGACTTTCCTTAGGCACTTTCTCCCATTGGATTTAAATAAACAAAGGTTGCTACTTTTTTTAATTAAGAGATGGTAAGTAAAACAAGTCCCAATATAATTGCTGAGTCACTAGAAGTCAATAAACTTTAGTATCAGGGCATGGACCTGTATATATTTACACTCAAGTGAAGTATTTCAAAAGGACAGATTAAAAAGGATGTGCTAATTCATGGTTTTAAATGTAATACTATGAAGAAGATACTATGTAACAAGTGTCCTTACAAATCCCAGAGTTAGCTGGGATGTAGCTCAGTGGTAGAGCTTTTGCATAGCACTCAAGGCCCTGGATTCGATTTCCAGCACCACAAGGGAAAAAAAAAAAGTTTACAAATACCAGATATAAAAGATAAATGAGGCATGGTCCACAATTTTAATTAGCTCACAACTATTTCCTCATATCCATACCCTCTTACAGAGATCCCATCTTCAGCTTCACTTTAATTCTGGGAAAGATTCTTGTGCTTTATATTTTGTAAAACCCTTTCTTATATGTTAACTCCCTTAATTCTAATGAAAATTCTTGCTTTAATATTAATTTCCTTGTTTTATAGTCATGTAAACTGATGACCATCAAGATTAAGGCCCTGAAAGAATTCAACCCAAATCAAGTTAATTGCCTTGCAAAACTTCAACCTGAGGGCCTTTGAGTCCAAACGGTATGCTTTTCTTTCATATATTCATTCATTTACTCAACAAATACTTAGCAAGCATCTACTGTACCCTAGGCGCTGGAGATGCAATAGTAAATAAAGCTCGGACCAAGCATGCTCCCGTCCTGACACCAAGTTGTTACCTGCTATAAGATCCCGAACAAATCACTTCACCTCCCTACACCTCAGGTTTGTTATCTGCAAAATGGGGGGGAGACTGTAATGCCTACCTGTCATGATGCAGTGCCTAGTGTTGGTGAACCACAGAAATAATCACTAATACAACTCATTACAGAGGAGTCATGGCTTCTGTTTAGAATAAGACAGCTAAGTCACCCCTACTAAGGGCCCAACCTCTGCCAGCCCAAGCCTCCAGTCTTAGGGCACTGTGCCCGCGCTCAGGCACCCCGCTGGCCACATTTGTATTCTCCCTCCAAACGTCGGGCACCCATCACTCATACAATGCAAGGGGATTCCCCCAGCAGCTATAGCTGCCAGAGGCGCGCACACACCCCCAGACCCCGCTGCCCCAAAGGCCGGACAGGAGGAGCCGGCCAACGGTCCAAGCCAGGAGATCCACTGCCTCCGTTCACTGCGAAAAAAGGCCAGAGTGGGATCTCCAGGCTCCAGTATTCCTCATTCTGTGTTCACCTCACTGTAAAAGGTCATAAATGCTTCCTCTGTGCTGCCTCCGCCGGCCGAAGCCCCGCTCTCTCCTGAAGCCGCCATTTCCCCGGCCCAGCCACCACGTGACCCTTCTGCGCAGGCGCTGCCTCACGTGATTCTCACAAGCCAGCCTCTCTGGCCCCACCTCCTCCACCCAGTCGCGATCCTTAAAGGGCTGCAGCCCTTAAGTGCGCATTGTTTGAATTGCGGTGAAACACACACAGCATATAGTCGGCTATTTTTAAGTGAACATTTCCGTGGGTGTTAGTACATTGACAGTGTTATGCAACCACCACCTCTATCTACTTTCAAAATAATCACCTCAAAAGGAGATTTGGTATCCATTAAGCAGTTACTCTCCATTCCCCTCCTCCCCAGTTCTTGACTGCAACTGATGTGTTCTGTCTCCATGAATTTACTTATTCTGGATATTTCACATAGATGGGAATCATACAATATGTGACTGCTCTGTATATGTTCCTTTCATTTAGCATAATATTTTCAAAGTTTATTCAAAGTCTGTTATGTATCAGAGTTCCATTTATGGCTGCATCATATTCCACTATAGCATTTTTATACCGCAGTTTGTTTATCTGTTCACCAGTTCATGGACATTTGGATGTTCCCACCTTTTGGCTCTCGTAAAATATTGCTGCTTTAAACAGGTATGTACACTATTTGAGCACTTGTCTGTCTTTTTTTTTTTTTTTTTTGGTTGGGGGATTGAATCCAGGGGTGTTCTACTAGTGAGCTTCACCCCCAGCCATCCCTTTCTAATTTTGAGAAATTTTGAGACAGGGTCTTACTAAGTTGACCAGGCCGGCCTCCACTGATCCTCCTGCCCCAGCTTCCTGAGATTACAGACATGCACCACCACAGTAGGCTGTGTACTTATTTTCAATTAGGGGGTGGATATATACCTAGAAGGAAATTGTTCAGTTATATAACTCTATATTTTTGTAGTGCTGGGGATTTTTTTTTTTTTTATTTCTTGTGATGCTGGGGATTTATCCCAGGACCTGATACATGTGAGGCAAGCACTCTACCAACTGAGCTATATCCCAGGGATTTAACCCATGGCCTCATGCATGCTAGGCAAGCACTCTACCACTGAGCCACATCCCAGCCTGATAATTTTATGTTTAATTTTTTGAGCCACCACTAAGAGCTTTTCCACAGCAGCTGGTCCATTTTACATTCCCACCAGCAATGTATGAGAGTTCCAATTTCTCCACCTTCTTACCAACAGTTGTTATTTTCCTTTATATATCCTTTATTATGGCATCCCAGTGCCTAGATGGATCTTTTGCACAAGCTCAGCAAGATCTTCCATTGGACGTTCAGCCTAGGAGATGATCAAAAAGCAGCAGTATCACCAGGCACAGTGGCACATGCCTGTAATCCCAGCAGCTCCGGAGGCTAAGGCAGGAGGATCACGAGTTCAAAGCCAGCCTCAGCAACAGCAAGCAATGGGCAACTCAGTGAGACCCTGTCTCTAAATAAAATACAAAATAGGGCTGGGGATGTGTCTCAGTGGTCAAGTGCTCCTGAGTTTAATTCCCTGTACCAAAAAAAAAAAAAAAAAACGGTATCTGAGAACTAGAGAGTTCTGAACTGGAATGACACATGACACTCATCTAGAAACACACACAATTATTATTATAACTAGATAGTGGTCTCACAAGTTGTTTTTTCCACCAGGAGCAGTGGTATACACCTGTAATCCCCAGCTTCTGGGGAGACTGAGGCAGAAAGATTCCCAGCCCCCCCCCACACACACACACATTATTATTTCCAACCTTCCTTCTCTGCATGTTTTCTTAAATTATCTGTAATATACACTTGAAAATATGCCCAGCAGCTATTTCTTCCCATTGAAGGCACACAAACCAGGGCTATTGTTTTCAATAAAAACCAGTTCTATTTCATAGAAAACAGGTTTTTTCACAATAATGAATAAGATAGATAATCTGACCTGACACTTTCATTTTTCTCTTCTTCTAAAGGAAAAAGAAACTTGGCCCAGAGATAGAAAATGACATAGGCAAAGGCTGTGAACTTCATGAAGGTAAAGACTCCTGTTGTCTTGTTCACATTATTAGATGGAAGGAAAGTCAAGGCAAAGCCTTCTTTAGACTCATATTAATGTTCTTTTCTATTCTTGAACCACATTACCAAAAAGTTTAGTTATCAAGCCTATTAACACAGCATATTAACACAGTTCACAAATATTAATTCACTACCTACTGAAGGCCCTGATGACTTCACAAGTTTAAATGTGAAAATAGAAAGAGACAGAGAGCACAAAATTGGGGGATGTGACAGAATCGCTGGTCATAGAATGACTGAGGAGGTCAGGAAAGATTTCCAAGAAGGTGAAATTTAAGCTGGGACTTGTGACTGAAATGTCAATGCAACAAGAGAACACTGAAACCTCCTACGAGATAAACATGATTTCTTGTGTATTAAATCGGGGCGTGTTGGAGATCGGTGTACTGGACCTCAGCATCCTAGAAATAGGTTCCAAACGCTCCTGATCCCCATTTTATCGATGCCAGCAGGAAAAGAGGAAAAGGACGCTTCGAGTTTTCAGTAATATCGACTTTAGGACTGAAAGTACGTGGTAAGGGCAAATGCCACGCCTTAGTCCATTGGGTCCAAGAACCGAAATTTCGGCTTTAGTCACTATTTCCCTCTTATCCCACCTGCTCTATCAGTGTTCTCCAGTCCTTTGGCATCTCAACCCTCGTTAGAGGTTGGCTAAAAATAGACCAGCCTCTCTCCGGATTTGCGGTTGCTCTTTCAGGAGCCCCGCCTCCTCTCTCTCCTGATTCGTTACTCCTATGTTCCTCCCGCCCCGTCACCGAATAGATTGGCTGTTTGAGCATCCTCGAGCTTAGCGCGTAGAGAGAAGCGGCCAAGCCAGTGAGCAGAGAGGTGCGGCGCTAGTAACAATGGCAGGCACGGCGTTGGCGGCCAGGGCGCGGCTCAGCGTACTGGGAATGAGAGCCATGCAAACCCGAGGCTTTGGTTCGGACCAGGTACGCTGCGGCAGTTTCTGCTGCCCTATCCCTGTGGGCGGATCGTCTCTTCCTTTCTACATCTTTACCAATATCCGGGTCTCTCCCCGCAGTCCGAGGATGTTGACAGAAGCGCTGGAGCGATCCGGGAAGCCGGTGGGGCCTTCGGGAAGAGAGAGCGGGCTGAAGAGGAACGATACTTCCGGTGAGGCCCACCGGGTCCCAAGTCCAGCGCTAACAATCCCAGAGCCTTCCCATCCTTCTTAAGCCTCAGTCACCCCACTCATCCCTACCTGGTGCCTCGGGGTGCCCCATCCTTCAGCAGAAAACCCGGACCCCCAATTCATTACACCGTGACAGTTGAGGTCCGGACTTTTGCCATCTAGAGCGCGCTCCGAGGACCTCTCGCCACAGCACCAGGGCCCCAAGCCCAAGCCTTTCCCAACGGGTCTCCAGAATTCCTAGCCCGCGGCTCAACTCCTCTTTTGCCATTTACCATCTCCTTGCCTGCGGTGATCCTCCTTACCCCGTATGGTGCGAAACGCCTCCAGATTCTTAGCGCGGTGTCGAGATCCTACTGTTTATTACTTGTAGACTCTCTGAGCTGACTCCTTCAGGCTTCACCCACTTTTGATCCCCTCTCCCCTCCTCTAAACGCCTTAGCTTTGCAAACCCTTATGGGTTCTCTCAACCTTCAGTCCCACTCAGCCATTTCTAGACCCTGTGCGTCTCTATCTGCGCCTGATTGAGAGGGTTTTAGGAATTGGTAGCACCTGCTCATGGTTGGGCTCACCCATGCTGCAGATTTTTGCCCTTCTCAGCCCAGGCCAGACCCTGGGCTGGAAATTAGGAGTAAGGAGTGCACTGGGCTAAGCTACTTTCTTTCCCAGCCCCTGCGTTATCTTTGAAGTCTGTTCACACTGGGGAGAAGCAGCAAGGAATTAATCTTGCTTCTTTTTCTGTTAGGTCTGTGCCTTGTCTTAAAAATTATCATTTAGAGTTTGGGGTTGTGGCTCAGTGACAGAGCGCTTGCCTCGCGTATGTGAGGCCCTGTGTTCGATCCTTAGCAATACATAAAAATAAATAAACAAAATAAAGGAATTAGGGCTGGGGTTGTGGCTCTGCAGTAGAGCATTCGCCTAGCATGTACAGCGCCCTGGGTTCGATCCAACACCATATAAAAATGAATAAAATAAAGGTTAAAAAAATAAAGGTATTAAAAAGTTATCATGGGGCCGGGCACCGTGGCACATGCCTTGTCATCCCAGCAATTTGGGAGGCTGAGGCAGAAGGATGGAAAATTGGAGACCAGCTAGGTGTGGTGGTGCTCGCCTGTAATCCCAGCAGCTGCAGAGTCTGAGACAGGAAGATCATGAATTCAGAGCCAGCCTCAGCAAAAGCGAGGCACTAAGCAACTCAGTGAGACCCTGTTTCTGAATAAAATACACAAAAGGGCTGGGGATGTGGCTCAGTGGCGGAGGGCCCCTGAGTTCAAGCCCCGATACCAAAAATGAGTAGAATAATCACAACACCATACTAGAGAGCCAGGATCCAGCCCTTAGAGACCATTTAATTGGCCTCTACATTCTTATTTATTTATTTATTTTAGTTGTAGATGGACACAGTATCTTTATTTATGTATTTGTTTGTTTATTTTTATGAGGTGCTGAGGATCGAACCTGTGAGGCAAATGTTCTATCACTGAGCTACAGCCCCAACCCTGGGCCTCTGCATTCTACAGTTAAGGAAAACAGGCCTAAATGTGGCCACACCAACATTTTTATATTCTCCCTTCTTGAGAACTAATTGAACTGCTGAACACTTAAACATGCAAGAGATCCCCTCTTTTTTGGACTTTACAGTGAGCCATGCATTCTCTAGTCAAATTGGGATAGTTAATGGATATTTATACCTTCTTTGTCACCCTCCTTTTGCTCCTTTTATTCCTCCTGGGCAAGCTAGCCCACACCTATAATAATATAATCCCAGCTACTGGGTAGACTGAGGCATGAGGATAGAAAGTTGGAGGACAGTCTTGGCAACCCTGATTCAGAGTATAATTTAAGGCCTGGGATTGAAGCTCAGAGGTAGAGCGCTTGCCTCTCATATATAAGGCCTGGGATTGATCCTCAGCACCACATAAAAATAAATAAATAAAAACAAATTATAATTTAAAAGCATGGGGGGGATATAGCTCAGGGGTAGAGTGCTTGCCTTCCATGTGGTAGGATCCTGGGTATGATCCCCAATACCACAAGAAGGGGGGAAAAAAGGGCCTCTGACTCTCAGGGTTGTTTTTCTGATAAGGTATCAGAAACTAATGTTATATCTTTCTAGAATTCTCTAGTTAACAAATAATTTGAAAAGAATAGTTCATAATGATGGAGTTTTAGGCATTAGCACCAGGAAAATTGAATCATTTTGATGATCCTCCTTAAGGTGGATGTACCTTAATTTAGGATGGGGTATTCTTTGACTAGTGGGGGTTATGGGTAAAAGAGGATGGTCAAGTCGACTCCTATGGGATTGGGATGCCTGTCTTTGTTTTTTGTTGTTTTGTTTTGTACTGGGGATTAAACCCAGGGATGCTTTATCACTGATCTACATCCCCAACCCTTTTTATTTTGAGACAGGGTCTTGCTAAGTTGTTGAAGCTGGTTTCGAATTTGCCATCCTCCTGCCTCCCAAGCCACTGGGAGGGTGTACAGGTGCACACCCCTATGTCCAGCTGGGACACCTGGTTTTTTACCTTAGGTATTAAAGGTTATGCTTAGAAATCTCTTTGGGGTAAAAAATTGGAATCACACCTGAAGCCACTGTGTCCTCACAGAGAGAAGACTAGAGAACAACTGGCAATCTTGAAGAAACATCATGAAGATGAGATCAGTCATCATAAGAAGGAGATTGAACGTCTGCAGAAAGAAATTGAGCGGCATAAGCAGAAGATTAAACATCTACACAATGATGATTAAGTGCACACAGTTCCCCATAGAATGGCATATATCATTGCCCACTTCTACATAAACATAATTCTGGTTTACTTAATTGTTCTGTGTGTTGCCAGTAGATAATAAATGGTCATTATCGAACTGTGTTTGATGCCTTCTTCTATCTAGGAGACACGTGGTAGAGGGAAAGACTCCATGTATCTCCTAAAATGAATGAATTAGATTGGCTCCTGCAACAGGGAGCTCACAGAAAATGTGAAGCTTTAAAAGTCAGAAGCAATGTAGAGAATGGAGAAGGATGATTATTTCAAAAGACGCAGCATCAGTAATAGAATACTGCATTTATAAATGGATTAAAAGGATTCATGAACTAGTCATTCTTATTCTAATTTTGCAAATGGAGACAACTAAAATAATAACATGTACAGCATTGCCTGAAGTCACTTAGTACCTTGGAGTTGAGACTTGTATCCAGTTTTTTTTTTTGACTCCTTTCCAAGACTTTTTGTTTGTTTGTTTTATGGTATTGAGGATCAAACCCAGGAACTTGCTCAGCTCTACCGCTAAGCTTCATCCCTCAAATTAGATCATAAGGCTGAAAATATACAAACTTGTAACTTATCTAAATAAAAAAAAATTGAGATGACATTGGGCCACTAGTAAAACATTTTCAGTTTACCAGTTCAATGCATCATTTACCCAGAATTATGAGTTTCTTGTTTCAAGACGATAGTACACAAAGACCTTTGGGGCCATTTGTGTGATAAAATGGCAAAAGAAAAGTCATTGACCTAGCTTGTTCAGACAAGATATCAGATGGTTGTTTTCAAAACTTAAACTTGCACATGAACACTGAAATCTGCTGATGGGAGGTTTATAGATACTTGGGATGTGGGAATGCCAGCAATAACATGACCTCAAAGATGAACCACAAGAAATGATCACACTGAAATTGGGGATGTAGTGTTGGGTAAAGTGCTTGCCTAGCATGCTCAAGGCCCTGAATTCAATCCAGCACTGAAAAAAAAAAAAAAAAAATCCTAAGTTCCTACATTGTGCTTTTTATTTTATTTTATTTTATTTTTTTAATTTTTCAATATTTATTTTTTTGGGGCTGGGGATGTGGCTCAAGCGGTAGCGCGCTCGCCTGGCATGCGTGCGACCCGGGTTCGATCCTCAGCACCACATACAAACAAAGATGTTGTGTCCGCCGAGAACTAAAAAATAAATATTAAAAATTCTCTCTCTCTCTCTCTCTCTCTCTCTCTCCCTCCCTCTCTCACTCTATCTTTAAAAAAAAAAAATATTTATTTTTTTTTTTTAATTTTTCAATATTTATTTTTTTTTTTTTAGTTCTCGGCGGACACAACATCTTTGTTTGTATGTGGTGCTGAGGATCGAACCCGGGCCGCACGCATGCCAGGCGAGCGCGCTACCGCTTGAGCCACATCCCCAGCCCCGCTTTTTATTTTTTTAACAACATTACAAAACCGAAAAGTTTAAAATATTAGATAAAAATCAGTCTATTGGCCTGGGGATATAGCTCAGTTGGTAGAGTGCTTGCCTTGTATGCACAAGACCCTGGGTTCAATCCCTAGCACCAAAAAAAAAAAAAAAAAATCTATTGATGATTGGACAAAGCAAGAAAAGTTGGAACTTTAAAGTGAAGATGAACATAACTTGAATTGTTGAAAATAGTAATTTTAGAGCAGACTAATTTAAAAATACTTAAACTTTTGAAAATGGTAACTCTTGTCTTTTTATTATGACATACCTGTGCTTAATTTTTCTCATGTTGCATTAAAAGTAAGATATACATATTGAGTAACAGTACATGTGAAAATCCTAAAATAATTTGTGTGACATGGCCCAATAACCAAACAACACAGCACAGGTCATAAGATTCACCTGGGATACAGAAGCACCCCAGGTTATTCTTTAGAATCAAGCAAAATTGAAAAACACTATTGCAATCCTTCCGAAACCAGCAGCATTACCTTGACCTGGGACTTTGTTAAAAATTCAAATTCTCAGCCCCAACTCCACCCCAAACTGGAGAGGGGAACCCAGAGATCAGTTTTTTATTTTTAATGTTCTTTTTAAAAATTTATTTTTTAAACAGATACAACATTTTTTATATGTTTGTTTATCCATTTTTATGCGGTGCCGAGGTTCATACCCAGTTCCTCTCACATACTAGGCAAGTGCTCTACCACTGAGCCACAACCCCAGCCCCTTAAAAAATGTATTTTTAGTTGTCATTGGACCTTTATTTTATTTATTTATATATGGTGCTGAGAATCAAACACCAGTGCTTCACACATGCTAGGCAAGTGCTCTACCACTGAGCCACAACCCCAGCCTGCAGAAATTAGTTTTAACAAACCTCCAGTTAGTTCTGATAGCCATTGATGTTTGAGGATCATTGTCGTACAGGCAATTTCTCACAGAATCTGCTGACATGCTTGGGCAAACAACATTTTTATAAATGCAGATTACTAAGTATAGTTGGTCCTCAATATCTATGGGTTCTGCATTCCAGGATTCAACCAACTGTAGGGAAAAAACAAACTCAAGCCCTGCATGGTGGTGCATGCATGTAATGCCAGTAGTTTCGAGGCTCAGGCAGGAGATTGCAAGTTCAAAGCCATTCTCAACAACTTAGTGAGACCTTAAGCAACTTAGTGAGACCCTGCCTCAAAATACAAAATAAAATGAGCTAGGGATATGGCTCTGTGGTTAAGTGCCCCTGTGTTCAATCCCCAATGCCAAAATAGGGAAAGAGAGGCTGGGGATATACCTCAGTTGGTAGTGCTTGCCTCACGTGCACATGGCCCTGGGTTCAATCCTCAGCACCACAAAAAAAAAAAAAAAAAAAAAAATGGTGAGAGTTATATGTGAGGTTGTATAACTAGTAGCAAAATTTCTACTTCTGGACATTCTATTCCATTTAGTTTTATGCAAACTAGCTGACTTTGGCCTGGTCTTATCCAGAAAAAAGAACATTGAAGTTAATGAGTGTTAGAGCTGGGTGCAGTGGAGCCAGTTGATATTCCCAGCTACCTGGGGGGCGTTGAAGCAGGAGGATTCCTTGAGCCCTAGAGTTTAGACATGTTTCTTCAGGAAAAAAAGGAAAGAAAGAAAAAAGTTAATGAGTGTTTATTTTAACTACCAAATAAGGTAGTTAAAAGAGCCTTGAGAGTAAGATCAGAAATGCTGGTTCTACTCCCCATTCTGCCACGGTTTTACACTTTGACCTTGAACAAGGGTGTGTCAGAGAGGGTGAGCAAGAGCCCAAGAAAGTAGGGGGCTGGCACTGGAGTTGTACCTCAGTGGTAGAGCTCTTGCCTAACAGGTTCCAGGCCTTGAGTTGGATTCCCAGAACTACCAAAAAAAGAAAAAAAGAAAAAAAAAAAAGGAAAGAAATTAAAGAAAAAAGTGTAGCAGAGACAGGCATAATGCCACACAAGAAAGGATTAAAAGTTCAAAGCCAGCTTCAGCAACTTAATGAGACCCTGTCTCAAAAAATAAAAAGGGCTGGAGATGTGCCTCAGTGGTTAGTAAGAGTGCCTCTGGGTTCAATTCCCAGTATTAAAAAAAAAAAAAAAAAATAGTGTACAAGAAAGTAGAAGGTGAAGGGACTGGGATGTAGTTCAGTTGGTAGAGTGCTTATTTTGCATGCACAAGGCCCTGGGGTCGATCCCCAGCACCACAAAAAAAAAAAAAAAAAAATTTAAATCAAGCCACTAGAGGGGTTTAATATAGTCTTGTGCTTCATTTTCACTTTTTTATTCAGTAGTACTGGGGATTGAACCCAGAGCCTTGTGCATATGAGGCAAGTACTCTACCTACTGAGGTACATGCCCAGTCCCCTGTATAGTTGTTCCTACAGAGGCCAGCTAGGTAATGTAAATGAGTCTAGTATTCCAGTCTCAGTGGGAACTGAGAACTGGAGAAGACAAGCCCACTTACTCATTTTGGCTGATGGTTGGTGGTACTCAAACTCTGATGTCAGATCTTCCTGTTTTCTAAGAGACTTCACGAATTAGGAATTTTAATATGAAGTATCCCAATTTTTAAATCTTAACAACTTATTCAATTTTTTTTAAACATAGAGGACTAAAAAATATATGTTAGCAGGCCAAATTATGATCCATTACATGTCCAACTTCAACCTGGACAATACAAGCAAAAAGGTTTGTGTGTGGTAGTTACTTGGTCAGAGTATTTTCAGATGCCTTTGCATACCTGAGCTATTTATATTTGTTTCTGTGTCCTTGCCTGTTTGATCTTGGCTGTCAGATATCAAGCATGATTCAGCTCTATACTCTCCTCCCCCACATCCACCAAGCACCCATATGAGGCATTAATAAAGTCCCCAGAAGTAAACTTTTTTAAGTTTTATAAGCAGAATTGGGGTATAGCTTAGTGATAGGGTGCTTAGCATATTAAATCCCAAGCACTGAAAGAAATAAAAATAAAATTTTATAATTTCCATCAGCAGTTTTGGATATATTTGTGCATAGCATTCAACTTATGAATTTACTTATAGGAATTTAATTAATCAGGGATATATTATAATATTTTTATATAAGAATTTTATCTTTATGTAAAATAATGACAAAATTGGGAGGAAAAAATCTAAATATCTAGCAATAAAGATTAATGAACATATTATAATGCACATGAGCATTATACAACCATTAAAAATTAAGAGTCAGGGGGCTAGGGTTGTGGTTCAGAGGTACCAGGTTCGATCCTCAGCACCACATAAAAATAAAATAAAGATATTGTGTCCACAACTAAAAACAAATATTTTTTAAAAAATTAAGAGTCAGTAGATTGGGAGGATCCTGAGTTCAAAGCCAGCCTCAGCAACAGTGAGGCACTAAACAACTCAGTAGTGAGAGCCTATCTCTAAATAAAATACAAAATAGGGCTGGGGATGTGACTCAGTGGTTGAGTGACCCTTGGTATCCCCCCCCAAAAAAAATTAAGAGTCAGATGCAACTTATCAAGACCCTATTTTAAGATTGGGGATAGAGCTCAATTGGTAGAGTGCTTGCCTCATGTGCACAAGGCCCTGAGTGCAATCCCCAGCACCACCAAAAACCCTCAGGATTCCCATTCCTGTGGGTCTTCCTTTCCTTTCAAGACCCTATCTCAAAATAAAATTAAAAGGTCTGGACATGTAGCTCAGTAGTAATCTCAGTAGTATATAACTCCTGAGTTCAATCCCCAGAACAAGAACAGGAGGGAGGGGGAAGCAAAAACCATTACATTGATTCTGTCTTGGTAGTAAAATTAAGATATGATAGGGGCTAGGACTATGGCTCAATGGTAGAGCCCTCACCTAATATATGTGAAGCACTGGGTTGGGGCCTCAACACCAAATAAAAATAAATAAAATAAAGGTATTGTGCCTACCTACAGCTTTTAAAAACAGATTTGAAGGTCCCACACACAGTTAAAAATGTTCTCTTTTTTTTTTAATTAAAAACATAATAATCAGGGGCAGGACTGTGGCTCGGTGGCACACTTGCCTGGCATGTATGAGGCATTGGTTTCAATTCTCAGCACCAGTGAGAACCATTAAAAAATTAAAAGAGTCAGGGGGCTGGGGAGGAGCAAATAATTGAGGCCCTGCGTTCAATAAATAAAATAAAGATCTATCAACAATTAAGAAAAAAATTTTAGAAATCATAATAATCAGGGGCTGGGGATGTGGCTCAAGCGGTAGCTCGCTCGCCTGGCATGCGTGCAGCCCGGGTTCCATCCTCAGCACCACATACAAAGATGTTGTGTCCGCCGAAAACTGAAAAATAAATATTAAAAAAAAGAAAAAAAAAGAAATCATAATAATCAGCCAGTGCGGCAGCACTTACCTGTAATCCCAGCTGCTCCTGAAGCTGAAGGAGGAGGATCCCGAGTTCAAAGCCACCCTCTGCAAAAGCAAAATGCTTAACAACTCAGTGTGACCCTGTTTTCAAATAAAATACAAAAAATAGGGCTGGGAATGTGGCTCAGTGGTCGAGTGCCTCTGAGTTCAATCTCTGATACCCCCCCAAAAAGTAATAATCTTATCATTTAAATTAAAGAAGTATATAGTCTTGAAACTTCTCCATTTCCCTCTGCTCCAAATTTAATCCACAACATCTGCAAACTTCACATTTTCCTAGATTTGTTTCCTCTGTGTAAACCACATGTACATCAATGGAATCATCCTATATGAATCATTGTGGAACTTTTTTTCCTTTCAACCTAACACTAAATCCTGCACACTTGAGCTGGGGGTATAGCTCAATTGGTGGAGTGCTTGTTTAGCATGCATAAGGCCCTGGGTTCAATCCCCAGTACCACAAAAAAAAAAAAAAAAAAAAAAAAAA